>NC_064839.1:83048474-83680258 GCF_024166365.1 Elephas maximus indicus | reverse complement strand
TAACCCTAACCCTAACCCTAACCCTAACCCTAACCCTAACCCTAACCCTAACCCTAACCCTAACCCTAACCCTAACCCTAACCCTAACCCTAACCCTAACCCTAACCCTAACCCTAACCCTAACCCTAACCCTAACCCTAACCCTAACCCTAACCCTAACCCTAACCCTAACCCTAACCCTAACCCTAACCCTAACCCTAACCCTAACCCTAACCCTAACCCTAACCCTAACCCTAACCCTAACCCTAACCCTAACCCTAACCCTAACCCTAACCCTAACCCTAACCCTAACCCTAACCCTAACCCTAACCCTAACCCTAACCCTAACCCTAACCCTAACCCTAACCCTAACCCTAACCCTAACCCTAACCCTAACCCTAACCCTAACCCTAACCCTAACCCTAACCCTAACCCTAACCCTAACCCTAACCCTAACCCTAACCCTAACCCTAACCCTAACCCTAACCCTAACCCTAACCCTAACCCTAACCCTAACCCTAACCCTAACCCTAACCCTAACCCTAACCCTAACCCTAACCCTAACCCTAACCCTAACCCTAACCCTAACCCTAACCCTAACCCTAACCCTAACCCTAACCCTAACCCTAACCCTAACCCTAACCCTAACCCTAACCCTAACCCTAACCCTAACCCTAACCCTAACCCTAACCCTAACCCTAACCCTAACCCTAACCCTAACCCTAACCCTAACCCTAACCCTAACCCTAACCCTAACCCTAACCCTAACCCTAACCCTAACCCTAACCCTAACCCTAACCCTAACCCTAACCCTAACCCTAACCCTAACCCTAACCCTAACCCTAACCCCTACACCCTACCCTAACCCCTAACCCTAACCCTAACCCTAACCCCTAACCCAACCCACCTACCCCTAACCCTAACCCTAACCCTACCCTAACCCTAACCCCCCTAACCCTACCCCTAACCCTAACCCCTACCCCAACCCTACCCCCTAACCCTAACCCTACCACCCTAACCCAACCCTAACCCTACCCACCCTAACCCTAACCCTAACCCTAACCCTAACCCTAACCCTAACCCTAACCCTAACCCTAACCCTAACCCTAACCCTAACCCTAACCCTAACCCTAACCCTAACCCTAACCCTAACCCTAACCCTAACCCTAACCCTAACCCTAACCCTAACCCTAACCCTAACCCTAACCCTAACCCTAACCCTAACCCTAACCCTAACCCTAACCCTAACCCTAACCCTAACCCTAACCCTAACCCTAACCCTAACCCTAACCCTAACCCTAACCCTAACCCTAACCCTAACCCTAACCCTAACCCTAACCCTAACCCTAACCCTAACCCTAACCCTAACCCTAACCCTAACCCTAACCCTAACCCTAACCCTAACCCTAACCCTAACCCTAACCCTAACCCTAACCCTAACCCTAACCCTAACCCTAACCCTAACCCTAACCCTAACCCTAACCCTAACCCTAACCCTAACCCTAACCCTAACCCTAACCCTAACCCTAACCCTAACCCTAACCCTAACCCTAACCCTAACCCTAACCCTAACCCTAACCCTAACCCTAACCCTAACCCTAACCCTAACCCTAACCCTAACCCTAACCCTAACCCTAACCCTAACCCTAACCCTAACCCTAACCCTAACCCTAACCCTAACCCTAACCCTAACCCTAACCCTAACCCTAACCCTAACCCTAACCCTAACCCTAACCCTAACCCTAACCCTAACCCTAACCCTAACCCTAACCCTAACCCTAACCCTAACCCTAACCCTAACCCTAACCCTAACCCTAACCCTAACCCTAACCCTAACCCTAACCCTAACCCTAACCCTAACCCTAACCCTAACCCTAACCCTAACCCTAACCCTAACCCTAACCCTAACCCTAACCCTAACCCTAACCCTAACCCTAACCCTAACCCTAACCCTAACCCTAACCCTAACCCTAACCCTAACCCTAACCCTAACCCTAACCCTAACCCTAACCCTAACCCTAACCCTAACCCTAACCCTAACCCTAACCCTAACCCTAACCCTAACCCTAACCCTAACCCTAACCCTAACCCTAACCCTAACCCTAACCCTAACCCTAACCCTAACCCTAACCCTAACCCTAACCCTAACCCTAACCCTAACCCTAACCCTAACCCTAACCCTAACCCTAACCCTAACCCTAACCCTAACCCTAACCCTAACCCTAACCCTAACCCTAACCCTAACCCTAACCCTAACCCTAACCCTAACCCTAACCCTAACCCTAACCCTAACCCTAACCCTAACCCTAACCCTAACCCTAACCCTAACCCTAACCCTAACCCTAACCCTAACCCTAACCCTAACCCTAACCCTAACCCTAACCCTAACCCTAACCCTAACCCTAACCCTAACCCTAACCCTAACCCTAACCCTAACCCTAACCCTAACCCTAACCCTAACCCTAACCCTAACCCTAACCCTAACCCTAACCCTAACCCTAACCCTAACCCTAACCCTAACCCTAACCCTAACCCTAACCCTAACCCTAACCCTAACCCTAACCCTAACCCTAACCCTAACCCTAACCCTAACCCTAACCCTAACCCTAACCCTAACCCTAACCCTAACCCTAACCCTAACCCTAACCCTAACCCTAACCCTAACCCTAACCCTAACCCTAACCCTAACCCTAACCCTAACCCTAACCCTAACCCTAACCCTAACCCTAACCCTAACCCTAACCCTAACCCTAACCCTAACCCTAACCCTAACCCTAACCCTAACCCTAACCCTAACCCTAACCCTAACCCTAACCCTAACCCTAACCCTAACCCTAACCCTAACCCTAACCCTAACCCTAACCCTAACCCTAACCCTAACCCTAACCCTAACCCTAACCCTAACCCTAACCCTAACCCTAACCCTAACCCTAACCCTAACCCTAACCCTAACCCTAACCCTAACCCTAACCCTAACCCTAACCCTAACCCTAACCCTAACCCTAACCCTAACCCTAACCCTAACCCTAACCCTAACCCTAACCCTAACCCTAACCCTAACCCTAACCCTAACCCTAACCCTAACCCTAACCCTAACCCTAACCCTAACCCTAACCCTAACCCTAACCCTAACCCTAACCCTAACCCTAACCCTAACCCTAACCCTAACCCTAACCCTAACCCTAACCCTAACCCTAACCCTAACCCTAACCCTAACCCTAACCCTAACCCTAACCCTAACCCTAACCCTAACCCTAACCCTAACCCTAACCCTAACCCTAACCCTAACCCTAACCCTAACCCTAACCCTAACCCTAACCCTAACCCTAACCCTAACCCTAACCCTAACCCTAACCCTAACCCTAACCCTAACCCTAACCCTAACCCTAACCCTAACCCTAACCCTAACCCTAACCCTAACCCTAACCCTAACCCTAACCCTAACCCTAACCCTAACCCTAACCCTAACCCTAACCCTAACCCTAACCCTAACCCTAACCCTAACCCTAACCCTAACCCTAACCCTAACCCTAACCCTAACCCTAACCCTAACCCTAACCCTAACCCTAACCCTAACCCTAACCCTAACCCTAACCCTAACCCTAACCCTAACCCTAACCCTAACCCTAACCCTAACCCTAACCCTAACCCTAACCCTAACCCTAACCCTAACCCTAACCCTAACCCTAACCCTAACCCTAACCCTAACCCTAACCCTAACCCTAACCCTAACCCTAACCCTAACCCTAACCCTAACCCTAACCCTAACCCTAACCCTAACCCTAACCCTAACCCTAACCCTAACCCTAACCCTAACCCTAACCCTAACCCTAACCCTAACCCTAACCCTAACCCTAACCCTAACCCTAACCCTAACCCTAACCCTAACCCTAACCCTAACCCTAACCCTAACCCTAACCCTAACCCTAACCCTAACCCTAACCCTAACCCTAACCCTAACCCTAACCCTAACCCTAACCCTAACCCTAACCCTAACCCTAACCCTAACCCTAACCCTAACCCTAACCCTAACCCTAACCCTAACCCTAACCCTAACCCTAACCCTAACCCTAACCCTAACCCTAACCCTAACCCTAACCCTAACCCTAACCCTAACCCTAACCCTAACCCTAACCCTAACCCTAACCCTAACCCTAACCCTAACCCTAACCCTAACCCTAACCCTAACCCTAACCCTAACCCTAACCCTAACCCTAACCCTAACCCTAACCCTAACCCTAACCCTAACCCTAACCCTAACCCTAACCCTAACCCTAACCCTAACCCTAACCCTAACCCTAACCCTAACCCTAACCCTAACCCTAACCCTAACCCTAACCCTAACCCTAACCCTAACCCTAACCCTAACCCTAACCCTAACCCTAACCCTAACCCTAACCCTAACCCTAACCCTAACCCTAACCCTAACCCTAACCCTAACCCTAACCCTAACCCTAACCCTAACCCTAACCCTAACCCTAACCCTAACCCTAACCCTAACCCTAACCCTAACCCTAACCCTAACCCTAACCCTAACCCTAACCCTAACCCTAACCCTAACCCTAACCCTAACCCTAACCCTAACCCTAACCCTAACCCTAACCCTAACCCTAACCCTAACCCTAACCCTAACCCTAACCCTAACCCTAACCCTAACCCTAACCCTAACCCTAACCCTAACCCTAACCCTAACCCTAACCCTAACCCTAACCCTAACCCTAACCCTAACCCTAACCCTAACCCTAACCCTAACCCTAACCCTAACCCTAACCCTAACCCTAACCCTAACCCTAACCCTAACCCTAACCCTAACCCTAACCCTAACCCTAACCCTAACCCTAACCCTAACCCTAACCCTAACCCTAACCCTAACCCTAACCCTAACCCTAACCCTAACCCTAACCCTAACCCTAACCCTAACCCTAACCCTAACCCTAACCCTAACCCTAACCCTAACCCTAACCCTAACCCTAACCCTAACCCTAACCCTAACCCTAACCCTAACCCTAACCCTAACCCTAACCCTAACCCTAACCCTAACCCTAACCCTAACCCTAACCCTAACCCTAACCCTAACCCTAACCCTAACCCTAACCCTAACCCTAACCCTAACCCTAACCCTAACCCTAACCCTAACCCTAACCCTAACCCTAACCCTAACCCTAACCCTAACCCTAACCCTAACCCTAACCCTAACCCTAACCCTAACCCTAACCCTAACCCTAACCCTAACCCTAACCCTAACCCTAACCCTAACCCTAACCCTAACCCTAACCCTAACCCTAACCCTAACCCTAACCCTAACCCTAACCCTAACCCTAACCCTAACCCTAACCCTAACCCTAACCCTAACCCTAACCCTAACCCTAACCCTAACCCTAACCCTAACCCTAACCCTAACCCTAACCCTAACCCTAACCCTAACCCTAACCCTAACCCTAACCCTAACCCTAACCCTAACCCTAACCCTAACCCTAACCCTAACCCTAACCCTAACCCTAACCCTAACCCTAACCCTAACCCTAACCCTAACCCTAACCCTAACCCTAACCCTAACCCTAACCCTAACCCTAACCCTAACCCTAACCCTAACCCTAACCCTAACCCTAACCCTAACCCTAACCCTAACCCTAACCCTAACCCTAACCCTAACCCTAACCCTAACCCTAACCCTAACCCTAACCCTAACCCTAACCCTAACCCTAACCCTAACCCTAACCCTAACCCTAACCCTAACCCTAACCCTAACCCTAACCCTAACCCTAACCCTAACCCTAACCCTAACCCTAACCCTAACCCTAACCCTAACCCTAACCCTAACCCTAACCCTAACCCTAACCCTAACCCTAACCCTAACCCTAACCCTAACCCTAACCCTAACCCTAACCCTAACCCTAACCCTAACCCTAACCCTAACCCTAACCCTAACCCTAACCCTAACCCTAACCCTAACCCTAACCCTAACCCTAACCCTAACCCTAACCCTAACCCTAACCCTAACCCTAACCCTAACCCTAACCCTAACCCTAACCCTAACCCTAACCCTAACCCTAACCCTAACCCTAACCCTAACCCTAACCCTAACCCTAACCCTAACCCTAACCCTAACCCTAACCCTAACCCTAACCCTAACCCTAACCCTAACCCTAACCCTAACCCTAACCCTAACCCTAACCCTAACCCTAACCCTAACCCTAACCCTAACCCTAACCCTAACCCTAACCCTAACCCTAACCCTAACCCTAACCCTAACCCTAACCCTAACCCTAACCCTAACCCTAACCCTAACCCTAACCCTAACCCTAACCCTAACCCTAACCCTAACCCTAACCCTAACCCTAACCCTAACCCTAACCCTAACCCTAACCCTAACCCTAACCCTAACCCTAACCCTAACCCTAACCCTAACCCTAACCCTAACCCTAACCCTAACCCTAACCCTAACCCTAACCCTAACCCTAACCCTAACCCTAACCCTAACCCTAACCCTAACCCTAACCCTAACCCTAACCCTAACCCTAACCCTAACCCTAACCCTAACCCTAACCCTAACCCTAACCCTAACCCTAACCCTAACCCTAACCCTAACCCTAACCCTAACCCTAACCCTAACCCTAACCCTAACCCTAACCCTAACCCTAACCCTAACCCTAACCCTAACCCTAACCCTAACCCTAACCCTAACCCTAACCCTAACCCTAACCCTAACCCTAACCCTAACCCTAACCCTAACCCTAACCCTAACCCTAACCCTAACCCTAACCCTAACCCTAACCCTAACCCTAACCCTAACCCTAACCCTAACCCTAACCCTAACCCTAACCCTAACCCTAACCCTAACCCTAACCCTAACCCTAACCCTAACCCTAACCCTAACCCTAACCCTAACCCTAACCCTAACCCTAACCCTAACCCTAACCCTAACCCTAACCCTAACCCTAACCCTAACCCTAACCCTAACCCTAACCCTAACCCTAACCCTAACCCTAACCCTAACCCTAACCCTAACCCTAACCCTAACCCTAACCCTAACCCTAACCCTAACCCTAACCCTAACCCTAACCCTAACCCTAACCCTAACCCTAACCCTAACCCTAACCCTAACCCTAACCCTAACCCTAACCCTAACCCTAACCCTAACCCTAACCCTAACCCTAACCCTAACCCTAACCCTAACCCTAACCCTAACCCTAACCCTAACCCTAACCCTAACCCTAACCCTAACCCTAACCCTAACCCTAACCCTAACCCTAACCCTAACCCTAACCCTAACCCTAACCCTAACCCTAACCCTAACCCTAACCCTAACCCTAACCCTAACCCTAACCCTAACCCTAACCCTAACCCTAACCCTAACCCTAACCCTAACCCTAACCCTAACCCTAACCCTAACCCTAACCCTAACCCTAACCCTAACCCTAACCCTAACCCTAACCCTAACCCTAACCCTAACCCTAACCCTAACCCTAACCCTAACCCTAACCCTAACCCTAACCCTAACCCTAACCCTAACCCTAACCCTAACCCTAACCCTAACCCTAACCCTAACCCTAACCCTAACCCTAACCCTAACCCTAACCCTAACCCTAACCCTAACCCTAACCCTAACCCTAACCCTAACCCTAACCCTAACCCTAACCCTAACCCTAACCCTAACCCTAACCCTAACCCTAACCCTAACCCTAACCCTAACCCTAACCCTAACCCTAACCCTAACCCTAACCCTAACCCTAACCCTAACCCTAACCCTAACCCTAACCCTAACCCTAACCCTAACCCTAACCCTAACCCTAACCCTAACCCTAACCCTAACCCTAACCCTAACCCTAACCCTAACCCTAACCCTAACCCTAACCCTAACCCTAACCCTAACCCTAACCCTAACCCTAACCCTAACCCTAACCCTAACCCTAACCCTAACCCTAACCCTAACCCTAACCCTAACCCTAACCCTAACCCTAACCCTAACCCTAACCCTAACCCTAACCCTAACCCTAACCCTAACCCTAACCCTAACCCTAACCCTAACCCTAACCCTAACCCTAACCCTAACCCTAACCCTAACCCTAACCCTAACCCTAACCCTAACCCTAACCCTAACCCTAACCCTAACCCTAACCCTAACCCTAACCCTAACCCTAACCCTAACCCTAACCCTAACCCTAACCCTAACCCTAACCCTAACCCTAACCCTAACCCTAACCCTAACCCTAACCCTAACCCTAACCCTAACCCTAACCCTAACCCTAACCCTAACCCTAACCCTAACCCTAACCCTAACCCTAACCCTAACCCTAACCCTAACCCTAACCCTAACCCTAACCCTAACCCTAACCCTAACCCTAACCCTAACCCTAACCCTAACCCTAACCCTAACCCTAACCCTAACCCTAACCCTAACCCTAACCCTAACCCTAACCCTAACCCTAACCCTAACCCTAACCCTAACCCTAACCCTAACCCTAACCCTAACCCTAACCCTAACCCTAACCCTAACCCTAACCCTAACCCTAACCCTAACCCTAACCCTAACCCTAACCCTAACCCTAACCCTAACCCTAACCCTAACCCTAACCCTAACCCTAACCCTAACCCTAACCCTAACCCTAACCCTAACCCTAACCCTAACCCTAACCCTAACCCTAACCCTAACCCTAACCCTAACCCTAACCCTAACCCTAACCCTAACCCTAACCCTAACCCTAACCCTAACCCTAACCCTAACCCTAACCCTAACCCTAACCCTAACCCTAACCCTAACCCTAACCCTAACCCTAACCCTAACCCTAACCCTAACCCTAACCCTAACCCTAACCCTAACCCTAACCCTAACCCTAACCCTAACCCTAACCCTAACCCTAACCCTAACCCTAACCCTAACCCTAACCCTAACCCTAACCCTAACCCTAACCCTAACCCTAACCCTAACCCTAACCCTAACCCTAACCCTAACCCTAACCCTAACCCTAACCCTAACCCTAACCCTAACCCTAACCCTAACCCTAACCCTAACCCTAACCCTAACCCTAACCCTAACCCTAACCCTAACCCTAACCCTAACCCTAACCCTAACCCTAACCCTAACCCTAACCCTAACCCTAACCCTAACCCTAACCCTAACCCTAACCCTAACCCTAACCCTAACCCTAACCCTAACCCTAACCCTAACCCTAACCCTAACCCTAACCCTAACCCTAACCCTAACCCTAACCCTAACCCTAACCCTAACCCTAACCCTAACCCTAACCCTAACCCTAACCCTAACCCTAACCCTAACCCTAACCCTAACCCTAACCCTAACCCTAACCCTAACCCTAACCCTAACCCTAACCCTAACCCTAACCCTAACCCTAACCCTAACCCTAACCCTAACCCTAACCCTAACCCTAACCCTAACCCTAACCCTAACCCTAACCCTAACCCTAACCCTAACCCTAACCCTAACCCTAACCCTAACCCTAACCCTAACCCTAACCCTAACCCTAACCCTAACCCTAACCCTAACCCTAACCCTAACCCTAACCCTAACCCTAACCCTAACCCTAACCCTAACCCTAACCCTAACCCTAACCCTAACCCTAACCCTAACCCTAACCCTAACCCTAACCCTAACCCTAACCCTAACCCTAACCCTAACCCTAACCCTAACCCTAACCCTAACCCTAACCCTAACCCTAACCCTAACCCTAACCCTAACCCTAACCCTAACCCTAACCCTAACCCTAACCCTAACCCTAACCCTAACCCTAACCCTAACCCTAACCCTAACCCTAACCCTAACCCTAACCCTAACCCTAACCCTAACCCTAACCCTAACCCTAACCCTAACCCTAACCCTAACCCTAACCCTAACCCTAACCCTAACCCTAACCCTAACCCTAACCCTAACCCTAACCCTAACCCTAACCCTAACCCTAACCCTAACCCTAACCCTAACCCTAACCCTAACCCTAACCCTAACCCTAACCCTAACCCTAACCCTAACCCTAACCCTAACCCTAACCCTAACCCTAACCCTAACCCTAACCCTAACCCTAACCCTAACCCTAACCCTAACCCTAACCCTAACCCTAACCCTAACCCTAACCCTAACCCTAACCCTAACCCTAACCCTAACCCTAACCCTAACCCTAACCCTAACCCTAACCCTAACCCTAACCCTAACCCTAACCCTAACCCTAACCCTAACCCTAACCCTAACCCTAACCCTAACCCTAACCCTAACCCTAACCCTAACCCTAACCCTAACCCTAACCCTAACCCTAACCCTAACCCTAACCCTAACCCTAACCCTAACCCTAACCCTAACCCTGCAAGCCTGACCCTAACCCTGGAATCCTGACCCTAACCCTAGCAAGCCTGACCCTAACCCTAACCCTGGCAACCCTGACCCTACCCCTGGCAAGCCTAACCCTACCCCTGGCAACCATGACCCTAACCCTGGTAAGCCTGACCCTAACCCTGCCAAGCCTGACCCTATCCCTGGCAAGCCTGACCCTAACCCTGGCAAGCCTGACCCTACCCTGACAACCTTGACCCTACCGATGGCAAACCTGATACTACCCCTGGCAACCCTGACCCTACCCCTGGCAACACTGACCCTATCCCTGGCAAGCCTGACCCTTAACCTGACAAGCCTGACCCTAACCCTGGCAACCCAGACCCGAACCCTGGCAAGCCTGACCCTAACCCTGGGAAGACAGACCCTATCCCTGGCAAGCCTGACCCTAACCCTGGCAAGCCTGACCCTTACCCTGGCAACCCTGACCCTAACCCTTGCAAGACTCACCCTAACCCTGGCAAGCCTGACCCTAACCCTGGCAACTCTGACCCTAACCCTGACAAGCCTGACTCTAACCTTAGCAAGCCTGACCCTAACCCTAGCAAGCCTGACCCTAACCCTGTCAAGCCTGACCCTAACCCTGGCAAGCCTGGCCCTAACCGTGGCAAAACTGACCCTAACCCTGGCAGGACAGACCCTAACCTTGGCAAGCCTGGCAATAAACCTGGCAACTCTGACCCTAACCCTGGCAAGACAGACCCTAACACTCGCAACCCTGACCCTAACCCTGGCAACACTGACCCTAACCCTGGCAACCCTGACCCTAACCCTGGCAAGCCTGGCCCTAACCCTGGCAACTCTGACCCTAACCCTGGCAAGACTGACCCTGACCCTTGCAAACCTGACCCTAACCCTGGCAACCCTGACCCTACCCCTGGCAACACTGACCGTAACCCTGGCAAGCCTGACCTTAACCGTGGCAACACTGACCCTAACCCTGGACACCCTGACCCTTATTCTGGCAAACTTGACCCTAACCCTGCAAGCCTGACCCTAACCCTGGAATTCTGACCCTAACCCTAGCAAGCCTGACCCTAACCCTAACCCTGGCAACCCTGACCCTACCCCTGGCAAGCCTGACCCTACCCCTGGCAACGCAGACCCGAACCCTGGCAAGCCTGACCCTAACCCTGGCAAGACAGACCCTATCCCTGGCAAGCCAGACCCTAACCCTGGCAAGACAGACCCTACCCCTGGCAAGCGTGACCCTAACCCTGGCAACTCTGACCCTAACCCTGGCAACACGGACCCCAAACCTGTCAAGCCTGACGCTACCCCTGGCAACTCTGACCCTACCCCTGGCAAGCCTGACCCTAACCCTAGCAACCCTGACCCTACCCATGGCAACCCTGATCCCACCCCTGGCAACCCTGACCCTACCCCCGGCAAGACTGACCCGAACCCTGGCAACGCTGACCCTACCCCTGCCAAGCTTGACCCAACCCCTGGCAACCCTGACCCTACCCCTGGCAAACCTGACACTACCCCTGGCAACTCTGACCCTACCCCTGGAAACACTGACACTAACCCTGGCAAGCCTGACCCTTACCCTGGCAAGCGTGACCCTACCCCTTGCAACCCTGACCCTAACCCTGGCAAGCCTGACCCTAACCCTGGCAAGCCTGACCCGAACCCTAGCAAGCCTGACCCTAACCCTGGCAAGCCTGAACCTAACCCTGGCAAGCCTGACCCTAACCCTTGCAAGCCTTTCCCTAACCCTGGCAAACCAGACCCTAACCCTGGCAAGCCTGACCCTAACCCTGCCAACCCTGACCCTAACCCGGGCAAGCCTGACCCTAACCCTGGCAACACTGACCCTACCCCTGACAAGCCTGACCCTACCCTGACAACCTTGACCCTACCGATGGCAAACCTGATACTACCCCTGGCAACACTGACCCTACCCCTGGCAACACTGACCCTATCCCTGGCAAGCCTGACCCTTAACCTGACAAGCCTGACCCTAACCCTGGCAACCAAGACCCGAACCCTGGCAAGCCTGACCCTAACCCTGGGAAGACAGACCCTATCCCTGGCAAGCCTGACCCTAACCCTGGCAAGCCTGACCCTTACCCTGGCAACCCTGACCCTAACCCTTGCAAGACTCACCCTAACCCTGGCAAGCCTGACCCTAACCCTGGCAACTCTGACCCTAACCCTGACAAGCCTGACTCTAACCTTAGCAAGCCTGACCCTAACCCTAGCAAACCTGACCCTAACCCTGTCAAGCCTGACCCTAACCCTGGCAAGCCTGGCCCTAACCGTGGCAAAACTGACCCTAACCCTGGCAGGACAGACCCTAACCTTGGCAAGCCTGGCAATAAACCTGGCAACTCTGACCCTAACCCTGGCAAGACAGACCCTAACACTCGCAACCCTGACCCTAACCCTGGCAACCCTGACCCTAACCCTGGCAAGCCTGGCCCTAACCCTGGCAACTCTGACCCTAACCCTGGCAAGACTGACCCTGACCCTTGCAAACCTGACCCTAACCCTGGCAACCCTGACCCTACCCCGGGCAACACTGACCGTAACCCTGGCAAGCCTGACCTTAACCCTGGCAACACTGACCCTAACCCTGGACACCCTGACCCTTACTCTGGCAAACCTGACCCTAACCCTGGCAACCCTGACCCTACCCCGGGCAACACTGACCGTAACCCTGGCAAGCCTGACCCTAACCCTGGCAACTCTGACCCTAACCCAGGCAAGACTGACCCTATCCCTCGCAACCCTGACCCTAACCCTGGCAACCCTGACTCTAACCGTGGCAACCCTGACCCTAACCCTGGCAAGCCTGACCCTAACCCTGGCAACCCTGACCGTAACCTAGACAAGCCTGACCCTAACACTGGCAAGCCTGACCCTAACCCTGGCAAACCTGACCCTAACCCTGGCAACCCTGACCCTAACCTGGGAAGCCTGACTCTAACCCTGGGAACCCTGACCCTACCCTGGCAACACTGACCCTAACCCTGGCAAGCCTGACCCTAACCCTGGAAACCCTGACACTAACCCTGGCCGGCCTGACCCTACCCCTGGCAACAATGACCCTACACTTGGCAAGACTGACCCTAACCCTGGCAACCCTGACCCTGAACCTGGCAAGCCTGACCCTACCCCTGGCAAGCCTGACCCTAACACTGGCAAGCCTGACCCTAACCCTGCCAGCCCTGACCCTAACCCGGGCAAGCCTGACCCTAACCCTGGCAAACCTGACCCAAACCCTGGCAAAACTGACCCTACCCCTGGCAACCCTTACCTTACCCCTGACAACCCTGACCCTACACCTGGCAAGCGTGACCCTAACCCTGGCAACCCTGACCTTACCCCTGGCAAGCCTGACCCTAACCTGGCAACCCTGACCCTACCGCTGGCAACCCTTATACTACCCCTGGCAACCCTGACCCTACCCCTGGCAAGCCTGAGCCTAACCCTGGCAAACCTGACCCTGCCCCTGGCAAACTTGACCCTAACCCTGGCAAGCCTGACGCTACCCCTGGCAACTCTGACCCTACCCCTGGCAAGCCTGACCCTAACCCTAGCAACCCTGACCCTACCCATGGCAACCCTGATCCCACCCCTGGCAACCCTGACCCTACCCCCGGCAAGACTGACCCGAACCCTGGCAACGCTGACCCTACCCCTGCCAAGCTTGACCCAACCCCTGGCAACCCTGACCCTACCCCTGGCAAACCTGACACTACCCCTGGCAACTCTGACCCTACCCCTGGAAACACTGACACTAACCCTGGCAAGCCTGACCCTTACCCTGGCAAGCGTGACCCTACCCCTTGCAACCCTGACCCTAACCCTGGCAAGCCTGACCCTAACCCTGGCAAGCCTGACCCGAACCCTAGCAAGCCTGACCCTAACCCTGGCAAGCCTGAACCTAACCCTGGCAAGCCTGACCCTAACCCTTGCAAGCCTTTCCCTAACCCTGGCAAACCAGACCCTAACCCTGGCAAGCCTGACCCTAACCCTGCCAACCCTGACCCTAACCCGGGCAAGCCTGACCCTAACCCTGGCAACACTGACCCTACCCCTGACAAGCCTGACCCTACCCTGACAACCTTGACCCTACCGATGGCAAACCTGATACTACCCCTGGCAACACTGACCCTACCCCTGGCAACACTGACCCTATCCCTGGCAAGCCTGACCCTTAACCTGACAAGCCTGACCCTAACCCTGGCAACCAAGACCCGAACCCTGGCAAGCCTGACCCTAACCCTGGGAAGACAGACCCTATCCCTGGCAAGCCTGACCCTAACCCTGGCAAGCCTGACCCTTACCCTGGCAACCCTGACCCTAACCCTTGCAAGACTCACCCTAACCCTGGCAAGCCTGACCCTAACCCTGGCAACTCTGACCCTAACCCTGACAAGCCTGACTCTAACCTTAGCAAGCCTGACCCTAACCCTAGCAAACCTGACCCTAACCCTGTCAAGCCTGACCCTAACCCTGGCAAGCCTGGCCCTAACCGTGGCAAAACTGACCCTAACCCTGGCAGGACAGACCCTAACCTTGGCAAGCCTGGCAATAAACCTGGCAACTCTGACCCTAACCCTGGCAAGACAGACCCTAACACTCGCAACCCTGACCCTAACCCTGGCAACCCTGACCCTAACCCTGGCAAGCCTGGCCCTAACCCTGGCAACTCTGACCCTAACCCTGGCAAGACTGACCCTGACCCTTGCAAACCTGACCCTAACCCTGGCAACCCTGACCCTACCCCGGGCAACACTGACCGTAACCCTGGCAAGCCTGACCTTAACCCTGGCAACACTGACCCTAACCCTGGACACCCTGACCCTTACTCTGGCAAACCTGACCCTAACCCTGCAAGCCTGACCCTAACCCTGGAATTCTGACCCTAACCCTAGCAAGCCTGACCCTAACCCTAACCCTGGCAACCCTGACCCTACCCCTGGCAAGCCTGACCCTAACCCTGGCAACCCAGACCCGAATCCTGGCAAGCCTGACCCTAACCCTGGCAAGACAGACCCTATCCCTGGCAAGCCTGACCCTAACCCTGGCAAGACAGACCCTACCCCTTGCAAGCGTGACCATAACCCTGGCAACTCTGACCCTAACCCTGGCAACACGGACCCTAACCCTGTCAAGCCTGACCCTAACCCTGGCAACACGGACCCTAACCCTGTCAAGCCTGACCCTAACCCTGGCAAGCCTGGCCCTAACCCTGGCAACTCTGACCCTAACCCAGGCAAGACTGACCCTATCCCTCGCAACCCTGACCCTAACCCTGGCAACCCTGACTCTAACCGTGGCAACCCTGACCCTAACCCTGGCAAGCCTGACCCTAACCCTGGCAACCCTGACCGTAACCTAGACAAGCATGACCCTAACACTGGCAAGCCTGACCCTAACCCTGGAATCCTGACCGTAACCCTTGCAAGCCTGACCCTACCCCTGGCAACCCTGACCCTACCCCTGGCAAGCCTGACCCTACGCCTGGCAAGCCTGACCCTACCCTGGCAAGCCTGACCCTAACCCTGCGAAGCCTGACCTTAACCCTGGCAAGCCGGAACCTAACCCTGGCAAGCCGGAACCTCACCCTGGCAAGCCTGACCCAAACCCTGGAAAGCCTGACCCTAACCCTGGCAAACCTAACCCTACCGCTGGCAACACTGATACTACCCCTGGCAACCCTGACCCTACCCCTGGCAACCCAGACCCTGACCCTGGGAAGCCTGACCATCAACCTGACAAGACAGACCCTATCCCTGGCAAGCCTGACCCTAACCATGGCAAGAGAGACCCTACCCCTGTCAACCGTGACCCTAACCCTGGCAACTCTGACCCTAACCCTGGCAAGCCTGACCTTAACCCTGGCAACACTGACCCTAACCCTGGACACCCTGACCCTAACCCTGGCAACCCTGACCCTAACCCTGCAAGCCTGACCCTAACCCTGGAATCCTGACCCTAACCCTAGCAAGCCTGACGCTAACCCTAACCCTGGCAACCCTGACCCTACCCGTGGCAAGCCTAACCCTACCCCTGGCAACCATGACCCTAACCCTGGTAAGCCTGACCCTAACCCTGCCAAGCCTGACCTTAACCCTGGCAAGCCGGAACCTAACCCTGGCAAGCCTGACCCAAACCCTGGCAAGCCTGACCCTAACCCTGGCATCCCTAACCCTAACCCTGGCATACCTGACCCTACCCCTGGCAAGCCTGACCCTAACCCTGGCAAGTCTGACGCTAACCCTGGCAAGCCTGACCCAAACCCTGGCAAGGCTGACCTTACCCCGGCAACCCTGACCCTACACCTGGCAATCCTGACCCTACCCCTGGCAAACCTGACCCTAACCCTAGCAAGCCTGACCCTAACCCTGGCAACCCTGGCCCTACCCCTGGCAAGCCTGACCCTACCCCTGGCAACCCTGACCCTACCCCTCTCAAGCCTGACTCTACCCCTTGCAACTCTGACCCTACCCGTTCGAACCCTGACCCTACCCCTGGCAACCCTGACCCTACCCCTGGCAACCTTGACCCTACACCTGGCAAGCGTGACCCTAACCATGGCAACCCTGACCCTATCCCTGGCAACCCTGACCCTAACCTTGGCAACACTGACCCTACCCCTGGCAAACCTGACCCTTAACCTAACAAGCCTGACCCTAACCCTGGCAACCCAGACCCGAACCCTGGCAAGCCTGACCCTAACCCTGGCAAGACAGACCCTATCCCTGGCAAGCCTGACCCTAACCCTGGCAAGACAGACCCTACCCCTGGCAAGCGTGACCATAACCCTGGCAACTCTGACCCTAACCCTGGCAACACGGACGCTAACCCTGTCAAGCCTGACCCTAACCCTGGCAAGCCTGGCCCTAACCCTGGCAACACTGACCCTACCCCTGCCAAGCTTGACCCAACCCCTGGCAACCCTGACCCTACCCCTGGCAAACCTGACACTACCCCTGGCAACTCTGACCCTACCCCTGGAAACACTGACACTAACCCTGGCAAGCCTGACCCTTACCCTGGCAAGCGTGACCCTACCACTTGCAACCCTGACCCTAACCCTGGCAAGCCTGACCCTAACCCTGGCAAGCCTGAACCTAACCCTGGCAAGCCTGACCCTAACCCTTGCAAGCCTTTCCCTAACCCTGGCAAACCAGACCCTACCCCTGGCAAGCCTGACCCTAACCCTGCCAACCCTGACCCTAACCCGGGGAAGCCTGACCCGAACCCTGGCAAGACAGACCCTATCCCTGGCAAGCCTGACCCTAACCCTGGCAAGCCTGACCCTACCCTGACAACCTTGACCCTACCGATGGCAAACCTGATACTACCCCTGGCAACCCTGGCCCTACCCCTGGCAACACTGACCCTATCCCTGGCAAGCCTGACCCTTAACCTGACAAGCCTGACCCTAACCCTGGCAACCCAGACCCGAACCCTAGCAAGCCTGACCCTAACCCTGGGAAGACAGACCCTATCCCTGGCAAGCCTGACCCTAACCCTGGCAAGCCTGACCCTTACCCTGGCAACCCTGACCCTAACCCTTGCAAGACTCACCCTAACCCTGGCAAGCCTGACCCTAACCCTGGCAACTCTGACCCTAACCCTGACAAGCCTGACTCTAACCTTAGCAAGCCTGACCCTAACCCTAGCAAGCCTGACCCTAACCCTGTCAAGCCTGACCCTAACCCTGGCAAGCCTGGCCCTAACCGTGGCAAAACTGACCCTAACCCTGGCAGGACAGACCCTAACCTTGGCAAGCCTGGCAATAAACCTGGCAACTCTGACCCTAACCCTGGCAAGACAGACCCTAACACTCGCAACCCTGACCCTAACCCTGGCAACACTGACCCTAACCCTGGCAACCCTGACCCTAACCCTGGCAAGCCTGGCCCTAACCCTGGCAACTCTGACCCTAACCCTGGCAAGACTGACCCTGACCCTTGCAAACCTGACCCTAACCCTGGCAACCCTGACCCTACCCCTGGCAACACTGACCGTAACCCTGGCAAGCCTGACCTTAACCGTGGCAACACTGACCCTAACCCTGGACACCCTGACCCTTATTCTGGCAAACTTGACCCTAACCCTGCAAGCCTGAAACCTAACCCTGGAATTCTGACCCTAACCCTAGCAAGCCTGACCCTAACCCTAACCCTGGCAACTCTGACCCTACCCCTGGCAAGCCTGACCCTATCCCTGGCAACCCAGACCCGAACCCTGGCAAGCCTGACCCTAACCCTGGCAAGACAGACCCTATCCCTGGCAAGCCAGACCCTAACCCTGGCAAGACAGACCCTACCCCTGGCAAGCGTGACCCTAACCCTGGCAACTCTGACCCTAACCCTGGCAACACGGACCCCAAACCTGTCAAGCCTGACCCTATCCCTGGCAAGCCTGACCCTAACCCTGGCAAGACAGACCCTACCCCTGGCAAGCGTGACCCTAACCCTGGCAACTCTGACCCTCTCCCTGGCAACTCTGACCCTAACCCTGGCAACACGGACCCTAAACCTGTCAAGCCTGACCCTATCCCTGGCAAGCCTGGCCCTAACCCTGGCAACTCTGACCCTAACCCAGGCAAGACTGACCCTATCCCTCGCAACCCTGACCCTACCCCTGGCAAGCCTGACTCTACCCCTGGCAACTCTCACCCTACCCCTTCGAACCCTGACCCTACACCTGGCAACCCTGACCCTACCCCTGGCAACCTTGACCCAAAACCTGGCAAGCGTGACCCTAACCATGGCAACCTTGACCCTATCCCTGGCAACCCTGATCCTAACCTTGGCAACACTGACCCTATCCCTGGCAAGCCTGACCCTTAACCTGACAAGCCTGACCCTAACCCTGGCAACCCAGACCCGAATCCTGGCAAGCCTGACCCTAACCCTGGCAAGACAGACCCTATCCCTGGCAAGCCTGACCCTAACCCTGGCAAGACACACCCTACCCCTGGCAAGCGTGACCATAACCCTGGCAACTCTGCCCCTAACCCTGGCAACACGGACCCTAACCCTGTCAAGCCTGACCCTAACCCTGGCAAGTCTGGCCCTAACCCTGGCAACTCTGACCCTAACCCAGGCAAGACTGACCCTATCCCTCGCAACCCTGACCCTAACCCTGGCAACCCTGACTCTAACCGTGGCAAACCTGACCCTAACCCTGGCAAGCCTGACCCTAACCCTGGCAACCCTGACCGTAACCTAGACAAGCCTGACCCTAACACTGGCAAGCCTGACCCTAACCCTGGAATCCTGACCGTAACCCTTGCAAGCCTGACCCTACCCCTGGCAACCCTGACCCTACCCCTGGCAAGCCTGACCCTACGCCTGGCAAGCCTGACCCTACGCCTGGCAAGCCTGACCCTACGCCTGGCAAGCCTGACCCTACCCTGGCAAGCCTGACCCTAACCCTGCGAAGCCTGACCTTAACCCTGGCAAGCCGGAACCTAACCCTGGCAAGCCGGAACCTCACCCTGGCAAGCCTGACCCAAACCCTGGAAAGCCTGACCCTAACCCTGGCAAACCTAACCCTACCGCTGGCAACACTGATACTACCCCTGGCAACCCTGACCCTACCCCTGGCAACGCAGACCCTGACCCTGGGAAGCCTGACCCTCACCCTGGCAAGACAGACCCTATCCCTGGCAAGCCTGACCCTAACCATGGCAAGAGAGACCCTACCCCTGTCAACCGTGACCCTAACCCTGGCAACTCTGACCCTAACCCTGGCAAATCTGACCCTAACCCTGGCAACACGGACCCTAACCCTGTCAAGCCTGACCCTAACCCTGGCAAGCCTGGCCCTAACCCTGGCAACTCTGACCCTAAGCCTGACAAGACTGACCCTGACCCTCGCAAACCTGACCCTAACCCTAGCAACCCTGGCAACACTGACCCTAACCCCGGCAAGCCTGACCTTAACCCTGGCAACACTGACCCTAACCCTGGACACCCTGACGCTAACCCTGGCAACCCTGACCCTAACCCTGCAAGCCTGACCCTAACCCTGGAATCCTGACCCTAACCCTAGCAAGCCTGACCCTAACCCTAACCCTGGCAACCCTGACCCTACCCCTGGCAAGCCTAACCCTACCCCTGGCAACCATGACCCTAACCCTGGTAAGCCTGACCCTAACCCTGCCAAGCCTGACCCTATCCCTGGCAAGCCTGACCCTAACCCTGGCAAGCCTGACCCTACCCTGACAACCTTGACCCTACCGATGGCAAACCTGATACTACCCCTGGCAACCCTGACCCTACCCCTGGCAACACTGACCCTATCCCTGGCAAGCCTGACCCTTAACCTGACAAGCCTGACCCTAACCCTGGCAACCCAGACCCGAACCCTGGCAAGCCTGACCCTAACCCTGGGAAGACAGACCCTATCCCTGGCAAGCCTGACCCTAACCCTGGCAAGCCTGACCCTTACCCTGGCAACCCTGACCCTAACCCTTGCAAGACTCACCCTAACCCTGGCAAGCCTGACCCTAACCCTGGCAACTCTGACCCTAACCCTGACAAGCCTGACTCTAACCTTAGCAAGCCTGACCCTAACCCTAGCAAGCCTGACCCTAACCCTGTCAAGCCTGACCCTAACCCTGGCAAGCCTGGCCCTAACCGTGGCAAAACTGACCCTAACCCTGGCAGGACAGACCCTAACCTTGGCAAGCCTGGCAATAAACCTGGCAACTCTGACCCTAACCCTGGCAAGACAGACCCTAACACTCGCAACCCTGACCCTAACCCTGGCAACACTGACCCTAACCCTGGCAACCCTGACCCTAACCCTGGCAAGCCTGGCCCTAACCCTGGCAACTCTGACCCTAACCCTGGCAAGACTGACCCTGACCCTTGCAAACCTGACCCTAACCCTGGCAACCCTGACCCTACCCCTGGCAACACTGACCGTAACCCTGGCAAGCCTGACCTTAACCGTGGCAACACTGACCCTAACCCTGGACACCCTGACCCTTATTCTGGCAAACTTGACCCTAACCCTGCAAGCCTGACCCTAACCCTGGAATTCTGACCCTAACCCTAGCAAGCCTGACCCTAACCCTAACCCTGGCAACTCTGACCCTACCCCTGGCAAGCCTGACCCTATCCCTGGCAACCCAGACCCGAACCCTGGCAAGCCTGACCCTAACCCTGGCAAGACAGACCCTATCCCTGGCAAGCCAGACCCTAACCCTGGCAAGACAGACCCTACCCCTGGCAAGCGTGACCCTAACCCTGGCAACTCTGACCCTAACCCTGGCAACACGGACCCCAAACCTGTCAAGCCTGACCCTATCCCTGGCAAGCCTGACCCTAACCCTGGCAAGACAGACCCTACCCCTGGCAAGCGTGACCCTAACCCTGGCAACTCTGACCCTCTCCCTGGCAACTCTGACCCTAACCCTGGCAACACGGACCCTAAACCTGTCAAGCCTGACCCTATCCCTGGCAAGCCTGGCCCTAACCCTGGCAACTCTGACCCTAACCCAGGCAAGACTGACCCTATCCCTCGCAACCCTGACCCTACCCCTGGCAAGCCTGACTCTACCCCTGGCAACTCTCACCCTACCCCTTCGAACCCTGACCCTACACCTGGCAACCCTGACCCTACCCCTGGCAACCTTGACCCAAAACCTGGCAAGCGTGACCCTAACCATGGCAACCTTGACCCTATCCCTGGCAACCCTGATCCTAACCTTGGCAACACTGACCCTATCCCTGGCAAGCCTGACCCTTAACCTGACAAGCCTGACCCTAACCCTGGCAACCCAGACCCGAATCCTGGCAAGCCTGACCCTAACCCTGGCAAGACAGACCCTATCCCTGGCAAGCCTGACCCTAACCCTGGCAAGACACACCCTACCCCTGGCAAGCGTGACCATAACCCTGGCAACTCTGCCCCTAACCCTGGCAACACGGACCCTAACCCTGTCAAGCCTGACCCTAACCCTGGCAAGTCTGGCCCTAACCCTGGCAACTCTGACCCTAACCCAGGCAAGACTGACCCTATCCCTCGCAACCCTGACCCTAACCCTGGCAACCCTGACTCTAACCGTGGCAAACCTGACCCTAACCCTGGCAAGCCTGACCCTAACCCTGGCAACCCTGACCGTAACCTAGACAAGCCTGACCCTAACACTGGCAAGCCTGACCCTAACCCTGGAATCCTGACCGTAACCCTTGCAAGCCTGACCCTACCCCTGGCAACCCTGACCCTACCCCTGGCAAGCCTGACCCTACGCCTGGCAAGCCTGACCCTACGCCTGGCAAGCCTGACCCTACGCCTGGCAAGCCTGACCCTACCCTGGCAAGCCTGACCCTAACCCTGCGAAGCCTGACCTTAACCCTGGCAAGCCGGAACCTAACCCTGGCAAGCCGGAACCTCACCCTGGCAAGCCTGACCCAAACCCTGGAAAGCCTGACCCTAACCCTGGCAAACCTAACCCTACCGCTGGCAACACTGATACTACCCCTGGCAACCCTGACCCTACCCCTGGCAACGCAGACCCTGACCCTGGGAAGCCTGACCCTCACCCTGGCAAGACAGACCCTATCCCTGGCAAGCCTGACCCTAACCATGGCAAGAGAGACCCTACCCCTGTCAACCGTGACCCTAACCCTGGCAACTCTGACCCTAACCCTGGCAAATCTGACCCTAACCCTGGCAACACGGACCCTAACCCTGTCAAGCCTGACCCTAACCCTGGCAAGCCTGGCCCTAACCCTGGCAACTCTGACCCTAAGCCTGACAAGACTGACCCTGACCCTCGCAAACCTGACCCTAACCCTAGCAACCCTGGCAACACTGACCCTAACCCCGGCAAGCCTGACCTTAACCCTGGCAACACTGACCCTAACCCTGGACACCCTGACGCTAACCCTGGCAACCCTGACCCTAACCCTGCAAGCCTGACCCTAACCCTGGAATCCTGACCCTAACCCTAGCAAGCCTGACCCTAACCCTAACCCTGGCAACCCTGACCCTACCCCTGGCAAGCCTAACCCTACCCCTGGCAACCATGACCCTAACCCTGGTAAGCCTGACCCTAACCCTGCCAAGCCTGACCCTATCCCTGGCAAGCCTGACCCTAACCCTGGCAAGCCTGACCCTACCCTGACAACCTTGACCCTACCGATGGCAAACCTGATACTACCCCTGGCAACCCTGACCCTACCCCTGGCAACACTGACCCTATCCCTGGCAAGCCTGACCCTTAACCTGACAAGCCTGACCCTAACCCTGGCAACCCAGACCCGAACCCTGGCAAGCCTGACCCTAACCCTGGGAAGACAGACCCTATCCCTGGCAAGCCTGACCCTAACCCTGGCAAGCCTGACCCTTACCCTGGCAACCCTGACCCTAACCCTTGCAAGACTCACCCTAACCCTGGCAAGCCTGACCCTAACCCTGGCAACTCTGACCCTAACCCTGACAAGCCTGACTCTAACCTTAGCAAGCCTGACCCTAACCCTAGCAAGCCTGACCCTAACCCTGTCAAGCCTGACCCTAACCCTGGCAAGCCTGGCCCTAACCGTGGCAAAACTGACCCTAACCCTGGCAGGACAGACCCTAACCTTGGCAAGCCTGGCAATAAACCTGGCAACTCTGACCCTAACCCTGGCAAGACAGACCCTAACACTCGCAACCCTGACCCTAACCCTGGCAACACTGACCCTAACCCTGGCAACCCTGACCCTAACCCTGGCAAGCCTGGCCCTAACCCTGGCAACTCTGACCCTAACCCTGGCAAGACTGACCCTGACCCTTGCAAACCTGACCCTAACCCTGGCAACCCTGACCCTACCCCTGGCAACACTGACCGTAACCCTGGCAAGCCTGACCTTAACCGTGGCAACACTGACCCTAACCCTGGACACCCTGACCCTTATTCTGGCAAACTTGACCCTAACCCTGCAAGCCTGACCCTAACCCTGGAATTCTGACCCTAACCCTAGCAAGCCTGACCCTAACCCTAACCCTGGCAACCCTGACCCTACCCCTGGCAAGCCTGACCCTACCCCTGGCAACCCAGACCCGAACCCTGGCAAGCCTGACCCTAACCCTGGCAAGACAGACCCTATCCCTGGCAAGCCAGACCCTAACCCTGGCAAGACAGACCCTACCCCTGGCAAGCGTGACCCTAACCCTGGCAACTCTGACCCTAACCCTGGCAACACGGACCCCAAACCTGTCAAGCCTGACCCTATCCCTGGCAAGCCTGACCCTAACCCTGGCAAGACAGACCCTACCCCTGGCAAGCGTGACCCTAACCCTGGCAACTCTGACCCTCTCCCTGGCAACTCTGACCCTAACCCTGGCAACACGGACCCTAACCCTGTCAAGCCTGACCCTATCCCTGGCAAGCCTGGCCCTAACCCTGGCAACTCTGACCCTAACCCAGGCAAGACTGACCCTATCCCTCGCAACCCTGACCCTACCCCTGGCAAGCCTGACTCTACCCCTGGCAACTCTGACCCTACCCCTTCGAACCCTGACCCTACACCTGGCAACCCTGACCCTACCCCTGGCAACCTTGACCCAACACCTGGCAAGCGTGACCCTAACCATGGCAAACTTGACCCTATCCCTGGCAACCCTGATCCTAACCTTGGCAACACTGACCCTATCCCTGGCAAGCCTGACCCTTAACCTGACAAGCCTGACCCTAACCCTGGCAACCCAGACCCGAATCCTGGCAAGCCTGACCCTAACCCTGGCAAGACAGACCCTATCCCTGGCAAGCCTGACCCTAACCCTGGCAAGACAGACCCTACCCCTGGCAAGCGTGACCATAACCCTGGCAACTCTGACCCTAACCCTGGCAACACGGACCCTAACCCTGTCAAGCCTGACCCTAACCCTGGAAAGTCTGGCCCTAACCCTGGCAACTCTGACCCTAACCCAGGCAAGACTGACCCTATCCCTCGCAACCCTGACCCTAACCCTGGCAACCCTGACTCTAACCGTGGCAAACCTGACCCTAACCCTGGCAAGCCTGACCCTAACCCTGGCAACCCTGACCGTAACCTAGACAAGCCTGACCCTAACACTGGCAAGCCTGACCCTAACCCTGGAATCCTGACCGTAACCCTTGCAAGCCTGACCCTACCCCTGGCAACCCTGACCCTACCCCTGGCAAGCCTGACCCTACGCCTGGCAAGCCTGACCCTACGCCTGGCAAGCCTGACCCTACGCCTGGCAAGCCTGACTCTACCCTGGCAAGCCTGACCCTAACCCTGCGAAGCCTGACCTTAACCCTGGCAAGCCGGAACCTAACCCTGGCAAGCCGGAACCTCACCCTGGCAAGCCTGACCCAAACCCTGGAAAGCCTGACCCTAACCCTGGCAAACCTAACCCTACCGCTGGCAACACTGATACTACCCCTGGCAACCCTGACCCTACCCCTGGCAACGCAGACCCTGACCCTGGGAAGCCTGACCCTCACCCTGGCAAGACAGACCCTATCCCTGGCAAGCCTGACCCTAACCATGGCAAGAGAGACCCTACCCCTGTCAACCGTGACCCTAACCCTGGCAACTCTGACCCTAACCCTGGCAAATCTGACCCTAACCCTGGCAACACGGACCCTAACCCTGTCAAGCCTGACCCTAACCCTGGCAAGCCTGGCCCTAACCCTGGCAACTCTGACCCTAAGCCTGGCAAGACTGACCCTGACCCTCGCAAACCTGACCCTAACCCTAGCAACCCTGGCAACACTGACCCTAACCCCGGCAAGCCTGACCTTAACCCTGGCAACACTGACCCTAACCCTGGACACCCTGACCCTAACCCTGGCAACCCTGACCCTAACCCTGCAAGCCTGACCCTAACCCTGGAATCCTGACCCTAACCCGAGCAAGCCTGACCCTAACCCTAACCCTGGCAACCCTGACCCTACCCCTGGCAAGCCTAACCCTACCCCTGGGAACCATGACCCTAACCCTGGTAAGCCTGACCCTAACCCTGCCAAGCCTGACCTTAACCCTGGCAAGCCGGAACCTAACCCTGGCAAGCCTGACCCAAACCCTGGCAAGCCTGACCCTAACCCTAGCATCCCTAACCCTAACCATGGCATACCTGACCCTACCCCTGGCAAGCCTGACCCTAACCCTGGCAAGTCTGACGCTAACCCTGGCAAGCCTGACCCAAACCCTGGCAAGGCTGACCTTACCCCGGGAACCCTGACCCTACACCTGGCAACCCTGACCCTACCCCTGGCAAACCTGACCCTAACCCTAGCAAGCCTGACCCTAACCCTGGCAACCCTGACCCTACACCTGGCAACCCTGACCCTACCCCTGGCAAACCTGACCCTAACCCTAGCAAGCCTGACCCTAACCCTGGCAACCCTGACACTACCCCTGGCAAGCCTGACCCTACCCCTGGCAACCCTGACCCTACCCCTCTCAAGCCTGACTCTACCCCTGGCAACTCTGACCCTACCCCTTCGAACCCTGACCCTACCCCTGGCAACCCTGACCCTTCCCCTGGCAACCTTGACCCTACACCTGGCAAGCGTGACCCTAACCATGGCAACCCTGACCCTATCCCTGGCAACCCAGACCCTAACCTTGGCAACACTGACCCTACCCCTGGCAAGCCTGACCCTTAACCTGACAAGCCTGACCCTAACCCTGGCAACCCAGACCCGAACCCTGGCAAGCCTGACCCTAACCCTGGCAAGACAGACCCTATCCCTGGCAAGCCTGACCCTAACCCTGGCAAGACAGACCCTACCCCTGGCAAGCGTGACCATAACCCTGGCAACTCTGACCCTAACCCTGGCAACACGGACCCTAACCCTGTCAAGCCTGACCCTAACCCTGGCAAGCCTGGCCCTAACCCTGGCAACGCTGACCCTACCCCTGCCAAGCTTGACCCAACTCCTGGCAACCCTGACCCTACCCCTGGCAAACCTGACACTACCCCTGGCAACTCTGACCCTACCCCTGGAAACACTGACACTAACCCTGGCAAGCTTGACCCTTACCCTGGCAAGCGTGACCCTACCCCTTGCAACCCTGACCCTAACCCTGGCAAGCCTGACCCTAACCCTGGCAAGCCTGACCCTAACCCTGGCAAGCCTGACCCTAACCCTGGCAAGCCTGAACCTAACCCTGGCAAGCCTGACCCTAACCCTTGCAAGCCTTTCCCTAACCCTGGCAAACCAGACTCTAACCCTGGCAAGCCTGACCCTAACCCTGCCAACCCTGACCCTAACCCGGGGAAGCCTGACCCTAACCCTGGCAACACTGACCCTACCCCTGACAAGCCTGACCCTACCCTGACAACCTTGACCCTACCGATGGCAAACCTGATACTACCCCTGGCAACCCTGACCCTACCCCTGGCAACGCTGACCCTATCCCTGGCAAGCCTGACCCTTAACCTGACAAGCCTGACCCTAACCCTGGCAACCCAGACCCGAACCCTGGCAAGCCGGACCCTAACCCTGGGAAGACAGACCCTATCCCTGGCAAGCCTGACCCTAACCCTGGCAAGCCTGACCCGAACCCTTGCAAGCCTTTCCCTAACCCTGGCAAACCAGACCCTAACCCTGGCAAGCCTGACCCTAACCCTGCCAACCCTGACCCTAACCCGGGCAAGCCTGACCCTAACCCTGGCAACACTGACCCTACCCCTGACAAGCCTGACCCTACCCTGACAACCTTGACCCTACCGATGGCAAACCTGATACTACCCCTGGCAACACTGACCCTACCCCTGGCAACACTGACACTATCCCTGGCAAGCCTGACCCTTAACCTGACAAGCCTGACCCTAACCCTGGCAACTCAGACCCGAACCCTGGCAAGCCTGACCATAACCCTGGGAAGACAGACCTTACCCCTGGCAAGCGTGACCCTAACCCTGGCAACTCTGACCCTCTCCCTGGCAACTCTGACCCTAACCCTGGCAACACGGACCCTAACCCTGTCAAGCCTGACCCTATCCCTGGCAAGCCTGACCCTAACCCTGGCAAGACAGACCCTACCCCTGGCAAGCGTGACCCTAACCCTGGCAACTCTGACCCTCTCCCTGGCAACTCTGACCCTAACCCTGGCAACACGGACCCTAACCCTGTCAAGCCTGACCCTATCCCTGGCAAGCCTGGCCCTAACCCTGGCAACTCTGACCCTAACCCAGGCAAGACTGACCCTATCCCTCGCAACCCTGACCCTACCCCTGGCAAGCCTGACTCTACCCCTGGCAACCTTGACCCAACACCTGGCAAGCGTGACCCTAACCATGGCAACCCTGACCCTATCCCTGGCAACCCTGATCCTAACCTTGGCAACACTGACCCTATCCCTGGCAAGCCTGACCCTTAACCTGACAAGCCTGACCCTAACCCTGGCAACCCAGACCCGAATCCTGGCAAGCCTGACCCTAACCCTGGCAAGACAGACCCTACCCCTGGCAAGCGTGACCATAACCCTGGCAACTCTGACCCTAACCCTGGCAACACGGACCCTAACCCTGTCAAGCCTGACCCTAACCCTGGCAAGCCTGGCCCTAACCCTGGCAACTCTGACCCTAACCCAGGCAAGACTGACCCTATCCCTCGCAACCCTGACCCTAACCCTGGCAACCCTGACTCTAACCGTGGCAACCCTGACCCTAACCCTGGCAAGCCTGACCCTAACCCTGGCAACCCTGACCGTAACCTAGACAAGCCTGACCCTAACACTGGCAAGCCTGACCCTAACCCTGGAATCCTGACCCTAACCCTGGCAACCCTGACCCTACCCCTGGCAACCCTGACCCTACCCCTGGGAACCCTGACCCTACGCCTGGCAAGCCTGACCCTACGCCTGGCAAGCCTGACCCTACCCTGGCAAGCCTGACCCTAACCCTGCGAAGCCTGACCTTAACCCTGGCAAGCCGGAACCTAACCCTGGCAAGCCGGAACCTCACCCTGGCAAGCCTGACCCAAACCCTGGAAAGCCTGACCCTAACCCTGGCAAACCTAACCCTACCGCTGGCAACACTGATACTACCCCTGGAAACCCTGACCCTACCCCTGGCAACGCAGACCCTGACCCTGGGAAGCCTGACCCTCACCCTGGCAAGACAGACCCTATCCCTGGCAAGCCTGACCCTAACCATGGCAAGAGAGACCCTACCCCTGTCAACCGTGACCCTAACCCTGGCAAATCTGACCCTAACCCTGGCAAATCTGACCCTAACCCTGGCAACACGGACCCTAACCCTGTCAAGCCTGACCCTAACCCTGGCAAGCCTGGCCCTAACCCTGGCAACTCTGACCCTAAGCCTGGCAAGACTGACCCTGACCCTCGCAAACCTGACCCTAACCCTAGCAACCCTGGCAACACTGACCCTAACCCTGGCAAGCCTGACCTTAACCCTGGCAACACTGACCCTAACCCTGGACACCCTGACGCTAACCCTGGCAACCCTGACCCTAACCCTGCAAGCCTGACCCTAACCCTGGAATCCTGACACTAACCCTAGCAAGCCTGACCCTAACCCTACCCCTGGCAACCCTGACCCTACCCCTGGCAAGCCTAACCCTACCCCTGGCAACCATGACCCTAACCCTGGTAAGCCTGACCCTAACCCTGCCAAGCCTGACCTTAACCCTGGCAAGCCGGAACCTAACCCTGGCAAGCCTGACCCAAACCCTGGCAAGCCTGACCCTAACCCTGGCATCCCTAACCCTAACCCTGGCATACCTGACCCTACCCCTGGCAAACCTGACCCTAACCCTGGCAAGTCTGACGCTAACCCTGGCAAGCCTGACCCAAACCCTGGCAAGGCAGACCTTACCCCGGCAACCCTGACCCTACACCTGGCAACCCTGACCCTACCCCTGGCAAACCTGACCCTAACCCTAGCAAGCCTGACCCTAACCCTGGCAACCCTGACCCTACACCTGGCAACCCTGACCCTACCCCTGGCAAACCTGACCCTAACCCTAGCAAGCCTGACCCTAACCCTGGCAACCCTGACCCTACCCCTGGCAAGCCTGACCCTACCCCTGGCAACCCTGACCCTACCCCTCTCAAGCCTGACTCTACCCCTGGAAACTCTGACCCTACCCCTTCGAACCCTGACCCTACCCCTGGCAACCCTGACCCTACCCCTGGCAACCTTGACCCTACACCTGGCAAGCGTGACCCTAACCATGGCAACCCTGACCCTATCCCTGGCAACCCTGACCCTAACCTTGGCAACACTGACCCTACCCCTGGCAAGCCTGACCCTTAACCTGACAAGCCTGACCCTAACCCTGGCAACCCAGACCCGAACCCTGGCAAGCCTGACCCTAACCCTGGCAAGACAGACCCTATCCCTGGCAAGCCTGACCCTAACCCTGGCAAGACAGACCCTACCCCTGGCAAGCGTGACCATAACCCTGGCAACTCTGACCCTAACCCTGGCAACACGGACCCTAACCGTGTCAAGCCTGACCCTAACCCTGGCAAGCCTGGCCCTAACCCTGGCAACGATGACCCTACCCCTGCCAAGCTTGACCCAACTCCTGGCAACCCTGACCCTACCCCTGGCAAACCTGACACTACCCCTGGCAACTCTGACCCTACCCCTGGAAACACTGACACTAACCCTGGCAAGCCTGACCCTTACCCTGGCAAGCGTGACCCTACCCCTTGCAACCCTGACCCTAACCCTGGCAAGCCTGACCCTAACCCTGGCAAGCCTGAACCTAACCCTGGCAAGCCTGACCCTAACCCTGGCAAGCCTGAACCTAACCCTGGCAAGCCTGACCCTAACCCTTGCAAGCCTTTCCCTAACCCTGGCAAACCAGACCCTAACCCTGGCAAGCCTGACCCTAACCCTGCCAACCCTGACCCTAAGCCGGGGAAGCCTGACCCTAACCCTGGCAACACTGACCCTACCCCTGACAAGCCTGACCCTACCCTGACAACCTTGACCCTACCGATGGCAAACCTGATACTACCCCTGGCAACCCTGACCCTACCCCTGGCAACACTGACCCTATCCCTGGCAAGCCTGACCCTTAACATGACAAGCCTGACCCTAACCCTGGCAACCCAGACCCGAACCCTGGCAAGCCTGACCCTAACCCTGGGAAGACAGACCCTATCCCTGGCAAGCCTGACCCTAACCCTGGCAAGCCTGACCCGAACCCTTGCAAGCCTTTCCCTAACCCTGGCAAACCAGACCCTAACCCTGGCAAGCCTGACCCTAACCCTGCCAACCCTGACCCTAACCCGGGCAAGCCTGACCCTAACCCTGGCAACACTGACCCTACCCCTGACAAGCCTGACCCTACCCTGACAACCTTGACCCTACCGATGGCAAACCTGATACTACCCCTGGCAACACTGACCCTTCCCCTGGCAACACTGACCCTATCCCTGGCAAGCCTGACCCTTAACCTGACAAGCCTGACCCTAACCCTGGCAACCCAGACCCGAACCCTGGCAAGCCTGACCCTAACCCTGGCAAGACAGACCCTATCCCTGGCAAGCCTGACCCTATCCCTCGCAACCCTGACCCTACCCCTGGCAAGCCTGACTCTACCCCTGGCAACTCTGACCCTACCCCTTCGAACCCTGAACCTACACCTGGCAACCCTGACCCTACCCCTGGCAACCTTGACCCAACACCTGGCAAGCGTGACCCTAACCATGGCAACCCTGACCCTATCCCTGGCAACCCTGATCCTAACCTTGGCAACACTGACCCTATCCCTGGCAAGCCTGACCCTTAACCTGACAAGCCTGACCCTAACCCTGGCAACCCAGACCCGAATCCTGGCAAGCCTGACCCTAACCCTGGCAAGACAGACCCTATCCCTGGCAAGCCTGACCCTAACCCTGGCAAGACAGACCCTACCCCTGGCAAGCGTGACCATAACCCTGGCAACTCTGACCCTAACCCTGGCAACACGGACCCTAACCCTGTCAAGCCTGACCCTAACCCTGCCAAGCCTGGCCCTAACCCTGGCAACTCTGACCCTAACCCAGGCAAGACTGACCCTATCCCTCGCAACCCTGACCCTAACCCTGGCAACCCTGACTCTAACCGTGGCAACCCTGACCCTAACCCTGGCAAGCCTGACCCTAACCCTGGCAACCCTGACCGTAACCTAGACAAGCCTGACCCTAACACTGGCAAGCCTGACCCTAACCCTGGAATCCTGACCGTAACCCTTGCAAGCCTGACCCTACCCCTGGAAACCCTGACCCTACCCCTGGCAAGCCTGACCCTACGCCTGGCAAGCCTGACCCTACGCCTGGCAAGCCTGACCCTACCCTGGCAAGCCTGACCCTAACCCTGCGAAGCCTGACCTTAACCCTGGCAAGCCGGAACCTAACCCTGGCAAGCCTGACCCAAACCCTGGCAAGCCTGACCCTAACCCTGGCATCCCTAACCCTAACCCTGGCATACCTGACCCTACCCCTGGCAAGCCTGACCCTAACCCTGGCAAGTCTGACGCTAACCCTGGCAAGCCTGACCCAAACCCTGGCAAGGCTGACCTTACCCTGGCAACCCTGACCCTACACCTGGCAACCCTGACCCTACCCCTGGCAAACCTGACCCTAACCCTAGCAAGCCTGACCCTAACCCTGGCAACCCTGACCCTACACCTGGCAACCCTGACCCTACCCCTGGCAAACCTGACCCTAACCCTAGCAAGCCTGACCCTAACCCTGGCAACACTGACCCTACCCCTGGCAAGCCTGACCCTACCCCTGGCAACCCTGACCCTACCCCTCTCAAGCCTGACTCTACCCCTGGCAACTCTGACCCTACCCCTTCGAACCCTGACCCTACCCCTGGCAACCCTGACCCTACCCCTGGCAACCTTGACCCTACACCTGGCAAGCGTGACCCTAACCATGGCAACCCTGACCCTATCCCTGGCAACCCTGACCCTAACCTTGGCAACACTGACCCTACCCCTGGCAAGCCTGACCCTTAACCTGACAAGCCTGACCCTAACCCTGGCAACCCAGACCCGAACCCTGGCAAGCCTGACCCTAACCCTGGCAAGACAGACCCTATCCCTGGCAAGCCTGACCCTAACCCTGGCAAGACAGACCCTACCCTGGCAAGCGTGACCATAACCCTGGCAACTCTGACCCTAACCCTGGCAACACGGACCCTAACCCTGTCAAGCCTGACCCTAACCCTGGCAAGCCTGGCCCTAACCCTGGCAACGCTGACCCTACCCCTGCCAAGCTTGACCCAACTCCTGGCAACCCTGACCCTACCCCTGGCAAACCTGACACTAACCCTGGCAACTCTGACCCTACCGCTGGAAACACTGACACTAACCCTGGCAAGCCTGACCCTTACCCTGGCAAGCGTGACCCTAACCCTTGCAACCCTGAACCTAACCCTGGCAAGCCTGACCCTAACCCTGGCAAGCCTTTCCCTAACCCTGGCAAACCAGACCCTAACCCTGGCAAGCCTGACCCTAACCCTGCCAACCCTGACCCTAACCCGGGGAAGCCTGACCCTAACCCTGGCAACACTGACCCTACCGCTGACAAGCCTGACCCTACCCTGACAACCTTGACCCTACCGATGGCAAACCTGATACTACCCCTGGCAACCCTGACCCTCTGGCAACGCTGACCCTATCCCTGGCAAGCCTGACCCTTAACCTGACAAGCCTGACCCTAACCCTGGCAACCCAGACCCGAACCCTGGCAAGCCTGACCCTAACCCTGGGAAGACAGACCCTATCCCTGGCAAGCCTGACCCTAACCCTGGCAAGCCTGACCCGAACCCTTGCAAGCCTTTCCCTAACCCTGGCAAACCAGACCCTAACCCTGGCAAGCCTGACCCTAACCCTGCCAACCCTGACCCTAACCCGGGCAAGCCTGACCCTAACCCTGGCAACACTGACCCTACCCCTGACAAGCCTGACCCTACCCTGACAACCTTGACCCTACCGATGGCAAACCTGATATTTCCCCTGGCAACACTGACCCTACCCGTGGCAACACTGACCCTATCCCTGGCAAGCCTGACCCTTAACCTGACAAGCCTGACCCTAACCCTGGCAACCCAGACCCGAACCCTGGCAAGCCTGACCCTAACCCTGGGAAGACAGACCCTACCCCTGGCAAGCGTGACCCTAACCCTGGCAACTCTGACCCTCTCCCTGGCAACTCTGACCCTAACCCTGGCAACACGGACCCTAACCCTGTCAAGCCTGACCCTATCCCTGGCAAGCCTGACCCTAACCCTGGCAAGACAGACCCTACCCCTGGCAAGCGTGACCCTAACCCTGGCAACTCTGACCCTCTCCCTGGCAACTCTGACCCTAACCCTGGCAACACGGACCCTAACCCTGTCAAGAATGACCCTATCCCTGGCAAGCCTGGCCCTAACCCTGGCAACTCTGACCCTAACCCAGGCAAGACTGACCCTATCCCTCGCAACCCTGACCCTACCCCTGGCAAGCCTGACTCTACCCCTGGCAACCTTGACCCAACACCTGGCAAGCGTGACCCTAACCATGGCAACCCTGACCCTATCCCTGGCAACCCTGATCCTAACCTTGGCAACACTGACCCTATCCCTGGCAAGCCTGACCCTTAACCTGACAAGCCTGACCCTAACCCTGGCAACCCAGACCCGAATCCTGGCAAGCCTGACCCTAACCCTGGCAAGACAGACCCTATCCCTGGCAAGCCTGACCCTAACCCTGGCAAGACAGACCCTACCCCTGGCAAGCGTGACCATAACCCTGGCAACTCTGACCCTAACCCTGGCAACACGGACCCTAACCCTGTCAAGCCTGACCCTAACCCTGCCAAGCCTGGCCCTAACCCTGGCAACTCTGACCCTAACCCAGGCAAGACTGACCCTATCCCTCGCAACCCTGACCCTAACCCTGGCAACCCTGACTCTAACCGTGGCAACCCTGACCCTAACCCTGGCAAGCCTGACCCTAACCCTGGCAACCCTGACCGTAACCTAGACAAGCCTGACCCTAACACTGGCAAGCCTGACCCTAACCCTGGAATCCTGACCGTAACCCTTGCAAGCCTGACCCTACCCCTGGCAACCCTGACCCTACCCCTGGCAAGCCTGACCCTACGCCTGGCAAGCCTGACCCTACGCCTGGCAAGCCTGACCCTACCCTGGCAAGCCTGACCCTAACCCTGCGAAGCCTGACCTTAACCCTGGCAAGCCGGAACCTAACCCTGGCAAGCCGGAACCTCACCCTGGCAAGCCTGACCCAAACCCTGGAAAGCCTGACCCTAACCCTGGCAAACCTAACCCTACCGCTGGCAACACTGATACTACCCCTGGCAACCCTGACCCTACCCCTGGCAACGCAGACCCTGACCCTGGGAAGCCTGACCCTCACCCTGGCAAGACAGACCCTATCCCTGGCAAGCCTGACCCTAACCATGGCAAGAGAGACCCTACCCCTGTCAACCGTGACCCTAACCCTGGCAACTCTGACCCTAACCCTGGCAAATCTGACCCTAACCCTGGCAACACGGACCCTAACCCTGTCAAGCCTGACCCTAACCCTGGCAAGCCTGGCCCTAACCCTGGCAACTCTGACCCTAATCCTGGCAAGACTGACCCTGACCCTCGCAAACCTGACCCTAACCCTAGCAACCCTGGCAACACTGACCCTAACCCTGGCAAGCCTGACCTTAACCCTGGCAACACTGACCCTAACCCTGGACACCCTGACGCTAACCCTGGCAACCCTGACCCTAACCCTGCAAGCCTGACCCTAACCCTGGAATCCTGACCCTAACCCTAGCAAGCCTGACCCTAACCCTAACCCTGGCAACCCTGACCCTACCCCTGGCAAGCCTAACCCTACCCCTGGCAACCATGACCCTAACCCTGGTAAGCCTGACCCTAACCCTGCCAAGCCTGACCTTAACCCTGGCAAGCCGGAACCTAACCCTGGCAAGCCTGACCCAAACCCTGGCAAGCCTGACCCTAACCCTGGCATCCCTAACCCTAACCCTGGCATACCTGACCCTACCCCTGGCAAGCCTGACCCTAACCCTGGCAAGTCTGACGCTAGCCCTGGCAAGCCTGACCCAAACCCTGGCAAGGCTGACCTTACCCCGGCAACCCTGACCCTACACCTGGCAACCCTGACCCTACCCCTGGCAAACCTGACCCTAACCCTAGCAAGCCTGACCCTAACCCTGGCAACCCTGACCCTACACCTGGCAACCCTGACCCTACCCCTGGCAAACCTGACCCTAACCCTAGCAAGCCTGACCCTAACCCTGGCAACCCTGACCCTACCCCTGGCAAGCCTGACCCTACCCCTGGCAACCCTGACCCTACCCCTCTCAAGCCTGACTCTACCCCTGGCAACTCTGACCCTACCCCTTCGAACCCTGACCCTACCCCTGGCAACCCTGACCCTACCCCTGGCAACCTTGACCCTACACCTGGCAAGCGTGACCCTAACCATGGCAACCCTGACCCTATCCCTGGCAACCCTGACCCTAACCTTGGCAACACTGACCCTACCCCTGGCAAGCCTGACCCTTAACCTGACAAGCCTGACCCTAACCCTGGCAACCCAGACCCGAACCCTGGCAAGCCTGACCCTAACCCTGGCAAGACAGACCCTATCCCTGGCAAGCCTGACCCTAACCCTGGCAAGACAGACCCTACCCCTGGCAAGCGTGACCATAACCCTGGCAACTCTGACCCTAACCCTGGCAACACGGACCCTAACCCTGTCAAGCCTGACCCTAACCCTGGCAAGCCTGGCCCTAACCCTGGCAACGCTGACCCTACCCCTGCCAAGCTTGACCCAACTCCTGGCAACCCTGACCCTACCCCTGGCAAACCTGACACTACCCCTGGCAACTCTGACCCTACCCCTGGAAACACTGACACTAACCCTGGCAAGCCTGACCCTTACCCTGGCAAGCGTGACCCTACCCCTTGCAACCCTGACCCTAACCCTGGCAAGCCTGACCCTAACCCTGGCAAGCCTGAACCTAACCCTGGCAAGCCTGACCCTAACCCTGGCAAGCCTGAACCTAACCCTGGCAAGCCTGACCCTAACCCTTGCAAGCCTTTCCCTAACCCTGGCAAACCAGACCCTAACCCTGGCAAGCCTGACCCTAACCCTGCCAACCCTGACCCTAACCCGGGGAAGCCTGACCCTAACCCTGGCAACACTGACCCTAACCCGGGGAAGCTTGACCCTAACCCTGGCAACACTGACCCTACCCCTGACAAGCCTGACCCTACCCTGACAACCTTGACCCTACCGATGGCAAACCTGATACTACCCCTGGCAACCCTGACCCTACCCCTGGCAACACTGACCCTATCCCTGGCAAGCCTGACCCTTAACATGACAAGCCTGACCCTAACCCTGGCAACCCAGACCCGAACCCTGGCAAGCCTGACCCTAACCCTGGGAAGACAGACCCTATCCCTGGCAAGCCTGACCCTAACCCTGGCAAGCCTGACCCGAACCCTTGCAAGCCTTTCCCTAACCCTGGCAAACCAGACCCTAACCCTGGCAAGCCTGACCCTAACCCTGCCAACCCTGACCCTAACCCGGGGAAGCCTGACCCTAACCCTGGCAACACTGACCCTACCCCTTACAAGACTGACCCTACCCTGACAACCTTGACCCTACCGATGGCAAACCTGATACTACCCCTGGCAACACTGACCCTACCCCTGGCAACACTGACCCTATCCCTGGCAAGCCTGACCCTTAACCTGACAAGCCTGACCCTAACCCTGGCAACCCAGACCCGAACCCTGGCAAGCCTGACCCTAACCCTGGCAAGACAGACCCTATCCCTGGCAAGCCTGACCCTATCCCTCGCAACCCTGACCCTACCCCTGGCAAGCCTGACTCTACCCCTGGCAACTCTGACCCTACCCCTTCGAACCCTGACCCTACACCTGGCAACCCTGACCCTACCCCTGGCAACCTTGACCCAACACCTGGCAAGCGTGACCCTAACCATGGCAACCCTGACCCTATCCCTGGCAACCCTGATCCTAACCTTGGCAACACTGACCCTATCCCTGGCAAGCCTGACCCTTAACCTGACAAGCCTGACTCTAACCCTGGCAACACAGACCCGAATCCTGGCAAGCCTGACCCTAACCCTGGCAAGACAGACCCTATCCCTGGCAAGCCTGACCCTAACCCTGGCAAGACAGACCCTACCCCTGGCAAGCGTGACCCTAACCCTGGCAACTCTGACCCTAACCCTGGCAACACGGACCCTAACCCTGTCAAGCCTGACCCTAACCCTGGCAAGCCTGGCCCTAACCCTGGCAACTCTGACCCTAACCCAGGCAAGACTGACCCTATCCCTCGCAACCCTGACCCTAACCCTGGCAACCCTGACTCTAACCGTGGCAACCCTGACCCTAACCCTGGCAAGCCTGACCCTAACCCTGGCAACCCTGACCGTAACCTAGACAAGCCTGACCCTAACACTGGCAAGCCTGACCCTAACCCTGGAATCCTGACCGTAACCCTTGCAAGCCTGACCCTACCCCTGGCAACCCTGACCCTACCCCTGGCAAGCCTGACCCTACCCTGGCAAGCCTGACCCTAACCCTGCGAAGCCTGACCTTAACCCTGGCAAGCCGGAACCTAACCCTGGCAAGCCGGAACCTCACCCTGGCAAGCCTGACCCAAACCCTGGAAAGCCTGACCCTAACCCTGGCAAACCTAACCCTACCGCTGGCAACACTGATACTACCCCTGGCAACCCTGACCCTACCCCTGGCAACCCAGACCCTGACCCTGGGAAGCCTGACCCTCACCCTGGCAAGACAGACCCTATCCCTGGCAAGCCTGACCCTAACCATGGCAAGAGAGACCCTACCCCTGTCAACCGTGACCCTAACCCTGGCAACTCTGACCCTAACCCTGGCAAATCTGACCCTAACCCTGGCAACACGGACCCTAACCCTGTCAAGCCTGACCCTAACCCTGGCAAGCCTGGCCCTAACCCTGGCAACTCTGACCCTAAGCCTGGCAAGACTGACCCTGACCCTCGCAAACCTGACCCTAACCCTAGCAACCCTGGCAACACTGACCCTAACCCTGGCAAGCCTGACCTTAACCCTGGCAACACTGACCCTAACCCTGGACACCCTGACCCTAACCCTGGCAACCCTGACCCTAACCCTGCAAGCCTGACCCTAACCCTGGAATCCTGACCCTAACCCTAGCAAGCCTGACCCTAACCCTAACCCTGGCAACCCTGACCCTACCCCTGGCAAGCCTAACCCTACCCCTGGCAACCATGACCCTAACCCTGGTAAGCCTGACCCTAACCCTGCCAAGCCTGACCTTAACCCTGGCAAGCCGGAACCTAACCCTGGCAAGCCTGACCCAAACCCTGGCAAGCCTGACCCTAACCCTGGCATCCCTAACCCTAACCCTGGCATAGCTGACCCTACCCCTGGCAAGCCTGACCCTAACCCTGGCAAGTCTGACGCTAACCCTGGCAAGCCTGACCCAAAACCTGGCAAGGCTGACCTTACCCCGGCAACCCTGACCCTACACCTGGCAACCCTGACCCTACCCCTGGCAAACCTGACCCTAACCCTAGCAAGCCTGACCCTAACCCTGGCAACCCTGACCCTACACCTGGCAACCCTGACCCTAACCCTGGCAAACCTGACCCTAACCCTAGCAAGCCTGACCCTAACCCTGGCAACCCTGACCCTACCCCTGGCAAGCCTGACCCTACCCCTGGCAACCCTGACCCTACCCCTCTCAAGCCTGACTCTACCCCTGGCAACTCTGACCCTACCCCTTCGAACCCTGACCCTACCCCTGGCAACCCTGACCCTACCCCTGGCAACCTTGACCCTACACCTGGCAAGCGTGACCCTAACCATGGCAACCCTGACCCTATCCCTGGCAACCCTGACCCTAACCTTGGCAACACTGACCCTATCCCTGGCAAGCCTGACCCTTAACCTGACAAGCGTGACCCTACCCCTTGCAACCCTGACCCTAACCTTGGCAAGCCTGACCCTAACCCTGGCAAGCCTGAACCGAACCCTGGCAAGCCTGACACTAACCCTGGCAAGCCTGAACCTAACCCTGGCAAGCCTGACCCTAACCCTTGCAAGCCTTTCCCTAACCCTGGCAAACCAGACCCTAACCCTGGCAAGCCTGACCCTAACACTGCCAACCCTGACCCTAACCCGGGGAAGCCTGACCCTAACCCTGGCAACACTGACCCTACCCCTGACAAGCCTGACCCTACCCTGACAACCTTGACCCTACCGATGGCAAACCTGATACTACCCCTGGCAACACTGACCCTACCCCTGGCAACACTGACCCTATCCCTGGCAAGCCTGACCCTTAACATGACAAGCCTGACCCTAACCCTGGCAACCCAGACCCGAACCCTGGCAAGCCTGACCCTAACCCTGGGAAGACAGACCCTATCCCTGGCAAGCCTGACCCTAACCCTGGCAAGCCTGACCCGAACCCTTGCAAGCCTTTCCCTAACCCTGGCAAACCAGACCCTAACCCTGGCAAGCCTGACCCTAACCCTGCCAACCCTGACCCGAACCCTGGCAAGCCTGACCCTAACCCTGGCAAGACAGACCCTATCCCTGGCAAGCCTGACCCTAACCCTGGCAAGCCTGACCCTTACCCTCGCAACCCTGACCCTAACCCTTGCAAGACTCACCCTAACCCTGGCAAGCCTGACCCTAACCCTGGCAACTCTGACCCTAACCCTGACAAGCCTGACTCTAACCTTAGCAAGCCTGACCCTAACCCTAGCAAGGCTGACCCCAACCCTGTCAAGCCTGACCCTAACCCTGGCAAGCCTGGCCCTAACCGTGGCAAAACTGACCCTAACCCTGGCAGGACAGACCCTAACCTTGGCAAGCCTGGCAATAAACCTGGCAACTCTGACCCTAACCCTAGCAAGCCTGACACGAACCCTAACCCTGGCAACCCTGACCCTACCCCTGGCAAGCCTGACCCTACCCCTGGCAACCCAGACCCGAACCCTGGCAAGCCTGACCCTAACCCTGGCAAGACAGACCCTTTCCCTGGCAAGCCTGACCCTAACCCTGGCAAGACAGACCCTACCCCTGGCAAGCGTGACCCTAACCCTGGCAACTCTGACCCTCTCCCTGGCAACTCTGACCCTAACCCTGGCAACACGTACCCTAACCCTGTCAAGCCTGACCCTATCCCTGGCAAGCCTGACCCTAACCCTGGCAAGACAGACCCTACCCCTGGCAAGCGTGACCCTAACCCTGGCAACTCTGACCCTCTCCCTGGCAACTCTGACCCTAACCCTGGCAACACGGACCCTAACCCTGTCAAGCCTGACCCTATCCCTGGCAAGCCTGGCCCTAACCCTAGCAACTCTGACCCTAACCCAGGCAAGACTGACCCTATCCCTCGCAACCCTGACCCTACCCCTGGCAAGCCTGACTCTACCCCTGGCAACTCTCACCCTACCCCTTCGAACCCTGACCCTACACCTGGCAACCCTGACCCTACCCCTGGCAACCTTGAACCAACACCTGGCAAGCGTGACCCTAACCATGGCAACCCTGACCCTATCCCTGGCAACCCTGATCCTAACCTTGGCAACACTGACCCTATCCCTGGCAAGCCTGACCCTTAACCTGACAAGCCTGACCCTAACCCTGGCAAGACAGACCCTACCCCTGGCAAGCGTGACCATAACCCTGGCAACTCTGACCCTAACCCTGGCAACACGGACCCTAACCCTGTCAAGCCTGACCCTAACCCTGGCAAGCCTGGCCCTAACCCTGGCAACGCTGACCCTACCCCTGCCAAGCTTGACCCAACTCCTGGCAACCCTGACCCTACCCCTGGCAAACCTGACACTACCCCTGGCAACTCTGACCCTACCCCTGGAAACACTGACACTAACCCTGGCAAGCCTGACCCTTACCCTGGCAAGCGTGACCCTACCCCTTGCAACCCTGACCCTAACCCTGGCAAGCCTGACCCTAACCCTGGCAAGCCTGACCCGAACCCTAGCAAGCCTGACCCTAACCCTGGCAAGCCTGAACCTAACCCTGGCAAGCCTGACCCTAACCCTTGCAAGCCTTTCCCTAACCCTGGCAAACCAGACCCTAACCCTGGCAAGCCTGACCCTAACCCTGGCAACACTGACCCTACCCCTGACAAGCCTGACCCTACCCTGACAACCTTGACCCTACCGATGGCAAACCTGATACTACCCCTGGCAACACTGACCCTACCCCTGGCAACACTGACCCTATCCCTGGCAAGCCTGACCCTTAACCTGACAAGCCTGACCCTAACCCTGGCAACCCAGACCCGAACCCTGGCAAGCCTGACCCTAACCCTGGGAAGACAGACCCTATCCCTGCCAAGCCTGACCGTAACCCTGGCAAGCCTGACCCTTACCCTGGCAACCCTGACCCTAACCCTTGCAAGACTCACCCTAACCCTGGCAAGCCTGACCCTAACCCTGGCAACTCTGACCCTAACCCTGACAAGCCTGACTCTAACCTTAGCAAGCCTGACCCTAACCCTAGCAAGCCTGACCCTAACCCTGTCAAGCCTGACCCTAACCCTGGCAAGCCTGGCCCTAACCGTGGCAAAACTGACCCTAACCCTGGCAGGACAGACCCTAACCTTGGCAAGCCTGGCAATAAACCTGGCAACTCTGACCCTAACCCTGGCAAGACAGACCCTAACACTCGCAACCCTGACCCTAACCCTGGCAACACTGACCCTAACCCTGGCAACCCTGACCCTAACCCTGGCAAGCCTGGCCCTAACCCTGGCAACTCTGACCCTAACCCTGGCAAGACTGACCCTGACCCTTGCAAACCTGACCCTAACCCTGGCAACCCTGACCCTACACCTGGCAACACTGACCGTAACCCTGGCAAGCCTGACCTTAACCCTGGCAACACTGACCCTAACCCTGGACACCCTGACCCTTACTCTGGCAAACCTGACCCTAACCCTGCAAGCCTGACCCTAACCCTGGAATTCTGACCCTAACCCTAGCAAGCCTGACCCTAACCCTAACCCTGGCAACCCTGACCCTACCCCTGGCAAGCCTGACCCTACCCCTGGCAACCCAGACCCGAACCCTGGCAAGCCTGACCCTAACCCTGGCAAGACAGACCCTATCCCTGGCAAGCCTGACCCTAACCCTGGCAAGACAGACCCTACCCCTGGCAAGCGTGACCCTAACCCTGGCAACTCTGACCCTCTCCCTGGCAACTCTGACCCTAACCCTGGCAACACGGACCCTAACCCTGTCAAGCCTGACCCTATCCCTGGCAAGCCTGACCCTAACCCTGGCAAGACAGACCCTACCCCTGGCAAGCGTGACCCTAACCCTGGCAACTCTGACCCTCTCCCTGGCAACTCTGACCCTAACCCTGGCAACACGGACCCTAAACCTGTCAAGCCTGACCCTATCCCTGGCAAGCCTGGCCCTAACCCTGGCAACTCTGACCCTAACCCAGGCAAGACTGACCCTATCCCTCGCAACTCTGACCCTGCCCCTGGCAAGCCTGACTCTACCCCTGGCAACTCTGACCCTACCCCTTCGAACCCTGACCCTACACCTGGCAACCCTGACCCTACCCCTGGCAACCTTGACCCAACACCTGGCAAGCGTGACCCTAACCATGGCAACCCTGACCCTATCCCTGGCAACCCTGATCCTAACCATGGCAACACTGACCCTATCCCTGGCAAGCCTGACCCTTAACCTGACAAGCCTGACCCTAACCCTGGCAACCCAGACCCGAATCCTGGCAAGCCTGACCCTAACCCTGGCAAGACAGACCCTATCCCTGGCAAACCTAACCCTACCGCTGGCAACACTGATACTACCCCTGGCAACCCTGACCCTACCCCTGGCAACCCAGACCCTGACCCTGGGAAGCCTGACCCTCACCCTGGCAAGACAGACCCTATCCCTGGCAAGCCTGACCCTAACCATGGCAAGAGAGACCCTACCCCTGTCAACCGTGACCCTAACCCTGGCAACTCTGACCCTAACCCTGGCAAATCTGACCCTAACCCTGGCAACACGGACCTAACCCTGTCAAGCCTGACCCTAACCCTGGCAAGCCTGGCCCTAACCCTGGCAACTCTGACCCTAAGCCTGGCAAGACTGACCCTGACCCTCGCAAACCTGACCCTAACCCTAGCAACCCTGGCAACACTGACCCTAACCCTGGCAAGCCTGACCTTAACCCTGGCAACACTGACCCTAACCCTGGACACCCTGACCCTAACCCTGGCAACCCTGACCCTAACCCTGCAAGCCTGACCCTAACCCTGGAATCCTGACCCTAACCCTAGCAAGCCTGACCCTAACCCTAACCCTGGCAACCCTGACCCTACCCCTGGCAAGCCTAACCCTACCCCTGGCAACCATGACCCTAACCCTGGTAAGCCTGACCCTAACCCTGCCAAGCCTGACCTTAACCCTGGCAAGCCGGAACCTAACCCTGGCAAGCCTGACCCAAACCCTGGCAAGCCTGACCCTAACCCTGGCATCCCTAACCCTAACCCTGGCATACCTGACCCTACCCCTGGCAAGCCTGACCCTAACCCTGGCAAGTCTGACGCTAACCCTGGCAAGCCTGACCCAAACCCTGGCAAGGCTGACCTTACCCCGGCAACCCTGACCCTACACCTGGCAACCCTGACCCTACCCCTGGCAAACCTGACCCTAACTCTAGCAAGCCTGACCCTAACCCTGGCAACACTGACCCTACCCCTGGCAAGCCTGACCCTACCCCTGGCAACCCTGACCCTACCCCTCTCAAGCCTGACTCTACCCCTGGCAACTCTGACCCTACCCCTTCGAACCCTGACTCTACCCCTGGCAACCCTGACCCTACCCCTGGCAACCTTGACCCTACACCTGGCAAGCGTGACCCTAACCATGGCAACCCTGACCCTATCCCTGGCAACCCTGACCCTAACCTTGGCAACACTGACCCTACCCCTGGCAAGCCTGACCCTTAACCTGACAAGCCTGACCCTAACCCTGGCAACCCAGACCCGAACCCTGGCAAGCCTGACCCTAACCCTGGCAAGACAGACCCTATCCCTGGCAAGCCTGACCCTAACCCTGGCAAGACAGACCCTACCCCTGGCAAGCGTGACCATAACCCTGGCAACTCTGACCCTAACCCTGGCAACACGGACCCTAACCCTGTCAAGCCTGACCCTAACCCTGGCAAGCCTGGCCCTAACCCTGGCAACGCTGACCCTACCCCTGCCAAGCTTGACCCAACTCCTGGCAACCCTAACCCTACCCCTGGCAAACCTGACACTACCCCTGGCAACTCTGACCCTACCCCTGGAAACACTGACACTAACCCTGGCAAGCCTGACCCTTACCCTGGCAAGCGTGACCCTACCCCTTGCAACCCCGACCCTAACCCTGGCAAGCCTGACCCTAACCCTGGCAAGCCTGACCCGAACCCTAGCAAGCCTGACCCAAACCCTGGCAAGCCTGAACCTAACCCTGGCAAGCCTGACCCTAACCCTTGCAAGCCTTTCCCTAACCCTGGCAAACCAGACCCTAACCCTGGCAAGCCTGACCCTAACCCTGCCAACCCTGACCCTAACCCGGGGAAGCCTGACCCTAACCCTGGCAACACTGACCCTACTCCTGACAAGCCTGACCCTACCCTGACAACCTTGACCCTACCGATGGCAAACCTGATACTACCCCTGGCAACCCTGACCCTACCCCTGGCAACACTGACCCTATCCCTGGCAAGCCTGACCCTTAACCTGACAAGCCTGACCCTAACCCTGGCAACCCAGACCCGAACCCTGGCAAGCCTGACCCTAACCCTGGGAAGACAGACCCTATCCCTGGCAAGCCTGACCCTAACCCTGGCAAGCCTAACCCGAACCCTTGCAAGCCTTTCCCTAACCCTGGCAAACCAGACCCTAACCCTGGCAAGCCTGACCCTAACCCTGCCAACCCTGACCCTAACCCGGGCAAGCCTGACCCTAACCCTGACAACACTAACCCTACCCCCGACAAGCCTGACCCTACCCTGACAACCTTGACCCTACAGATGGCAAACCTGATACTACCCCTGGCAACACTGACCCTACCCCTGGCAACACTGACCCTATCCCTGGCAAGCCTGACCCTTAAGCTGACAAGCCTGACCCTAACCCTGGCAACCCAGACCCGAACCCTGGCAAGCCTGACCCTAACCCTGGGAAGACAGACCCTATCCCTGCCAAGCCTGACCCTAACCCTGGCAAGCCTGACCCTTACCCTGGCAACCCTGACCCTAACCCTTGCAAGACTCACGCTAACCCTGGCAAGCCTGACCCTAACCCTGGCAACTCTGACCCTAACCCTGACAAGCCTGACTCTAACCTTAGCAAGCCTGACCCTAACCCTAGCAAGCCTGACCCTAACCCTGTCAAGTCTGACCCTAACCCTGGCAAGCCTGGCCCTAACCGTGGCAAAACTGACCCTAACCCTGGCAGGACAGACCCTAACCTTGGCAAGCCTGGCAATAAACCTGGCAACTCTGACCCTAACCCTGGCAAGACAGACCCTAACACTCGCAACCCTGACCCTAACCCTGGCAACACTGACCCTAACCCTGGCAACCCTGACCCTAACCCTGGCAAGCCTGGCCCTAACCCTGGCAACTCTGACCCTAACCCTGGCAAGACTGACCCTGACCCTTGCAAACCTGACCCTAACCCTGGCAACCCTGACCCTACCCCTGGCAACACTGACCGTAACCCTGGCAAGCCTGACCTTAACCCTGGCAACACTGACCCTAACCCTGGACACCCTGACCCTTACTCTGGCAAACCTGACCCTAACCCTGGAATTCTGACCCTAACCCTGGAATTCTGACCCTAACCCTAGCAAGCCTGACCCTAACCCTAACCCTGGCAACCCTGACCCTACCCCTGGCAAGCCTGACCCTACCCCTGGCAACCCAGACCCGAACCCTGGCAAGCCTGACCCTAACCCTGGCAAGACAGACCCTATCCCTGGCAAGCCTGACCCTAACCCTGGCAAGACAGACCCTACCCCTGGCAAGCGTGACCCTAACCCTGGCAACTCTGACCCTCTCCCTGGCAACTCTGACCCTAACCCTGGCAACACGGACCCTAACCCTGTCAAGCCTGACCCTATCCCTGGCAAGCCTGACCCTAACCCTGGCAAGACAGACCCTACCCCTGGCAAGCGTGACCCTAACCCTGACAACTCTGACCCTCTCCCTGGCAACTCTGACCCTAACCCTGGCAACACGGACCCTAACCCTGTCAAGCCTGACCCTATCCCTGGCAAGCCTGGCCCTAACCCTGGCAACTCTGACCCTAACCCAGGCAAGACTGACCCTATCCCTCGCAACCCTGACCCTACCCCTGGCAAGCCTGACTCTACCCCTGGCAACTCTCACCCTACCCCTTCGAACCCTGACCCTACACCTGGCAACCCTGACCCTACCCCTGGCAACCTTGACCCAACACATGGCAAGCGTGACCCTAACCATGGCAACCCTGACCCTATCCTTGGCAACCCTGATCCTAACCTTGGCAACACTGACCCTATCCCTGGCAAGCCTGACCCTTAACCTGACAAGCCTGACCCTAACCCTGGCAACCCAGACCCGAATCCTGGCAAGCCTGACCCGAACCCTGGCAAGCCTGACCCTAACCCTGGCAAGCCTGAACCTAACCCTGGCAAGCCTGACCCTAACCCTTGCAAGCCTTTCCCTAACCCTGGCAAACCAGACCCTAACCCTGGCAAGCCTGACCCTAACCCTGCCAACCCTGACCCTAACCCGGGGAAGCCTGGCCCTAACCCTGGCAACACTGACCCTACCCCTGACAAGCCTGACCCTACCCTGACAACCTTGACCCTACCGATGGCAAACCTGATACTACCCCTGGCAACCCTGACCCTACCCCTGGCAACACTGACCCTATCCCTGGCAAGCCTGACCCTTAACCTGACAAGCCTGACCCTAACCCTGGCAACCCAGACCCGAACCCTGGCAAGCCTGACCCTAACCCTGGGAAGACAGACCCTATCCCTGGCAAGCCTGACCCTAACCCTGGCAAGCCTGACCCTTACCCTGGCAACCCTGACCCTAACCCTTGCAAGACTCACCCTAACCCTGGCAAGCCTGACCCTAACCCTGGCAACTCTGACCCTAACCCTGGCAAGACAGACCCTAACACTCGCAACCCTGACCCTAACCCTGGCAACACTGACCCTAACCCTGGCAACCCTGACCCTAACCCTGGCAAGCCTGGCCCTAACCCTGGCAACTCTGACCCTAACCCTGGCAAGACTGACCCTGACCCTTGCAAACCTGACCCTAACCCTGGCAACCCTGACCCTACCCCTGGCAATACTGACCGTAACCCTGGCAAGCCTGACCTTAACCGTGGCAACACTGACCCTAACTCTGGACACCCTGACCCTTACTCTGGCAAACCTGACCCTAACCCTGCAAGCCTGACCCTAACCCTGGAATTCTGACCCTAACCCTAGCAAGCCTGACCCTAACCCTAACCCTGGCAACCCTGACCCTACCCCTGGCAAGCCTGACCCTACCCCTGGCAACCCAGACCCGAACCCTGGCAAGCCTGACCCTAACCCTGGCAAGACAGACCCTATCCCTGGCAAGCCTGACCCTAACCCTGGCAAGACAGACCCTACCCCTGGCAAGCGTGACCCTAACCCTGGCAACTCTGACCCTCTCCCTGGCAACTCTGACCCTAACCCTGGCAACACGGACCCTAACCCTGTCAAGCCTGACCCTATCCCTGGCAAGCCTGACCCTAACCATGGCAAGAGAGACCCTACCCCTGTCAACCGTGACCCTAACCCTGGCAACTCTGACCCTAACCCTGGCAAATCTGACCCTAACCCTGCGAAGCCTGACCTTAACCCTGGCAAGCCGGAACCTAACCCTGGCAAGCCGGAACCTCACCCTGGCAAGCCTGACCCAAACCCTGGAAAGCCTGACCCTAACCCTGGCAAACCTAACCCTACCGCTGGCAACACTGATACTACCCCTGGCAACCCTGACCCTACCCCTGGCAACCCAGACCCTGACCCTGGGAAGCCTGACCCTCACCCTGGCAAGACAGACCCTATCCCTGGCAAGCCTGACCCTAACCATGGCAAGAGAGACCCTACCCCTGTCAACCGTGACCCTAACCCTGGCAACTCTGACCCTAACCCTGGCAAATCTGACCCTAACCCTGGCAACACGGACCTAACCCTGTCAAGCCTGACCCTAACCCTGGCAAGCCTGGCCCTAACCCTGGCAACTCTGACCCTAACCCAGGCAAGACTGACCCTATCCCTCGCAACCCTGACCCTACCCCTGGCAAGCCTGACTCTACCCCTGGCAACTCTCACCCTACCCCTTCGAACCCTGACCCTACACCTGGCAACCCTGACCCTACCCCTGGCAAACTTGAACCAACACCTGGCAAGCGTGACGCTAACCATGGCAACCCTGACCCTATCCCTGGCAACCCTGATCCTAACCTTGGCAACACTGACCCTATCCCTGGCAAGCCTGACCCTTAACCTGACAAGCCTGACCCTAACCCTGGCAACCCAGACCCGAATCCTGGCAAGCCTGACCCTAACCCTGGCAAGACAGACCCTATCCCTGGCAAGCCTGACCCTAACCCTGGCAAGACAGACCCTACCCCTGGCAAGCGTGACCATAACCCTGGCAACTCTGACCCTAACCCTGGCAACACGGACCCTAACCCTGTCAAGCCTGACCCTAACCCTGGCAAGCCTGGCCCTAACCCTGGCAACTCTGACCCTAACCCAGGCAAGACGGACCCTATCCCTCGCAACCCTGACCCTAACCCTGGCAACCCTGACTCTAACCGTGGCAACCCTGACCCTAACCCTGGCAAGCCTGACCCTAACCCTGGCAACCCTGACCGTAACCTAGACAAGCCTGACCCTAACACTGGCAAGCCTGACCCTAACCCTGGAATCCTGACCGTAACCCTTGCAAGCCTGACCCTACCCCTGGCAACCCTGACCCTACCCCTGGCAAGCCTGACCCTACGCCTGGCAAGCCTGACCCTACGCCTGGCAAGCCTGACCCTACCCTGGCAAGCCTGACCCTAACCCTGCGAAGCCTGACCTTAACCCTGGCAAGCCGGAACCTAACCCTGGCAAGCCGGAACCTCACCCTGGCAAGCCTGACCCAAACCCTGGAAAGCCTGACCCTAACCCTGGCAAACCTAACCCTACCGCTGGCAACACTGATACTACCCCTGGCAACCCTGACCCTACCCCTGGCAACCCAGACCCTGACCCTGGGAAGCCTGACCCTCACCCTGGCAAGACAGACCCTATCCCTGGCAAGCCTGACCCTAACCATGGCAAGAGAGACCCTACCCCTGTCAACCGTGACCCTAACCCTGGCAACTCTGACCCTAACCCTGGCAAATCTGACCCTAACCCTGGCAACACGGACCTAACCCTGTCAAGCCTGACCCTAACCCTGGCAAGCCTGGCCCTAACCCTGGCAACTCTGACCCTAAGCCTGGCAAGACTGACCCTGACCCTCGCAAACCTGACCCTAACCCTAGCAACCCTGGCAACACTGACCCTAACCCTGGCAAGCCTGACCTTAACCCTGGCAACACTGACCCTAACCCTGGACACCCTGACCCTAACCCTGGCAACCCTGACCCTAACCCTGCAAGCCTGACCCTAACCCTGGAATCCTGACCCTAACCCTAGCAAACCTGACCCTAACCCTAACCCTGGCAACCCTGACCCTACCCCTGGCAAGCCTAACCCTACCCCTGGCAACCATGACCCTAACCCTGGTAAGCCTGACCCTAACCCTGCCAAGCCTGACCTTAACCCTGGCAAGCCGGAACCTAATCCTGGCAAGGCTGACCCAAACCCTGGCAAGCCTGACCCTAACCCTGGCATCCCTAACCCTAACCCTGGCATACCTGACCCTACCCCTGGCAAGCCTGACCCTAACCCTGGCAAGTCTGACGCTAACCCTGGCAAGCCTGACCCAAACCCTGGCAAGGCTGACCTTACCCCGGCAACCCTGACCCTACACCTGGCAACCCTGACCCTACCCCTGGCAAACCTGACCCTAACCCTAGCAAGCCTGACCCTAACCCTGGCAACCCTGACCCTACCCCTGGCAAGCCTGACCCTACCCCTGGCAACCCTGACCCTACCCCTCTCAAGCCTGACTCTACCCCTGGCAACTCTGACCCTACCCCTTCGAACCCTGACTCTACCCCTGGCAACCCTGACCCTACCCCTGGCAACCTTGACCCTACACCCGGCAAGCGTGACCCTAACCATGGCAACCCTGACCCTATCCCTGGCAACCCTGACCCTAACCTTGGCAACACTGACCCTACCCCTGGCAAGCCTGACCCTTAACCTGACAAGCCTGACCCTAACCCTGGCAACCCAGACCCGAACCCTGGCAAGCCTGACCCTAACCCTGGCAAGACAGACCCTATCCCTGGCAAGCCTGACCCTAACCCTGGCAAGACAGACCCTACCCCTGGCAAGCGTGACCATAACCCTGGCAACTCTGACCCTAACCCTGGCAACACGGACCCTAACCCTGTCAAGCCTGACCCTAACCCTGGCAAGCCTGGCCCTAACCCTGGCAACGCTGACCCTACCCCTGCCAAGCTTGACCCAACTCCTGGCAACCCTGACCCTACCCCTGGCAAACCTGACACTACCCCTGGCAACTCTGACCCTACCCCTGGAAACACTGACACTAACCCTGGCAAGCCTGACCCTTACCCTGGCAAGCGTGACCCTACCCCTTGCAACCCTGACCCTAACCCTGGCAAGCCTGACCCTAACCCTGGCAAGCCTGACCCGAACCCTAGCAAGCCTGACCCTAACCCTGGCAAGCCTGAACCTAACCCTGGCAAGCCTGACCCTAACCCTTGCAAGCCTTTCCCTAACCCTGGCAAAACAGACCCTAACCCTGGCAAGCCTGACCCTAACCCTGCCAACCCTGACCCTAACCCGGGCAAGCCTGACCCTAACCCTGGCAACACTGACCCTACCCCTGACAAGTCTGACCCTACCCTGACAACCTTGACCCTACCGATGGCAAACCTGATACTACCCCTGGCAACCCTGACCCTACCCCTGGCAACACTGACCCTATCCCTGGCAAGCCTGACCCTTAACCTGACAAGCCTGACCCTAACCCTGGCAACCCAGACCCGAACCCTGGCAAGCCTGACCCTAACCCTGGGAAGACAGACCCTATCCCTGGCAAGCCTGACCCTAACCCTGGCAAGCCTGACCCGAACCCTTGCAAGCCTTTCCCTAACCCTGGCAAACCAGACCCTACCCCTGGCAAGCCTGACCCTAACCCTGCCAACCCTGACCCTAACCCGGGCAAGCCTGACCCTAACCCTGGCAACACTGACCATACCCCTGACAAGCCTGACCCTACCCTGACAACCTTGACCCTACCGATGGCAAACCTGATACTACCCCTGGCAACACTGACCCTACCCCTGGCAACACTGACCCCATCCCTGGCAAGCCTGACCCTTAACCTGACAAGCCTGACCCTAACCCTGGCAACCCAGACCCGAACCCTGGCAAGCCTGACCCTAACCCTGGGAAGACAGACCCTATCCCTGCCAAGCCTGACCGTAACCCTGGCAAGCCTGACCCTTACCCTGGCAACCCTGACCCTAACCCTTGCAAGACTCACCCTAACCCTGGCAAGCCTGACCCTAACCCTGGCAACTCTGACCCTAACCCTGACAAGCCTGACTATAACCTTAGCAAGCCTGACCCTAACCCTAGCAAGCCTGACCCTAACCCTGTCAAGCCTGACCCTAACCCTGGCAAGCCTGGCCCTAACCGTGGCAAAACTGACCCTAACCCTGGCAGGACAGACCCTAACCTTGGCAAGCCTGGCAATAAACCTGGCAACTCTGACCCTAACCCTGGCAAGACAGACCCTAACACTCGCAACCCTGACCCTAACCCTGGCAACACTGACCCTAACCCTGGCAACCCTGACCCTAACCCTGGCAAGCCTGGCCCTAACCCTGGCAACTCTGACCCTAACCCTGGCAAGACTGACCCTGACCCTTGCAAACCTGACCCTAACCCTGGCAACCCTGACCCTACCCCTGGCAACACTGACCGTAACCCTGGCAAGCCTGACCTTAACCCTGGCAACACTGACCCTAACCCTGGACACCCTGACCCTTACTCTGGCAAACCTGACCCTAGCCCTGCAAGCCTGACCCTAACCCTGGAATTCTGACCCTAACCCTAGCAAGCCTGACCCTAACCCTAACCCTGGTAACCCTGACCCTACCCCTGGCAAGCCTGACCCTACCCCTGGCAACCCAGACCCGAACCCTGGCAAGCCTGACCCTAACCCTGGCAAGACAGACCCTATCCCTGGCAAGCCTGACCCTAACCCTGGCAAGACAGACCCTACCCCTGGCAAGCGTGACCCTAACCCTGGCAACTCTGACCCTCTCCCTGGCAACTCTGACCCTAACCCTGGCAACACGGACCCTAACCCTGTCAAGCCTGACCCTATCCCTGGCAAGCCTGACCCTAACCCTGGCAAGACAGACCCTACCCCTGGCAAGCGTGACCCTAACCCTGGCAACTCTGACCCTCTCCCTGGCAACTCTGACCCTAACCCTGGCAACACGGACCCTAAACCTGTCAAGCCTGACCCTATCCCTGGCAAGCCTGGCCCTAACCCTGGCAACTCTGACCCTAACCCAGGCAAGACTGACCCTATCCCTCGCAACTCTGACCCTACCCCTGGCAAGCCTGACTCTACCCCTGGCAACTCTGACCCTACCCCTTCGAACCCTGACCCTACACCTGGCAACCCTGACCCTACCCCTGGCAACCTTGACCCAACACCTGGCAAGCGTGACCCTAACCATGGCAACCCTGACCCTATCCCTGGCAACCCTGATCCTAACCATGGCAACACTGACCCTATCCCTGGCAAGCCTGACCCTTAACCTGACAAGCCTGACCCTAACCCTGGCAACCCAGACCCGAATCCTGGCAAGCCTGACCCTAACCCTGGCAAGACAGACCCTATCCCTGGCAAACCTAACCCTACCGCTGGCAACACTGATACTACCCCTGGCAACCCTGACCCTACCCCTGGCAACCCAGACCCTGACCCTGGGAAGCCTGACCCTCACCCTGGCAAGACAGACCCTATCCCTGGCAAGCCTGACCCTAACCATGGCAAGAGAGACCCTACCCCTGTCAACCGTGACCCTAACCCTGGCAACTCTGACCCTAACCCTGGCAAATCTGACCCTAACCCTGGCAACACGGACCTAACCCTGTCAAGCCTGACCCTAACCCTGGCAAGCCTGGCCCTAACCCTGGCAACTCTGACCCTAAGCCTGGCAAGACTGACCCTGACCCTCGCAAACCTGACCCTAACCCTAGCAACCCTGGCAACACTGACCCTAACCCTGGCAAGCCTGACCTTAACCCTGGCAACACTGACCCTAACCCTGGACACCCTGACCCTAACCCTGGCAACCCTGACCCTAACCCTGCAAGCCTGACCCTAACCCTGGAATCCTGACCCTAACCCTAGCAAGCCTGACCCTAACCCTAACCCTGGCAACCCTGACCCTACCCCTGGCAAGCCTAACCCTACCCCTGGCAACCATGACCCTAACCCTGGTAAGCCTGACCCTAACCCTGCCAAGCCTGACCTTAACCCTGGCAAGCCGGAACCTAACCCTGGCAAGCCTGACCCAAACCCTGGCAAGCCTGACCCTAACCCTGGCATCCCTAACCCTAACCCTGGCATACCTGACCCTACCCCTGGCAAGCCTGACCCTAACCCTGGCAAGTCTGACGCTAACCCTGGCAAGCCTGACCCAAACCCTGGCAAGGCTGACCTTACCCCGGCAACCCTGACCCTACACCTGGCAACCCTGACCCTACCCCTGGCAAACCTGACCCTAACCCTAGCAAGCCTGACCCTAACCCTGGCAACACTGACCCTACCCCTGGCAAGCCTGACCCTACCCCTGGCAACCCTGACCCTACCCCTCTCAAGCCTGACTCTACCCCTGGCAACTCTGACCCTACCCCTTCGAACCCTGACTCTACCCCTGGCAACCCTGACCCTACCCCTGGCAACCTTGACCCTACACCCGGCAAGCGTGACCCTAACCATGGCAACCCTGACCCTATCCCTGGCAACCCTGACCCTAACCTTGGCAACACTGACCCTACCCCTGGCAAGCCTGACCCTTAACCTGACAAGCCTGACCCTAACCCTGGCAACCCAGACCCGAACCCTGGCAAGCCTGACCCTAACCCTGGCAAGACAGACCCTATCCCTGGCAAGCCTGACCCTAACCCTGGCAAGACAGACCCTACCCCTGGCAAGCGTGACCATAACCCTGGCAACTCTGACCCTAACCCTGGCAACACGGACCCTAACCCTGTCAAGCCTGACCCTAACCCTGGCAAGCCTGGCCCTAACCCTGGCAACGCTGACCCTACCCCTGCCAAGCTTGACCCAACTCCTGGCAACCCTGACCCTACCCCTGGCAAACCTGACACTACCCCTGGCAACTCTGACCCTACCCCTGGAAACACTGACACTAACCCTGGCAAGCCTGACCCTTACCCTGGCAAGCGTGACCCTACCCCTTGCAACCCTGACCCTAACCCTGGCAAGCCTGACCCTAACCCTGGCAAGCCTGACCCGAACCCTAGCAAGCCTGACCCTAACCCTGGCAAGCCTGAACCTAACCCTGGCAAGCCTGACCCTAACCCTTGCAAGCCTTTCCCTAACCCTGGCAAACCAGACCCTAACCCTGGCAAGCCTGACCCTAACCCTGCCAACCCTGACCCTAACCCGGGGAAGCCTGACCCTAACCCTGGCAACACTGACCCTACCCCTGACAAGTCTGACCCTACCCTGACAACCTTGACCCTACCGATGGCAAACCTGATACTACCCCTGGCAACCCTGACCCTACCCCTGGCAACACTGACCCTATCCCTGGCAAGCCTGACCCTTAACCTGACAAGCCTGACCCTAACCCTGGCAACCCAGACCCGAACCCTGGCAAGCCTGACCCTAAACCTGGGAAGACAGACCCTAACCCTGGCAAGCCTGACCCGAACCCTTGCAACCTTTCCCTAACCCTGGGAAACCAGACCCTAACCCTGGCAAGCCTGACCCTAACCCTGCCAACCCTGACCCTAACCCGGGCAAGCCTGACCCTAACCCTGGCAACACTGACCATACCCCTGACAAGCCTGACCCTACCCTGACAAACTTGACCCTACCGATGGCAAACCTGATACTACCCCTGGCAACACTGACCCTACCCCTGGCAACACTGACCCTATCCCTGGCAAGCCTGACCCTTAACCTGACAAGCCTGACCCTAACCCTGGCAACCCAGACCCGAACCCTGGCAAGCCTGACCCTAACCCTGGGAAGACAGACCCTATCCCTGCCAAGCCTGACCGTAACCCTGGCAAGCCTGACCCTTACCCTGGCAACCCTGACCCTAACCCTTGCAAGACTCACCCTAACCCTGGCAAGCCTGACCCTAACCCTGGCAACTCTGACCCTAACCCTGACAAGCCTGACTATAACCTTAGCAAGCCTGACCCTAACCCAGCAAGCCTGACCCTAACCCTGTCAAGCCTGACCCTAACCCTGGCAAGCCTGGCCCTAACCGTGGCAAAACTGACCCTAACCCTGGCAGGACAGACCCTAACCTTGGCAAGCCTGGCAATAAACCTGGCAACTCTGACCCTAACCCTGGCAAGACAGACCCTAACACTCGCAACCCTGACCCTAACCCTGGCAACACTGACCCTAACCCTGGCAACCCTGACCCTAACCCTGGCAAGCCTGGCCCTAACCCTGGCAACTCTGACCCTAACCCTGGCAAGACTGACCCTGACCCTTGCAAACCTGACCCTAACCCTGGCAACCCTGACCCTACCCCTGGCAATACTGACCGTAACCCTGGCAAGCCTGACCTTAACCGTGGCAACACTGAACCTAACCCTGGACACCCTGACCCTTACTCTGGCAAACCTGACCCTAACCCTGCAAGCCTGACCCTAACCCTGGAATTCTGACCCTAACCCTAGCAAGCCTGACCCTAACCCTAACCCTGGCAACCCTGACCCTACCCCTGGCAAGCCTGACCCTACCCCTGGCAACCCAGACCCGAACCCTGGCAAGCCTGACCCTAACCCTGGCAAGACAGACCCTATCCCTGGCAAGCCTGACCGTAACCCTGGCAAGACAGACCCTACCCCTGGCAAGCGTGACCCTAACCCTGGCAACTCTGACCCTCTCCCTGGCAACTCTGACCCTAACCCTGGCAACACGGACCCTAACCCTGTCAAGCCTGACCCTATCCCTGGCAAGCCTGACCCTAACCATGGCAAGAGAGACCCTACCCCTGTCAACCGTGACCCTAACCCTGGCAACTCTGACCCTAACCCTGGCAAATCTGACCCTAACCCTGCGAAGCCTGACCTTAACCCTGGCAAGCCGGAACCTAACCCTGGCAAGCCGGAACCTCACCCTGGCAAGCCTGACCCAAACCCTGGAAAGCCTGACCCTAACCCTGGCAAACCTAACCCTACCGCTGGCAACACTGATACTACCCCTGGCAACCCTGACCCTACCCCTGGCAACCCAGACCCTGACCCTGGGAAGCCTGACCCTCACCCTGGCAAGACAGACCCTATCCCTGGCAAGCCTGACCCTAACCATGGCAAGAGAGACCCTACCCCTGTCAACCGTGACCCTAACCCTGGCAACTCTGACCCTAACCCTGGCAAATCTGACCCTAACCCTGGCAACACGGACCTAACCCTGTCAAGCCTGACCCTAACCCTGGCAAGCCTGGCCCTAACCCTGGCAACTCTGACCCTAACCCAGGCAAGACTGACCCTATCCCTCGCAACCCTGACCCTACCCCTGGCAAGCCTGACTCTACCCCTGGCAACTCTCACCCTACCCCTTCGAACCCTGACCCTACACCTGGCAACCCTGACCCTACCCCTGGCAACCTTGAACCAACACCTGGCAAGCGTGACCCTAACCATGGCAACCCTGACCCTATCCCTGGCAACCCTGATCCTAACCTTGGCAACACTGACCCTATCCCTGGCAAGCCTGACCCTTAACCTGACAAGCCTGACCCTAACCCTGGCAACCCAGACCCGAATCCTGGCAAGCCTGACCCTAACCCTGGCAAGACAGACCCTATCCCTGGCAAGCCTGACCCTAACCCTGGCAAGACAGACCCTACCCCTGGCAAGCGTGACCATAACCCTGGCAACTCTGACCCTAACCCTGGCAACACGGACCCTAACCCTGTCAAGCCTGACCCTAACCCTGGCAAGCCTGGCCCTAACCCTGGCAACTCTGACCCTAACCCAGGCAAGACGGACCCTATCCCTCGCAACCCTGACCCTAAACCTGGCAACCCTGACTCTAACCGTGGCAACCCTGACCCTAACCCTGGCAAGCCTGACCCTAACCCTGGCAACCCTGACCGTAACCTAGACAAGCCTGACCCTAACACTGGCAAGCCTGACCCTAACCCTGGAATCCTGACCGTAACCCTTGCAAGCCTGACCCTACCCCTGGCAACCCTGACCCTACCCCTGGCAAGCCTGACCCTACGCCTGGCAAGCCTGACCCTACGCCTGGCAAGCCTGACCCTACCCTGGCAAGCCTGACCCTAACCCTGCGAAGCCTGACCTTAACCCTGGCAAGCCGGAACCTAACCCTGGCAAGCCGGAACCTCACCCTGGCAAGCCTGACCCAAACCCTGGAAAGCCTGACCCTAACCCTGGCAAACCTAACCCTACCGCTGGCAACACTGATACTACCCCTGGCAACCCTGACCCTACCCCTGGCAACCCAGACCCTGACCCTGGGAAGCCTGACCCTCACCCTGGCAAGACAGACCCTATCCCTGGCAAGCCTGACCCTAACCATGGCAAGAGAGACCCTACCCCTGTCAACCGTGACCCTAACCCTGGCAACTCTGACCCTAACCCTGGCAAATCTGACCCTAACCCTGGCAACACGGACCTAACCCTGTCAAGCCTGACCCTAACCCTGGCAAGCCTGGCCCTAACCCTGGCAACTCTGACCCTAAGCCTGGCAAGACTGACCCTGACCCTCGCAAACCTGACCCTAACCCTAGCAACCCTGGCAACACTGACCCTAACCCTGGCAAGCCTGACCTTAACCCTGGCAACACTGACCCTAACCCTGGACACCCTGACCCTAACCCTGGCAACCCTGACCCTAACCCTGCAAGCCTGACCCTAACCCTGGAATCCTGACCCTAACCCTAGCAAACCTGACCCTAACCCTAACCCTGGCAACCCTGACCCTACCCCTGGCAAGCCTAACCCTACCCCTGGCAACCATGACCCTAACCCTGGTAAGCCTGACCCTAACCCTGCCAAGCCTGACCTTAACCCTGGCAAGCCGGAACCTAATCCTGGCAAGGCTGACCCAAACCCTGGCAAGCCTGACCCTAACCCTGGCATCCCTAACCCTAACCCTGGCATACCTGACCCTACCCCTGGCAAGCCTGACCCTAACCCTGGCAAGTCTGACGCTAACCCTGGCAAGCCTGACCCAAACCCTGGCAAGGCTGACCTTACCCCGGCAACCCTGACCCTACACCTGGCAACCCTGACCCTACCCCTGGCAACCCTGACCCTACCCCTCTCAAGCCTGACTCTACCCCTGGCAACTCTGACCCTACCCCTTCGAACCCTGACTCTACCCCTGGCAACCCTGACCCTACCCCTGGCAACCTTGACCCTACACCCGGCAAGCGTGACCCTAACCATGGCAACCCTGACCCTATCCCTGGCAACCCTGACCCTAACCTTGGCAACACTGACCCTACCCCTGGCAAGCCTGACCCTTAACCTGACAAGCCTGACCCTAACCCTGGCAACCCAGACCCGAACCCTGGCAAGCCTGACCCTAACCCTGGCAAGACAGACCCTATCCCTGGCAAGCCTGACCCTAACCCTGGCAAGACAGACCCTACCCCTGGCAAGCGTGACCATAACCCTGGCAACTCTGACCCTAACCCTGGCAACACGGACCCTAACCCTGTCAAGCCTGACCCTAACCCTGGCAAGCCTGGCCCTAACCCTGGCAACGCTGACCCTACCCCTGCCAAGCTTGACCCAACTCCTGGCAACCCTGACCCTACCCCTGGCAAACCTGACACTACCCCTGGCAACTCTGACCCTACCCCTGGAAACACTGACACTAACCCTGGCAAGCCTGACCCTTACCCTGGCAAGCGTGACCCTACCCCTTGCAACCCTGACCCTAACCCTGGCAAGCCTGACCCTAACCCTGGCAAGCCTGACCCGAACCCTAGCAAGCCTGACCCTAACCCTGGCAAGCCTGAACCTAACCCTGGCAAGCCTGACCCTAACCCTTGCAAGCCTTTCCCTAACCCTGGCAAAACAGACCCTAACCCTGGCAAGCCTGACCCTAACCCTGCCAACCCTGACCCTAACCCGGGGAAGCCTGACCCTAACCCTGGCAACACTGACCCTACCCCTGACAAGTCTGACCCTACCCTGACAACCTTGACCCTACCGATGGCAAACCTGATACTACCCCTGGCAACCCTGACCCTACCCCTGGCAACACTGACCCTATCCCTGGCAAGCCTGACCCTTAACCTGACAAGCCTGACCCTAACCCTGGCAACCCAGACCCGAACCCTGGCAAGCCTGACCCTAACCCTGGGAAGACAGACCCTATCCCTGGCAAGCCTGACCCTAACCCTGGCAAGCCTGACCCGAACCCTTGCAAGCCTTTCCCTAACCCTGGCAAACCAGACCCTACCCCTGGCAAGCCTGACCCTAACCCTGCCAACCCTGACCCTAACCCGGGCAAGCCTGACCCTAACCCTGGCAACACTGACCATACCCCTGACAAGCCTGACCCTACCCTGACAACCTTGACCCTACCGATGGCAAACCTGATACTACCCCTGGCAACACTGACCCTACCCCTGGCAACACTGACCCCATCCCTGGCAAGCCTGACCCTTAACCTGACAAGCCTGACCCTAACCCTGGCAACCCAGACCCGAACCCTGGCAAGCCTGACCCTAACCCTGGGAAGACAGACCCTATCCCTGCCAAGCCTGACCGTAACCCTGGCAAGCCTGACCCTTACCCTGGCAACCCTGACCCTAACCCTTGCAAGACTCACCCTAACCCTGGCAAGCCTGACCCTAACCCTGGCAACTCTGACCCTAACCCTGACAAGCCTGACTATAACCTTAGCAAGCCTGACCCTAACCCTAGCAAGCCTGACCCTAACCCTGTCAAGCCTGACCCTAACCCTGGCAAGCCTGGCCCTAACCGTGGCAAAACTGACCCTAACCCTGGCAGGACAGACCCTAACCTTGGCAAGCCTGGCAATAAACCTGGCAACTCTGACCCTAACCCTGGCAAGACAGACCCTAACACTCGCAACCCTGACCCTAACCCTGGCAACACTGACCCTAACCCTGGCAACCCTGACCCTAACCCTGGCAAGCCTGGCCCTAACCCTGGCAACTCTGACCCTAACCCTGGCAAGACTGACCCTGACCCTTGCAAACCTGACCCTAACCCTGGCAACCCTGACCCTACCCCTGGCAACACTGACCGTAACCCTGGCAAGCCTGACCTTAACCCTGGCAACACTGACCCTAACCCTGGACACCCTGACCCTTACTCTGGCAAACCTGACCCTAGCCCTGCAAGCCTGACCCTAACCCTGGAATTCTGACCCTAACCCTAGCAAGCCTGACCCTAACCCTAACCCTGGTAACCCTGACCCTACCCCTGGCAAGCCTGACCCTACCCCTGGCAACCCAGACCCGAACCCTGGCAAGCCTGACCCTAACCCTGGCAAGACAGACCCTATCCCTGGCAAGCCTGACCCTAACCCTGGCAAGACAGACCCTACCCCTGGCAAGCGTGACCCTAACCCTGGCAACTCTGACCCTCTCCCTGGCAACTCTGACCCTAACCCTGGCAACACGGACCCTAACCCTGTCAAGCCTGACCCTATCCCTGGCAAGCCTGACCCTAACCCTGGCAAGACAGACCCTACCCCTGGCAAGCGTGACCCTAACCCTGGCAACTCTGACCCTCTCCCTGGCAACTCTGACCCTAACCCTGGCAACACGGACCCTAAACCTGTCAAGCCTGACCCTATCCCTGGCAAGCCTGGCCCTAACCCTGGCAACTCTGACCCTAACCCAGGCAAGACTGACCCTATCCCTCGCAACTCTGACCCTACCCCTGGCAAGCCTGACTCTACCCCTGGCAACTCTGACCCTACCCCTTCGAACCCTGACCCTACACCTGGCAACCCTGACCCTACCCCTGGCAACCTTGACCCAACACCTGGCAAGCGTGACCCTAACCATGGCAACCCTGACCCTATCCCTGGCAACCCTGATCCTAACCATGGCAACACTGACCCTATCCCTGGCAAGCCTGACCCTTAACCTGACAAGCCTGACCCTAACCCTGGCAACCCAGACCCGAATCCTGGCAAGCCTGACCCTAACCCTGGCAAGACAGACCCTATCCCTGGCAAACCTAACCCTACCGCTGGCAACACTGATACTACCCCTGGCAACCCTGACCCTACCCCTGGCAACCCAGACCCTGACCCTGGGAAGCCTGACCCTCACCCTGGCAAGACAGACCCTATCCCTGGCAAGCCTGACCCTAACCATGGCAAGAGAGACCCTACCCCTGTCAACCGTGACCCTAACCCTGGCAACTCTGACCCTAACCCTGGCAAATCTGACCCTAACCCTGGCAACACGGACCTAACCCTGTCAAGCCTGACCCTAACCCTGGCAAGCCTGGCCCTAACCCTGGCAACTCTGACCCTAAGCCTGGCAAGACTGACCCTGACCCTCGCAAACCTGACCCTAACCCTAGCAACCCTGGCAACACTGACCCTAACCCTGGCAAGCCTGACCTTAACCCTGGCAACACTGACCCTAACCCTGGACACCCTGACCCTAACCCTGGCAACCCTGACCCTAACCCTGCAAGCCTGACCCTAACCCTGGAATCCTGACCCTAACCCTAGCAAGCCTGACCCTAACCCTAACCCTGGCAACCCTGACCCTACCCCTGGCAAGCCTAAACCTACCCCTGGCAACCATGACCCTAACCCTGGTAAGCCTGACCCTAACCCTGCCAAGCCTGACCTTAACCCTGGCAAGCCGGAACCTAACCCTGGCAAGCCTGACCCAAACCCTGGCAAGCCTGACCCTAACCCTGGCATCCCTAACCCTAACCCTGGCATACCTGACCCTACCCCTGGCAAGCCTGACCCTAACCCTGGCAAGTCTGACGCTAACCCTGGCAAGCCTGACCCAAACCCTGGCAAGGCTGACCTTACCCCGGCAACCCTGACCCTACACCTGGCAACCCTGACCCTACCCCTGGCAAACCTGACCCTAACCCTAGCAAGCCTGACCCTAACCCTGGCAACACTGACCCTACCCCTGGCAAGCCTGACCCTACCCCTGGCAACCCTGACCCTACCCCTCTCAAGCCTGACTCTACCCCTGGCAACTCTGACCCTACCCCTTCGAACCCTGACTCTACCCCTGGCAACCCTGACCCTACCCCTGGCAACCTTGACCCTACACCCGGCAAGCGTGACCCTAACCATGGCAACCCTGACCCTATCCCTGGCAACCCTGACCCTAACCTTGGCAACACTGACCCTACCCCTGGCAAGCCTGACCCTTAACCTGACAAGCCTGACCCTAACCCTGGCAACCCAGACCCGAACCCTGGCAAGCCTGACCCTAACCCTGGCAAGACAGACCCTATCCCTGGCAAGCCTGACCCTAACCCTGGCAAGACAGACCCTACCCCTGGCAAGCGTGACCATAACCCTGGCAACTCTGACCCTAACCCTGGCAACACGGACCCTAACCCTGTCAAGCCTGACCCTAACCCTGGCAAGCCTGACCCTAACCCTGGCAACGCTGACCCTACCCCTGCCAAGCTTGACCCAACTCCTGGCAACCCTGACCCTACCCCTGGCAAACCTGACACTACCCCTGGCAACTCTGACCCTACCCCTGGAAACACTGACACTAACCCTGGCAAGCCTGACCCTTACCCTGGCAAGCGTGACCCTACCCCTTGCAACCCTGACCCTAACCCTGGCAAGCCTGACCCTAACCCTGGCAAGCCTGACCCAAACCCTAGCAAGCCTGACCCTAACCCTGGCAAGCCTGAACCTAACCCTGGCAAGCCTGACCCTAACCCTTGCAAGCCTTTCCCTAACCCTGGCAAAACAGACCCTAACCCTGGCAAGCCTGACCCTAACCCTGCCAACCCTGACCCTAACCCGGGGAAGCCTGACCCTAACCCTGGCAACACTGACCCTACCCCTGACAAGTCTGACCCTACCCTGACAACCTTGACCCTACCGATGGCAAACCTGATACTACCCCTGGCAACCCTGACCCTACCCCTGGCAACACTGACCCTATCCCTGGCAAGCCTGACCCTTAACCTGACAAGCCTGACCCTAACCCTGGCAACCCAGACCCGAACCCTGGCAAGCCTGACCCTAACCCTGGGAAGACAGACCCTAACCCTGGCAAGCCTGACCCGAACCCTTGCAACCTTTCCCTAACCCTGGCAAAACAGACCCTAACCCTGGCAAGCCTGACCCTAACCCGGGGAAGCCTGACCCTAACCCTGGCAACACTGACCATACCCCTGACAAGCCTGACCCTACCCTGACAAACTTGACCCTACCGATGGCAAACCTGATACTACCCCTGGCAACACTGACCCTACCCCTGGCAACACTGACCCTATCCCTGGCAAGCCTGACCCTTAACCTGACAAGCCTGACCCTAACCCTGGCAACCCAGACCCGAACCCTGGCAAGCCTGACCCTAACCCTGGGAAGACAGACCCTATCCCTGCCAAGCCTGACCGTAACCCTGGCAAGCCTGACCCTTACCCTGGCAACCCTGACCCTAACCCTTGCAAGACTCACCCTAACCCTGGCAAGCCTGACCCTAACCCTGGCAACTCTGACCCTAACCCTGACAAGCCTGACTATAACCTTAGCAAGCCTGACCCTAACCCTAGCAAGCCTGACCCTAACCCTGTCAAGCCTGACCCTAACCCTGGCAAGCCTGGCCCTAACCGTGGCAAAACTGACCCTAACCCTGGCAGGACAGACCCTAACCTTGGCAAGCCTGGCAATAAACCTGGCAACTCTGACCCTAACCCTGGCAAGACAGACCCTAACACTCGCAACCCTGACCCTAACCCTGGCAACACTGACCCTAACCCTGGCAACCCTGACCCTAACCCTGGCAAGCCTGGCCCTAACCCTGGCAACTCTGACCCTAACCCTGGCAAGACTGACCCTGACCCTTGCAAACCTGACCCTAACCCTGGCAACCCTGACCCTACCCCTGGCAACACTGACCGTAACCCTGGCAAGCCTGACCTTAACCCTGGCAACACTGACCCTAACCCTGGACACCCTGACCCTTACTCTGGCAAACCTGACCCTAGCCCTGCAAGCCTGACCCTAACCCTGGAATTCTGACCCTAACCCTAGCAAGCCTGACCCTAACCCTAACCCTGGTAACCCTGACCCTACCCCTGGCAAGCCTGACCCTACCCCTGGCAACCCAGACCCGAACCCTGGCAAGCCTGACCCTAACCCTGGCAAGACAGACCCTATCCCTGGCAAGCCTGACCCTAACCCTGGCAAGACAGACCCTACCCCTGGCAAGCGTGACCCTAACCCTGGCAACTCTGACCCTCTCCCTGGCAACTCTGACCCTAACCCTGGCAACACGGACCCTAACCCTGTCAAGCCTGACCCTATCCCTGGCAAGCCTGACCCTAACCCTGGCAAGACAGACCCTACCCCTGGCAAGCGTGACCCTAACCCTGGCAACTCTGACCCTCTCCCTGGCAACTCTGACCCTAACCCTGGCAACACGGACCCTAAACCTGTCAAGCCTGACCCTATCCCTGGCAAGCCTGGCCCTAACCCTGGCAACTCTGACCCTAACCCAGGCAAGACTGACCCTATCCCTCGCAACTCTGACCCTACCCCTGGCAAGCCTGACTCTACCCCTGGCAACTCTGACCCTACCCCTTCGAACCCTGACCCTACACCTGGCAACCCTGACCCTACCCCTGGCAACCTTGACCCAACACCTGGCAAGCGTGACCCTAACCATGGCAACCCTGACCCTATCCCTGGCAACCCTGATCCTAACCATGGCAACACTGACCCTATCCCTGGCAAGCCTGACCCTTAACCTGACAAGCCTGACCCTAACCCTGGCAACCCAGACCCGAATCCTGGCAAGCCTGACCCTAACCCTGGCAAGACAGACCCTATCCCTGGCAAACCTAACCCTACCGCTGGCAACACTGATACTACCCCTGGCAACCCTGACCCTACCCCTGGCAACCCAGACCCTGACCCTGGGAAGCCTGACCCTCACCCTGGCAAGACAGACCCTATCCCTGGCAAGCCTGACCCTAACCATGGCAAGAGAGACCCTACCCCTGTCAACCGTGACCCTAACCCTGGCAACTCTGACCCTAACCCTGGCAAATCTGACCCTAACCCTGGCAACACGGACCTAACCCTGTCAAGCTTGACCCTAACCCTGGCAAGCCTGGCCCTAACCCTGGCAACTCTGACCCTAAGCCTGGCAAGACTGACCCTGACCCTCGCAAACCTGACCCTAACCCTAGCAACCCTGGAAACACTGACCCTAACCCTGGCAAGCCTGACCTTAACCCTGGCAACACTGACCCTAACCCTGGACACCCTGACCCTAACCCTGGCAACCCTGACCCTAACCCTGCAAGCCTGACCCTAACCCTGGAATCCTGACCCTAACCCTAGCAAGCCTGACCCTAACCCTAACCCTGGCAACCCTGACCCTACCCCTGGCAAGCCTAACCCTACCCCTGGCAACCATGACCCTAACCCTGGTAAGCCTGACCCTAACCCTGCCAAGCCTGACCTTAACCCTGGCAAGCCGGAACCTAACCCTGGCAAGCCTGACCCAAACCCTGGCAAGCCTGACCCTAACCCTGGCATCCCTAACCCTAACCCTGGCATACCTGACCCTACCCCTGGCAAGCCTGACCCTAACCCTGGCAAGTCTGACGCTAACCCTGGCAAGCCTGACCCAAACCCTGGCAAGGCTGACCTTACCCCGGCAACCCTGACCCTACACCTGGCAACCCTGACCCTACCCCTGGCAAACCTGACCCTAACCCTAGCAAGCCTGACCCTAACCCTGGCAACCCTGACCCTACCCCTGGCAAGCCTGACCCTACCCCTGGCAACCCTGACCCTACCCCTCTCAAGCCTGACTCTACCCCTGGCAACTCTGACCCTACCCCTTCGAACCCTGACTCTACCCCTGGCAACCCTGACCCTACCCCTGGCAACCTTGACCCTACACCTGGCAAGCGTGACCCTAACCATGGCAACCCTGACCCTATCCCTGGCAACCCTGACCCTAACCTTGGCAACACTGACCCTACCCCTGGCAAGCCTGACCCTTAACCTGACAAGCCTGACCCTAACCCTGGCAACCCAGACCCGAACCCTGGCAAGCCTGACCCTAACCCTGGCAAGACAGACCCTATCCCTGGCAAGCCTGACCCTAACCCTGGCAAGACAGACCCTACCCCTGGCAAGCGTGACCATAACCCTGGCAACTCTGACCCTAACCCTGGCAACACGGACCCTAACCCTGTCAAGCCTGACCCTAACCCTGGCAAGCCTGGCCCTAACCCTGGCAACGCTGACCCTACCCCTGCCAAGCTTGACCCAACTCCTGGCAACCCTGACCCTACCCCTGGCAAACCTGACACTACCCCTGGCAACTCTGACCCTACCCCTGGAAACACTGACACTAACCCTGGCAAGCCTGACCCTTACCCTGGCAAGCGTGACCCTACCCCTTGCAACCCTGACCCTAACCCTGGCAAGCCTGACCCTAACCCTGGCAAGCCTGACCCGAACCCTAGCAAGCCTGACCCAAACCCTGGCAAGCCTGAACCTAACCCTGGCAAGCCTGACCCTAACCCTTGCAAGCCTTTCCCTAACCCTGGCAAACCAGACCCTAACCCTGGCAAGCCTGACCCTAACCCTGCCAACCCTGACCCTAACCCGGGGAAGCCTGACCCTAACCCTGGCAACACTGACCCTACTCCTGACAAGCCTGACCCTACCCTGACAACCTTGACCCTACCGATGGCAAACCTGATACTACCCCTGGCAACCCTGACCCTACCCCTGGCAACACTGACCCTATCCCTGGCAAGCCTGACCCTTAACCTGACAAGCCTGACCCTTAACCTGACAAGCCTGACCCTAACCCTGGCAACCCAGACCCGAACCCTGGCAAGCCTGACCCTAACCCTGGGAAGACAGACCCTATCCCTGGCAAGCCTGACCCTAACCCTGGCAAGCCTGACCCGAACCCTTGCAAGCCTTTCCCTAACCCTGGCAAACCAGACCCTAACCCTGGCAAGCCTGACCCTAACCCTGCCAACCCTGACCCTAACCCGGGCAAGCCTGACCCTAACCCTGGCAACACTGACCCTACCCCTGACAAGCCTGACCCTACCCTGACAACCTTGACCCTACCGATGGCAAACCTGATACTACCCCTGGCAACACTGACCCTACCCCTGGCAACACTGACCCTATCCCTGGCAAGCCTGACCCTTAAGCTGACAAGCCTGACCCTAACCCTGGCAACCCAGACCCGCACCCTGGCAACCCTGACCCTAACCCTTGCAAGACTCACCCTAACCCTGGCAAGCCTGACCCTAACCCTGGCAACTCTGACCCTAACCCTGACAAGCCTGACTCTAACCTTAGCAAGCCTGACCCTAACCCTAGCAAGCCTGACCCTAACCCTGTCAAGCCTGACCCTAACACTGGCAAGCCTGGCCCTAACCGTGGCAAAACTGACCCTAACCCTGGCAGGACAGACCCTAACCTTGGCAAGCCTGGCAATAAACCTGGCAACTCTGACCCTAACCCTGGCAAGACAGACCCTAACACTCGCAACCCTGACCCTAACCCTGGCAACACTGACCCTAACCCTGGCAACCCTGACCCTAACCCTGGCAAGCCTGGCCCTAACCCTGGCAACTCTGACCCTAACCCTGGCAAGACTGACCCTGACCCTTGCAAACCTGACCCTAACCCTGGCAACCCTGACCCTACCCCTGGCAACACTGACCGTAACCCTGGCAAGCCTGACCTTAACCCTGGCAACACTGACCCTAACCCTGGACACCCTGACCCTTACTCTGGCAAACCTGACCCTAACCCTGGAATTCTGACCCTAACCCTGGAATTCTGACCCTAACCCTAGCAAGCCTGACCCTAACCCTAACCCTGGCAACCCTGACCCTACCCCTGGCAAGCCTGACCCTACCCCTGGCAACCCAGACCCGAACCCTGGCAAGCCTGACCCTAACCCTGGCAAGACAGACCCTATCCCTGGCAAGCCTGACCCTAACCCTGGCAAGACAGACCCTACCCCTGGCAAGCGTGACCCTAACCCTGGCAACTCTGACCCTCTCCCTGGCAACTCTGACCCTAACCCTGGCAACACGGACCCTAACCCTGTCAAGCCTGACCCTATCCCTGGCAAGCCTGACCCTAACCCTGGCAAGACAGACCCTACCCCTGGCAAGCGTGACCCTAACCCTGGCAACTCTGACCCTCTCCCTGGCAACTCTGACCCTAACCCTGGCAACACGGACCCTAACCCTGTCAAGCCTGACCCTATCCCTGGCAAGCCTGGCCCTAACCCTGGCAACTCTGACCCTAACCCAGGCAAGACTGACCCTATCCCTCGCAACCCTGACCCTACCCCTGGCAAGGCTGACTCTACCCCTGGCAACTCTGACCCTACCCCTTCGAACCCTGACCCTACACCTGGCAACCCTGACCCTACCCCTGGCAACCTTGACCCAAAACCTGGCAAGCGTGACCCTAACCATGGCAACCCTGACCCTATCCCTGGCAACCCTGATCCTAACCTTGGCAACACTGACCCTATCCCTGGCAAGCCTGACCCTTAACCTGACAAGCCTGACCCTAACCCTGGCAACCCAGACCCGAATCCTGGCAAGCCTGACCCGAACCCTGGCAAGCCTGACCCTAACCCTGGCAAGCGTGAACCTAACCCTGGCAAGCCTGACCCTAACCCTTGCAAGCCTTTCCCTAACCCTGGCAAACCAGACCCTAACCCTGGCAAGCCTGACCCTAACCCTGCCAAACCTGACCCTAACCCGGGGAAGCCTGGCCCTAACCCTGGCAACACTGACCCTACCCCTGACAAGCCTGACCCTACCCTGACAACCTTGACCCTACCGATGGCAAACCTGATACTACCCCTGGCAACCCTGACCCTACCCCTGGCAACACTGACCCTATCCCTGGCAAGCCTGACCCTTAACCTGACAAGCCTGACCCTAACCCTGGCAACCCAGACCCGAACCCTGGCAAGCCTGACCCTAACCCTGGGAAGACAGACCCTATCCCTGGCAAGCCTGACCCTAACCCTGGCAAGCCTGACCCTTACCCTGGCAACCCTGACCCTAACCCTTGCAAGACTCACCCTAACCCTGGCAAGCCTGACCCTAACCCTGGCAACTCTGACCCTAACCCTGGCAAGACGGACCCTAACACTCGCAACCCTGACCCTAACCCTGGCAACACTGACCCTAACCCTGGCAACACTGACCCTAACCCTGGCAAGCCTGGCCCTAACCCTGGCAACTCTGACCCTAACCCTGGCAAGACTGACCCTGACCCTTGCAAACCTGACCCTAACCCTGGCAACCCTGACCCTACCCCTGGCAACACTGACCCTAACCCTGGCAACCCTGACCCTAACCCTGGCTAGCCTGACCCTAACCCTGTCAAGCCTGACCTTAACCGTGGCAACACTGACCCTAACCCTGGACACCCTGACCCTTACTCTGGCAAACCTGACCCTAACCCTGCAAGCCTGACCCTAACCCTGGAATTCTGACCCTAACCCTAGCAAGCCTGACCCGAACCCTAACCCTGGCAACCCTGACCCTACCCCTGGCAAGCCTGACCCTACCCCTGGCAACCCAGACCCGAACCCTGGCAAGCCTGACCCTAACCCTGGCAAGACAGACCCTTTCCCTGGCAAGCCTGACCCTAACCCTGGCAAGACAGACCCTACCCCTGGCAAGCGTGACCCTAACCCTGGCAACTCTGACCCTCTCCCTGGCAACTCTGACCCTAACCCTGGCAACACGGACCCTAACCCTGTCAAGCCTGACCCTATCCCTGGCAAGCCTGACCCTAACCCTGGCAAGACAGACCCTGCCCCTGGCAAGAGTGACCCTAACCCTGGCAACTCTGACCCTCTCCCTGGCAACTCTGACCCTAACCCTGGCAACACGGACCCTAACCCTGTCAAGCCTGACCCTATCCCTGGCAAGCCTGGCCCTAACCCTGGCAACTCTGACCCTAACCCAGGCAAGACTGACCCTATCCCTCGCAACCCTGACCCTACCCCTGGCAAGCCTGACTCTACCCCTGGCAACTCTCACCCTACCCCTTCGAACCCTGACCCTACACCTGGCAACCCTGACCCTACCCCTGGCAACCTTGAACCAACACCTGGCAAGCGTGACCCTAACCATGGCAACCCTGACCCTATCCCTGGCAGCCCTGATCCTAACCTTGGCAACACTGACCCTATCCCTGGCAAGCCTGACCCTTAACCTGACAAGCCTGACCCTAACCCTGGCAACCCAGACCCGAATCCTGGCAAGCCTGACCCTAACCCTGGCAAGACAGACCCTATCCCTGGCAAGCCTGACCCTAACCCTGGCAAGACAGACCCTACCCCTGGCAAGCGTGACCATAACCCTGGCAACTCTGACCCTAACCCTGGCAACACGGACCCTAACCCTGTCAAGCCTGACCCTAACCCTGGCAAGCCTGGCCCTAACCCTGGCAACTCTGACCCTAACCCAGGCAAGACGGACCCTATCCCTCGCAACCCTGACCCTAACCCTGGCAACCCTGACTCTAACCGTGGCAACCCTGACCCTAACCCTGGCAAGCCTGACCCTAACCCTGGCAACCCTGACCGTAACCTAGACAAGCCTGACCCTAACACTGGCAAGCCTGACCCTAACCCTGGAATCCTGACCGTAACCCTTGCAAGCCTGACCCTACCCCTGGCAACCCTGACCCTACCCCTGGCAAGCCTGACCCTACGCCTGGCAAGCCTGACCCTACGCCTGGCAAGCCTGACCCTACCCTGGCAAGCCTGACCCTAACCCTGCGAAGCCTCACCTTAACCCTGGCAAGCCGGAACCTAACCCTGGCAAGCCGGAACCTCACCCTGGCAAGCCTGACCCAAACCCTGGAAAGCCTGACCCTAACCCTGGCAAACCTAACCCTACCGCTGGCAACACTGATACTACCCCTGGCAACCCTGACCCTACCCCTGGCAACCCAGACCCTGACCCTGGGAAGCCTGACCCTCACCCTGGCAAGACAGACCCTATCCCTGGCAAGCCTGACCCTAACCATGGCAAGAGAGACCCTACCCCTGTCAACCGTGACCCTAACCCTGGCAACTCTGACCCTAACCCTGGCAAATCTGACCCTAACCCTGGCAACACGGACCCTAACCCTGTCAAGCCTGACCCTAACCCTGGCAAGCCTGGCCCTAACCCTGGCAACTCTGACCCTAAGCCTGGCAAGACTGACCCTGACCCTCGCAAACCTGACCCTAACCCTAGCAACCCTGGCAACACTGACCCTAACCCTGGCAAGCCTGACCTTAACCCTGGCAACACCGACCCTAACCCTGGACACCCTGACCCTAACCCTGGCAACCCTGACCCTAACCCTGCAAGCCTGACCCTAACCCTGGAATCCTGACCCTAACCCTAGCAAGCCTGACCCTAACCCTAACCCTGGCAACCCTGACCCTACCCCTGGCAAGCCTAACCCTACCCCTGGCAACCATGACCCTAACCCTGGTAAGCCTGACCCTAACCCTGCCAAGCCTGACCTTAACCCTGGCAAGCCGGAACCTAACCCTGGCAAGCCTGACCCAAACCCTGGCAAGCCTGACCCTAACCCTGGCATCCCTAACCCTAAACCTGGCATACCTGACCCTACCCCTGGCAAGCCTGACCCTAACCCTTGCAAGCCTTTCCCTAACCCTGGCAAACCAGACCCTAACCCTGGCAAGCCTGACCCTAACCCTGCCAACCCTGACCCTAACCCGGGGAAGCCTGACCCTAACCCTGGCAACACTGACCCTACCCCTGACAAGCCTGACCCTACCCTGACAACCTTGACCCTACCGATGGCAAACCTGATACTACCCCTGGCAACCCTGACCCTACCCCTGGCAACACTGACCCTATCCCTGGCAAGCCTGACCCTTAACCTGACAAGCCTGACCCTAACCCTGGCAACCCAGACCCGAACCCTGGCAAGCCTGACCCTAACCCTGGGAAGACAGACCCTATCCCTGGCAAGCCTGACCCTTAAGCTGACAAGCCTGACCCTAACCCTGGCAACCCAGACCCGAACCCTGGCAAGCCTGACCCTAACCCTGGGAAGACAGACCCTATCCCTGCCAAGCCTGACCGTAACCCTGGCAAGCCTGACCCTTACCCTGGCAACCCTGACCCTAACCCTTGCAAGACTCACCCTAACCCTGGCAAGCCTGACCCTAACCCTGGCAACTCTGACCCTAACCCTGACAAGCCTGACTCTAACCTTAGCAAGCCTGACCCTAACCCTAGCAAGCCTGACCCTAACCCTGTCAAGCCTGACCCTAACCCTGGCAAGCCTGGCCCTAACCGTGGCAAAACTGACCCTAACCCTGGCAGGACAGACCCTAACCTTGGCAAGCCTGGCAATAAACCTGGCAACTCTGACCCTAACCCTGGCAAGACAGACCCTAACACTCGCAACCCTGACCCTAACCCTGGCAACACTGACCCTAACCCTGGCAACCCTGACCCTAACCCTGGCAAGCCTGGCCCTAACCCTGGCAACTCTGACCCTCTCCCTGGCAACTCTGACCCTAACCCTGGCAACACGGACCCTAACCCTGTCAAGCCTGACCCTATCCCTGGCAAGCCTGACCCTAACCCTGGCAAGACAGACCCTGCCCCTGGCAAGAGTGACCCTAACCCTGGCAACTCTGACCCTCTCCCTGGCAACTCTGACCCTAACCCTGGCAACACGGACCCTAACCCTGTCAAGCCTGACCCTATCCCTGGCAAGCCTGGCCCTAACCCTGGCAACTCTGACCCTAACCCAGGCAAGACTGACCCTATCCCTCGCAACCCTGACCCTACCCCTGGCAAGCCTGACTCTACCCCTGGCAACTCTCACCCTACCCCTTCGAACCCTGACCCTACACCTGGCAACCCTGACCCTACCCCTGGCAACCTTGAACCAACACCTGGCAAGCGTGACCCTAACCATGGCAACCCTGACCCTATCCCTGGCAACCCTGATCCTAACCTTGGCAACACTGACCCTATCCCTGGCAAGCCTGACCCTTAACCTGACAAGCCTGACCCTAACCCTGGCAACCCAGACCCGAATCCTGGCAAGCCTGACCCTAACCCTGGCAAGACAGACCCTATCCCTGGCAAACCTAACCCTACCGCTGGCAACACTGATACTACCCCTGGCAACCCTGACCCTACCCCTGGCAACCCAGACCCTGACCCTGGGAAGCCTGACCCTCACCCTGGCAAGACAGACCCTATCCCTGGCAAGCCTGACCCTAACCATGGCAAGAGAGACCCTACCCCTGTCAACCGTGACCCTAACCCTGGCAACTCTGACCCTAACCCTGGCAAATCTGACCCTAACCCTGGCAACACGGACCTAACCCTGTCAAGCTTGACCCTAACCCTGGCAAGCCTGGCCCTAACCCTGGCAACTCTGACCCTAAGCCTGGCAAGACTGACCCTGACCCTCGCAAACCTGACCCTAACCCTAGCAACCCTGGAAACACTGACCCTAACCCTGGCAAGCCTGACCTTAACCCTGGCAACACTGACCCTAACCCTGGACACCCTGACCCTAACCCTGGCAACCCTGACCCTAACCCTGCAAGCCTGACCCTAACCCTGGAATCCTGACCCTAACCCTAGCAAGCCTGACCCTAACCCTAACCCTGGCAACCCTGACCCTACCCCTGGCAAGCCTAACCCTACCCCTGGCAACCATGACCCTAACCCTGGTAAGCCTGACCCTAACCCTGCCAAGCCTGACCTTAACCCTGGCAAGCCGGAACCTAACCCTGGCAAGCCTGACCCAAACCCTGGCAAGCCTGACCCTAACCCTGGCATCCCTAACCCTAACCCTGGCATACCTGACCCTACCCCTGGCAAGCCTGACCCTAACCCTGGCAAGTCTGACGCTAACCCTGGCAAGCCTGACCCAAACCCTGGCAAGGCTGACCTTACCCCGGCAACCCTGACCCTACACCTGGCAACCCTGACCCTACCCCTGGCAAACCTGACCCTAACCCTAGCAAGCCTGACCCTAACCCTGGCAACCCTGACCCTACCCCTGGCAAGCCTGACCCTACCCCTGGCAACCCTGACCCTACCCCTCTCAAGCCTGACTCTACCCCTGGCAACTCTGACCCTACCCCTTCGAACCCTGACTCTACCCCTGGCAACCCTGACCCTACCCCTGGCAACCTTGACCCTACACCTGGCAAGCGTGACCCTAACCATGGCAACCCTGACCCTATCCCTGGCAACCCTGACCCTAACCTTGGCAACACTGACCCTACCCCTGGCAAGCCTGACCCTTAACCTGACAAGCCTGACCCTAACCCTGGCAACCCAGACCCGAACCCTGGCAAGCCTGACCCTAACCCTGGCAAGACAGACCCTATCCCTGGCAAGCCTGACCCTAACCCTGGCAAGACAGACCCTACCCCTGGCAAGCGTGACCATAACCCTGGCAACTCTGACCCTAACCCTGGCAACACGGACCCTAACCCTGTCAAGCCTGACCCTAACCCTGGCAAGCCTGGCCCTAACCCTGGCAACGCTGACCCTACCCCTGCCAAGCTTGACCCAACTCCTGGCAACCCTGACCCTACCCCTGGCAAACCTGACACTACCCCTGGCAACTCTGACCCTACCCCTGGAAACACTGACACTAACCCTGGCAAGCCTGACCCTTACCCTGGCAAGCGTGACCCTACCCCTTGCAACCCTGACCCTAACCCTGGCAAGCCTGACCCTAACCCTGGCAAGCCTGACCCGAACCCTAGCAAGCCTGACCCAAACCCTGGCAAGCCTGAACCTAACCCTGGCAAGCCTGACCCTAACCCTTGCAAGCCTTTCCCTAACCCTGGCAAACCAGACCCTAACCCTGGCAAGCCTGACCCTAACCCTGCCAACCCTGACCCTAACCCGGGGAAGCCTGACCCTAACCCTGGCAACACTGACCCTACTCCTGACAAGCCTGACCCTACCCTGACAACCTTGACCCTACCGATGGCAAACCTGATACTACCCCTGGCAACCCTGACCCTACCCCTGGCAACACTGACCCTATCCCTGGCAAGCCTGACCCTTAACCTGACAAGCCTGACCCTTAACCTGACAAGCCTGACCCTAACCCTGGCAACCCAGACCCGAACCCTGGCAAGCCTGACCCTAACCCTGGGAAGACAGACCCTATCCCTGGCAAGCCTGACCCTAACCCTGGCAAGCCTGACCCGAACCCTTGCAAGCCTTTCCCTAACCCTGGCAAACCAGACCCTAACCCTGGCAAGCCTGACCCTAACCCTGCCAACCCTGACCCTAACCCGGGCAAGCCTGACCCTAACCCTGGCAACACTGACCCTACCCCTGACAAGCCTGACCCTACCCTGACAACCTTGACCCTACCGATGGCAAACCTGATACTACCCCTGGCAACACTGACCCTACCCCTGGCAACACTGACCCTATCCCTGGCAAGCCTGACCCTTAAGCTGACAAGCCTGACCCTAACCCTGGCAACCCAGACCCGCACCCTGGCAACCCTGACCCTAACCCTTGCAAGACTCACCCTAACCCTGGCAAGCCTGACCCTAACCCTGGCAACTCTGACCCTAACCCTGACAAGCCTGACTCTAACCTTAGCAAGCCTGACCCTAACCCTAGCAAGCCTGACCCTAACCCTGTCAAGCCTGACCCTAACACTGGCAAGCCTGGCCCTAACCGTGGCAAAACTGACCCTAACCCTGGCAGGACAGACCCTAACCTTGGCAAGCCTGGCAATAAACCTGGCAACTCTGACCCTAACCCTGGCAAGACAGACCCTAACACTCGCAACCCTGACCCTAACCCTGGCAACACTGACCCTAACCCTGGCAAACCTGACCCTAACCCTGGCAAGCCTGGCCCTAACCCTGGCAACTCTGACCCTAACCCTGGCAACACGGACCCTAACCCTGTCAAGCCTGACCCTAACCCTGGCAAGCCTGGCCCTAACCCTGGCAACGCTGACCCTACCCCTGCCAAGATTGACCCAACTCCTGGCAACCCTGACCCTACCCCTGGCAAACCTGACACTACCCCTGGCAACTCTGACCCTACCCCTGGAAACACTGACACTAACCCTGGCAAGCCTGACCCTTACCCTGGCAAGCGTGACCCTACCCCTTGCAACCCTGACCCTAACCCTGGCAAGCCTGACCCGAACCCTAGCAAGCCTGACCCAAACCCTGGCAAGCCTGAACCTAACCCTGGCAAGCCTGACCCTAACCCTTGCAAGCCTTTCCCTAACCCTGGCAAACCAGACCCTAACCCTGGCAAGCCTGACCCTAACCCTGCCAACCCTGACCCTAACCCGGGGAAGCCTGACCCTAACCCTGGCAACACTGACCCTACTCCTGACAAGCCTGACCCTACCCTGACAACCTTGACCCTACCGATGGCAAACCTGATACTACCCCTGGCAACCCTGACCCTACCCCTGGCAACACTGACCCTATCCCTGGCAAGCCTGACCCTTAACCTGACAAGCCTGACCCTAACCCTGGCAACCCAGACCCGAACCCTGGCAAGCCTGACCCTAACCCTGGGAAGACAGACCCTATCCCTGGCAAGCCTGACCCTAACCCTGGCAAGCCTGACCCGAACCCTTGCAAGCCTTTCCCTAACCCTGGCAAACCACACCCTAACCCTGGCAAGCCTGACCCTAACCCTGCCAACCCTGACTCTAACCCGGGCAAGCCTGACCCTAACCCTGGCAACACTGACCCTACCCCTGACAAGCCTGACCCTACCCTGACAACCTTGACCCTACCGATGGCAAACCTGATACTACCCCTGGCAACCCTGACCCTACCCCTGGCAACACTGACCCTATCCCTGGCAAGCCTGACCCTTAAGCTGACAAGCCTGACCCTAACCCTGGCAACCCAGACCCGAACCCTGGCAAGCCTGACCCTAACCCTGGGAAGACAGACCCTATCCCTGCCAAGCCTGACCCTAACCCTGGCAAGCCTGACCCTTACCCTGGCAACCCTGACCCTAACCCTTGCAAGACTCACCCTAACCCTGGCAAGCCTGACCCTAACCCTGGCAACTCTGACCCTAACCCTGACAAGCCTGACTCTAACCTTAGCAAGCCTGACCCTAACCCTAGCAAGCCTGACCCTAACCCTGTCAAGCCTGACCCTAACCCTGGCAAGCCTGGCCCTAACCGTGGCAAAACTGACCCTAACCCTGGCAGGACAGACCCTAACCTTGGCAAGCCTGGCAATAAACCTGGCAACTCTGACCCTAACCCTGGCAAGACAGACCCTAACACTCGCAACCCTGACCCTAACCCTGGCAACACTGACCCTAACCCTGGCAACCCTGACCCTAACCCTGGCAAGCCTGGCCCTAACCCTGGCAACTCTGACCCTCTCCCTGGCAACTCTGACCCTAACCCTGGCAACACGGACCCTAACCCTGTCAAGCCTGACCCTATCCCTGGCAAGCCTGACCCTAACCCTGGCAAGACAGACCCTGCCCCTGGCAAGAGTGACCCTAACCCTGGCAACTCTGACCCTCTCCCTGGCAACTCTGACCCTAACCCTGGCAACACGGACCCTAACCCTGTCAAGCCTGACCCTATCCCTGGCAAGCCTGGCCCTAACCCTGGCAACTCTGACCCTAACCCAGGCAAGACTGACCCTATCCCTCGCAACCCTGACCCTACCCCTGGCAAGCCTGACTCTACCCCTGGCAACTCTCACCCTACCCCTTCGAACCCTGACCCTACACCTGGCAACCCTGACCCTACCCCTGGCAACCTTGAACCAACACCTGGCAAGCGTGACCCTAACCATGGCAACCCTGACCCTATCCCTGGCAACCCTGATCCTAACCTTGGCAACACTGACCCTATCCCTGGCAAGCCTGACCCTTAACCTGACAAGCCTGACCCTAACCCTGGCAACCCAGACCCGAATCCTGGCAAGCCTGACCCTAACCCTGGCAAGACAGACCCTATCCCTGGCAAACCTAACCCTACCGCTGGCAACACTGATACTACCCCTGGCAACCCTGACCCTACCCCTGGCAACCCAGACCCTGACCCTGGGAAGCCTGACCCTCACCCTGGCAAGACAGACCCTATCCCTGGCAAGCCTGACCCTAACCATGGCAAGAGAGACCCTACCCCTGTCAACCGTGACCCTAACCCTGGCAACTCTGACCCTAACCCTGGCAAATCTGACCCTAACCCTGGCAACACGGACCTAACCCTGTCAAGCTTGACCCTAACCCTGGCAAGCCTGGCCCTAACCCTGGCAACTCTGACCCTAAGCCTGGCAAGACTGACCCTGACCCTCGCAAACCTGACCCTAACCCTAGCAACCCTGGAAACACTGACCCTAACCCTGGCAAGCCTGACCTTAACCCTGGCAACACTGACCCTAACCCTGGACACCCTGACCCTAACCCTGGCAACCCTGACCCTAACCCTGCAAGCCTGACCCTAACCCTGGAATCCTGACCCTAACCCTAGCAAGCCTGACCCTAACCCTAACCCTGGCAACCCTGACCCTACCCCTGGCAAGCCTAACCCTACCCCTGGCAACCATGACCCTAACCCTGGTAAGCCTGACCCTAACCCTGCCAAGCCTGACCTTAACCCTGGCAAGCCGGAACCTAACCCTGGCAAGCCTGACCCAAACCCTGGCAAGCCTGACCCTAACCCTGGCATCCCTAACCCTAACCCTGGCATACCTGACCCTACCCCTGGCAAGCCTGACCCTAACCCTGGCAAGTCTGACGCTAACCCTGGCAAGCCTGACCCAAACCCTGGCAAGGCTGACCTTACCCCGGCAACCCTGACCCTACACCTGGCAACCCTGACCCTACCCCTGGCAAACCTGACCCTAACCCTAGCAAGCCTGACCCTAACCCTGGCAACCCTGACCCTACCCCTGGCAAGCCTGACCCTACCCCTGGCAACCCTGACCCTACCCCTCTCAAGCCTGACTCTACCCCTGGCAACTCTGACCCTACCCCTTCGAACCCTGACTCTACCCCTGGCAACCCTGACCCTACCCCTGGCAACCTTGACCCTACACCTGGCAAGCGTGACCCTAACCATGGCAACCCTGACCCTATCCCTGGCAACCCTGACCCTAACCTTGGCAACACTGACCCTACCCCTGGCAAGCCTGACCCTTAACCTGACAAGCCTGACCCTAACCCTGGCAACCCAGACCCGAACCCTGGCAAGCCTGACCCTAACCCTGGCAAGACAGACCCTATCCCTGGCAAGCCTGACCCTAACCCTGGCAAGACAGACCCTACCCCTGGCAAGCGTGACCATAACCCTGGCAACTCTGACCCTAACCCTGGCAACACGGACCCTAACCCTGTCAAGCCTGACCCTAACCCTGGCAAGCCTGGCCCTAACCCTGGCAACGCTGACCCTACCCCTGCCAAGCTTGACCCAACTCCTGGCAACCCTGACCCTACCCCTGGCAAACCTGACACTACCCCTGGCAACTCTGACCCTACCCCTGGAAACACTGACACTAACCCTGGCAAGCCTGACCCTTACCCTGGCAAGCGTGACCCTACCCCTTGCAACCCTGACCCTAACCCTGGCAAGCCTGACCCTAACCCTGGCAAGCCTGACCCGAACCCTAGCAAGCCTGACCCAAACCCTGGCAAGCCTGAACCTAACCCTGGCAAGCCTGACCCTAACCCTTGCAAGCCTTTCCCTAACCCTGGCAAACCAGACCCTAACCCTGGCAAGCCTGACCCTAACCCTGCCAACCCTGACCCTAACCCGGGGAAGCCTGACCCTAACCCTGGCAACACTGACCCTACTCCTGACAAGCCTGACCCTACCCTGACAACCTTGACCCTACCGATGGCAAACCTGATACTACCCCTGGCAACCCTGACCCTACCCCTGGCAACACTGACCCTATCCCTGGCAAGCCTGACCCTTAACCTGACAAGCCTGACCCTTAACCTGACAAGCCTGACCCTAACCCTGGCAACCCAGACCCGAACCCTGGCAAGCCTGACCCTAACCCTGGGAAGACAGACCCTATCCCTGGCAAGCCTGACCCTAACCCTGGCAAGCCTGACCCGAACCCTTGCAAGCCTTTCCCTAACCCTGGCAAACCAGACCCTAACCCTGGCAAGCCTGACCCTAACCCTGCCAACCCTGACCCTAACCCGGGCAAGCCTGACCCTAACCCTGGCAACACTGACCCTACCCCTGACAAGCCTGACCCTACCCTGACAACCTTGACCCTACCGATGGCAAACCTGATACTACCCCTGGCAACACTGACCCTACCCCTGGCAACACTGACCCTATCCCTGGCAAGCCTGACCCTTAAGCTGACAAGCCTGACCCTAACCCTGGCAACCCAGACCCGCACCCTGGCAACCCTGACCCTAACCCTTGCAAGACTCACCCTAACCCTGGCAAGCCTGACCCTAACCCTGGCAACTCTGACCCTAACCCTGACAAGCCTGACTCTAACCTTAGCAAGCCTGACCCTAACCCTAGCAAGCCTGACCCTAACCCTGTCAAGCCTGACCCTAACACTGGCAAGCCTGGCCCTAACCGTGGCAAAACTGACCCTAACCCTGGCAGGACAGACCCTAACCTTGGCAAGCCTGGCAATAAACCTGGCAACTCTGACCCTAACCCTGGCAAGACAGACCCTAACACTCGCAACCCTGACCCTAACCCTGGCAACACTGACCCTAACCCTGGCAACCCTGACCCTAACCCTGGCAAGCCTGGCCCTAACCCTGGCAACTCTGACCCTAACCCTGGCAAGACTGACCCTGACCCTTGCAAACCTGACCCTAACCCTGGCAACCCTGACCCTACCCCTGGCAACACTGACCGTAACCCTGGCAAGCCTGACCTTAACCCTGGCAACACTGACCCTAACCCTGGACACCCTGACCCTTACTCTGGCAAACCTGACCCTAACCCTGGAATTCTGACCCTAACCCTGGAATTCTGACCCTAACCCTAGCAAGCCTGACCCTAACCCTAACCCTGGCAACCCTGACCCTACCCCTGGCAAGCCTGACCCTACCCCTGGCAACCCAGACCCGAACCCTGGCAAGCCTGACCCTAACCCTGGCAAGACAGACCCTATCCCTGGCAAGCCTGACCCTAACCCTGGCAAGACAGACCCTACCCCTGGCAAGCGTGACCCTAACCCTGGCAACTCTGACCCTCTCCCTGGCAACTCTGACCCTAACCCTGGCAACACGGACCCTAACCCTGTCAAGCCTGACCCTATCCCTGGCAAGCCTGACCCTAACCCTGGCAAGACAGACCCTACCCCTGGCAAGCGTGACCCTAACCCTGGCAACTCTGACCCTCTCCCTGGCAACTCTGACCCTAACCCTGGCAACACGGACCCTAACCCTGTCAAGCCTGACCCTATCCCTGGCAAGCCTGGCCCTAACCCTGGCAACTCTGACCCTAACCCAGGCAAGACTGACCCTATCCCTCGCAACCCTGACCCTACCCCTGGCAAGCCTGACTCTACCCCTGGCAACTCTGACCCTACCCCTTCGAACCCTGACCCTACACCTGGCAACCCTGACCCTACCCCTGGCAACCTTGACCCAAAACCTGGCAAGCGTGACCCTAACCATGGCAACCCTGACCCTATCCCTGGCAACCCTGATCCTAACCTTGGCAACACTGACCCTATCCCTGGCAAGCCTGACCCTTAACCTGACAAGCCTGACCCTAACCCTGGCAACCCAGACCCGAATCCTGGCAAGCCTGACCCGAACCCTGGCAAGCCTGACCCTAACCCTGGCAAGCGTGAACCTAACCCTGGCAAGCCTGACCCTAACCCTTGCAAGCCTTTCCCTAACCCTGGCAAACCAGACCCTAACCCTGGCAAGCCTGACCCTAACCCTGCCAAACCTGACCCTAACCCGGGGAAGCCTGGCCCTAACCCTGGCAACACTGACCCTACCCCTGACAAGCCTGACCCTACCCTGACAACCTTGACCCTACCGATGGCAAACCTGATACTACCCCTGGCAACCCTGACCCTACCCCTGGCAACACTGACCCTATCCCTGGCAAGCCTGACCCTTAACCTGACAAGCCTGACCCTAACCCTGGCAACCCAGACCCGAACCCTGGCAAGCCTGACCCTAACCCTGGGAAGACAGACCCTATCCCTGGCAAGCCTGACCCTAACCCTGGCAAGCCTGACCCTTACCCTGGCAACCCTGACCCTAACCCTTGCAAGACTCACCCTAACCCTGGCAAGCCTGACCCTAACCCTGGCAACTCTGACCCTAACCCTGGCAAGACGGACCCTAACACTCGCAACCCTGACCCTAACCCTGGCAACACTGACCCTAACCCTGGCAACACTGACCCTAACCCTGGCAAGCCTGGCCCTAACCCTGGCAACTCTGACCCTAACCCTGGCAAGACTGACCCTGACCCTTGCAAACCTGACCCTAACCCTGGCAACCCTGACCCTACCCCTGGCAACACTGACCCTAACCCTGGCAACCCTGACCCTAACCCTGGCTAGCCTGACCCTAACCCTGTCAAGCCTGACCTTAACCGTGGCAACACTGACCCTAACCCTGGACACCCTGACCCTTACTCTGGCAAACCTGACCCTAACCCTGCAAGCCTGACCCTAACCCTGGAATTCTGACCCTAACCCTAGCAAGCCTGACCCGAACCCTAACCCTGGCAACCCTGACCCTACCCCTGGCAAGCCTGACCCTACCCCTGGCAACCCAGACCCGAACCCTGGCAAGCCTGACCCTAACCCTGGCAAGACAGACCCTTTCCCTGGCAAGCCTGACCCTAACCCTGGCAAGACAGACCCTACCCCTGGCAAGCGTGACCCTAACCCTGGCAACTCTGACCCTCTCCCTGGCAACTCTGACCCTAACCCTGGCAACACGGACCCTAACCCTGTCAAGCCTGACCCTATCCCTGGCAAGCCTGACCCTAACCCTGGCAAGACAGACCCTGCCCCTGGCAAGAGTGACCCTAACCCTGGCAACTCTGACCCTCTCCCTGGCAACTCTGACCCTAACCCTGGCAACACGGACCCTAACCCTGTCAAGCCTGACCCTATCCCTGGCAAGCCTGGCCCTAACCCTGGCAACTCTGACCCTAACCCAGGCAAGACTGACCCTATCCCTCGCAACCCTGACCCTACCCCTGGCAAGCCTGACTCTACCCCTGGCAACTCTCACCCTACCCCTTCGAACCCTGACCCTACACCTGGCAACCCTGACCCTACCCCTGGCAACCTTGAACCAACACCTGGCAAGCGTGACCCTAACCATGGCAACCCTGACCCTATCCCTGGCAGCCCTGATCCTAACCTTGGCAACACTGACCCTATCCCTGGCAAGCCTGACCCTTAACCTGACAAGCCTGACCCTAACCCTGGCAACCCAGACCCGAATCCTGGCAAGCCTGACCCTAACCCTGGCAAGACAGACCCTATCCCTGGCAAGCCTGACCCTAACCCTGGCAAGACAGACCCTACCCCTGGCAAGCGTGACCATAACCCTGGCAACTCTGACCCTAACCCTGGCAACACGGACCCTAACCCTGTCAAGCCTGACCCTAACCCTGGCAAGCCTGGCCCTAACCCTGGCAACTCTGACCCTAACCCAGGCAAGACGGACCCTATCCCTCGCAACCCTGACCCTAACCCTGGCAACCCTGACTCTAACCGTGGCAACCCTGACCCTAACCCTGGCAAGCCTGACCCTAACCCTGGCAACCCTGACCGTAACCTAGACAAGCCTGACCCTAACACTGGCAAGCCTGACCCTAACCCTGGAATCCTGACCGTAACCCTTGCAAGCCTGACCCTACCCCTGGCAACCCTGACCCTACCCCTGGCAAGCCTGACCCTACGCCTGGCAAGCCTGACCCTACGCCTGGCAAGCCTGACCCTACCCTGGCAAGCCTGACCCTAACCCTGCGAAGCCTCACCTTAACCCTGGCAAGCCGGAACCTAACCCTGGCAAGCCGGAACCTCACCCTGGCAAGCCTGACCCAAACCCTGGAAAGCCTGACCCTAACCCTGGCAAACCTAACCCTACCGCTGGCAACACTGATACTACCCCTGGCAACCCTGACCCTACCCCTGGCAACCCAGACCCTGACCCTGGGAAGCCTGACCCTCACCCTGGCAAGACAGACCCTATCCCTGGCAAGCCTGACCCTAACCATGGCAAGAGAGACCCTACCCCTGTCAACCGTGACCCTAACCCTGGCAACTCTGACCCTAACCCTGGCAAATCTGACCCTAACCCTGGCAACACGGACCCTAACCCTGTCAAGCCTGACCCTAACCCTGGCAAGCCTGGCCCTAACCCTGGCAACTCTGACCCTAAGCCTGGCAAGACTGACCCTGACCCTCGCAAACCTGACCCTAACCCTAGCAACCCTGGCAACACTGACCCTAACCCTGGCAAGCCTGACCTTAACCCTGGCAACACCGACCCTAACCCTGGACACCCTGACCCTAACCCTGGCAACCCTGACCCTAACCCTGCAAGCCTGACCCTAACCCTGGAATCCTGACCCTAACCCTAGCAAGCCTGACCCTAACCCTAACCCTGGCAACCCTGACCCTACCCCTGGCAAGCCTAACCCTACCCCTGGCAACCATGACCCTAACCCTGGTAAGCCTGACCCTAACCCTGCCAAGCCTGACCTTAACCCTGGCAAGCCGGAACCTAACCCTGGCAAGCCTGACCCAAACCCTGGCAAGCCTGACCCTAACCCTGGCATCCCTAACCCTAAACCTGGCATACCTGACCCTACCCCTGGCAAGCCTGACCCTAACCCTTGCAAGCCTTTCCCTAACCCTGGCAAACCAGACCCTAACCCTGGCAAGCCTGACCCTAACCCTGCCAACCCTGACCCTAACCCGGGGAAGCCTGACCCTAACCCTGGCAACACTGACCCTACCCCTGACAAGCCTGACCCTACCCTGACAACCTTGACCCTACCGATGGCAAACCTGATACTACCCCTGGCAACCCTGACCCTACCCCTGGCAACACTGACCCTATCCCTGGCAAGCCTGACCCTTAACCTGACAAGCCTGACCCTAACCCTGGCAACCCAGACCCGAACCCTGGCAAGCCTGACCCTAACCCTGGGAAGACAGACCCTATCCCTGGCAAGCCTGACCCTAACCCTGGCAAGACTGACCCTGACCCTTGCAAACCTCACCCTAACCCTGGCAACCCTGACCCTACCCCTGGCAACACTGACCGTAACCCTGGCAAGCCTGACCTTAACCCTGGCAACACTGACCCTAACCCTGGACACCCTGACCCTTACTCTGGCAAACCTGACCCTAACCTTGCAAGCCTGACCCTAACCCTGGAATTCTGACCCTAACCCTAGCAAGCCTGACCCTAACCCTAACCCTGGCAACCCTGACCCTACCCCTGGCAAGCCTGACCCTACCCCTGGCAACCCAGACCCGAACCCTGGCAAGCCTGACCCTAAACCTGGCAAGACAGACCCTATCCCTGGCAAGCCTGACCCTAACCCTGGCAAGACAGACCCTGCCCCTGGCAAGCGTGACCCTAACCCTGTCAAGACTGACCCTATCCCTGGCAAGCCTGGCCCTAACCCTGGCAACTCTGACCCTAACCCAGGCAAGACTGACCCTATCCCTCGCAACCCTGACCCTACCCCTGGCAAGCCTGACTCTACCCCTGGCAACTCTGACCCTACCCCTTCGAACCCTGACCCTACACCTGGCAACCCTGACCCTACCCCTGGCAACCTTGACCCAACACCTGGCAAGCGTGACCCTAACCATGGCAACCCTGACCCTATTCCTGGCAACCCTGATCCTAACCATGGCAACACTGACCCTATCCCTGGCAAGCCTGACCCTTAACCTGACAAGCCTGACCCTAACCCTGGCAACCCAGACCCGAATCCTGGCAAGCCTGACCCTAACCCTGGCAAGACAGACCCTATCCCTGGCAAGCCTGACCCTAACCCTGGCAAGACAGACCCTACCCCTGGCGAGCGTGACCATAACCCTGGCAACTCTGACCCTAACCCTGGCAACACGGACCCTGACCCTGTCAAGCCTGACCCTAACCCTGGCAAGCCTGGCCCTAACCCTGGCAACTCTGACCCTAACCCAGGCAAGACTGACCCTATCCCTCGCAACCCTGACCCTAACCCTGGCAACCCTGACTCTAACCGTGGCAACCCTGACCCTAACCCTGGCAAGCCTGACCCTAACCCTAGCAAGCCTGACCCTAACCCTGGCAACCCTGACCCTACCCCTGGCAAGCCTGACCCTACCCCTGGCAACCCTGACCCTACCCCTCTCAAGCCTGACTCTACCCCTGGCAACTCTCACCCTACCCCTTCGAACCCTGACTCTACCCCTGGCAACCCTGACCCTACCCCTGGCAACCTTGACCCTACACCTGGCAAGCGTGACCCTAACCATGGCAACCCTGACCCTATCCCTGGCAACCCTGACCCTAACCTTGGCAACACTGACCCTACCCCTGGCAAGCCTGACCCTTAACCTGACAAGCCTGACCCTAACCCTGGCAACCCAGACCCGAACCCTGGCAAGCCTGACCCTAACCCTGGCAAGACAGACCCTATCCCTGGCAAGCCTGACCCTAACCCTGGCAAGACAGACCCTACCCCTGGCAAGCGTGACCATAACCCTGGCAACTCTGACCCTAACCCTGGCAACACGGACCCTAACCCTGTCAAGCCTGACCCTAACCCTGGCAAGCCTGGCCCTAACCCTGGCAACGCTGACCCTACCCCTGCCAAGATTGACCCAACTCCTGGCAACCCTGACCCTACCCCTGGCAAACCTGACACTACCCCTGGCAACTCTGACCCTACCCCTGGAAACACTGACACTAACCCTGGCAAGCCTGACCCTTACCCTGGCAAGCGTGACCCTACCCCTTGCAACCCTGACCCTAACCCTGGCAAGCCTGACCCGAACCCTAGCAGGCCTGACCCAAACCCTGGCAAGCCTGAACCTAACCCTGGCAAGCCTGACCCTAACCCTTGCAAGCCTTTCCCTAACCCTGGCAAACCAGACCCTAACCCTGGCAAGCCTGACCCTAACCCTGCCAACCCTGACCCTAACCCGGGGAAGCCTGACCCTAACCCTGGCAACACTGACCCTACTCCTGACAAGCCTGACCCTACCCTGACAACCTTGACCCTACCGATGGCAAACCTGATACTACCCCTGGCAACCCTGACCCTACCCCTGGCAACACTGACCCTATCCCTGGCAAGCCTGACCCTTAACCTGACAAGCCTGACCCTAACCCTGGCAACCCAGACCCGAACCCTGGCAAGCCTGACCCTAACCCTGGGAAGACAGACCCTATCCCTGGCAAGCCTGACCCTAACCCTGGCAAGCCTGACCCGAACCCTTGCAAGCCTTTCCCTAACCCTGGCAAACCACACCCTAACCCTGGCAAGCCTGACCCTAACCCTGCCAACCCTGACTCTAACCCGGGCAAGCCTGACCCTAACCCTGGCAACACTGACCCTACCCCTGACAAGCCTGACCCTACCCTGACAACCTTGACCCTACCGATGGCAAACCTGATACTACCCCTGGCAACCCTGACCCTACCCCTGGCAACACTGACCCTATCCCTGGCAAGCCTGACCCTTAAGCTGACAAGCCTGACCCTAACCCTGGCAACCCAGACCCGAACCCTGGCAAGCCTGACCCTAACCCTGGGAAGACAGACCCTATCCCTGCCAAGCCTGACCGTAACCCTGGCAAGCCTGACCCTTACCCTGGCAACCCTGACCCTAACCCTTGCAAGACTCACCCTAACCCTGGCAAGCCTGACCCTAACCCTGGCAACTCTGACCCTAACCCTGACAAGCCTGACTCTAACCTTAGCAAGCCTGACCCTAACCCTAGCAAGCCTGACCCTAACCCTGTCAAGCCTGACCCTAACCCTGGCAAGCCTGGCCCTAACCGTGGCAAAACTGACCCTAACCCTGGCAGGACAGACCCTAACCTTGGCAAGCCTGGCAATAAACCTGGCAACTCTGACCCTAACCCTGGCAAGACAGACCCTAACACTCGCAACCCTGACCCTAACCCTGGCAACACTGACCCTAACCCTGGCAACCCTGACCCTAACCCTGGCAAGCCTGGCCCTAACCCTGGCAACTCTGACCCTAACCCTGGCAAGACTGACCCTGACCCTTGCAAACCTCACCCTAACCCTGGCAACCCTGACCCTACCCCTGGCAACACTGACCGTAACCCTGGCAAGCCTGACCTTAACACTGGCAACACTGACCCTAACCCTGGACACCCTGACCCTTACTCTGGCAAACCTGACCCTAACCCTGGAATTCTGACCCTAACCCTGGAATTCTGACCCTAACCCTAGCAAGCCTGACCCTAACCCTAACCCTGGCAACCCTGACCCTACCCCTGGCAAGCCTGACCCTACCCCTGGCAACCCAGACCCGAACCCTGGCAAGCCTGACCCTAACCCTGGCAAGACAGACCCTATCCCTGGCAAGCCTGACCCTAACCCTGGCAAGACAGACCCTACGCCTGGCAAGCGTGACCCTAACCCTGGCAACTCTGACCCTCTCCCTGGCAACTCTGACCCTAACCCTGGCAACACGGACCCTAACCCTGTCAAGCCTGACCCTATCCCTGGCAAGCCTGACCCTAACCCTGGCAAGACAGACCCTACCCCTGGCAAGCGTGACCCTAACCCTGGCAACTCTGACCCTCTCCCTGGCAACTCTGACCCTAACCCTGGCAACACGGACCCTAACCCTGTCAAGCCAGACCCTATCCCTGGCAAGCCTGGCCCTAACCCTGGCAACTCTGACCCTAACCCAGGCAAGACTGACCCTATCCCTCGCAACCCTGACCCTACCCCTGGCAAGCCTGACTCTACCCCTGGCAACTCTGACCCTACCCCTTCGAACCCTGACCCTACACCTGGCAACCCTGACCCTACCCCTGGCAACCTTGACCCAAAACCTGGCAAGCGTGACCCTAACCATGGCAACCCTGACCCTATCCCTGGCAACCCTGATCCTAACCTTGGCAACACTGACCCTATCCCTGGCAAGCCTGACCCTTAACCTGACAAGCCTGACCCTAACCCTGGCAACCCAGACCCGAATCCTGGCAAGCTTGACCCGAACCCTGGCAAGCCTGACCCTAACCCTGGCAAGCGTGAACCTAACCCTGCCAACCCTGACCCTAACCCGGGGAAGCCTGGCCCTAACCCTGGCAACACTGACCCTACCCCTGACAAGCCTGACCCTACCCTGACAACCTTGACCCTACCGATGGCAAACCTGATACTACCCCTGGCAACCCTGACCCTACCCCTGGCAACACTGACCCTATCCCTGGCAAGCCTGACCCTTAACCTGACAAGCCTGACCCTAACCCTGGCAACCCAGACCCGAACCCTGGCAAGCCTGACCCTAACCCTGGGAAGACAGACCCTATCCCTGGCAAGCCTGACCCTAACCCTGGCAAGCCTGACCCTTACCCTGGCAACCCTGACCCTAACCCTTGCAAGACTCACCCTAACCCTGGCAAGCCTGACCCTAACCCTGGCAACTCTGACCCTAACCCTGGCAAGACAGACCCTAACACTCGCAACCCTGACCCTAACCCTGGCAACACTGACCCTAACCCTGGCAACACTGACCCTAACCCTGGCAAGCCTGGCCCTAACCCTGGCAACTCTGACCCTAACCCTGGCAAGACTGACCCTGACCCTTGCAAACCTGACCCTAACCCTGGCAACCCTGACCCTACCCCTGGCAACACTGACCCTAACCCTGGCAACCCTGACCCTAACCCTGGCTAGCCTGACCCTAACCCTGTCAAGCCTGACCTTAACCGTGGCAACACTGACCCTAACCCTGGACACCCTGACCCTTACTCTGGCAAACCTGACCCTAACCCTGCAAGCCTGACCCTAACCCTGGAATTCTGACCCTAACCCTAGCAAGCCTGACCCGAACCCTAACCCTGGCAACCCTGACCCTACCCCTGGCAAGCCTGACCCTACCCCTGGCAACCCAGACCCGAACCCTGGCAAGCCTGACCCTAACCCTGGCAAGACAGACCCTATCCCTGGCAAGCCTGACCCTAACCCTGGCAAGACAGACCCTACCCCTGGCAAGCGTGACCCTAACCCTGGCAACTCTGACCCTCTCCCTGGCAACTCTGACCCTAACCCTGGCAACACGGACCCTAACCCTGTCAAGCCTGACCCTATCCCTGGCAAGCCTGACCCTAACCCTGGCAAGACAGACCCTGCCCCTGGCAAGCGTGACCCTAACCCTGGCAACTCTGACCCTCTCCCTGGCAACTCTGACCCTAACCCTGGCAACACGGACCCTAACCCTGTCAAGCCTGACCCTATCCCTGGCAAGCCTGGCCCTAACCCTGGCAACTCTGACCCTAACCCAGGCAAGACTGACCCTATCCCTCGCAACCCTGACCCTACCCCTGGCAAGCCTGACTCTACCCCTGGCAACTCTCACCCTACCCCTTCGAACCCTGACCCTACACCTGGCAACCCTGACCCTACCCCTGGCAACCTTGAACCAACACCTGGCAAGCGTGACCCTAACCATGGCAACCCTGACCCTATCCCTGGCAGCCCTGATCCTAACCTTGGCAACACTGACCCTATCCCTGGCAAGCCTGACCCTTAACCTGACAAGCCTGACCCTAACCCTGGCAACCCAGACCCGAATCCTGGCAAGCCTGACCCTAACCCTGGCAAGACAGACCCTATCCCTGGCAAGCCTGACCCTAACCCTGGCAAGACAGACCCTACCCCTGGCAAGCGTGACCATAACCCTGGCAACTCTGACCCTAACCCTGGCAACACGGACCCTAACCCTGTCAAGCCTGACCCTAACCCTGGCAAGCCTGGCCCTAACCCTGGCAACTCTGACCCTAACCCAGGCAAGACGGACCCTATCCCTCGCAACCCTGACCCTAACCCTGGCAACCCTGACTCTAACCGTGGCAACCCTAACCCTAACCCTGGCAAGCCTGACCCTAACCCTGGCAACCCTGACCGTAACCTAGACAAGCCTGACCCTAACACTGGCAAGCCTGACCCTAACCCTGGAATCCTGACCGTAACCCTTGCAAGCCTGACCCTACCCCTGGCAACCCTGACCCTACCCCTGGCAAGCCTGACCCTACGCCTGGCAAGCCTGACCCTACGCCTGGCAAGCCTGACCCTACCCTGGCAAGCCTGACCCTAACCCTGCGAAGCCTCACCTTAACCCTGGCAAGCCGGAACCTAACCCTGGCAAGCCGGAACCTCACCCTGGCAAGCCTGACCCAAACCCTGGAAAGCCTGACCCTAACCCTGGCAAACCTAACCCTACCGCTGGCAACACTGATACTACCCCTGGCAACCCTGACCCTACCCCTGGCAACCCAGACCCTGACCCTGGGAAGCCTGACCCTCACCCTGGCAAGACAGACCCTATCCCTGGCAAGCCTGACCCTAACCATGGCAAGAGAGACCCTACCCCTGTCAACCGTGACCCTAACCCTGGCAACTCTGACCCTAACCCTGGCAAATCTGACCCTAACCCTGGCAACACGGACCCTAACCCTGTCAAGCCTGACCCTAACCCTGGCAAGCCTGGCCCTAACCCTGGCAACTCTGACCCTAAGCCTGGCAAGACTGACCCTGACCCTCGCAAACCTGACCCTAACCCTAGCAACCCTGGCAACACTGACCCTAACCCTGGCAAGCCTGACCTTAACCCTGGCAACACCGACCCTAACCCTGGACACCCTGACCCTAACCCTGGCAACCCTGACCCTAACCCTGCAAGCCTGACCCTAACCCTGGAATCCTGACCCTAACCCTAGCAAGCCTGACCCTAACCCTAACCCTGGCAACCCTGACCCTACCCCTGGCAAGCCTAACCCTACCCCTGGCAACCATGACCCTAACCCTGGTAAGCCTGACCCTAACCCTGCCAAGCCTGACCTTAACCCTGGCAAGCCGGAACCTAACCCTGGCAAGCCTGACCCAAACCCTGGCAAGCCTGACCCTAACCCTGGCATCCCTAACCCTAAACCTGGCATACCTGACCCTACCCCTGGCAAGCCTGACCCTAACCCTGGCAAGTCTGACGCTAACCCTGGCAAGCCTGACCCAAACCCTGGCAAGGCTGACCTTACCCCGGCAACCCTGACCCTACACCTGGCAACCCTGACCCTACCCCTGGCAAACCTGACCCTAACCCTAGCAAGCCTGACCCTAACCCTGGCAACCCTGACCCTACCACTGGCAAGCCTGACCCTACCCCTGGCAACCCTGACCCTACCCCTCTCAAGCCTGACTCTACCCCTGGCAACTCTGACCCTACCCCTTCGAACCCTGACCCTACCCCTGGCAACCCTGACCCTACCCCTGGCAACACTGACCCTATCCCTGGCAAGCCGGACCCTTAACCTGACAAGCCTGACCCTAACCCTGGCAACCCAGACCCGAACCCTGGCAAGCCTGACCCTAACCCTGGGAAGACAGACCCTATCCCTGGCAAGCCTGACCCTAACCCTGGCAAGCCTGACCCGAACCCTTGCAAGCCTTTCCCTAACCCTGGCAAACCAGACCCTAACCCTGGCAAGCCTGACCCTAACCCTGCCAACCCTGACCCTAACCCGGGCAAGCCTGACCCTAACCCTGGCAACACTGACCCTACCCCTGACAAGCCTGACCCTACCCTGACAACCTTGACCCTACCGATGGCAAACCTGATACTACCCCTGGCAACCCTGACCCTACCCCTGGCAACACTGACCCTATCCCTGGCAAGCCTGACCCTTAAGCTGACAAGCCTGACCCTAACCCTGGCAACCCAGACCCGAACCCTGGCAAGCCTGACCCTAACCCTGGGAAGACAGACCCTATCCCTGCCAAGCCTGACCGTAACCCTGGCAAGCCTGACCCTTACCCTGGCAACCCTGACCCTAACCCTTGCAAGACTCACCCTAACCCTGGCAAGCCTGACCCTAACCCTGGCAACTCTGACCCTAACCCTGACAAGCCTGACTCTAACCTTAGCAAGCCTGACCCTAACCCTAGCAAGCCTGACCCTAACCCTGTCAAGCCTGACCCTAACCCTGGCAAGCCTGGCCCTAACCGTGGCAAAACTGACCCTAACCCTGGCAGGACAGACCCTAACCTTGGCAAGCCTGGCAATAAACCTGGCAACTCTGACCCTAACCCTGGCAAGACAGACCCTAACACTCGCAACCCTGACCCTAACCCTGGCAACACTGACCCTAACCCTGGCAACCCTGACCCTAACCCTGGCAAGCCTGGCCCTAACCCTGGCAACTCTGACCCTAACCCTGGCAAGACTGACCCTGACCCTTGCAAACCTCACCCTAACCCTGGCAACCCTGACCCTACCCCTGGCAACACTGACCGTAACCCTGGCAAGCCTGACCTTAACACTGGCAACACTGACCCTAACCCTGGACACCCTGACCCTTACTCTGGCAAACCTGACCCTAACCCTGGAATTCTGACCCTAACCCTGGAATTCTGACCCTAACCCTAGCAAGCCTGACCCTAACCCTAACCCTGGCAACCCTGACCCTACCCCTGGCAAGCCTGACCCTACCCCTGGCAACCCAGACCCGAACCCTGGCAAGCCTGACCCTAACCCTGGCAAGACAGACCCTATCCCTGGCAAGCCTGACCCTAACCCTGGCAAGACAGACCCTACCCCTGGCAAGCGTGACCCTAACCCTGGCAACTCTGACCCTCTCCCTGGCAACTCTGACCCTAACCCTGGCAACACGGACCCTAAACCTGTCAAGCCTGACCCTATCCCTGGCAAGCCTGACCCTAACCCTGGCAAGACAGACCCTACCCCTGGCAAGCGTGACCCTAACCCTGGCAACTCTGACCCTCTCCCTGGCAACTCTGACCCTAACCCTGGCAACACGGACCCTAACCCTGTCAAGCCTGACCCTATCCCTGGCAAGCCTGGCCCTAACCCTGGCAACTCTGACCCTAACCCAGGCAAGACTGACCCTATCCCTCGCAACCCTGACCCTACCCCTGGCAAGCCTGACTCTACCCCTGGCAACTCTCACCCTACCCCTTCGAACCCTGACCCTACACCTGGCAACCCTGACCCTACCCCTGGCAACCTTGACCCAAAACCTGGCAAGCGTGACCCTAACCATGGCAACCCTGACCCTATCCCTGGCAACCCTGATCCTAACCTTGGCAACACTGACCCTATCCCTGGCAAGCCTGACCCTTAACCTGACAAGCCTGACCCTAACCCTGGCAACCCAGACCCGAATCCTGGCAAGCCTGACCCGAACCCTGGCAAGCCTGACCCTAACCCTGGCAAGCGTGAACCTAACCCTGGCAAGCCTGACCCTAACCCTTGCAAGCCTTTCCCTAACCCTGGCAAACCAGACCCTAACCCTGGCAAGCCTGACCCTAACCCTGCCAACCCTGACCCTAACCCGGGGAAGCCTGGCCCTAACCCTGGCAACACTGACCCTACCCCTGACAAGCCTGACCCTACCCTGACAACCTTGACCCTACCGATGGCAAACCTGATACTACCCCTGGCAACCCTGACCCTACCCCTGGCAACACTGACCCTATCCCTGGCAAGCCTGACCCTTAACCTGACAAGCCTGACCCTAACCCTGGCAACCCAGACCCGAATCCTGGCAAGCCTGACCCTAACCCTGGCAAGACAGACCCTATCCCTGGCAAGCCTGACCCTAACCCTGGCAAGACAGACCCTACCCCTGGCAAGCGTGACCATAACCCTGGCAACTCTGACCCTAACCCTGGCAACACGGACCCTAACCCTGTCAAGCCTGACCCTAACCCTGGCAAGCCTGGCCCTAACCCTGGCAACTCTGACCCTAACCCAGGCAAGACGGACCCTATCCCTCGCAACCCTGACCCTAACCCTGGCAACCCTGACTCTAACCGTGGCAACCCTGACCCTAACCCTGGCAAGACTGACCCTAACCCTGGCAACCCTGACCGTAACCTAGACAAGCCTGACCCTAACACTGGCAAGCCTGACCCTAACCCTGGAATCCTGACCGTAACCCTTGCAAGCCTGACCCTACCCCTGGCAACCCTGACCCTACCCCTGGCAAGCCTGACCCTACGCCTGGCAAGCCTGACCCTACGCCTGGCAAGCCTGACCCTACCCTGGCAAGCCTGACCCTAACCCTGCGAAGCCTCACCTTAACCCTGGCAAGCCGGAACCTAACCCTGGCAAGCCGGAACCTCACCCTGGCAAGCCTGACCCAAACCCTGGAAAGCCTGACCCTAACCCTGGCAAACCTAACCCTACCGCTGGCAACACTGATACTACCCCTGGCAACCCTGACCCTACCCCTGGCAACCCAGACCCTGACCCTGGGAAGCCTGACCCTCACCCTGGCAAGACAGACCCTATCCCTGGCAAGCCTGACCCTAACCATGGCAAGAGAGACCCTACCCCTGTCAACCGTGACCCTAACCCTGGCAACTCTGACCCTAACCCTGGCAAATCTGACCCTAACCCTGGCAACACGGACCCTAACCCTGTCAAGCCTGACCCTAACCCTGGCAAGCCTGGCCCTAACCCTGGCAACTCTGACCCTAAGCCTGGCAAGACTGACCCTGACCCTCGCAAACCTGACCCTAACCCTAGCAACCCTGGCAACACTGACCCTAACCCTGGCAAGCCTGACCTTAACCCTGGCAACACCGACCCTAACCCTGGACACCCTGACCCTAACCCTGGCAACCCTGACCCTAACCCTGCAAGCCTGACCCTAACCCTGGAATCCTGACCCTAACCCTAGCAAGCCTGACCCTAACCCTAACCCTGGCAACCCTGACCCTACCCCTGGCAAGCCTAACCCTACCCCTGGCAACCATGACCCTAACCCTGGTAAGCCTGACCCTAACCGTGCCAAGCCTGACCTTAACCCTGGCAAGCCGGAACCTAACCCTGGCAAGCCTGACCCAAACCCTGGCAAGCCTGACCCTAACCCTGGCATCCCTAACCCTAAAACTGGCATACCTGACCCTACCCCTGGCAAGCCTGACCCTAACCCTGGCAAGTCTGACGCTAACCCTGGCAAGCCTGACCCAAACCCTGGCAAGGCTGACCTTACCCCGGCAACCCTGACCCTACACCTGGCAACCCTGACCCTACCCCTGGCAAACCTGACCCTAACCCTGGCAAGCCTGACCCTAACCCTGGCAACCCTGACCCTACCCCTGGCAAGCCTGACCCTACCCCTGGCAACCCTGACCCTACCCCTCTCAAGCCTGACTCTACCCCCGGCAACTCTGACCCTACCCCTTCGAACCCTGACCCTACCCCTGGCAACCCTGACCCTACCCCTGGCAACACTGACCCTATCCCTGGCAAGCCTGACCCTTAACCTGACAAGCCTGACCCTAACCCTGGCAACCCAGACCCGAACCCTGGCAAGCCTGACCCTAACCCTGGGAAGACAGACCCTATCCCTGGCAAGCCTGACCCTAACCCTGGCAAGCCTGACCCGAACCCTTACAAGCCTTTCCCTAACCGTGGCAAACCAGACCCTAACCCTGGCAAGCCTGACCCTAACCCTGCCAACCCTGACCCTAACCCGGGCAAGCCTGACCCTAACCCTGGCAACACTGACCCTACCCCTGACAAGCCTGACCCTACCCTGACAACCTTGACCCTACCGATGGCAAACCTGATACTACCCCTGGCAACCCTGACCCTACCCCTGGCAACACTGACCCTATCCCTGGCAAGCCTGACCCTTAAGCTGACAAGCCTGACCCTAACCCTGGCAACCCAGACCCGAACCCTGGCAAGCCTGACCCTAACCCTGGGAAGACAGACCCTATCCCTGCCAAGCCTGACCCTAACCCTGGCAAGCCTGACCCTTACCCTGGCAACCCTGACCCTAACCCTTGCAAGACTCACCCTAACCCTGGCAAGCCTGACCCTAACCCTGGCAACTCTGACCCTAACCCTGACAAGCCTGACTCTAACCTTAGCAAGCCTGACCCTAACCCTAGCAAGCCTGACCCTAACCCTGTCAAGCCTGACCCTAACCCTGGCAAGCCTGGCCCTAACCGTGGCAAAACTGACCCTAACCCTGGCAGGACAGACCCTAACCTTGGCAAGCCTGGCAATAAACCTGGCAACTCTGACCCTAACCCTGGCAAGACAGACCCTAACACTCGCAACCCTGACCCTAACCCTGGCAACACTGACCCTAACCCTGGCAACCCTGACCCTAACCCTGGCAAGCCTGGCCCTAACCCTGGCAACTCTGACCCTAACCCTGGCAAGACTGACCCTGACCCTTGCAAACCTCACCCTAACCCTGGCAACCCTGACCGTAACCCTGGCAAGCCTGACCTTAACACTGGCAACACTGACCCTAACCCTGGACACCCTGACCCTTACTCTGGCAAACCTGACCCTAACCCTGGAATTCTGACCCTAACCCTGGAATTCTGACCCTAACCCTAGCAAGCCTGACCCTAACCCTAACCCTGGCAACCCTGACCCTACCCCTGGCAAGCCTGACCCTACCCCTGGCAACCCAGACCCGAACCCTGGCAAGCCTGACCCTAACCCTGGCAAGACAGACCCTACCCCTGGCAAGCGTGACCCTAACCCTGGCAACTCTGACCCTCTCCCTGGCAACTCTGACCCTAACCCTGGCAACACGGACCCTAACCCTGTCAAGCCTGACCCTATCCCTGGCAAGCCTGACCCTAACCCTGGCAAGACAGACCCTACCCCTGGCAAGCGTGACCCTAACCCTGGCAACTCTGACCCTCTCCCTGGCAACTCTGACCCTAACCCTGGCAACACGGACCCTAACCCTGTCAAGCCTGACCCTATCCCTGGCAAGCCTGGCCCTAACCCTGGCAACTCTGACCCTAACCCAGGCAAGACTGACCCTATCCCTCGCAACCCTGACCCTACCCCTGGCAAGCCTGACTCTACCCCTGGCAACTCTGACCCTACCCCTTCGAACCCTGACCCTACACCTGGCAACCCTGACCCTACCCCTGGCAACCTTGACCCAAAACCTGGCAAGCGTGACCCTAACCATGGCAACCCTGACCCTATCCCTGGCAACCCTGATCCTAACCTTGGCAACACTGACCCTATCCCTGGCAAGCCTGACCCTTAACCTGACAAGCCTGACCCTAACCCTGGCAACCCAGACCCGAATCCTGGCAAGCCTGACCCGAACCCTGGCAAGCCTGACCCTAACCCTGGCAAGCGTGAACCTAACCCTGGCAAGCCTGACCCTAACCCTTGCAAGCCTTTCCCTAACCCTGGCAAACCAGACCCTAACCCTGGCAAGCCTGACCCTAACCCTGCCAAACCTGACCCTAACCCGGGGAAGCCTGGCCCTAACCCTGGCAACACTGACCCTACCCCTGACAAGCCTGACCCTACCCTGACAACCTTGACCCTACCGATGGCAAACCTGATACTACCCCTGGCAACCCTGACCCTACCCCTGGCAACACTGACCCTATCCCTGGCAAGCCTGACCCTTAACCTGACAAGCCTGACCCTAACCCTGGCAACCCAGACCCGAACCCTGGCAAGCCTGACCCTAACCCTGGGAAGACAGACCCTATCCCTGGCAAGCCTGACCCTAACCCTGGCAAGCCTGACCCTTACCCTGGCAACCCTGACCCTAACCCTTGCAAGACTCACCCTAACCCTGGCAAGCCTGACCCTAACCCTGGCAACTCTGACCCTAACCCTGGCAAGACGGACCCTAACACTCGCAACCCTGACCCTAACCCTGGCAACACTGACCCTAACCCTGGCAACACTGACCCTAACCCTGGCAAGCCTGGCCCTAACCCTGGCAACTCTGACCCTAACCCTGGCAAGACTGACCCTGACCCTTGCAAACCTGACCCTAACCCTGGCAACCCTGACCCTACCCCTGGCAACACTGACCCTAACCCTGGCAACCCTGACCCTAACCCTGGCTAGCCTGACCCTAACCCTGTCAAGCCTGACCTTAACCGTGGCAACACTGACCCTAACCCTGGACACCCTGACCCTTACTCTGGCAAACCTGACCCTAACCCTGCAAGCCTGACCCTAACCCTGGAATTCTGACCCTAACCCTAGCAAGCCTGACCCGAACCCTAACCCTGGCAACCCTGACCCTACCCCTGGCAAGCCTGACCCTACCCCTGGCAACCCAGACCCGAACCCTGGCAAGCCTGACCCTAACCCTGGCAAGACAGACCCTTTCCCTGGCAAGCCTGACCCTAACCCTGGCAAGACAGACCCTACCCCTGGCAAGCGTGACCCTGACCCTGGCAACTCTGACCCTCTCCCTGGCAACTCTGACCCTAACCCTGGCAACACGGACCCTAACCCTGTCAAGCCTGACCCTATCCCTGGCAAGCCTGACCCTAACCCTGGCAAGACAGACCCTGCCCCTGGCAAGAGTGACCCTAACCCTGGCAACTCTGACCCTCTCCCTGGCAACTCTGACCCTAACCCTGGCAACACGGACCCTAACCCTGTCAAGCCTGACCCTATCCCTGGCAAGCCTGGCCCTAACCCTGGCAACTCTGACCCTAACCCAGGCAAGACTGACCCTATCCCTCGCAACCCTGACCCTACCCCTGGCAAGCCTGACTCTACCCCTGGCAACTCTCACCCTACCCCTTCGAACCCTGACCCTACACCTGGCAACCCTGACCCTACCCCTGGCAACCTTGAACCAACACCTGGCAAGCGTGACCCTAACCATGGCAACCCTGACCCTATCCCTGGCAGCCCTGATCCTAACCTTGGCAACACTGACCCTATCCCTGGCAAGCCTGACCCTTAACCTGACAAGCCTGACCCTAACCCTGGCAACCCAGACCCGAATCCTGGCAAGCCTGACCCTAACCCTGGCAAGACAGACCCTATCCCTGGCAAGCCTGACCCTAACCCTGGCAAGACAGACCCTACCCCTGGCAAGCGTGACCATAACCCTGGCAACTCTGACCCTAACCCTGGCAACACGGACCCTAACCCTGTCAAGCCTGACCCTAACCCTGGCAAGCCTGGCCCTAACCCTGGCAACTCTGACCCTAACCCAGGCAAGACGGACCCTATCCCTCGCAACCCTGACCCTAACCCTGGCAACCCTGACTCTAACCGTGGCAACCCTGACCCTAACCCTGGCAAGCCTGACCCTAACCCTGGCAACCCTGACCGTAACCTAGACAAGCCTGACCCTAACACTGGCAAGCCTGACCCTAACCCTGGAATCCTGACCGTAACCCTTGCAAGCCTGACCCTACCCCTGGCAACCCTGACCCTACCCCTGGCAAGCCTGACCCTACGCCTGGCAAGCCTGACCCTACGCCTGGCAAGCCTGACCCTACCCTGGCAAGCCTGACCCTAACCCTGCGAAGCCTGACCTTAACCCTGGCAAGCCGGAACCTAACCCTGGCAAGCCGGAACCTCACCCTGGCAAGCCTGACCCAAACCCTGGAAAGCCTGACCCTAACCCTGGCAAACCTAACCCTACCGCTGGCAACACTGATACTACCCCTGGCAACCCTGACCCTGACCCTGAGAAGCCTGACCCTCACCCTGGCAAGACAGACCCTATCCCTGGCAAGCCTGACCCTAACCATGGCAAGAGAGACCCTACCCCTGTCAACCGTGACCCTAACCCTGGCAACTCTGACCCTAACCCTGGCAAATCTGACCCTAACCCTGGCAACACGGACCCTAACCCTGTCAAGCCTGACCCTAACCCTGGCAAGCCTGGCCCTAACCCTGGCAACTCTGACCCTAAGCCTGGCAAGACTGACCCTGACCCTCGCAAACCTGACCCTAACCCTAGCAACCCTGGCAACACTGACCCAAACCCTGGCAAGCCTGACCTTAACCCTGGCAACACCGACCCTAACCCTGGACACCCTGACCCTAACCCTGGCAACCCTGACCCTAACCCTGCAAGCCTGACCCTAACCCTGGAATCCTGACCCTAACCCTAGCAAGCCTGACCCTAACCCTAACCCTGGCAACCCTGACCCTACCCCTGGCAAGCCTAACCCTACCCCTGGCAACCATGACCCTAACCCTGGTAAGCCTGACCCTAACCCTGCCAAGCCTGACCTTAACCCTGGCAAGCCGGAACCTAACCCTGGCAAGCCTGACCCAAACCCTGGCAAGCCTGACCCTAACCCTGGCATCCCTAACCCTAAACCTGGCATACCGGACCCTACCCCTGGCAAGCCTGACCCTAACCCTTGCAAGCCTTTCCCTAACCCTGGCAAACCAGACCCTAACCCTGGCAAGCCTGACCCTAACCCTGCCAACCCTGACCCTAACCCGGGGAAGCCTGACCCTAACCCTGGCAACACTGACCCTACCCCTGACAAGCCTGACCCTACCCTGACAACCTTGACCCTACCGATGGCAAACCTGATACTACCCCTGGCAACCCTGACCCTACCCCTGGCAACACTGACCCTATCCCTGGCAAGCCTGACCCTTAACCTGACAAGCCTGACCCTAACCCTGGCAACCCAGACCCGAACCCTGGCAAGCCTGACCCTAACCCTGGGAAGACAGACCCTATCCCTGGCAAGCCTGACCCTAACCCTGGCAAGACTGACCCTGACCCTTGCAAACCTCACCCTAACCCTGGCAACCCTGACCCTACCCGTGGCAACACTGACCGTAACCCTGGCAAGCCTGACCTTAACCCTGGCAACACTGACCCTAACCCTGGACACCCTGACCCTTACTCTGGCAAACCTGACCCTAACCTTGCAAGCCTGACCCTAACCCTGGAATTCTGACCCTAACCCTAGCAAGCCTGACCCTAACCCTAACCCTGGCAACCCTGACCCTACCCCTGGCAAGCCTGACCCTACCCCTGGCAACCCAGACCCGAACCCTGGCAAGCCTGACCCTAAACCTGGCAAGACAGACCCTATCCCTGGCAAGCCTGACCCTAACCCTGGCAAGACAGACCCTACCCCTGGCAAGCGTGACCCTAACCCTGTCAAGACTGACCCTATCCCTGGCAAGCCTGGCCCTAAACCTGGCAACTCTGACCCTAACCCAGGCAAGACTGACCCTATCCCTCGCAACCCTGACCCTACCCCTGGCAAGCCTGACTCTACCCCTGGCAACTCTGACCCTACCCCTTCGAACCCTGACCCTACACCTGGCAACCCTGACCCTACCCCTGGCAACCTTGACCCAACACCTGGCAAGCGTGACCCTAACCATGGCAACCCTGACCCTATTCCTGGCAACCCTGATCCTAACCTTGGCAACACTGACCCTATCCCTGGCAAGCCTGACCCTTAACCTGACAAGCCTGACCCTAACCCTGGCAACCCAGACCCGAATCCTGGCAAGCCTGACCCTAACCCTGGCAAGACAGACCCTATCCCTGGCAAGCCTGACCCTAACCCTGGCAAGACAGACCCTACCCCTGGCGAGCGTGACCATAACCCTGGCAACTCTGACCCTAACCCTGGCAACACGGACCCTAACCCTGTCAAGCCTGACCCTAACCCTGGCAAGCCTGGCCCTAACCCTGGCAACTCTGACCCTAACCCAGGCAAGACTGACCCTATCCCTCGCAACCCTGACCCTAACCCTGGCAACCCTGACTCTAACCGCGGCAACCCTGACCCTAACCGTGGCAACCCTGACCCTAACCCTGGCAAGCCTGACCCTAACCCTGGCAACCCTGACCGTAACCTAGACAAGCCTGACCCTAACACTGGCAAGCCTGACCCTAACCCTGGAATCCTGACCGTAACCCTTGCAAGCCTGACCCTACCCCTGGCAACCCTGACCCTACCCCTGGCAAGCCTGACACTACGCCTGGCAAGCCTGACCCTACGCCTGGCAAGCCTGACCCTACCCTGGCAAGCCTGACCCTAACACTTGCAAGACTCACCCTAACCCTGGCAAGCCTGACCCTAACCCTGGCAACTCTGACCCTAACCCTGACAAGCCTGACTCTAACCTTAGCAAGCCTGACCCTAACCCTAGCAAGCCTGACCCTAACCCTGTCAAGCCTGACCCTAACCCTGGCAAGCCTGGCCCTAACCGTGGCAAAACTGACCCTAACCCTGGCAGGACAGACCCTAACCTTGGCAAGCCTGGCAATAAACCTGGCAACTCTGACCCTAACCCTGGCAAGACAGACCCTAACACTCGCAACCCTGTCCCTAACCCTGGCAACACTGACCCTAACCCTGGCAACCCTGACCCTAACCCTGGCAAGCCTGGCCCTAACCCTGGCAACTCTGACCCTAACCCTGGCAAGACTGACCCTGACCCTTGCAAACCTCACCCTAACCCTGGCAACACTGACCCTACCCCTGGCAACACTGACCGTAACCCTGGCAAGCCTGACCTTAACCCTGGCAACACTGACCCTAACCCTGGACACCCTGACCCTTACTCTGGCAAACCTGACCCTAACCCTGCAAGCCTGACCTTAACCATGGAATTCTGACCCTAACCCTAGCAAGCCTGACCCTAACCCTAACCCTGGCAACCCTGACCCTACCCCTGGCAAGCCTGACCCTACCCCTGGCAACCCAGACCCGAACCCTGGCAAGCCTGACCCTAAACCTGGCAAGACAGACCCTATCCCTGGCAAGCCTGACCCTAACCCTGGCAAGACAGACCCTACCCCTGGCAAGCGTGACCCTAACCCTGGCAACTCTGACCCTCTCCCTGGCAACTCTGACCCTAACCCTGGCAACACGGACCCTAACCCTGTCAAGCCTGACCCTATCCCTGGCAAGCCTGGCCCTAACCCTGGCAACTCTGACCCTAACCCAGGCAAGACTGACCCTATCCCTCGCAACCCTGACCCTACCCCTGGCAAGCCTGACTCTACCCCTGGCAACTCTGACCCTACCCCTTCGAACCCTGACCCTACACCTGGCAACCCTGACCCTACCCCTGGCAACCTTGACCCAACACCTGGCAAGCGTGACCCTAACCATGGCAACCCTGACCCTATCCCTGGCAACCCTGATCCTAACCTTGGCAACACTGACCCTATCCCTGGCAAGCCTGACCCTTAACCTGACAAGCCTGACCCTAACCCTGGCAACCCAGACCCGAATCCTGGCAAGCCTGACCCTAACCCTGGCAAGACAGACCCTATCCCTGGCAAGCCTGACCCTAACCCTGGCAAGACAGACCCTACCCCTGGCAAGCGTGAACATAACCCTGGCAACTCTGACCCTAACCCTGGCAACACGGACCCTAACCCTGTCAAGCCTGACCCTAACCCTGGCAAGCCTGGCCCTAACCCTGGCAACTCTGACCCTAACCCAGGCAAGACTGACCCTATCCCTCGCAACCCTGACCCTAACCCTGGCAACCCTGACTCTAACCGTGGCAAACCGGACCCTAACCCTGGCAAGCCTGACCCTTACCCTGGCAACCCTGACCGTAACCTAGACAAGCCTGACCCTAACACTGGCAAGCCTGACCCTAACCCTGGAATCCTGACCGTAACCCTTGCAAGCCTGACCCTACCCCTGGCAAACCTGACCCTACCCCTGGCAAGCCTGACCCTACGCCTGGCAAGCCTGACCCTACGCCTGGCAAGCCTGACCCTACCCTGGCAAGCCTGACCCTAACCCTGCGAAGCCTGACCTTAACCCTGGCAAGCCGGAACCTAACCCTGGCAAGCCGGAACCTCACCCTGGCAAGCCTGACCCAAACCCTGGAAAGCCTGACCCTAACCCTGGCAAACCTAACCCTACCGCTGGCAACACTGATACTACCCCTGGCAACCCTGACCCTACCCCTGGCAACGCAGACCCTGACCCTGGGAAGCCTGACCCTCACCCTGGCAAGACAGACCCTATCCCTGGCAAGCCTGACCCTAACCATGGCAAGAGAGACCCTACCCCTGTCAACCGTGACCCTAACCCTGGCAACTCTGACTCTAACCCTGGCAAATCTGACCCTAACCCTGGCAACACGGACCCTAACCCTGTCAAGCCTGACCCTAACCCTGGCAAGCCTGGCCCTAACCCTGGCAACTCTGACCCTAAGCCTGGCAAGACTGACCCTGACCCTCGCAAACCTGACCCTAACCCTAGCAACCCTGGCAACACTGACCCTAACCCTGGCAAGCCTGACCTTAACCCTGGCAACACTGACCCTAACCCTGGACACCCTGACCCTAACCCTGGCAACCCTGACCCTAACCCTGCAAGCCTGACCCTAACCCTGGAATCCTGACCCTAACCCTAGCAAGCCTGACCCTAACCCTAACCCTGGCAACCCTGACCCTACCCCTGGCAAGCCTAACCCTACCCCTGGCAACCATGACCCTAACCCTGGTAAGCCTGACCCTAACCCTGCCAAGCCTGACCTTAACCCTGGCAAGCTGGAACCTAACCCTGGCAAGCCTGACCCTAACCCTGACATCCCTAACCCTAAACCTGGCATACCTGACCCTACCCCTGGCAAGCCTGACCCTAACCCTGGCAAGTCTGACGCTAACCCTGGCAAGCCTGACCCAAACCCTGGCAAGGCTGACCTTACCCCGGCAACCCTGACCCTACACCTGGCAACCCTGACCCTACCCCTGGCAAACCTGACCCTAACCCTAGCAAGCCTGATCCTAACCCTGGCAACCCTGACCCTACCCCTGGCAAGCCTGACCCTACCCCTGGCAACCCTGACCCTACCCCTCTCAAGCCTGACTCTACCCCTGGCAACTCTGACCCTACCCCTTCGAACCCTGACCCTACCCCTGGCAACCCTGACCCTACCCCTGGCAACCTTGACCCTACACCTGGCAAGCGTGACCCTAACCATGGCAACCCTGACCCTATCCCTGGCAACCCTGACCCTAACCTTGGCAACACTGACCCTACCCCTGGCAAGCCTGACCCTTAACCTGACAAGCCTGACCCTAACCCTGGCAACCCAGACCCGAACCCTGGCAAGCCTGACCCTAACCCTGGCAAGACAGACCCTATCCCTGGCAAGCCTGATCCTAACCCTGGCAAGACAGACCCTACCCCTGGCAAGCGTGACCATAACCCTGGAAACTCTGACCCTAACCCTGGCAACACGGACCCTAACCCTGTCAAGCCTCACCCTAACCCTAACCCTGGCAACCCTGACCCTACCCCTGGCAAGCCTGACCCTACCCCTGGCAACCCAGACCCGAACCCTGGCAAGCCTGACCCTAACCCTGGCAAGACAGACCCTATCCCTGGCAAGCCTGACACTAACCCTGGTAAGACAGACCCTACCCCTGGCAAGCGTGACCCTAACCCTGGCAACTCTGACCCTCTCCCTGGCAACTCTGACCCTAACCCTGGCAACACGGACCCTAACCCTGTCAAGCCTGACCCTATCCCTGGCAAGCCTGGCCCTAACCCTGGCAACTCTGACCCTAACCCAGGCAGACTGACCCTGTCCCTCGCAACCCTGACCCTACCCCTGGCAAGCCTGACTCTACCCCTGGCAACTCTGACCCTACCCCTTCGAACCCTGACCCTACACCTGGCAACCCTGACCCTACCCCTGGCAACCTTGACCCAACACCTGGCAAGCGTGACCATAACCCTGGCAACTCTGACCCTAACCCTGGCAACACGGACCCTAACCCAGGCAAGACTGACCCTAACCCTGGCAAGCCTGGCCCTAACCCTGGCATCTCTGACCCTAACCCAGGCAAGACTGACCCTATCCCTCGCAACCCTGACCCTAACCCTGGCAACCCTGACTCTAACCGTGGCAACCCTGACCCTAACCCTGGCAAGCCTGACCCTAACCCTGGCAACCCTGACCGTAACCTAGACAAGCCTGACCCTAACACTGGCAAGCCTGACCCTAACCCTGGAATCCTGACCATAACCCTTGCAAGCCTGACCCTACCCCTGGCAACCCTGACCCTACCCCTGGCAAGCCTGACCCTACGCCTGGCAAGCCTGACCCTACGCCTGGCAAGCCTGACCCTACCCTGGCAAGCCTGACCCTAACCCTGCGAAGCCTGACCTTAACCCTGGCAAGCCGGAACCTAACCCTGGCAAGCCGGAACCTCACCCTGGCAAGCCTGACCCAAACCCTGGAAAGCCTGACCCTAACCCTGGCAAACCTAACCCTACCGCTGGCAACACTGATACTACCCCTGGCAACCCTGACCCTACCCCTGGCAACGCAGACCCTGACCCTGGGAAGCCTGACCCTCACCCTGGCAAGACAGACCCTATCCCTGGCAAGCCTGACCCTAACCATGGCAAGAGAGACCCTACCCCTGTCAACCGTGACCCTAACCCTGGCAACTCTGACCCTAACCCTGGCAAATCTGACCCTAACCCTGGCAACACGGACCCTAACCCTGTCAAGCCTGACCCTAACCCTGGCAAGCCTGGCCCTAACCCTGGCAACTCTGACCCTAAGCCTGGCAAGACTGACCCTGACCCTCGCAAACCTGACCCTAACCCTAGCAACCCTGGCAACACTGACCCTAACCCTGGCAAGCCTGACCTTAACCCTGGCAACACTGACCCTAACCCTGGACACCCTGACCCTAACCCTGGCAACCCTGACCCTAACCCTGCAAGCCTGACCCTAACCCTGGAATCCTGACCCTAACCCTAGCAAGCCTGACCCTAACCCTAACCCTGGCAACCCTGACCCTACCCCTGGCAAGCCTAACCCTACCCCTGGCAACCATGACCCTAACCCTGGTAAGCCTGACCCTAACCCTGCCAAGCCTGACCTTAACCCTGGCAAGCTGGAACCTAACCCTGGCAAGCCTGACCCTAACCCTGACATCCCTAACCCTAACCCTGGCATACCTGACCCTACCCCTGGCAAGCCTGACCCTAACCCTGGCAAGTCTGACGCTAACCCTGGCAAGCCTGACCCAAACCCTGGCAAGGCTGACCTTACCCCGGCAACCCTGACCCTACACCTGGCAACCCTGACCCTACCCCTGGCAAACCTGACCCTAACCCTAGCAAGCCTGACCCTAACCCTGGCAACCCTGACCCTACCCCTGGCAAGCCTGACCCTACCCCTGGCAACCCTGACCCTACCCCTCTCAAGCCTGACTCTACCCCTGGCAACTCTGACCCTACCCCTTCGAACCCTGACCCGACCCCTGGCAACCCTGACCCTACCCCTGGCAACCTTGACCCTACACCTGGCAAGCGTGACCCTAACCATGGCAACCCTGACCCTATCCCTGGCAACCCTGACCCTAACCTTGGCAACACTGACCCTACCCCTGGCAAGCCTGACCCTTAACCTGACAAGCCTGACCCTAACCCTGGCAACCCAGACCCGAACCCTGGCAAGCCTGACCCTAACCCTGGCAAGACAGACCCTATCCCTGGCAAGCCTGACCCTAACCCTGGCAAGACAGACCCTACCCCTGGCAAGCGTGACCATAACCCTGGCAACTCTGACCCTAACCCTGGCAACACGGACCCTAACTCTGTCAAGCCTGACCCTAACCCTGGCAAGCCTGGCCCTAACCCTGGCAACGCTGACCCTACCCCTGCCAAGCTTGACCCAACCCCTGGCAACCCTGACCCTACCCCTGGCAAACCTGACACTACCCCTGGCAACTCTGACCCTACCCCTGGAAACACTGACACTAACCCTGGCAAGCCTGACCCTTACCCTGGAAAGCGTGACCCTACCCCTTGCAACCCTGACCCTAACCCTGGCAAGTCTGACCCTAACCCTGGAAAGCCTGACCCGAACCCTAGCAAGCCTGACCCTAACCCTGGCAAGCCTGAACCTAACCCTGGCAAGGCTGACCCTAACCCTTGCAAGCCTTTCCCTAACCCTGGCAAACCAGACCCTAACCCTGGCAAGCCTGACCCTAACCCTGCCAACCCAGACCCTGACCCTGGGAAGCCTGACCCTCACCCTGGCAAGACAGACCCCATCCCTGGCAAGCCTGACCCTAACCATGGCAAGAGAGACCCTACCCCTGTCAACCGTGACCCTAACCCTGGCAACTCTGACCCTAACCCTGGCAAGTCTGACCCTAACCCTGGCAACACGGACCCTAACCCTGTCAAGCCTGACCCTAACCCTGGCAAGCCTGGCCCTAACCCTGGCAACTCTGACCCTAAGCCTGGCAAGACTGACCCTGACCCTCGGAAACCTGACCCTAACCCTAGCAACCCTGGCAACACTGACCCTAACCCTGGCAAGCCTGACCTTAACCCTGGCAACACTGACCCTAACCCTGGACACCCTGACCCTAACCCTGGCAACCCTGACCCTAACCCTGCAAGCCTGACCCTAACCCTGGAATCCTGACCCTAACCCTAGCAAGCCTGACCCTAACCCTAACCCTGGCAACCCTGACCCTACCCCTGGCAAGCCTAACCCTACCCCTGGCAACCATGACCCTAACCCTGGTAAGCCTGACCCTAACCCTGCCAAGCCTGACCTTAACCCTGGCAAGCCGGAACCTAACCCTGGCAAGCCTGACCCAAACCCTGGCAAGCCTGACCCTAACCCTGGCATCCCTAACCCTAACCCTGGCATACCTGACCCTACCCCTGGCAAGCCTGACCCTAACCCTGGCAAGTCTGACGCTAACCCTGGCAAGCCTGACCCAAACCCTGGCAAGGCTGACCTTACCCCGGCAACCCTGACCCTACACCTGGCAACCCTGACCCTACCCCTGGCAAACCTGACCCTAACCCTAGCAAGCCTGACCCTAACCCTGGCAACCCTGACCCTACACCTGGCAACCCTGACCCTACCCCTGGCAAGCCTGACCCTACCCCTGGCAACCCTGACCCTACCCCTCTCAAGCCTGACTCTACCCCTGGCAACTCTGACCCTACCTCTTCGAACCCTGACCCTACCCCTGGCAACCCTGACCCTACCCCTGGCAACCTTGACCCTACACCTGGCAAGCGTGACCCTAACCATGGCAACCCTGACCCTATCCCTGACAACCCTGACCCTAACCTTGGCAACACTGACCCTACCCCTGGCAAGCCTGACCCTTAACCTGACAAGCCTGACCCTAACCCTGGCAACCCAGACCCGAACCCTGGCAAGCCTGACCCTAACCCTGGCAAGACAGACCCTATCCCTGGCAAGCCTGACCCTAACCCTGGCAAGACAGACCCTACCCCTGGCAAGCGTGACCATAACCCTGGCAACTCTGACCCTAACCCTGGCAACACGGACCCTAACCCTGTCAAGCCTGACCCTAACCCTGGCAAGCCTGGCCCTAACCCTGGCAACGCTGACCCTACCCCTGCCAAGCTTGACCCAACCCCTGGCAACCCTGACCCTACCCCTGGCAAACCTGACACTACCCCTGGCAACTCTGACCCTACCCCTGGAAACACTGACACTAACCCTGGCAAGCCTGACCCTTACCCTGGCAGGCGTGACCCTACCCCTTGCAACCCTGACCCTAACCCTGGCAAGCCTGACCCTAACCCTGGCAAGCCTGACCCGAACCCTAGCAAGCCTGACCCTAACCCTGGCAAGCCTGAACCTAACCCTGGCAAGCCTGACCCTAACCCTTGCAAGCCTTTCCCTAACCCTGGCAAACCAGACCCTAACCCTGGGAAGACAGACCCTATCCCTGGCAAGCCTGACCCTAACCCTGGCAAGCCTGACCCTTACCCTGGCAACCCTGACCCTAACCCTTGCAAGACTCACCCTAACCCTGGCAAGCCTGACCCTAACCCTGGCAACTCTGACCCTAACCCTGACAAGCCTGACTCTAACCTTAGCAAGCCTGACCCTAACCCTAGCAAGCCTGACCCTAACCCTGTCAAGCCTGACCCTAACCCTGGCAAGCCTGGCCCTAACCGTGGCAAAACTGACCCTAACCCTGGCAGGACAGACCCTAACCTTGGCAAGCCTGGCAATAAACCTGGCAACTCTGACCCTAACCCTGGCAAGACAGACCCTAACACGCGCAACCCTGACCCTAACCCTGGCAACACTGACCCTAACCCTGGCAACCCTGACCCTAACCCTGGCAAGCCTGGCCCTAACCCTGGCAACTCTGACCCTAACCCTGGCAAGACTGACCCTGACCCTTGCAAACCTGACCCTAACCCTGGCAACCCTGACCCTACCCCTGGCAACACTGACCGTAACCCTGGCAAGCCTGACCTTAACCCTGGCAACACTGACCCTAACCCTGGACACCCTGACCCTTACTCTGGGAAACCTGACCCTAACCCTGCAAGCCTGACCCTAACCCTGGAATTCTGACCCTAACCCTAGCAAGCCTGACCCTAACACTAACCCTGGCAACCCTGACCCTACCCCTGGCAAGCCTGACCCTACCCCTGGCAACCCAGACCCGAACCCTGGCAAGCCTGACCCTAAACCTGGCAAGACAGACCCTATCCCTGGCAAGCCTGACCCTAACCCTGGCAAGACAGACCCTACCCCTGGCAAGCGTGACCCTAACCCTGGCAACTCTGACCCTCTCCCTGGCAACTCTGACCCTAACCCTGGCAACACGGACCCTAACCCTGTCAAGCCTGACCCTATCCCTGGCAAGCCTGGCCCTAACCCTGGCAACTCTGACCCTAACCCAGGCAAGACTGACCCTATCCCTCGCAACCCTGACCCTACCCCTGGCAAGCCTGACTCTACCCCTGGCAACTCTGACCCTACCCCTTCGAACCCTGACCCTACACCTGGCAACCCTGACCCTACCCCTGGCAACCTTGACCCAACACCTGGCAAGCGTGACCCTAACCATGGCAACCCTGACCCTATCCCTGGCAACCCTGATCCTAACCTTGGCAACACTGACCCTATCCCTGGCAAGCCTGACCCTTAACCTGACAAGCCTGACCCTAACCCTGGCAACCCAGACCCGAATCCTGGCAAGCCTGACACTAACCCTGGCAAGACAGACCCTATCCCTGGCAAGCCTGGCCCTAACCCTGGCAACTCTGACCCTAAGCCTGGCAAGACTGACCCTGACCCTCGCAAACCTGACCCTAACCCTACCAACCCTGGCAACACTGACCCTAACCCTGGCAAGCCTGACCTTAACCCTGGCAACACTGACCCTAACCCTGGACACCCTGACCCTAACCCTGGCAACTCTGACCCTAACCCTGGCAACACGGACCCTAACCCTATCAAGCCTGACCCTATCCCTGGCAAGCCTGGCCCTAACCCTGGCAACTCTGACCCTAACCCAGGCAAGACTGACCCTATCCCTCGCAACCCTGACCCTACCCCTGGCAAGCCTGACTCTACCCCTGGCAACTCTCACCCTACCCCTTCGAACCCTGACCCTACACCTGGCAACCCTGACCCTACCCCTGGCAACCTTGACCCAACACCTGGCAAGCGTGACCCTAACCATGGCAACCCTGACCCTATCCCTGGCAACCCTGATCCTAACCTTGGCAACACTGACCCTATCCCTGGCAAGCCTGACCCTTAACCTGACAAGCCTGACCCTAACCCTGGCAACCCAGACCCGAATCCTGGCAAGCCTGACCCTAACCCTGGCAAGACAGACCCTATCCCTGGCAAGCCTGACCCTAACCCTGGCAAGACAGACTCTACCCCTGGCAAGCGTGACCATAACCCTGGCAACTCTGACCCTAACCCTGGCAACACGGACCGTAACCCTGTCAAGCCTCACCCTAACCCTGGCAAGCCTGGCCCTAACCCTGGCAACTCTGACCCTAACCCAGGCAAGACTGACCCTATCCCTCGCAACCCTGACCCTACCCCTGGCAAGCCTGACCCTACGCCTGGCAAGCCTGACCCTACGCCTGGCAAGCCTGACCCTACCCTGGCAAGCCTGACCCTAACCCTGCGAAGCCTGACCTTAACCCTGGCAAGCCGGAACCTAACCCTGGCAAGCCGGAACCTCACCCTGGCAAGCCTGACCCAAACCCTGGAAAGCCTGACCCTAACCCTGGCAAACCTAACCCTACCGCTGGCAACACTGATACTACCCCTGGCAACCCTGACCCTACCCCTGGCAACCCAGACCCTGACCCTGGGAAGCCTGACCCTCACCCTGGCAAGACAGACCCTATCCCTGGCAAGCCTGACATTAACCATGGCAAGAGAGACCCTACCCCTGTCAACCGTGACCCTAACCCTGGCAACTCTGACCCTAACCCTGGCAAATCTGACCCTAACCCTGGCAACACGGACCCTAACCCTGTCAAGCCTGACCCTAACCCTGGCAAGCCTGGCCCTAACCCTGGCAACTCTGACCCTAAGCCTGGCAAGACTGACCCTGACCCTCGCAAACCTGACCCTAACCCTAGCAACCCTGGCAACACTGACCCTAACCCTGGCAAGCCTGACCTTAACCCTGGCAACACTGACCCTAACCCTGGACACCCTGACCCTAACCCTGGCAACCCTGACCCTAACCCTGCAAGCCTGACCCTAACCCTGGAATCCTGACCCTAACCCTAGCAAGCCTGACCCTAACCCTAACCCTGGCAACCCTGACCCTACCCCTGGCAAGCCTAACCCTACCCCTGGCAACCATGACCCTAACCCTGGTAAGCCTGACCCTAACCCTGCCAAGCCTGACCTTAACCCTGGCAAGCCGGAACCTAACCCTGGCAAGCCTGACCCAAACCCTGGCAAGCCTGACCCTAACCCTGGCATCCCTAACCCTAAACCTGGCATACCTGACCCTACCCCTGGCAAGCCTGACCCTAACCCTGGCAAGTCTGACGCTAACCCTGGCAAGCCTGACCCAAACCCTGGCAAGGCTGACCTTACCCCGGCAACCCTGACCCTACACCTGGCAACCCTGACCCTACCCCTCTCAAGCCTGACTCTACCCCTGGCAACTCTGACCCTACCCCTTCGAACCCTGACCCTACCCCTGGCAACCCTGACCCTACCCCTGGCAACCTTGACCCTACACCTGGCAAGCGTGACCCTAACCATGGCAACCCTGACCCTATCCCTGGCAACCCTGACCCTAACCTTGGCAACACTGACCCTATCCCTGGCAAGCCTGGCCCTTAACCTGACAAGCCTGACCCTAACCCTGGCAACCCAGACCCGAACCCTGGCAAGCCTGACCCTAACCCTGGCAAGACAGACCCTATCCCTGGCAAGCCTGACCCTAACCCTGGCAAGACAGACCCTACCCCTGGCAAGCGTGACCATAACCCTGGCAACTCTGACCCTAACCCTGGCAGCACGGAGCCTAACCCTGTCAAGCCTGACCCTCACCCTGGCAAGCCTGGCCCTAACCCTGTCAACTCTGACCCTAACCCAGGCAAGACTGACCCTATCCCTCGCAACCCTGACCCTAACCCTGGCAACCCTGACTCTAACAGTGGCAACCCTGACCCTAACCCTGGCAAGCCTGACCCTAACCCTGGCAACCCTGACTGTAACCCAGACAAGCCTGACCCTAACCCTGGCAAGCCTGACCCTAACCCTGGCAACCCTGACTCGAACAGTGGCAACCCTGAACCTAACCCTGGCAAGCCTGACCCTAACGCTGGCAACCCTGACCGTAACCCAGACAAGGCTGACCCTAACCCTGGCAAGCCTGACCCTAACCCTTGCAACCCTGACCGTAAACCTTGCAAGACTCACCCTAACCCTGGCAAGCCTGACCGTAACCCTTGCAAGCCTGACCCTACCCCTGGCAACCCTGACCCTACCCCTGGCAAGCCTGACCCTACGCCTGGCAAGCCTGACCCTACCCTGGCAAGCCTGACCCTAACCCTGCCAAGCCTGACCTTAACCGTGGCAAGCCGGAACCTAACCCTGGCAAGCCGGAACCTAACCCTGGCAAGCCTGACCCAAACTCTGGAAAGCCTGACCCTAACCCTGACAAACCTAACCCTACCGCTGGCAACACTGATACTACCCCTGGCAACCCTGACCCTACCCCTGGCAACCCTGACCCTACCTCTGGCAACACTGACCCTGTCCGTGGCGAGCCTGACCCTTAACCTGACAAGCCTGACCCTAACCCTGGCAACCGAGACTCTGACCCTGGGAAGCCTGACCCTCACCCTGGCAAGACAGACCCTATCCCTGGGAAGCCTGACCCTAACCATGGCAAGAGAGACCCTACCCCTGTCAACCGTGACCCTAACCCTGGCAACTCTGACCCTAACCCTGGCAAATCTGACCCTAACCCTGGCAACACGGACCCTAACCCTGTCAAGCCTGACCCTAACCCTGGCAAGCCTGGCCCTAACCCTGGCAACTCTGACCCTAACCCTGGCTAGACTGACCCTGACCCTCGCAAACCTGACCCTAACCCTGGCAACCCTGACCCTACCCCTGGCAACACTGACCCTAACCCTGGCAACCCTGACCCTAACCCTGGCTAGCCTGACCCTAACCCTGGCAAGCCTGACCCTAACCCTGACAAGCCTGACCCTAACCATGGCAAGCCTGACCCAATCCCTGGCAAGCCTGACCCTAACTCTGGGAAGCCTGACCCTAACCCTGGCAACTCTGACCCTAACGCTGGCAAGCCTGACCCTAACCCTGTCAACCCTGACCCTAACCCTGGCTAGCCTGACCCTAACCCTGGCAAGCCTGACCCTAACCCTGGCAACTCTGACCCTAACCCTTGCAAGCCTGACCCTAAACCTGGCAACCCTGACCCTAACCCTGGCAACCCTGACCCTAACTTGGCAAGCCTGACTCTAACCCTGGCAAGCCTGACCCTAACCCTGGCAAGCCTGACCCTAACCCTGGCAACCCTGACCCTAACCTGGCAAGCCTGACTCTAACCCTGGCAAGCCTGACCCTAACCCTGGCAAGCCTGACCCTAACCCTGGCAAGCCTGACCCTTACCCTGGCAAGCCTGACCCTAACCCTGGCAACCCTGACTCTAAACCTGGCAAGCCTGACCCTAACCCTGGCAACCCTGACCCTAACCCTGGCAAGCCTGACCCTACCCCTGGCAACCCTGACCCTAACCCTGGCAACCCTGACCCTACCCCTGGCAACCCTGACCCTACCCTTGGCAACCCTGACCCTACCCCTGGCAACCCTGACGCTACCCCTGGCAACCCTGATCCTACCCCTGGCAAGCCTGACCCTACCCCTGGCAACCGTGACCCCTACCCCTGGCAGCCCTGACCCCTACCCCTGGCAGCCGTGACCCCTATCTCTGACAGCCCTGACCCCTAACCCTGACAACCCTATCCCTGACAACCCTAACCGTAAACCCTAACCCTGACCCTATCCCTAAACCCTGACCCTGACGCAAACCTTCAACCCCAACCCTAACCCTAATCCCTAACCCCAACTCCAACCCCAACCCTAATCCCTAACCCCAACCCCAACCCCAACCCTAATCCCTAACCCCAACCCTAATCCCTAACCCCAACCCCAACCCTAACAACCGGAACCCGAACCCTAAACCGAACCCTAACCTGAATCCCTGACCCTCACACTAACCATAACCCCTCACCCTCACCCTAACCCTTACCCTAAATCTCACCCTAACACTAACCCTAAACCCTAACCCTTACCCTTACCCTACCCCTGCCCCTACCCCTAACTCCTTTATGAAATTTAATCTTTAGTATCTTATTCATATCATGGTGCTAACGACCAGAAAATTACTTCTTCACCAGTTGAAAATAATCTTTTTCATTTCTGTTTCCTCAGAGCATTTTGTCCACTTTTTTTTGTAGTAGATGGTACTGTCGATGCATTCCCCTGTCCCTCTCCTGTTAGGAGGCAAATTTCTGATGACTCACAACTTTCACCTTTCTCAGGAGTTACTCAGATGCCCTGGAAGCCACCTCTACTGGAAATGCATGGGAGTGCGAGATTCCAAATTACACAGGCAGGACGGGGCGGTAGTTAAAAGGGGGAGGCAATGACTGGCTTATTTGGGGCACAAAAGGCCAACATCTTTCCTCAACTCCTTGAAGCCTTTCCTACTCCAGAACCCCTCCATGGGATCAGAATGAGGTTCTCCACCCCGCGTTCTGTCCTGGCTTGCCTCACAGGTTGTACCTGAGGGTGTCTACTCAACATACCATTTACACAGCTCAGACTCTGCTTTCAGGAAACCAGACCGAAGACACTTCTGTTAGAGTACTTGCCACTCTCTAACTTGCGAAGTTCTATAAATACCTGCTAGAATAATGGTATTTCAGTATATCGCCCCAGCTATAATGGCATTTTGCGTTTTAACCTGTACTAACCATTACAGCTAAGAAAATTCTATGTTGCAATTCTACTCCGTAACACACAGGGTTGTCATGGGTTAAAATCTACTTGACGTCAGCTACCACAGCAACAATAACAACGCCTTAAGATAAAGACATGAAACTATAAAGAGTAAAGCTGTTGTCATTGTGGATGATTCTTTTGCACGTCAGAAGCCTTTCTGAAGTCACATCCGTGGCTGGGGGTCCTGCCTTAATCCATGCCAAGCACTTTAAGAATTATTTCTCTTTCCTTATAGTTTTCCGAAATAAATATGTGAGCCAAGAACTTAAAAATGCTAAGTTATATAAGTCAATAATAAAAATAACTTTTTTAATCTTTGGAATTCTTCATTTTCATTAAGGTTTTCACAAAATACAAAGCTCAAACATAACTGCCTAAGTCCACCGCAAAATAGAATCAAATAAGTGGTTAGCGTACAAACAAAATGATCTTTTTTTATTAGAAAAATATAAATAATAACAATGTTCAAAATTCTACAGTTCTTTCCCTCGGGGTGTATGTACGTACATGTGTGTGAGTATGTCTGTCTTTTTACGGCTTTATGTTGCACACCCTTCATTAATGAGGACTTGTACCGTGTCTTCAGGATACTGTGCCCACAAGAAAGGAAGGTCATTGTGGATACATTCCTGAGGTTGCCACACACTGATCTATGTTGCCTCAGGCTATTAAAAATTAATGATCAATCAAACCAGTTCTCAGTTTCATTTTTTTCTTTACACTACAAAATACTAATAGAAATGGGTAAGTTCTCAGCAGCACTCAAGTTCTCAGAGGATCAATCATGAAAGGAGAGAAGGAAAAAGCAGGCTTTTTCCTGCACAGAATTTGTTTCCTTTTATCCAGAAAAACCCCAATAACGCGTATAGTTTAAAAAGTAGTTTGCACTGAAACATTTTTCAGAATAAATAGTGTTTGAGAAAAAAAAGGCGATCTTTTGGCTGGGTGTTTTGTAAGACGTTAAAGTGGAGAGGTTAATGCTGAATAAATACTACTGAAAGTACATTCCCCGCGGGAGCTGTTTCCCTTGCAGTGTTTGTGGGCTATGCCAGGGGCCCTGCCTTGGGAATGAAATCCAACAGAAGGCTCTCCAGTAGACACTTGACCTGCTCCTGGCACAGTTTGAACTTGTCATGCAGCTTTCACGGCTCAGTGAGGAGTGCTGACTTCATTTTCACAAAATGCTGGTAGTCCTGGAGTTACTCCTCTGAAAGGTAATTGGCCAGGATGTCCAGCACCACCTGTTCTCTTCAGTTAAGGTTCTCCTTGAGCTCCTGGGCACCCTCGTGCTCCCCAGTCAGGACCTTTCTATTCTCGTTGAGAGAGCTCCATTATTCATTATTAGTATCTTCCCCAAGACCACTAAGGAAGTTCTCAACACAGGCCAGGTTACCCAAGAGGAAGAGCAGCAGGTTTACCACTGTGTACAAGTCCCCAGTGAACATCTTGCAGTTCTCGAACTCAATCGGGCTGGCAGAACTCACAGATCAAAGCCTCCACCTCTTCTCCCAAGGCATTATTGAGCTTGATGTCCATCAGCAGACTCCCTTTCACTTCCTGGAGAGTCTCAGTCTTGCGGGTAAGGCTTCCAATGGGCTCTGCCTTCATTTCATCTGCCTACTCCTCTTTCTCATTCACCTCTTCCGGCATATCTTTGATTTTGTTCAGAAGCTCGGCCTTGGAGGCAGACACACTGTAGTAAGCCGGACAGTTGACCAACATGCCCACCATTTCCTCTTCTTCACTCTTATCTTTGCGTCCTGGGCAGTTGGCAGCTCTCTCAATGGCCTACCTCTTTATGCCATTTTCCTTCATCAAGTTAATGTCTTGGGGAAATAAACCTTCCATCAGGTCCATAGTTATCTTCATTCTGGAGTCTGGATCAAAAATGTTTGCCAGAGATTTGTCTTGGTGGACAATTTCCTTGGTTAGAGCCTCTTCTGAGGTCTTCTGAGGACCAGCACTGACTTTCTTTTCTAAACCCTGAGTTGTGATTGGATCATGAATGAGGCTTTGGGTCCAGATGGGAGGTGGCTGCCCTGGACTTGGCTGCTTGCCAAGAGACCCTGCCAGCTGGAGCTGGTCACCCATAATGGAGGCAGGTTGGCCTCATAGGTCTCCAAAGCCTTGATAGAAGCTTGGAGTCCAGAAGCCAGTATCTTACCACCCACCAGATGGGTTTCACCAGGAACTTTCTCTTGCCATCAACACCTTGGGAAATCTTTTACAGCTGCTGGTATGGGAATCCTCATCGGCTCCGCTATCCAATTGTGCCTCACACACAGCTTGGGGAGGGTGTGGAGGAAAGTCATCCGAGCTTTTCAGTGGGGTTTCTAGGCTCAGTGGAGGAGGTGGGGGTAGGGAAAGAGCTTCATATGTGGGCCTGGAAGTGGCACTGGATTGCAAGTCCTTCACAAACATTTCGTCATTATAATCCTCCCCAGGTGGTGGGGAGGCCTGCAGGACCAACTTGGACATTAGGAGGGAGATCCTCCCTGAGTGCTTGGGGCCCCAATAGGAGTGTCTGGGTCGGAAGTATTGCTAGAACCCAAGACTCTGCTGTTTTTTATAGTGCTTCAGGTTTACAAACTCTGGCGACAAGGATTCCTCAGGAAGGCTGTCCTCCTGGACTGCATAGGCCCGTTTTATTCGAGGGGGAGGAGGACTCTGAGGCAGCAAGAACTTTTTCCTCATCCCCTCCCTATCCTATTCTCTGGGCTGGTGAATTCCGGGCCTTTGGGACTTGGAGGCGGGGTCAGGCTGGGACAATTGCTTCTGGGGGTTACTGCAGGGGTGCAGTGTAAAAGAGGCTGTTACCCCACCTGACCATCCTTCTCAGCCTGCTGGTCGGCAGCAGCCTGTGAGCAGTAGGTGGAGGGCACAGTGGAAAGCAGAGCGGAGCTGAGTGGGGTCAGTGGTCCCATCCTGGTGTCTGTAAGATGACTCTGCATTCCTGCTGGGGGTGGCCTGGGGCAAGGTGTCTTGCTAGCTTGTCTCTAAGGGTCCAGGGTTCTAGAACATTCACTGGGAACTGAGGGGCCACCTATTACTCTGCAGCCTCCACCACCCCAAGGAGGGCGAGGATGGTGTGTGAGCAGTGGCATCTCTTCACAGCCTCTTTCTGAACAACTGAGTGACCTAGATCCAGGGCCAGCAAGGAGCACAGATCCTTCACAAGAAGGCCAAAGCTACTGTAATCCACAAAAACATATCCTGGTGCTTTTTGTCTGCAGTGGGAGATGACCTGGACCACATTCGGACCAGGAAGGCCAGGACATCCCAACGCCCCAGCAGGTCCTCGGCTGACTTGGGTTTCCTGATCCTCTCAGCTGTGGCTCCCCAAGAAGATTGTTTCCCAGGGGTCCTGTCCACCCTCTGGGAACTTCGGGGCCCGCAGCTGGCACCACAGAGCAGCTCGGCCCCAGTAGGCTCCCTTGAGGCTTCGTGGTCCCCTTTGCAGAGGAGGCGGTGGCTGGCAAAAGAGCTGGTGCTATTCTGAGGGGCCCACAGGCACTCCCACCCAGCCTCCAGCACCGAGGCCAGCAGGAACGAGGTCTCACTGCGGGACTGCAGGCTCGGGCTCCTGCCAGTGAGCTAAGGTTAGAGACCTTGGCAAGGCCAGGGCCTTCTGGCGCCCCCCGGCCGGGGCTGAAGATATGGGCTCTGGGCATACTTCCGCAGAGAGAGCTCCCGGCTCCTGGAAGCCACAGCCGGCGGAGAACGAGGGCCGCTTGCCCATTTGCGCTGAATGTAGTCGGCCAGGGCGCTCTGCTGGAACTGCTTCAGCTCTGGGCTCTATCGGCTAAGCGTCTAGCAGGTCTTCACGTCACGTTCGAAGATTCAGCGACGGTCAGGCAGGGAATCTCCACAAAACGCGACCCCTTTCACTGCGGATCCAAGGGCATTGGTTTGGCCTCCTCCCAGTCCCCACCTTGTTCATCTTCCAGGGCTCAGAGGAAGGCTTCTTCTGCTAGGGGGTCAGGTGCCGGCGTGCCCTCTCCGAGCAGCAGGGGACGCTGGCTGGGCCGGTTCGCCCTAGGCCAGGGTCAAGCTGTGCTGCTCACGGGGACTGTGTGGGGACAGAGAGGCCACCGCTGGCGTCTCGAGACTCTGCAGCCCCACGTGGGCCAAGGCTGGCCGGACCGCCAGGGCCTGGATGCCCCAGGTGCCCCCAGTTCAAGGTCCCCCCATCAAAGGTGGTGGTCCCCCAGACAAGAGACTGTGCGTCCTTGGTGCTGTTCTGGTAGGTGCAGCTGAAGAGGGCGTGGAGCAGGGCGACTGGTGAGTGGCAGACCTGTCATCTGGCCACACGGTCACCTTCTCTGCCTCGCTGAAGAGCTGAAAGGTGCTCTGGCTGTAGAGGAGGTAAGCATCCCACCTAGGGGCTCACCTCCTCGGAGTAGGGGGCAACCACCACCATCTGCACCCCTCCTCAGCTGTTGCTCACATGGCTGCCAGGAAACCTCTTCCAACTCTGTCTCTCCGGTTTTGAAGTGCTACTCCCCATTGTCTAGATGATCAGTGGATTCAGGAAATTGGATATTGGCTCCTGCCTCCTCAAATTCATTCCCAGAAATACTGGAAGTTGAGACTGTCCAGTTGGCCTATAGGCATGGCCATAACTGGAGCAACCTACACTTGAGGGTCTCTGGCTCCCTTGCTTTCACTGCTCAATCTTGGAAAACTCCAGCACCAAGCCGTGGGGCTTCCCATACTGAAAGCCCTGCAGAGCTGAGGTGATGCCTGAGCTGAGCCTCCTTTGGCCCAGACTGGATGTCTGCTGGTATGGTGGGACACAGGGCTCTTCATACCTTGGGTATGAACTGTGGATAAAGGCCGAAACACTAGTTCTCCCCCTGGGCTTGGATAAGTAACTGGCCTGTTCTGATGGCTCCTGTGATCAGGACCGACTTTCCTTCTAGGATCCTCAGCCTTGGTGTTGACTGTAGAGGCTGGTTTGCCAGCTGGGTAGCCTTCCTGAGATCCCCCTCCGAGCTTCAGGCTGCTTTGTCTTCTTAGACTTTCTGGAATGTTGTGGAGAGATGAGAAGTCTGACCTGGTCTTGCCAAAATTTCTCAACAGACTCTGGCCTAGGCCTTCTCTCTCCTGCCTCCTTTGGAGGTTGGCACTGTGGTCTTCTGGAAATCCACCTTCGAGGGCTATGAGGGTCTGGAACATCTCTTGTCTTCCACTTGCCAGCCCGAGGGAGTTTGAGGCTGTGGTGATTAGAATATGGTTTGTTGTCGTGGGTGCTCTTTCTCTCATTGGAATATGGGCTGTTGCCTTGGGGAGATGTGAGATGTCTCCTCAGGGAGTTATCCTCCTCATTTTTAGGCAATGCTGGGAAATGGACTTTGTAGGGGAACAACTTGGCTCTAGTTTCTGGTTTCCTCTCCACTGGGGACAGTGAGTTATGTTCTAGGGACTGGGAGAAAGCAAACCCAGGCCTGCTAAACCCATTTTGGTTCCCATTTTCGTCAAAGGTAGCCATCTAGTCACAAGTTGCCTGAGGGGCTGTATATCCACTCTCCTTGGCCAGTACAGGCTGGAGCATAACATTACTGTTCCTGGAAGGTTGGGGCACATGGGCAAGGCGTGGCTCCATGAAAGGTACAGGTTAGATGCCAGTTGGGAGCAGAGGCTGGCCTGGTTGAGCCTTCTGGGTATAATTATGCTTGGGCTTCACTGGGGGGCTGCTCTCTAGACTCCTCTCCAGTACAGAAGTGGAACTCTGTTGCCCCGAGGAACATTATGGCATTTATCACGGCTCTGACCTTCTGCTGATGCTCAGGCCTCCCTACCTTGAAGAAGCAGGGCTGAAGAGTTTACCTCATACTCTTCTGAGACTCCCCTTCTTGACATGGTGAATGTCTGTCTGCTTTATCCCTTCCAGGAGGCCACCTCAGGCAGAAGTGGTATCTACAAAGCCTGAACATTCCCCACCAGAGATGGCAGAAGGCGGATACTCTAGGATGCTTGAACTGGTGGAGAAGGAGCTGTAAGCAGGGTCTCTCTCTTTATGCAGGTGGCTGAGCTGGTCAGTGCTGCTGGATGATTTGGCAGGGGACAGAGGATGGCAAGGTGGGCATTATGCACTGGGCTCCAGGCTCTCTGGGCTCCTCTGGGAGCTGCACCGGTCAGGGCTTTGCCTCAGATAAGTATGGTCACAGTTGGAGAGATCACTTGCAGAGGAGCTGGAACGGTAGCCTTGGTGCCAAGGAGTGCCAATCATGCCCTGGGATATTAGCATCCTGCTGGCATTGGGTTGGTTCTTCACAAATTTGGTTGAATGCCAAGAGTGAGGCTGGCCTGTGGGTTCACCGAACCTATGTTTTAGCTGAAGTTTATCTGCTCCTGACCACTTAGCTTTCCTCTGCCAGGGGTCAGAGGTGAGGTGCTCAGGGCTGAAGAAGTTGGAGGTGGCAGTATCTGCACTGCCAGGGTCGGCACGTGTCTCATCACAGCTTCCCATGCAGCTGCCGTCAGCGGGCCAGGCGTGGCTCCAGGCCATCACCAACGCCAAGTTCAAACCTTGTCAGCTTTTGGAGCAGGCGGTGCAGGCCATCCCTGAAGGGGCTCACAGCGCCCAACAATGGGTGACTCTACCGTGCCCTGCACTGCTGCACCCTGGCTACAGTGGCTTCCGTGTGGAGGACCCAGGGTACGGGCTCAAGGGGCTGAATCCAGCTGCGGGAAACGGGTGGGGGGAGGCCGTGGGGGCTCTCACAATCACTCCTCCCTGCCCCAGGCCTGCGCAGCCTCTTGCCCTGCAGCCAGCCATGCCAGAAAAGGTTCCTGCTGGCAGGTGCTCACCAGATCAATAATTGTTAACCAATCAAATAAAATCAAGCCACCTAACCACTTGTTTTTCTCTCCATATACCTCAAAGGGGAGGGCATATGCCAGAGCGGTTGAGTGTCAGAGTGTGTTCAGAATGCATCCAGAGCTGAGCTCAAATCCCAGCTCTGCCACCTATTAGATCTGGGTCTTGGGAAAGTTACACAACCTTGCCAGGTTTTCTTTTCATCATCTATAAAATGAGAAAAGCAGTAAGATACCAACTTTGAAGACATTTGTGAGGATCAAAACTGGCTATACGGTAAGAATTTCACAGTTTTCAGCCATTTTTATCCTGAAACACCCTAATGCATTTTATAATGGAACATTTTAGATAAAATCAGTCATTATTTCCCAGGGTTTTATGCATCAACTCCTACTAGGCATCTCCAGGTCTAGCCTAGAAATATAGGAGGACGATTAGAAGAATGAGTGGAATAAACCCCATGTTTACCACCAGGACTTCAAGAAAGCAGCAGTCTGAGCTTTCACTGTAAAGAGAATCAATATTGAAATCAGACACAGAAGACATAAATTACACAGTCAAAGCCGTTTCCAGACTCCTTTTCTACCTCTGCCTCCCTTGGGGCAAAGACCCAGAGAATTACTGAATATTTCTACGGGGAATATCAACATATTCCTTCCAATTTTCTAATATTCATGGCTTAGACTGGTATGGAAAAATATCAAGAAGAGTCATTCCTTAGTTCCTAAATTCTTCAAGGGGAGAAGCTACATCAAATATCAAATAGATTCTGGAGTCTTTCCCATAGCATCCCATACAGTGATAGTCATATTGTAAATGACTGTTAAATTCTTGATGGACCAAGTTAATCTCCACACCAGTAGAGGACAGATTATGTTTCAAAGGAAATAATAATAATAATAAGGTATGACAAAGGAGAAACAAAGACAAGGACAATTAGGCAGCAGTGAGGACAACTTGAACCACAAGCAACCACAAGAACAAAGGCTCCTCCCACCTCAAAGACTTGATCATTTTACATAATTTACCATATTATTACTTTTGTTTACAAAATACTGTTCACAGAGACAGATCTCACAAATTCGTGAAGGATGGAGTCAAATAGTCTGGCATAAGGAAGAGACAATGCAGGTCTGTGGCCTATTAAAAATGTAAGAAAACCAGTGAAGGAAACAGTCCAAACCCTTCGGATCTCCAGGCAGTTGGCATGCAGTCTGGGGACAGCTTACCCCACAGACAAGCCAGGGAATGGGCTTTAATTCTAAAGGTCACTGGGAAGTTAATTCACCTGGGCTCAATTTCACATAAAACACATCTATTTGGGCAAATTTCTTATCCCAGGGCTTTCTGAAACTTACCGGTTGTGGGGAAAAAAAGAACTATCAAATGAATAATCATGATTTTAATTTTTTGTGCTACCCTTAGCCCACCCACCCAAACAGTAGTAGATAAAAAGTAACTTGCTGAATGGATAAATAAATGCCAAGTTTTTCACAGCTTTGAAAAACACTGGAGTAAGATTGACTGGCTCTAGATTGCTTAGGAGGGACCAAGACCCCTAAAGCATGATTTTGCTCACTTCATCTCAATTTGTGCATCGTTAACATTCCTCTGTGTCCCAAATGGGACATTGGCAGTTCAGTGATAGAGATCTCATCTTCCATACAGAAACCTAGGCTGGATCCCAGCCAATGCCCCTCACATGCAGCCATCACATTTCTGTCAGTGGGGGCTTGCACGTTGCAATGTTGCTGAACAGGTTTCAGTGGAGCTTCCAAACTAAGACAGACTAGGAAAAAAGGCCTGGTGATCTACTTTCGAAAATCAGCCAGTGAAAATCCTATGGATCATAGAAGTCTAAAGCCCATCTGATCTTGGGGACAGAGCAGGACCAGGCAGAGTTTCTGTCTGTTGTGCGTGGGGTCACCAGGAGCCGAGGGCTGACTAGATGGCAGCTAACAACAACAACATGCCCAACACTGGGCTAAGTGTTTAGTGGTATTGAAGAGAATTGTACATGCAGATTCAAGCCTCAAGAAACTTGTAATCCATTTTAGGGTGCAAAAAAAAAATTTTTTTTTTTTTTTTTACTACCTAGTCAGGTGGAAATACACATTTAAGTGTAAAAAGATAGTATTATAAATTGCTTTTATCTTAAATTATTTTGACAATTCTTTTTTTAGCTTAAAAACTATAATGAGTTCATTTTTTGTTTTTGTTTGTTTATTGAATATTTGTCACATGTTTAAAGCACAGATTAGTTTCTCATGTAAAAATTTATACAGCAATTGTTTTGTGACATTGGTTGCAATCCTCGAAATATATCAGCATTCTCCCCTTTTCCCTTTCCAGTCCAGGATCCACGTGTCTATTCTTCCAGGCTTCCTGTCCCTTTCTGCATTCCTGTCTTTGCTTTTGGGCAGTTGTTGCCCATTTTGTCTTGAATACTTGATTGAACAAAGAAAGACATTCCTCACATGTGTAATTGTTTGTTTTACAGGACTGTTTAGTGATGGCTGAAAAGTGCATTGAGAAGTGGCTTCAGTTCTGATTTAGCAGGGCGTCCAGGGGTTTCTCCAGTAACTATCAGACCAGTAAGTCTGGTCTTTTTTTGTGAACTTGAATTTTGTTCTACATTTTTCTCCTGCTCTGCCTGAAACCCACTATTATGCTCCCATTAGAGCAGTCGGCAATAGTAGCTGGGCACCATCTAATTTCACGCTGGTGGAAGCTGTGATTTATTTGACCCGTTAAAACTGCGTGGTGTTAAATGTTTGCAGTGTTCATGTGACATCACATATCATTCATATGTTCACACTCATGCGGTTACATGTCATTGAATGTAATTCACATGTCAGCACATGACTTGCATGTGTCATTAGCATGATGTCCATATGTCATTCACATACCATGATGTTCACATGCCATCCGTGTATTTGACATGACATCACATGTAATTTACGTGTTAACACACATCAACATCAAATGGCCATCACGTTATCATTCACATGTCATTTAATCTGCATGTTGTTCACGTGTCATTCGCATCTATATCACATGACCCTCATGGGTTGTTCCCATGTCATTCAGGACCACAATACATTCACATGTCATTCACATGGCATCACATGTAATTCACATTACACCATATTTTGTTCACGTCATTTACAGTTCATTCATATATCATTCAGATGACCCACAATTCATTCACATGTGATTCACATGACCAAATCATGTCATTCGCATGACTACCACGTCATTAACATGTTGCCACTTGATCATCACGTCATTCACACGACCATTGCAAGTTGTTCACATGACCATCACATTTCATTCACATGACCATCACATGATCACCAGAAATTATTCACTTGACATGGGGTCATCACATGTCATTCACATGGCCATCAAATGCCATTCACGTGGCCATTCTATGTCATTCACAAGACTTCACATGATGTTCACATGTCAGTAACATGGCCATCACATGTCACTCGTAGCAGTCTACTTCTTAAAAAATTGGCCAATGAAAACCTTAAAGGATAGTAGTGGAACATTGTCTGATACAGTGCTGGAAGATTACCCCACAGGTTGGAAGCCACCAAAAATGTGACTGTAGAAGAGCTGCCTCCTCAAAGCAGAATCAGCTTTAACGACATGGGCGAAGTAAAGCTTTTGGTACCTTCATTTGCTGATGTGGCATGACTCAAAATGTGAAGAAACAGCTGCAAACATCCATTAGTAATTGGAATATGAAATGTACAAAGTATGAATGTAGGAAAATTGGATCATCAAAAATGAAACAGAATGCATAAACATTTATATCCTAGGCATTAGTGAGTCTGGCACTGGCCATTTTGAACCAGATTTTTTTTTTAATCATATGGTCTACTGTGCCAGGGATTGACAAAATGAACGGCAATGACGTTGCATTTGTTTGTCATCAAATAGAGCATTCAAAGATCTATCCTGACGTACAACGCTGTCAGTGAAAGCATAATATTCATATGCCTACAAAGAAGACCGGTTTATACAACTATTTTCGAATTTATGCATTAACCACTAATGCCAAAGGTGAAGAAATTAAAGATTTTTATCAACTTCCACAGTCTGAAACTGACAAAAACATGCAATCAAGATTCATTGATAACTTGCCGATGATTGGAATGGGAAAGGTGGAAACAAAGAAGGATTGGTAGTTATAAAACATAACCTTGATGATAGAAATGACACCAGAGATCACACAATAGAATTTTTGGAAGCCCACCGAGTTATTCATTGCAAATACCTTTTTCAGCAACATAAACTGTGACTATACACGTGGACCTAGCAAAGCAACTACATCTGTAGAAAGAGATGATGAAGAAGCTCAATATCATGAGTTAGAAGAAGACCAGGGGCCTACTTTGGAACAGAACATCAGTTGGTCAGATGCAAGTTCAAGTTGAAGCTGAAGAAAATTAGAACAAGTATGTGAAAGCCAAAATACAACCTTGAGTATATTCCATCTGAATTTAGAGACCATCACAAGAATAGATTTGACACATGGATATCACACATGAAGAAAGTAAAATGTCATTGAAAAGAAAGAAAAGACAAAAATGGATGTCAAAAGAGACTCCAAAACTTTCTTTGAATGTAGAGCAGCTAAAGTGAATGGAAGAAATGATGAAGTACAAGAGCCAAGCAGAAGATTTCAAAGGACGGCTTGAGAAGACAAAGTATAATAATGAAATGTGCAAAAACCCGGAGTTAGAAAACCAAAAAGGAAGAACACGTACGGCATTTCTCAAGCTGAAAAAGTAAAGAAAAAGTTCAAGCCTTGAGTTACAATTTTGAAGCATTCTACGGGCAAAATATTGAACGATGCAGGAAGCAACAAAAGAAGGTTAAAGGAATACACTGAGGCACTGTACCAAAAAGATTTGGTCAACATTCAACCATTTCAGGAGGTAGCATATGATTTAAAAAAACAACGGTACTGAAGGAAGAAGTCTAAGTTGCACTGAAGGCATTGTCAGATAACAAGGCTCCAGGAACTGACAGAATACCAACTGAGAGTTTCAATAAACAGATGCAAGCTGAAAGTGCTCACTCATCTATGTCAAGTAATTTGGAAGATAGCTACCTGACCAACCAACTGGAAGAGATTTATATTTGAGCCCATTCCAAAGAAAGGCGATCTAACAGAATGCAGAAATTATTACACGTTATCATTAATATCACATGGAAGTAAAATTTTGCTGAAGATAATTCAAGAACGGTTGCAGCAATACACCTACAGGGTACTGCCAGAAATTCAAGCTGGATTCAGAAGAGAACATGAAACGAGGGATATGACAGCTGATGTCAGGTGGATCTTGGCTGAAAGCAGAGAATACCAGAGGGATATTTACCTGTGTTTTACTGACTATGCAAAGCCACTCGACCGTGTGGATCATAACAAATTATGGATAACATTGCAAATAATAGGAATTCCAGAACACTTAGTTGTGCTCATGCAGAATCTGTACATAAACAAAGAGACAGTTGTTTGAACAGAACAAGAGGATATTTCATGTTTAAAAGTCAGGAAATGTGTGCATCAGGTTTGTATCCTTTCACTGTATTACTCTGTATGCTGAGCAAATAATCCAATAAGCTGGAGTATATGAAGAAGAATGCAGCATCAGGATTGGGGGAAGACTCATTAAATCTGTGATATGCAGATGATACAACCTTGCTTGCTGAAAGTGAAAGGACTTGAAGCACTTACTAATGAAGATCAAGGACTACAGCCTTTAGTATGGATTACACCTCAACATAAAAAAAAAAATTCTCACAGCTGGACCAAGAAGCAACATAATGATAAATGGAGAAAAGATTGAAGTTGTCAAGGATTTCATTTTACTTGGACTCACAATCAATGCCCGTGGAGGCAGCTGTCAAGAAGTCAAAAGACATATTGCATTGGGCAATTCCATTGCAAAATACCTCTTTAAAGTGTTGAAAAGTGAAGATGTTACTTTGAGGAATAATGTGAGCCTGACTCAAGCCATGGCATTTTCAATCGCATCATATACATGTGAAAGCTGGACAGTGAATAAGGAATACTGAAGAATTGGTGTCTTTGAATTATGGTGTTGGTGAGCAGAATGCTCCTTAGAAGCAAGGATGGTGAGACTTCTTACATACTTTGGACAGGTTATCAGGAAGGACAAGTCCCTGGAGAATCACATCATGATTTGTAAAGTTAGAGGGTTATTGAAAGAGAGGAAGACCCTTAACGAGATGGACTGAGACTGTGGCTGCAAGGATGGGTTCAAGCATAGCAATGACGGTGAAGATAGCACAGGACTGGGTAGTGTTCTGTTCTGTTGCACATAGGGATGGTATGGTTGGAACCCACTCGACAGCACCTAACGACAACAATGGGATTGTCAATGAATGCCGGGGAGATTCCAAACAGGCTAAAGAATCTGTTCATCTGGGGGCTGTCTTAGTTATCTAGTACTGCTATAACAGAGACCACAAGTGGATGCCTTTAACAAAGAGAAATTTGATCTCTCAGTTTAGGAGGCTAGAGGTCCCAATTCAGGATGCCAGCTCTAGGGGATGGCTTTCTCTCTCTCAGTTCTGGGGAAAGGTCTTTGTCATCAATCATCCCCTGGTCTAGAAGCTTCTCATCGCAGAAACCCCAAGTTCGAATAACTTGCTCTGCTCACAGTGCTGTTTTCTTGTTGGTATTAGGTTCCTCTGTCTGTTTGCGTCTCTCTTTTATATCTCAAAAAAGATTGACTTAAAACACAACCTAATCTTATAGATGGAGTCCTGCCTCGTTAACATATCCGCCTCTAACCCTGCCTCATTAACATCATAGAGTTAGGATTTACAACACATAGGAAAATCACATCAGATGACAAAATATTGGACAATCACACAATACTGGGTATCATGGCCTAGCCAAGTTGACAGGTATTTTGGGGGGACACAATTCAATCCATGACTGGGACTATGGTGGTTCAGTGGTGGAATTCTTGCCTTCCCGATTCGATTTTGGCCAATAGAGCTCATGTGCAGCCACCACCCTTCCATCAGTGGAGAGTTGCATGTTGCTATGATGCTGAACAGGTTTTAATGGAATTTCCAGACTAAGATGGACTAGAAAGAAAGGCCAAGCAATCTACTTCTGATAATCAGCTAATGAAAACCCTGTGGATCACTGTGGTCTGATCTGAAGCCAATCATGGGGATGGCCTGGGACTGGGCAGCGTTTGCCTGCTGCGCTTGGGCTCGCTGTGAGTTGGGGTGACTCTGCAGCAGCTAACAACAGCAACTAATAGGTAAAAATTTAATAAAAGGCCTGAAAATTCTAGGTACTGACAAGGATGTGGAGCCAAGGGGACTCTCATACGCGGCTGGTGGAGGTGTAAATTTTTCAAACATTCTAGAAAGCAATACGTAAAAATTGGCATCATCATGTAAAGCTGACCATGTTTACATTCCACGACGCAGTAATATCGCTACTGACCTATTCCTAGAGAAACTCTTAGATGGCCATGAAACACACGTACGAAAACGTTCAGCGTTAAACTGTTGGTAATAGCAGAAAGACTAGAAACAACTGCTTCCATACACAGGACAGTGGATAAATGTGGTATGTTTTCTTAATGCATTCTAAGACAATGAAAATGAATGAACTACAGGTACATGCATCAACGTGGATAAGTCCAAAAATCAGCTTTGAGTGAAAATAGTATTTGAAGAATACATACCAATATCATTTTTAGGAAGTTTAGAAACATACAGTATTAATACACTACTTAGGGATACACCAAAGCAGAAAAAATATGACAAAAAACGGTAGAATGGTAAACACAAAATCATAAGAGTGGTTAACCTTAGGAGACGACGTTATTCAGATGGACGCCCGAGAGTTACGTTAAAAACAAACAAACAAACAAACAAACAACCAAACCGCTGCCATCCAGGGGATCCCAGCTCATAGCGACCCCATAGCACAGGGCAGACCTGCAGCGTAGGGTTCCCAAGGGGCAGCAGGTGAATTCAAACTGCGGACCTTGTGGTTAGAAGCAGAGTAATGATTTATTTCCCAATCCAGTGTTATATTCTCTTGTACGTATGAAACTTGTTATAATACGTTTTTAAACAGAAAGAAAAGCAGCAGAGAATATTAGCCGTGGAAGGAACTGTCCTCATTCACGAATGAGGAAAGCGGGATAGAAGTAAGATAACGTGCCAAGATCACACCGCTGGTTAGAGGCAGCAGCAGGACTAGAAGCCAAGTCCCATCTTTGCGGCGTTGCTTTACATTAAGTGAACCGACTGACGGCAACGGGTGCGGTTTCCGGGTTACGTTATGTAACCACCCAACGGCCTCAGCGGTGGCGCCCAGACCCGGGTTGGGATCCGCCCCTTGCCGGCGGCCGCCAGTTCTCGCTCCGTCACTAGCCCCGCCCCCTCCCCGCCCCCAAGGGCCGGGCGCAAGAGCCGAGGGAGCTTCCGGGCCCAAGAACGGCGCAGGGCGCGAGTGGGAGGGAAAGCTCGGAACCGGTCGGAGCCGGTCAGCGACTGGTTGGAAGGCGTGGACTCCAGCACCACTTCCAGCGATTCGCAGGCCAGGTTTTCCCTCACGCTCCCGGCCGGGGAGGAGCCCATGTCCAGCACGAAAGTGAGGTCAGGGGTAGAGTGCACGCTGCTCGGCCCGGATTGGCTGTTCCGAGCTGCGCGGGCGTCGGCGGACTCTGGCGGCTCTGCGGGGTCGGAGGGCGGCTCCATGGCCCCTCGGCGGATTCCGGCCCAGGGGTGCACCGGGTAAGTGCTGCCAACGCTCCGCTCGCTTGGTGGGAGACCGGCTTTACTTTTTCCTCTCTGCCGAGGTTGATGTTCTTTTCCTCGGAGCCGTGTGTGCTGCGTACCTACTCTGCCTGGTGCCGTCGCTGTGGTAACTTGTCCGAGTGGCGAGGCCGGCATTCCCACATGTGCCTAGTAGTGATGGTGCCTGCTTGAGTGATTTGCCGTGGATCTTAGAGGAACTGCGGGGACCCCAGTGACCGGTAGGTGGTCGGAAAGGCTGCCTGGTGCTGGAATTTTGCGGGGTGACAGAGCGCCGGGCCCGCCCCCAGTCGTGGACTCTGACGGAGAGCCGGCCCCCGTCCCCCGGCGTCGTGCGGGCTGACGGAGCGCCGGGCCACCCACCCCCCGGCGTCGTGCGGGCTGACGGAGCGCCGGGCCACCCACCCCCCGGCGTCGTGCGGGCTGACGGAGCGCCGGGCCACCCACCCCCCCGGCGTCGTGCGGGCTGACGGAGCGCCGGGCCACCCACCCCCCGGCGTCGTGCGGGCTGACGGAGCGCCGGGCCACCCACCCCCCGGCGTCGTGCGGGCTGACGGAGCGCCGGGCCACCCCCCACCCCCGGCGTCGTGCGGGCTGACGGAGCGCCGGGCCACCCACCCCCCCCCCCCGGCGTCCTGCGGGCTGACGGAGCGCCGGGCCGCCCACCCCCCGGCGTCGTGCGGGCTGACGGAGCGCCGGGCCACCCACCCCCCGGCGTCGTGCGGGCTGACGGAGCGCCGGGCCACCCACCCCCGGCGTCGTGCGGGCTGACGGAGCGCCGGGCCACCCACCCCCGGCGTCGTGCGGGCTGACGGAGCGCCGGGCCACCCCCCCCCCGGCGTCGTGCGGGCTGACGGAGCGCCGGGCCACCCACCCCCCGGCGTCGTGCGGGCTGACGGAGCGCCGGGCCACCCACCCCCCGGCGTCGTGCGGGCTGACGGAGCGCCGGGTCCCCCCCACCTCGTGCGGGCTGACGGAGCGCCGGGCCACCCACCCCCCCCCCGGCGTCTTGCGGGCTGACGGAGCGCCGGGCCACCCACCCCCCGGCGTCGTGCGGGCTGACGGAGCGCCGGGCCACCCACCCCCCGGCGTCGTGCGGGCTGACGGAGCGCCGGGCCACCCACCCCCCGGCGTCGTGCGGGCTGACGGAGCGCCGGGCCACCCACCCCCCTCGGCGTCCTGCGGGCTGACGGAGCGCCGGGCCACCCACCCCCCTCGGCGTCCTGCGGGCTGACGGAGCGCCGGGCCACCACCCCGGCGTCTTGCGGGCTGACGGAGCGCCGGGCCACCACCCCGGCGTCTTGCGGGCTGACGGAGCGCCGGGCCATCCCCCCCACCTCATGCGGTCTGAAGGAGCGCCGGGCCCCTACCCCCGCCTCGTGCGGGCTGACGGAGCGCCGGGTCCCCCCCACCTCGTGCGGGCTGACGGAGCGCCGGGCCACCCACCCCCGCCGTCGTGCGGGCTGACGGAGCGCCGGGTCCGCGCCCTAGTCGTGCGGTCTGACGGAGCGCCGGGCTCCTCCACCCCCGTCGTGTGGGCTGACGGGGCGTCGGGTTCCCCCCTCCGCGTCGTGCGGCCATCCCCCCCCACCCGCGTCATGCGGGCTGACGGAGCGCTGGGTCCCCATGCGGGTCGGCAAGCCTGCGGTATTCCTCTTCCGGTTTTTATTGTATTTTGTGGTACAGACCGAGTAGAGCAAAGCTGAACTCAGGATCTGGTGGGGAGGATCACGCTGCTTGGTGTTTTTAAACGGACAGTTTATAATGGCTCAAGTAATTTACTTTTTATTGAATAAGGCGTGCGTTTAAAAACAGGTTGGAGAACCGCACTTTAAGTTGTTGGTCGTCTTGGGTTAATTGGCAAATGTCAGGAGCGTATCCAAGGCCCCATCGGACCTGGCATGAGGGGGTGGCGGTGGTGGGAAGACTGCCTGGAGGAGGTGGCCTTTGTACTAACGGGGTGGGGGGGGAGGCTGGATGGAGCAGGAGGCGGGGAAACCCAATAGTAGGTGTCAGGGATTGAATTATGCCCCCAAAAGTGTGTGTATCAGTGGGGCTGGGCCATGACTCCCAGTATTGTGTGAGTTTCCTGTAGGTTGTAAATGTTGTCTCCGTGATGTTAATAAGGGAGAACATGCAGCAGTTGTGTTAGAGGGGCAGGAGTCAGTCTACAGGATTGGACTGTGTCTTGATACAATCTCTTAAGATATGAAAAAGAGCAGAGAAACAGGAAGACCTCATACCACCAAGAAAACAGTGCCGGGAGCAGAGCACCTCCTTTGGATCAGGAGTCCCTGCACCTGAGAAGCTCCTAGTCTGGGGGAGGATTGATGAGAAGGCCGGCAAAGAGAGAACGCCTTCCCCTGGAGCTGACACCCTGAATTTGGACTTATAGCTTACTTTACTGTGATTTAATAAATTTTTCTTTGTTGAAGCTATCCACTTACGGTATTTTTGTTGTAGCAGCGCTAGATGATTAAGACACTAGACCCTTACGGTCAGTGGGGAAGAAGTGAGGACTTCCTTAATGGAGAAAAGGGTGGGAAAAGAATATATGGGCCTTGGACGTCAGCTGAAACGAGTTAAACTTTGTCTGATAGATCAGTGGGTTTTGTTTGTTTAACATTTTTGCATTTGAGAGGCTTGAGATCTCTTCATCCCTCCCACCAAAATGCACTGATGAAAGTATATCCCAAAAGAAACTACGTAAGGATGTCAGAGATGTTCCCATCTTTCTAAAGCCCACCTTGGACCCAGCCTAAGGCACAGTGGAACCTTGACTGTTTTTGAGCATGGACGTGGCAAGAGACAGTGGAAAGGACTTGGGTTAAGACCTTATGTAATCTGGTTTCTAGTCCTGTTTCTGTTATTTGGCAACAGAACTGCTACTGGGCTGCTTAACTTTTCTGAACCCCAGGATTATAATCTATAAACGCTTTAAAACGAACACCGTTTCTTTCTTCTCTCATGGGTTTTGACAATCAAATAAAGCCACGTTTCTCAAAGTGGTCCCTGGACCAGCCACATCAGCATCAGCAGAAACTTCCTAGAAATGCAACATCTTGGGCCCCACCCCCAGATTTAAGGAACTCAGGGGGTGAGGCTCAGCATCTGTGTTTTTATAAGCCTTCCTGGTGATTCTGATGCACACTAAAGTGGGCACCGCTGCTTTGAAGAGTTTTCCAACTTTTTTGACTGATTCGTGGTAAAGATGTCTTATATACGTAACTAGTATGGATACACAAACGCCCCTAACAGAAAACAGAAGATTCGTGAAACAATACTATGTGTAGTGCAGTCTTATATTTTATATTTTCTTGTATTTTAAAAAAAATGCTGAGGAAGAAATGGTCAAGGATATTAGGGGGCAGTTGATGAAATTTGAATGTAATCGCATATCAGCGTTAGATTTCTTGATTTTGAAAATTGTACAGTTGTTAAACAGGATACATGAGTGCCTTCTTAGGGAAGACACTCAAGTATTTAGGGGTAAAGATGTACCATGTCTGCAGTTTAGCTCTTCTCCCCTCACACAGAAACCAAATGAGACAAAACGGTTACGTTTACTGGTGAATCTGGCTAAAGGATATATACAGAAGGTTCTTACTCTTTCAGCTTTTCTCTAAGTTTCAATATACATCAGATAAAAAATTACTAAAAAAATTGGTTCAGATACACTAAACTGATTTTGCAATCTACACGTAGGTATTTGAAAAATACTGCTGTAATCTCTTAGTCTGTGTTGTCTCTGTGGTGCATTTTAAAGTCAGGGACCATGTATGGAAGTGCACTGGGACCCTTGTACAAGGCCTAGAACACACAAGATGCTCAGTATGTTATTTCCTGCCACTGTTAAATCCAGTCTCTATTTTAGTCACTGTTGTTGCATTTTTTTTACTTTGACCATGTTGAAGATAGGCAACTTTATCCTTTATCCTTTTATTTTAATGCTCAACTGAGTGAGCATGGAGAGGTGGAATGAGGGCAGACTCTGGATTTGAAATGAGGTGGATTTGAATACAGTGTTTCTCTATCCTAGCAGAGTGTTGCTTTGGGCAGATTTACATCGGAAGCATGGGATTTGTGCTCTACCACTAGCCTAAAGGTTGGTGGTTTAAACCCACCCAGCAGCACTGCTAAAAGAAGGCCTGGTTATCTGCTTCCGTAAAGATGACAGCCAAGGAAACCCTATGGGGCAGTTCTACTCTGTAACACATGGGGTCACCATGAGTCAGAAGCAACTCAATGACAACAGGTTTAGTTTTTATAGGACTGTTAGAGTTAAATGAGAAAGTGTACATGAAAGAGCCTATCACAGATGGAACAGGTGTCAGGTGCTTAATAAATGATCATGTACGTTCCCTTTCCTGACCTCTGCAGAGATGTTCTGTCACTTGCTGATGATTAGGACTTCAGAGGTAAGGATAACAGCAGGATTATGAGTTTTCCATGTTCCTGAGGGAGAGGGGTGTATTATTTTACACATTAGTGATAAGATTTGGCCTATAAAAATTTAATTATGTAAATTTGTGGTATATGGGTTTCTCCTCCTTAAAAGGATTTTGCCGTAACCTGAACTTCGTTGTATGTACACTGTTAGTGCAACGAATGGAGAAAATAGCTTGAAGATGCTTTGAAAAGGTTGCAAGTTATAAGTTTTTCCTAATTATTTTAGATATTTCCTAACTTTCCTCTGTGCTTTTGTTGTTTAATAGTGCAAAATACTCAAAGAACACGTTGGGAAGAACATATCCCACGAAAGATGTAAGTTGTCTTTTTATATTTTAATGTAATTTTCTCACAGTTGACAATAATTCCCATTTTGTGGGAGTTTCCAGAGTTTCGTAGATTTCATTTGATAAGCTCAGTGTTTTATTTTAATGATAAATTATTCTGTTTCCTTTTTTTCCATTATAATGGAGAAAATGACCGTGGTTAACATTTTGGAATCATTTCTTTTTTTTTGAGTCTAGGTTTGGTTTTATTTTGGTTTAGATAATTGCCACTGTGTAAAAATCGTACAACTTTTTGTATTTTGCTTTTTTTCACTTGTACTCTTTTCTCCGTCTTATTTATTTTATAACAATTGTTTATTTCTTTTAGTTCACATTATAGTTTTATTTGACCGGATTCCTCATAATTTGGGCTGCTTCCAGTTTTTCACTCTTAGAAATAAAACAGAAATTTGTGTATAAGATAGTAACTGTGTATAGAGACATTTCCTTAGTACAGAGTCTTAGTATAAAGATGGACGTTAAAGGCAGATGCATTTATTTAATGCGCTTGATAGCTAATTCCAAGTTATTTTCTGATGGCTTGTCCGCGTTTGCATTGACATTAGCAGTGCATACGAGTACTTTTTTTAGGTAGCTGGAGTCTTCTCTGTGCTGTCTAGTTCTGTCCCTGTCTTTCATGATCTCTTTTCTCTGCCACCCTAACCCCAGCCTCCAAAGGGTGGCTGCTTTTCTCTGTGAAGCCCTGGGATACCTCTGAGGGCTTGCTCTCAGCTCCGACTCCAGCCTTAGCTTGCTTGTTCTGTAGGTGAATATTTCTCTTTCTCATACCCTACTCCCTGCCTTTGGTAGCTACTGCCAGTTTGCCCTGGAGGGGTTTCTCTAAGTTCTTTAGTCTTGCTCCCAGTGTTCTTAGCTGGGAGTATCCGGGATGGATTTCTTCAGCTTTCCTGTCCTTGTTCCTTTGGACGGCAGCCACCTTACACTGGTGGAAGCCCCCAAATCCCTCAGAGAGCATCTGTCAACTCTTCTTCTTTGTCATTGCCCCCCAAGTCCTCCATGAGTAATTCTGTCAGTGAGGGCCTGTGAGTGGTAAAGGTTTTCGTTTTGTCAGTTTGATTCCTTCTCCTTTATAGCTTTCATATTTTCTCCTATTTTTTTGTCTGTTAATAGTACCCTTCCACATTTTCCAGAGCTACTATAGGATTTTTTCATTTTATATATGCTTTAGTCGTTCGGTAGGGGTTGTCATAGGAAGAAGGGAATCTTCATGGGTTTATGAATATATTGAGGTGTAAACTTGGTCTTTTTCAGTCAGGGGTTCTCACACCTGCATACACTAAAAAATGTTTATGAAATTTGGGGTATATGGGCCTATTTCTGACTAGAGGGCCCTAGTTTTCCTTAGATCATAAGTTAGTAGACTTCTACCCTCAAACCAAATTCAGCTCTCTTTTTTACTTTGGCTTGTTTTTGTACAGATCTACAAGGTGAGAATGTTTTTTAAATCTTTAAATGGTTGAAAGAAATAAAAAAAAAATCTCATGCCACATGAAAATTATATGAAACGCAATTTTTAGTGTCCATAAATAAAGCTTTATTGGAACATAGCCATAGTCATTCTTTTCTGCATTGTTGCTATCTGCTTTCACACTAAAACGACTGAGTTGAGTAGCTGCATCAGAAACCCTGTGGCCCACAAAGCCTAAAATATTTCCTCTCTAGCCCATTATAGAAAATGTATGCTAACCTCTGCCTTAGATTCTAAATTCCCCCAAAACTATTATCACTCCCGTAAGCAGCAGTGATAGCAGGTATGCCCTTAAAAATAGATGCAGCTTTGTAATGTTCTTTACTTGTTAGAGCCAGTTCAGTAACTTTGACTTTATTCACTTTTAGAAAGCTGACCAAAAGCACAAGCCTCCTGATGTGTTTGATTTTCCTGATAATTCTGCTATATCAAGCATTGACAGGCTGGGTGAAAATGATCAAGTTGAAGAACCTTATGAGACCTTCGGTCAGTATTTTAAATCTTTATTCCGAAACAACTTCATTTAGGCTCCATACTGATAATAGATGCAACAACAACTAATAAAAATATAGAAATCACTTTAAATGTGAAAATCAGTTATCTGCATATAAATATGTTCTGGGGAGTGCTTGATAATTTCAATGAATTTTTAACACTTCTGGACATTGGAACTGTTGTTATTTAGTTGCTGTCAAGTCGATTCTGACCCATAAGGTTTTCTAGGCTGTGACGTTTCAGAAGCAGATCACCGGGTCTGTCTTCCGAGGTGCCTGTGGGTGGGTTCGAACCACCAGCCTGTTGGCTAGTAGTTGAACACAAAACCTTTGCGACACTCAGGGACTCAACATTGGAACCAAGAACTCTAAACAAATATCTAAGTAGAACTCAGATCCACCTGCTGTAGTACTAATGAGAGGAACATAAAATATATTTCTCTCATCGTACCACCAATAGAGCCATTCAGAGGGGTGTTTTAATTTAGTGAGGAGAAGAGGGCTTATTTCCCCTTACCTTAAACCAATTGAGGCAGGGATCCTCTAGGAAATCTACCGCAGAGCTTCACCCTACTTCCTTGGAGTGTGAGGGAAGCAGGGTGGCCAGGAGTATGATGAATTGTTCAAATGGAACTGCTGGTCTCTTGATGGGTCACTGATGGCTCCAGATGCCAAGAACAATACAGAAAGTGCCATGTGACCCACTTCTAGAATAGCAGTGATTGGACATTTTTGCTGGAGCATATTTTAAGAGAATTTTGAAAAGTTGTGTACCCTCCCATATATTTTTAATTTGGCATCTAAAGCATTTTTCAACCTAATTTTTTTTTTCTTTTTTTGGTTAATAAAAGCAGGAAATATTTTTAATTTTATGAGACAAAAAGTAATCATCACTAGTATGTATCTTTTGTTATGATTTGATAAAAAAAAGTTTTAATTACTTATTACATAAATCACCTTGAATCAAAAAGAAATTCCATTTTTAAAATTGAGATCTAATTCACATACCATAAAATTCATCCTTTTTTTATTTTTTAAATTGAGATGCAATTTACGTATCATAAAATGTATCCATTTAGAGTCTGTAGTTCTGTGGCTTTTAGTACATTCACAGAGTTTTATAGCTGTCACCACTGTCTAATTTCAGATGTTAATCATCCTCAAAAACCCCAAACCCTTTTCCTCCCAGCCACTGGCAGCCATTAATCTGCTTTCTGTCTCTATGAATTTGCCTCTTCTGGACATTTCATATAATTAGAATAACACAATACTGTATTTTTACGCAGGTAACACATACCTTCTAGATTTGTTTTCCAACCACACCCTCCCCCTGTGAGGTATTTTCATAAGTGCAGGATATAATCAGCAAACAAATGTAGAAGGAGTGAGCTACTTGCTTAAAAATATGGTATTTGGCCTTATGGGTTTGGATTCTTTGAATTAATGTATTTTCCGGGTTTACCCATATTATAACATGTATCAGTACTTCAGTGTTTCTATGGCTGAGTAACATTCCATTGTTTGGCTATACCAGATTTTGTTTGTCCATTCATATTGATGGGCATTTGGGTGGTTTTTACTTTTTGGCTGTTGTGAATAACGCTACTATGAACATTCTATGCAAGTTTTTGTCTGGACATATGTTTTCAGTTCTCTTGATTGTTCCACCTAGGAGTGGAATTGTTGGATTATCTGATAACTCAAAGTTTAACTTTTCCAGGAACTGCCAAACTGCTTTCCAAAGTGATTGTACGATTTTGTATCTAATTTTTCTACATTCTTGCTGACACTTGTTACTTCTCTTTTTTTTTAATTCTAGGCATCCGAGTAGGTGTAAAGTGGTATCTCATTGTAGTTTTGATTTGCGTTTCCCTAGCCCTGGGGGCACAGTGGCCAGCCTAAAGGTTGGCAGTTTGAATCCAGCCGCTCCTTGGAAACCCCATGGGGCAGCTCTACTCTGTCCTTTAAGGTCGCTATGCATTGGAATTGACTTCACGGTAACGGATGTGGTTTTTTGGTCTGGAATGATTAATGCTGTTGGCATCTTTTTATGTGTTTCTTGCCATTTGTGTCTCCGTTGTAGAAATGTGTGTTCAAATCCTTTGCCGATTTTTTAATTGGGTTGTCTTATTGTTGAGCTGTAAGAGTCTAGTTTGTATTATTGGTTACATACAGAGATTTGGGGTTGATTTATTTCTTTTTTCTTTTTCTCTTATTATTCACGGTAGTAAAGTAAATAAATTCGTTTGCCTAGTTGAGTGGGATATAATGTATACTGCCAACTTTAAAATTGTGCAGTTGATATGGAAAAAATTGCTGTTTCAGTTTGCACAGTCATGCTAAAATCTGAGCATGAAGAAATGGTTGCGTAGTTCTTACCTCCTATAGCAATTCAACCCCACCACTGCTGGTACCTGCTGCTTACCCCTGCTCCGCAGGTTCTCCACCCCTGCTGCAAGCCCAAGGCAGTGTGCTTAGATCTCTCTTGTTACTGCTCTTTCCTGAACAGGTACAGTCTCCTCAGTTACTGCACCCTCCTTTTCTCTCTTGTTTCTATGCCTTCCCGCCAAAAACCACTTGGTTTCCTTCTTCTCAGGTATAAGCCTTTTTATCTCCTTTCTTATTCAAGATAACATTTTTGTGCTAGCTAAAAGCCCTAGAGGAGCCCTAGTGGTACAGTGGTTAAGCACTTGACTGCTAACTGAAATGGTGGTAGTTAGAACTCACCCAGTGGCTCCACAGGATAAAAGGCCCGTCGATCTGCTACCTTAAAGGTAACAGCCGAGAAAACACTATGAGGCAGTTCTACTTTGTCACATGGAGTCCTTATGAGTCAAAATCGATGGTACTGCGCAAAACAGCAACACTGACACCACATAACCCCCATTGCTGTCAAGTCGATTCCAACTCACCCTGTAGGTCAGAGTGGAACTGCCTTCCAAGGAATGGTTTCCAAGAAGCACCTGATGGATTTGAACTGCTGACTTTTCAGTTAGCAGCCGTAGCTCTTAACCAGTACATCACCAGGGTTCATACAATAGCAAAGGCCCTAGCAATCCACAGTAGAGAGTGAGAGGTGTGGGAGGAATCCCTCCCCAAACAGCCACTCATTCACAGATACTGAGTACCACTGTGTTCTAGGCACTTAGTGAGGTGTTAGAGTCGTAGGAGTGGGCCAAGCACTTATCATTGATGTGGTGGTCTCTAAAGCCTGTGGCAGCCCATAGGGGTGGGGGAAGAAATTGTTAGACTTCCTGTTTATATTTATTTTTTATCTCATTAAAATATTCCCGTATAACGTGTAAATATAGTAATACATATTGCAGTGGTATGGATCACTTTTCTGACGTCTTTCTTGCCTTGGTCTTGTAACTCCCACCCAAATGATTGGGTAGGACTGTGCAAATAGGGTAATTGTGGCCCACCAAGAGATTGGTCAGTTTTGCCATCCCACTGGGCTGTAGGTGAACCATCCCAGAGGCAGGAAAGGGAGAATCCTACCACCACCAAGGAGGAAGAGGCAGCATGTCCTTTGGACTTGGGATCCCTGTGCTGAGAGGCTCTTGACACCAGGAGACTGGCTTGTGGGGAGAGAGAGAGAGAGAAAGAAAGAGTGACGAGCTGTAACACTGAAGATGAGAAGTGGTGGCAGGGAAATGGCAGCAGGAAAGACCAGCAGGAGACAGTGTGGTGGGCTTCCTGGCCTACAGAGAACACTGAGCGCTTTTGGGCAGGAGGCTTGCTGCAGGAGTGGAGTGCCTCTAGATACTTAGCAGCAGAGCTAAAAGAGCTTTATAACACTTGCTGAGGAGGACAGAGGCTGAGGGCCAACGAGAGCCCTGCCTGTGAGCATGGCTGATGAGAGGCTGTCCTGATGTAAGAACTGTATCCTGAGTGTTTCTAAACCTGAATTATAACCTGTTACTTCCCTAATAAACCCCATAGTCATGAGTATGGTCTGTGAGTTTTAATGTGGTCACTGTGATAAATCATTGATCCCAACAGAGAAGTAGAGAGCGCTGTGGGAGGGACTGTTGGTGTCAGAAGTGGTAAAGGTGGCAGAGAGAGGAGGCTTGTCTGACCTCCACCTCCTAGGACTCAGCCTGGGGCTGTTGATCTTGATTCTCCTTCGCCCCTGTGAAGTTAGAGGAGGTCAGACGCCACCCCTGTGCCATTGTTACACATGTTTAAAATTTATAAATATACAGGTGTTTATTGGGGTTATGGTTTAATTTTTTTAATTATCGAGACGTGAGATCGAAAACATTTGGGAAGTGGCCTGCATAGTTGATTTTGATTTTGTGAGCTATTTAAACAAAAGATTGTTTTGTATTCCATTGTAAGGGAATAAATTTAAATGCTGCCAAACAGCCAGACTGTTAAAGTTGCTCCTCTTTTGTAGCCCCTCCTTTACACAGCACTGCTATATATGCTGATGAAGAAGAGTTCTCCAAAGTGTGTGGATCATCTATCCCTTCAACTCCTCAAGGAAAAGAAGCGGGAAGAAGGTAGTTACACTTCAAGCAGTTGTTTGTGTATGGCTGATGGGATTTCTCAGAAGCTAAATTAGAAGGTTATAAAACTGAAGTTTTTTTAAAGATCTTTTGAGCTGACTTCTGTTTTTTCCTCAAGAGAACTGGGAAATGAAAACTTAATTTTTAAATATTTGACATTAATTATAATAATTGTAATAATTGACATAACTGACATCTGGTTGTCCTAGTAAACATACCTGTGAAGTACTTTAGCTTAGGTAAAAACAAATAAAGGGAGGTGGAGAAAAAGTTTTATGAACATAGAATTTTCGGTGATCTTGAGAGGTCTCTTTAACTTACAGATTATCTAATATTAAAGAGATGTTCTCTAGCACAGGGAAATGGGCTACAAGGGAGAAAAAGGAAATACAAAGCCTGTTTCAGATGTGCTGTCTCTGAGAAGCACTGGTCAGAGCTCTACAGTTTATGTGGAAGCATGGGCCACGTAAATCATGTAGAAATGATACAGGTAGTCCCTGTTCTGGGGTTCTTTTCTGACGACTACTCCGTTGTAAGTCAGTTCTAATGTAAGTCAAATACTTTTTTTTTTTTAGTTTTCTGTGTTGTCTTTATCATATCTTTTATAAATACAATCTTTATTTTTCAGCAAGTGAACATCTGAGAATGATAACATCAGCAGATTACGTGCTGCAGCACTGTAGGTAGCACATATTACTAACGATAACACGTACCAAAAAAAAACCTGGACGGTCGTGAGTGCAGTTGGTCATAACTCGAATTGTAAGGCAGGGACTACCTGTATAATGAGGAACTGCAGCACTAATTATAAGTCAGCACTAATTATAAAGTTGTCTGAATATAAATTACTAGCTTGAGCAGATCCTTGACTTCTGTTAACAGGCCAATTCTAGTTACTGAAGGTATTTTGAAAGTAAGAAACCAGCGTTAAAAAAATAGGTCAGTTGGAAATCTGAATTAGGAAGTCTCTTTGAGGTTATCTACACTAATGAAGTTTTGTGGTACTTGGTTATCACCAAGACTTCAGTTTTTTATGAGATGCTATTAAAAATTCTGAAGAATGCACATTCAGCTCTAAATGGTGTTGAATGTAATTTTAAAAGTGTATTTTTTAAATAGGTAGCACATTCACATGGTTTTAAAAATATAAAAGGGTTTTTAATTTAAAAATTTTTTTGTTTCATCTCTACCATCCATCCAGCTCCTAGCACCCACTGCTCCCTTCACCCAATGTTACTATTTTCTGAGGTGTCCTTCCAGAGTGCCTGTGCATATAGAAGTACATAAGAATACAGATTATTCTAAATCTGTCTTTATACACAAAAAGTAGCATATATACACTGTTCTGAATACCTTGTCCTTTTCACATATTAAGTCTTGTAAATTTTTACATATGAATACACAGGGAGCTTCCTCATTCTGCTTTTTGCAGTAGCAGGTATTCTGTGAAGTAGATAGTCCATAATTTGTTCGTTGTTGGTGGTGGCCTTTGAGTAGATCTAGACTCGTGGCGACCCCACGTGTGCAGAGTAGAACTGCTCCATAGGGTTTTCAAGGCTGTGACCTTTCAGAGGCAGATCACCAGGTCCACCTTCTGAGGCACCTCTGGGTGGGTTTGAACTGCCAACTTTTCAGTTAAATCATTTTTACCACCCAGGGACTCCTCGTAATTTATTTACCTGGTCCCATATTGATGGCAGTTGGGTCATTCCAGTCTTACGCTACCACCAGCAGTGCTACATTCAGTGACCTTGTACATTGGTCATTGGATACATGTGACCATATATCTATAAAAGTGAAATCCTGATTCAGATGAAATGTGTATTAGTACACCCTCTCCTCCCTTATAGACATGGTTAGCTTGTAAAGACCAGGTCATTACGCGCAAGTCGGTGTTATGTGAGAGAAGCAGCCATGCCCGGTCTTCGGCACTGATGTACCACCTGCCCATTGGGCGCCGCTGGTGTGTCTTGAGATGCGCATGGTGGGCCTTCTTTCCCTACCATGACATCCCCACCACTGTGGAGCCCATGGGGGTTGGGGACGGTGGTTGCCCACTGCCTCCAGGGCAGCAGGGGCCCACCATCACTTGGCTACGCTCCACACCTCTGCGTGGCCACCCACCCAAATCCTGCAGCCCCAGCACCTCCCACCACGTTGCAGCCCGGCTCCCCTTACTTCCTGTGCACCACCCACCTGCCTTGCCCTCCTCTTGCTGGCCACCCAGCTCCTCAGCCAAACCCAGACTGCAGTAGTACCAACTGCCCAAGGCTGTGTGGCCTTGGCTTCCTCTCACAAACCTCGCCCTCCTCTTCCTCCTCCTTTCCTCCCCTTGCCTCGGCTCCTCTTTAGTGTGCAAAATAGATAGTAGATTTTTTTCTATTGTCATAAATGCAAAATATTGGATAATGAGATAGTCCATAAGTGAGGAGTAGGTGTAATTTTCATAATTTTTGCCGTGTCGTATTCCAGAAGGGCTATACCAAGTTACGGTTCCACTAGGAGTTTCTGGGTGGTGCAAAGGCTAAGCGCTCAACTACTAACCTAAAGAGAGGATAGTAATTGAACGCTAACCTCAAGAGAGGTCTGGCCATCTGCTTCCAAAAGGTTACAGCTGTGAAAACCCTATGGAGCACAGCTGTGCTCCGCACACAAGAGTTCACCATGACCAGAATCAACTGAAGGGCATCTAACAACAACAGTAGTTCCGCTTGCAATATAGAGTGCCTGTTTGCCCTGTAACCTTGCCGCGCCAGCGTTGCCAAACTTGCAGGTTTTTGCCAGTGTTCTAGGTCAGAAAGTGGATTTTTGCCAGTGTTCTAGGTCAGAAAAAGCTCTCTGTCTAGTTCTGGCCTTTTGTTTCTGGTTACTGAAAATAGCCCTTTAAATTCTTGAGCAATCAAGATACCTTTATTTTCCAAAATACCCAGGCGACACTTGAACATGTGGAAGTAATTTCAGGAAGGAGGAGGGGCATGGTGCAGTCCTGCATACTCAGTGATTCAGACATTGACTATGCATGTTGGATCATGAGGTGGTACACTGAGAGAACGGAGCTATGAGATAAAAGAACCTGGGTGTCTGATGATGACCCAGCTGCCATTCTAGCCCTGAATTCCCTCTGGAGTTTTACTGAGAAGAAAATGAAGTATCTTGTTTAAGGCATTTGTAGAAGGGAGGTTTCTACCATTTGCAGCCATACCTAATCCTATTTAATATACATTATTCTAGTGAGTGCACTGGACCAATGCTCTGATAGAAATTAAAAATTTTATTGAAGGAATAATTTCATTCCGCGTTCCACAGGATGGAGAACACATGGCATTCAAACAGACTGCAGTGGTTGATTGGTTTCACATCAAAGCCGGTACAGGAAAAGGAAGGGAAACTTAAAAGGGGTTATTAAACTACAGACTTTCTTAACATCAGTTTCTAGCCTCCCACAAATCTCTTATTCCTGATACATGTTGACTAAAGCAATATTTCTAAAGTGAGACATGTAAGCATTTTTGATGTAGGCGTTTAGTGATGGATTGCAGGCTGAGTCAAACTTAATCGGAGTCCCTGAAAGGTAAAATCTACCATTACTTAACGCAACCCATTGCCATTGAGTTGATTCTGACTCATAGTGACCCCATAGGACAGTAGAGGTGCCCTGTAGAGTTTCCAAGGAGCACCTGGTGGATTTGAACTGCCGACCTTTTGGTTAGCAGCCATAGCATTTAACCACTATGGCCCCAGGCTTTGCACCATTACTTAAGAAAAGGTAAATACTAAATCAGGTCTAAATCTGACGTTTTCTGAAATGTAAACATCACCCATCCAGCTAAGGAGGAATTAGATAGGGCCTTACCTGAAAGCAGTTAAGCCAAAAGGTTTGTTTACATGAGTTAAAGCCTAAATCTGTACTCTTTATATTATGACAGTCAAGACTTCTACAGCTGTGTCTGCCTTCTTACTTTAACAAACAGCCTCTCCCTGAGGCCCCGGTGGCACAGTGGTTAAGAGCTCAGCTGCTAACCAGAAGATAGGTGTTTTAGCTGCTCCTTGGAAACCCTGTGGGTCAGTTCTGCTGTCTTATAGGGTTGCTGTGAGTTGGAATTGACTCGGTGACAACAGGTGTTCTCTACCTAGTTACTGATTTTCAAAGAACTAGCAGATATGCAGTGAAAAAATCCCAGTGAGTAATAATTTGCTAGCCAGGACAGGGAACTTAGGCTTGATATATACCAGTCTTGGCTATGGAAACCGTGGTGGTGTAGCGGTTAAGTGCTATGGCTGCTAACTAACAGGTCGGCAGTTCAGATCTACCAGGCACTCCTTGGAAACTCTACGGGGCAGTTCTGCTCTGTCCTGTAGGGTCACTATGAGTTGGAATCGTCTTGATGGCAATGGGTATCTTGGCTATGAAGTTATTTATAGGTTCTAGTTATGAGTCAGAATCAACTCGGCGCCAGTGGGTTCGGTTTTGGCAGTGGGTAGCTTTATTTAACATTATCAGTCTTATTTCCTACCTTCTTGTGTTGAGCAAGGCACCTTCTCTAGAGTTAGCTTTGTAAACATTCTTAACAGGCACTAAGTAATTGTTTATCCAGATTAGAACCCTGAATCCTTCCTTTTTTTTTTTGAGCAGTGAAAACTTTGACAGAAGGCTGAATGGTTTCTTTAGAAGAGTAGAAATGAGCATCTTAGTTTAATTCAGAATGGAGTTTTTAATTTAGGTCTGAAGTCACCCAATTCAGGTATGCCAAAACCTCAGATTCTAAAATTCACATTTACAGTATGGTAAGGAGTTTTGTCATTATCCTAAGAGCAGTTGTGAAATTTTAAGCAGGAGGTGACATGGTTAGATTTGCATTTAAAAGTTATCATTCTGGCTGCTGTGTGGAGAATGGATTTGAGAGAAGCAAGAATGGGGATGGGTAGATGAGTTTGGAAACAGGGAGGACTAGGGTAATGGTGGCAGAGATAGAGGGAAGTGAATGGATTCCAGAAATAGGAGGCAAATCAACAGGGTTTAGTGATGGGTTGGATATAGTAGGGTAGGAGGGTGGGGAGGAGTTGTTGTTAAGGATGACTCCTGGGTTTCCGGCTTGTATAAATGGATGATGGTAGTGCCATTGACCAAGATAGGGGTCGCTGGAAGAAGACTGAGTTTTAGGGGGTGATCATGAGTTTGGCGTGGTGATGTTAAGGTGACATTGTGTATTTGGGTCTGGAATTTAGAGAATAGGGCTGAGCCGTATTTAAAACTTAAGTTGTTTGCATATGGGTGGTATGAGGCTGTGGGCAAGGATGAGATCACACAGAGAGCATAGCCTGAGAGAAGACAAGAACCTGAGACCAGCTCTTGAGAAACTCTGAAATCTGCTGTCTGGGTAAAGAAGGAGCCTGCAAAGGAGAGAGAACAAAAGTGACCAGAGAGGAAGAAAGAAAACCAGGAGAATGTTTGCTCACAGAAATAAGGGGATGTCGCTGTAGAGTGGATTCCAATTCATAACGACACTGGAGGACAGAGTAGAACTGTCTCACAGGGTTTCCAAGGCTGTAATCCTTATGGAAGCAGACTGCCATATCTTTCTCCTGTGAAGTGGCTAGCAGGTTCAAACTGCCAACCTTCCGGTTAGCTGAATGCTTAACCACGGTGCCACCAGGGCTCCTCTTGAGAGTACTCAGGAGGGTCAAGTGCAGCTGAGAAGTCAAGTAGGGTAAGGACTGAACATGCCCATTGCATTTGACTGCATGAATGTTCTTGGTAACCTTGATACAAGTTGTTTTGGTGGAGTGATAAGTCCAAATGAAAGATGCCATTTGGGTAACTCAGGCAAGGTTTGTGTGTGGATAGAAAAGGAATTCAGGGCAGAAGGGGGACGCACCTTGGGGGAGGAGGACAGGAAGAGAGATTGATCAGCGGCATTTCCCAGGACTCTTGCAGGCACCAGCATCCAAGCCCCAAAATCCTCACCAGGGGTGCTCAGTTCTTCGTTTCTGGGTCTTTTCCCTCTGTCTTGTTTGCTCTTAACCCTCAGCTCTCCAGTACCCCCTACCCCTAGTTTTACTCCCGTGGTTTTAACTACCTATGTGCTGCTGCTTCACAAGTCTCTCTCTCGTCCAGCTTTTCTCGTCTTGAGTCCCAAGGTGTCCTGTCTGTTGGTCGTATTCTCCTTGATGCCCACAGGTACCTTGGACTCAGCAAAGGCAAAGCCCAGCTCAGTCCTTTTCTCCCTCATCCAGTGTCAGTGAGCTGCTTTACTGTTTTCTAGGTTCGTGGTCCTGCTGTCCACCCAGTCACCCGAAATCCAGAAATCTTTTCTTTCACACCCTAGGAAAAATTACTTTGCAAATCCTGTTGGCTCTGGGCTGTGACTATCTCACGATCCCATTTTCTCCTCTCCATACCTGGCAACCTCACTGCAGCTGCAGTAGTTCATGCACTTGCCACTTTTACTAGCATCCCTGCAGTAGTGTTCTGCCTGTCTCCTTGTCTTCTGAATTGTCCTCTTCCCCCGATCTACATACCCACTCACCCAGCTTCCAGAGTGAGCTTCCTAAAGTGCAAGTCGTGTCATCTTACTGTCACGTCTGCAGCCTTGAGGGGCTCCACATGACCTGTATGCATGGTATAAAAGGCCCCTGAGCCGGTTTGGGAGAGTTAGGAGTAGAAGAGATTTGTTAGGGGATAGCATCTGTGAAAGGTAAAGGTGAAAAAATTGGGATTGGGCAGGGATGGCCTCAGACTCTCCATTTTGGTCAATCCAAGCGAGAGCTCCAGAGCAAAGATTGCCTGTTAGAATATTCCTGTATTGGGCAGAAATAGCCTTAGTATGCTCACCGTGCTTAGTCATCGGCTGAAGACTGCCTGCAAAGTGTGTGGCCTCAGCTCAGATGCCACAAGTCCTGATGGCACTACAACTGGCAGCTGAAAGTGCACTGTGTTCCTCACAGCTGAAGGGAGATCTGAGCAGCAAGTCCCTGTAAAGCCAGGTCAAGTCCTTTGACTTCTTCCCCAGCATTATCTTCTCTTGAACAATACATTCTATTCTGTACAGTCTTTCAAGTTCCTTGAATATGAATGTTGTTTTACACCACCATGCTTTTACACTGACTTTTCCTTCTCCTTTGAATACCCTTCCCTCTACTTCTGTGCCTGGAAAAGTGTTACCAAAAGTCAGCTCAATTGTCGTAACCATGATGCTGTCCCTGCCTCTCAGTCATGAATCCACATCTTCTCTGTCAAACGCTTCCTAAGTCATCACTCTGCGCTGTATTTTGGTTTTTCTTCTAGACAGTGGGACCCATTTTTAAAGTAATTTGTTCAGCACACCTTGCCTAATGAGGTTGGTATTAAATAAATGCTTGTTGTATTGAGTTGAATGAAAAGATGAAAGAACTCTCATCACCCATCAGAAATTAGGGTTATTTTGTTTTTCGAAGGGCAAAAGAAGATTTTCCCTTTATTGTCACCTTACTATGGGCTTCAGAATTCCCTGGTGGCACAAATGGTTAAGCACTCAACTACCAGGTGAAAGGTTGATGGTTCGAATCCACCCAAAGGCACCTAGAAATACAAGCCTCGCAATCTGCTTCCCAAAGGTCACAGCCTTGAAAATCCTATGGAACGGTTTTACTCTGCACACGTGGGGTTGCCATGAGTTGGAATCTTCTTGGTGGCAACCAAAAACAACAGCAACGATGACAGGCTTTGACTGTGGATTAGCTTTTAGTATAAATGATAAACCTATGATCTGCTTTGAGGAAAGTGCTGTTCTCAGGTATGTAAGACCGCAAGGTGCTGCAGGAATGAAACACTGTTACTTGCCTGACTAGGATAAAGTGATGGAGCCCGGGTGTAGGAAGATGGGAGAGACAACCAGTGAATCTGGGAAGGTGTAGGCCTGCCCACCACAAGTATGGAATATCCTTATTAAATTGAGCCTGTTTTCATCTTGGACAAGCACTTGTAGAAAACACTTGTGAATAAATATGTAATGTGTGCAAGATATTGATGGCTTGTTCTTTGGTACAGTTTGAACACTTCTGAAGATGAAGCAAGTGAAAGTGAATCTGTAAAAAACCGTGCAAAAAAGGTATGTAGAAATGTTCGCTATTCTACCTTAATTTGTAGGATATACCATATTTAGGTACAAATAAATCTGTAGCAATATTTTTCATAGAGAAGGAATATTAGTTGTGTTTCAGAAGAAAACACTTTGATTATAAAAAGGGGGGTATTTTATATCTGAAAGTGTTTCTTATTGAAGAGGCATCAAATCTCTTATGTACCTTTTCAGTTTTCATAGTATTCTTTTAACATGGTTCGGTTGTAATTTATAAAGGCAGAGTGAACTGTTGAAAATACTTACTTGGAGCTTCTTAATCCAGGTTTTCCTTCCTATCCATTAGTGATGTTGCCATCTTCATAGTATAAAGGGTATGTTCCCATCATGTTTGATATTGAAGTTGAGAACTGTGGACCTTATCGTTATTTACTATTGCATTAAAAATTGTAAGCATTTGCATATCCTAAACCAGTAATGCTGTTTTCTTGACATAGCTAAGAAGAATAATCAAGCGCATTATTGATGAATCTGAAAGCACTGAAAAAAGTGATGTAACAAGAGATAAGCCAGCTGAGAAAAGTACACAGCAACGTGAAGCTATTCCAGCTATGGCATCTTCAGAGCTTTCGGAGAAACCAGCTAAATCAGTCACTCCTAAAAAAATAAGGCCTCTTAATGCCCAGTCCTCTGTAGAAAAGGAGACCTGGGCAACGGAAAGTCGACAGGTAAGAGAGTGCCTGCCATTCTCTTGGAGTGGAAAGAAAAAGTTTATTGACGAATGTTTGGGAGTGTTTTCTCTCTTTCCTTTACTCTTTTTAAAAGATAAATTTGCTATTTACAATCTGCTGTTTAATGGGCTCAATGGTGATCCCGAAAGATATGTCCACATCCTAATTCCTGGAATCTGTAAATGTTATATTTGGGAAAAGTGTCTTTGCATATTTTATTAAGTTAAAGATCCTGACATGAGAAGATTATCCTGGGTTTTGTGAGTGTGCCCTAAATGGCACCACAAGTAGATGGGTGGAGAGAGATTAGGTGGACACACAGAAGAAAACGATGTGATGACAAAGGCAAAGATTGGAGTGATACAACCACAAGCCGAGGAATGGCATTGCCACCAGAAACTGGAAGATGCAAGGAATGGATTTTCATCTAGAGTCCCATAGGGAGTATGGTCCTGTCGACATCATAATTTTGGCCCACTGAAATTGATTTTGGACTTCTGAGATCCAGAGAGGATACTTTTTTCTTGTTTAAGCCCCCAAGTTTGTGGTAATTGCTACAGAAGCCACAGGAAACCAATATACCATTCCGTGGCTCGTTCTTTTCAGCTATGTGCTTTTCAGTTCTAGAATTTCCATTTGGTTCTCCTTTAATAGTTTGTTTCTCTGCTGAGATTCTCTATATGGTAATGTTGAGTCATTAAGACTATAATTCTCTTTACTTCTTTGAAAATATTTATGATATGTCCTTCTTTAAAGTCTGTGTTTTCTAAATCCAAGATCTGGGCCACCTGGGAGTCAGTTTCTACTGACTGCTTTTTTTTTTCTTTTTTTTAGGTTAGTTGACTTTTTCTTTACATAATTTTTAGCGTACATTAGATGAAGGTTTACAGACGGACAAGTCTCATTAAACAGTCAGTACACACATTGTTTTGTGGCATTGGTTAACAACCCCATGATATGTAATCACTCTCCTTTCTCAACCTTGGGTTCACTATTACCAGCTTTCTTGTTCTCTCCTGCCGTGTAGTCCCTGCCCCTGGGTAGGTGTGCTGCTTTAGTCTTGTTTTGTTTTATTGGCCTGTCCAGTCTTCAGCTGAAGGGTCAACCTCAGGAGTGACCTCATTACTGAGCTGAAAGGGTGTCCGGGGGCCATATTCTTGGGGTTTCTCCAGTTTCTGTCAGGCCAGGAAGTCTGGTCTTTCTTTTTTGAGTTAGAATTTTCTAATACATTTTTCTTCAGCTCTGTCCAGGACCCTCTATTGTGATCCTTGTCAGAGCAGTCAGTGGTGGTAGCCAGGTACCGTCTAGTTGTACTGGATCCAGTCTGGTAGAGGCCGTGGTAGATGTGGTCCATTGGTCCTTTGAAATAATCTTTCCCTTATATCTCTAGTTTTCTCCATTATTCCTTGCTCCTGAAGGGTTTAGACCAGTGGAGTTTTCTAAATGGCTGCTCACAGGCTTTTAAGACTCCAGACACTACTCACCAAAGTAGAATGTAGAACATTTTCTTTATAAACTATGTTATGCCAATTGAGATAGATGTTCCCTGAGCCCATGGTTCCCACAGCCCTCAACCTAGCAATTCAGTCCCTCAGAAAGTCTGGATGTATCTATGGAGCTTCCATAACCTTGCCATATACAAGTTGTGCTGTCTTCCTCAGTATTGTGTACTCTTACTCTTCACCAACGGGTATTGTCTATTTAGTGTGTTTTCATTCCCATGCCTCCCCTCCTTCGTAACCATCAAAGATTGTTTCTTTTTGTGTGTAAACCTTCTCATGAGTTTTTACAGTAATTGTCTCATAGAATATGTGACCTTTTGTGATTGGCTTATTTCACTCAGCATAATGTCCTCCAGATTCACCCACGTTATAAGATGCTTCACAGATTCATCATTGTTCTTTATCGTTGCATAATATTCCATTGTGTGTATGTACCACAGTGTGATTATCCATTCATCTGTTGATAGGCATCTAGTGTCATGGATTGAATTGTGTCCCCCAAAAAATATGTGTCAACTTGCTTAGGCCATGATTCCCATTATTGTGTGAGTGTCCTCATTTGGCGATTGTAATTTTATGTTGAGAGGATTAGGGTGGGATTGTAACACCACCCTTACTCAGGTCACCTACCTGATCCAAGGTAAAGGGAGCTTCCCTGGGGTGTGGTCTGTACCACCTTTTATCTCTCAAGAGATAAAAGTAAAGGGAAGCAAGCAGAGAGATGGGGACCTCATACCACTAAGAAAGCAGCACCGAGAGCAGAGCACGTCCTTTGGACATGGGGTCCCTGCACCTGAGAAGCTCCTTGACAAGGGGAATATTGAAGACAAGGACCTTCTTCCAGAGCCAACAGAGAGAGAAAGCCTTCCCGTGAAGCCGACACCCTGAATTTGCACTTGGAACCTTCTAGACTGAGAAAATAAATTTCTCTTTGTTAAAGCCATCCACTTGTGGTATTTCTGTTATGGCAGCACTAGATGCCTAAGACATCTAGGTTGTTTCCATCTTTTTGCTGTTGGGAACAGTGTTACAGTGAATCTGAATGTCCATGTGTCTATTCGTGTGATGACTCTTAATTCTACAGGATATAGTCCTGGGAGTGGGATTGCTGGATCATATGGTTTTTCTATTTCTAGCTTTCTAAGGAAGCACCATATTGTTTTCCAGAATGGTTGTATCATTTCTCATTCCCACCAGTAATGCATAAGATCTCCCCACAGGCTCGCCAGCATTTGTTATTTCCTGTTTTTTTGATTTGTGCCAGTATTGCCAGGGGGAGATGGGATCTCACTGCGATTTTAATTTGAATTTTTCTAATGGCTGGTGATCACAAGCATTTCCTGTGTCTGTTGGGAGCTTGAATGTCTTCTTTAGTGAAGTGTCTGTTCATTTGCTTTGCTGATTTTTTAACTGGATTGTCTTTTTGTTATAGGGGTGTTGGATTTTCTTGTAGATTTTAGAGATAAGACCTTTGTATGATTTGTAATCGCCTTTTTTTTTTGTCCCCAGTCTGTAGGTTCACTTTTTATCTTTTGCTGAAATCTTTTGATGAGTAAAAGTGTTTAATATTTAGAAGATCCCGGTTATCAGCTTATCATCTGGAGTTTGTGTGTTGTTGGCTGTGGTTTGTATCTTGTTAATGCCTCGTATTACGGCCTGTAGTGTTGATCCTGTTCTTTCATCCATGAACTTCATGGTTTTTGGCTTTATATTTAGGTCTTTGATCCATTTTGAGTTGGTTTTTGTGTATGGTGTGAGGTATGGGTTCTGTTCCATTTTTCTACAGAATGGACATCCAGTTTGGCCAGCACCATTTGTTTAAAAGGCTGTCTTTCGCCCATTTGATAGACTTTGGGCCCTTGTCAAAGATAAGGTGACCATAGGTGGATGGATTTACGTCTGGGTTCTTGATTCTATTCCATTGGTCAATGTGTCTGTCATTGTACCAGTACCAGGCTGTTTTGACACCTTAGCTGTATAGTTGGTTCTGAGGTCAGATAGTGTGAGTCCTCCTACTTTATTCTTCATCTTCAATAGTGCTTTGATTATCCGAGGCTACTTCCCGTTCCATATATAAAGTCAATGATTAGTTTTTCCATCTCTTTAAAGAATGTTGTTGATATTTGGATTGGGAGTGCATCGTATTTATAAATCACTCTGGGTAGGTTTATCATTTTCACAATGTTGATTTTACCTATCCATGAGCATAGTATGTTTTTCCATTTACGTAGATCTCTTTTGGTTTCTTGCAGTAGTGTTTTGTGTAAGTCCTTTACATCCTTGGTTAGATTTATTCCTAAGTATTGTATTTTTTTAGGGATTGTTATAAATGGTATTGTTTTCCTGATTTCCTTTTCATTGTTCTTTTTGTTGGTGTATAGAAATCCAACTAATTTTTGTATGTTTATCTTGTATCCTGCTAGTCTGCTGAATCTTTCTATTTAGTTCCAGTAGTTTTCTCGTGGAGTCTTTGGGTTTTCTATGTATAGTATCATGTGACCTGCAAATAAGGACAGTTTAACTTCTTCATTACTGATTTGGATGCCCTTTATTTCTGTTTCTTGCCTTATTGCTCTAGCTAGAACTTCAGCACACTGTTGAATAGGACTGGTGACAAAGGGCATCCTCGTCTTGTTCCTGTTCTCAAGGGGAATATTTTCATCCTCTCTCCATTAAGAATAATGTTGGCCGTTGGTTTTACATAGATGCCCTTCATTATGTAGAGAAATTTCTCTTCTGTACCTATTTTATTGAGAGTTTTTATCAGGAATGGGTGTTGGACTTTGTCAGATGCCTTTTCTGTGTTGATTGAGATGATCTTGTGATTCTTTTCTTTCCTTTTATTTATGTGGTGGATTACACTGACTGATTTTCTAATTCGAATCATCCTTGCATACCTGGTATGAATCGTGCTTGGTCATGGTGTATTATTTTTTTGATATGCAGAATTCTATTGGCTAGAGTTTTGTTGAGAATTTTTGCATCTATATTCATGAAAGATATTGGTCTGTAATTTTTTTTTTTTTTTTTTGTGGTGTCTTTGCCTGGTTTTGGTATCAGGGTTATGCTGGCTTCATAGAGTGAATTTGGAAGTATCGCTTCTGTTTCTAAATTCTGAAATAGTTTGAGTAGTACTGGTGTAAACTCTTCTCTGAATGTTTGGTAGAATTCTTCAGTGAAGCCACCTGGGTCAGGGCTTTTTTTCTTGGGACTTTTTTAAAATTATTTTTCAACCTCTTCTCTTGTTATGGGTCTGTTCAAATTTTCAGCATCATTTTGTAGGTAGTGTGTTTCTAGAAATTTGTCCATTTCCTCTAGGTTTTCTAATTTGATGCAGGATGGTATTTCATAATACTCTGTTATGGTCCTTTTTATTTCAGTCGCGTCTTTTGTAATGTCCCCGATTTCGTTTCTTACTTGAGTTATTTGCATTATTTTCTGGTTTCCTTTTGTCAGTTTGGCCAGTGATTTGTCAATTTTGTTGATCCTTTCAAAGAACCAACTTTTGGTTTTGTTGATTGTGTTGTTTTTCTATTCTCTATCTCATTTATTTCTGCTCTGATCTTTATTATTTCCTTTTTTCTGGTGGCTTTGGGTTTCTTCTATTGTTCTGTTTCTGTTTGTTTCATGTTGTGTAGCTAATGTTTTGATTTTATCACTTCTTTTTTGATGTGTGCATCTATTGCTATAAATTGACCTCTGAGGACTGCCTTTACTGTGTCCCAAAGGTTTTGGTATGATGTGTTTTCATTCTCGTTTGATTCTAGGAATTTTTTTATTCCATCTATGATTTTTTTCTATTTCCCAGTGGTTTTTAAGCAGAGTGTTACTCAGTTTCCATGTTATGGATTTTTTTTTTTTTTCTTTGCTCTTCCTGTTGTTTATTTCTACTTTGATGGCATTGTGGTCAGAGAAGATACTTTGTATTACCTCAGTGTTTTCAATTTTGTTGAGGGTTGCTGTGTGGCCTAAGATGTGGTCTATTCTGGAGAACATGCTATGTACTTTGGAAAAGAATGTGTACTTTGCAGCTGTTGGGTGGAGTGTTCTGTATATGTCTTTGAGGTCAAGTTGGCTGCTTGTGCCGTTTAGCTCCTCTGTATCTTTGTTGAGTTTCTCTCCAGATGTTCTGTTCCTTTCCTGAGAGTGGTGTGTTGAAGTCTCCTCCTGTTATTGTGGAACTGTCAGTTTCTCTTTTCAGTGCTGTTAGTTTCTTTTATTGTTTTGGAGCCCTGTCGTTGAGTGTATAGATGTTTCTTATGGTTAAGTCTTCATGATGAATCATCCCTTTGATAATTATATAGTGTCCTTTGTATTTTAGGGTGGATTTTGCTTTAAAATCTGTTTTATCTGCGATTAGTATTGGCACTCCTGCTCTTTTGTGGTAGTTATTTGCTCGATATATTTATTTCAATTTTTTTATTTTTAATAAATTTATATCATTGTTTCTGAGGTGTTTCTGTTGTAGACAGCATATTGATGGATTTTCTTTTTTATCTGTTGTTTCACACTTTGCCTCTTTATTGGTGCATTTAGGCCATTTACATTCAGTGTAATTACTGATAGGTGTGACTTTATTGTTGTCATTTTGTGGTGCTAGCATTTTCTTTGTTCCTCTTACTCTCCTGTGCTGAATTCCTTTTGTTTGTGAATTTTTTAATTTTTCTGTTTTTATTGAGACTTTATGTTTTTTTCCCTTATTTTGATGAGTAAGTTTGTTAACTTTTTCTGTGGTTACCTTGAAATTTATCCTTATCTTTCTAGGTTTAAAATAGCCTATGATTACTTGATATCACCTTGCCATCCTCTCCATTAGAAAGCTCTATACCTATACCATTTATTCACTCTGACGTTGTTATCATTTGCAGTTTAACCTTTCTAGTTCCCTGTTATAAATCTTTTGGTTTTCGATAGTCCTTGAGACTTCATTTCCTAGGTTGGTATCTGGCTGGTACAGTCTTGCCTCCTAGATTCAGGCTGTGGTCTGATGTTTGTTCTCAAACTGAAGGACCCCCTTAATAATTCTTTTAAGTTTGGTTTGTTTTTACATATTCCCTTAATTTCTGTTTATCTGGAAATGTCCTAATATCACCATATTTGAATGAGAGTTTTGCAGGATATATTATTCTGGGTGGCAATTTTTTTTTTCTTTCAAGGTTTTATACATGTCATCCCATTGCCTTCTTGCCTGCATGGTTTCTGCTGGATAGTCAGAGCTTAGTGGTATTGTTTTTCCTCTGCATGTGACTTTTTGTTTTTCTTGAGCCACTCTCAGGATTTTTTGTTGTCTTTGGTTTTAGTGAGTGTGATTATGATATGTCTTAGTAATTTTCTTTTGAGGTCTATCCTGCGTGGGGTTCGTTGAGCTTCTTGGATGGTCAGCTTTTCATCTTTTGTGATGTTAGGGAAGTTTTCTGTCATCAATTCTTTAATGGTCCACTGTGTGTTTCCCATTTCTTCCCCCGTTCTGGAACTCCGATCACTCGCTAGATTTTGCCTTTGATTGTATCTCGCATAATTATCAGCGTTTCTTCATTTTTCTTCATTCTTTTTCTGATTTTTCCTCAGAGTTGTATACAAGTGCTTGTCTTCAGTTTGGCTGATCCTGTCTTCCATTGTTTCACACTTGCTCCTCTGCCCATCTATGACACTGTCCATTTCTGAAATCTTGTTTATCTTTTGGATTTCTAATTGTTGTTTTTGTATGATTTCTAGTTTTGAATTTATTTTGGCATTTTGTACCTGTATTTTCCTGAATTCTCCTTTTTTTGTCTGTATTTTCCATGAATTTGTCTGTTTTCTTCATTTCTGCCTGCTTTTTGCTTCACCTCTTGGATAGCTCTGAATATTAGAGATTTAAATTCTCTGCCAGGTAGTTCTAGTGCCTTTTCTGCTACTGGAAAGTCATCTGGTATTTTATTTTGCATGCCTACTGGAACCATCCTATCCTGTTTTTTTTTAATGTGTTTTGATATTGTCTGCTGTCTTCAGGACATTCAGTAGTTATTTGGTTATCGATTATAGGTGTTTGTTTCATCCTGCTTTTTTGGGTTTTTTTGTTTATGTCTGAGCAGGTGGGCTGTGTGTTGTTTGTTGTTTACTTGTATGTGGTCACAATACTTTTCACATCCTTCTCCAATGAGCAGGGCCAGTCAGCTGTGGTGCAGCAGGGCATGTCCAGCTGAAGGGGAGGGGCCGGGGTGGGTTGTTTGGGGCATGTACTAGGGCCAAATGGCAGGCCAGGAATTAGTGCTGGGCAGGTTCTGGTAGGCCATGCCATGCTGCTCGGGGGTGTGATGTTCAGCGCATGGTGCAGGTAGGCAGGAAGGAGGGGGAGGCTGTGATGTTGGAGCTAATACGGGTATGGGGAAGAGGAGAGACAGGAGAGAGAAACAGGAACCAAAAACAAAGAAACAACAAAAAAGTGCTTAGGGAGCTTGCCTTTGGAGTGGAGAGATGAGAAACCGAGAAATGGAGAAAAACAAAGAGGAAGAAAAAAAGGGGAATAGAAAAAAAATAACTAGACAAAAATTTGGAAGCAAAGGAAAGCCCCCAGGGTCCCACTGGTACGGCTGCAAAAGCCGGAGACTTGGCTCCCAGGCTGCACAGTATAGCCTGGTTAGAGGGGGTGTAGATGTGACACCACGCCAGGTTTTTAGGAGACAGGAGAGGAAGGTAAGTGTAGAGAGACGAGAACTGAGAAATGAAGAAAGAGAGAAAGGGAGGGAGGGAGAGAGAGAGAAGGAAGGAGGGAAAAAAAGAAAAGAGTAATGCCCCCAGGGATCTCACCCGCACAGCTGTGCAGATTGAGGAGTGGCTCCTAAGCCCTTCAGTGCAGCCCAGCTAGAAGAGGCTCCCAAGCCATGAAAAGAAAACAAATAGAGCAAAAAAGGCCTCAGGGATCCCGCCAGTGTGTGGTCTGGGGAAGTGGTTCTATGTTCGAGTGTTGCTTCACAGCCTTTCAAGAGGAAGCAAAGATGGCACATGGATCCAGGGGTTCAAGAGAAAGGAGGGGGAGGTAACAGGAGGCATGGAAGAAACCAATAGGACTGGAGAAAAGCAACACCAGCAACAAACAAGTGGCATGCAGCGTGGCTGCGGTGAATCCAGGCAGCCCAGGGCTGAAGCAGTTGTCTCTGGGCCAAGAGACTGTGGCGAGCAGGAAGCAGAGGAGCCCGAAGATGAGGGGAGGGGGAAGAAGGATGGGGATTAGGAAAGCCTATATCGCTAGTTACCGGGTGCTCTGTCTCCTGCTGGGAAATTTGTGAAGCTGCTTTCCTGTACTCCCTGTCCACCGATCTGTAATGTGATTGGGGTGAATCCAAGGGCACAGATGCTGCACTTTGCCACCTATCAAGCCACTGCTGCCAGCCAGGAAGCATGGAGGTAGAGCAATGGGGAGAAGATGCAGGTGGGAAAGCATGTATCGCTGGTCACCAGGTGCTCTGTCTCCTGCTGGGAGCCTGTGAAGCTGCTTTCCCATGCTCCCTGTCCACCAGTCTCCAATAGGAGTCCAAGAGGGCAGATCCATGGTGTGCTAGCTGTTAGGGGTCCTCTGCATACATCTCTCCTCGCTCTCTTGACTCTGTCAATTTCTTACTCCATTTGGTGTTTGGCTGAGTTCTTTCTCTCTTCATTTGACACTTTGTTTTCCAGGACTGGCATTTGTCTCTCTTTTGCTTAGTTTTTCGGCTTTTTGCTGTGGAGGGATGGCATGGTGATTCTGTCTGTGGCGCCATGTTGGCTGGAAGTACTCTGCTTTTTTTTCTTGACTGTTAGGTGCTTTCAAGTCGGTTCCAACTCATAGTGATCTATGAGTACAGCAGAATAAACACCGCCCAGCCTTGTGCCATCCTCACAGTCGTTGCTGTTTGAGCCCATTGTTGTAGCCACTGAGTCAGTCCATCTCGTCAAGGGTCTTTCTCTTTTTCGTTGCCCCTCTACCAAGCATAACGTCCTTCTCCGGGACTGGTCCCTCATGATAATACATCCAAACTATGTGAGACAAAGTCTCGCAATCCTTGCTTCTGAGGAGCACTCTGGCTATACTTCTTCCGAGACAGGTTTGTTCATTCCCCTGGTAGTCCATGGCATATTCAATATTCATCACCAACACCATAATTCAAAGGCGTAAATTCTTCTTTGGTCTTCTTTATTCGTTGTTCAGCTTTCGCATGCATATGAGGCGATTGAAAATACCATGGCTTGAGTCAGGCACACCTTAGTCTTCAGAATGATACCTTTACTTTTGAACACTTTAAAAAGGTGTTTTGCAGCAGATTTCCCAGTGCAATGTGTCCTTCGATTTCTTGACTGCTGCTTTCATGGGCCTTGATTGTGAACCCAAGTAAAATGAAATCCTTGACAACTTCAGTCTTATCTGCAGTTATCATGATGTTGCTTACTGGTTCAGTTATGAGGATTTTTGTTTTCTTTATGTTGAGGCATAATCCATACGGAAGGCTGCAGTCTTTGATTTTCACCGGTAAGTGCTTCAAGTGCTCTCCACTTTCAGCAAGTAAGGTTATGTCATCTGCATATCGCAAGTTGTTAATGAGTCTTTCTCCAGTCCCAGCTCTGTGTTCTTCAGATGATTCAGCTTTTCAGATTATTTGCTCAGCACACAAATTGAGTAGATGTGGTGAAAGGATACAGCTCTGACTCATACCTTTCCTGGTTTTAAACCACTCAATATCTCCTTGTTGTGTTCGAAAAACTGCATCTTATTCTAAGTTCAGGTTCCATATGAGCACAATTAAGTATTCTGGGATTCCTATTCTTTGCAGCATTACCTGTAATTTGTTATGATCCACAGAGGTGTATGCCTTTGCATAGTCTATAAAACACAGGTAAACATCTTTCTGGTATTCTCTGCTTTCAGCCAAGATCCATCTGATTGCAGCAATGAAACCCTTTTCTTGACTTTGGGTCACATCTTCCTGTGTAACGTTCTTAATCCAGTATTTTTTAACAGCGTGAATAATGGTAGTTTGATTATTGGCTGATCATCTTGAACTTCTGTAGGCTTGGTTTTATCCTTTGTTAGGGTCAATATGTGGAAAGCCTAAGGTATTGATTTGAAAGCCTCTCTAACTCGGTGGGACTCAGCCTCCTAATTAATTTTCAGTTGCTGCATAAAAATGACCACAAACTTAATAGCTTAAAACACCATACATTATCTCATAGTTTTTTAGGTCAGAAGTCTGAGCACAGCTGGATTCTCTGCTCAGGGTCTCAGAAGGCTGAAATCAAGGTGCTAGCCAGGAGTGAAATCTCATCTGAGACTCTGGGTCCTCTTCCAAGCTTGTTCAAGTTGTTAGTAGAATTAACTTCCTTTCAGTTGTAGGATTGAAGTCCTTGTTTTCTCCGTGGCTATCAGTCGAGTATCCATTTCGTCTCTTAGAGGCTGCCTTCTAGTCCTAGTGACGTGCCCCTCTCGTAATACAGCGGCTTCTTCAAAGCCAGCAGGAAAATCACTTCAGTCTGCTGCAACAAAGTCTTAAATAATGTAACCTAAACTCACAGGTGCCACCCACACTCAGGGAGGAGAGGATTATACAAGTCATTGGGGACCATCTTAGAATTTTGTCTACCATAGCCTCCAATGTCTCTTGTCTCCCTGGTGGATCTTGTCAGAGATTGATTTTAAGCCTTGTTAGGATTCTAAGTGTAGGCCTTGCTTAAGGGCAGTGTTTCTTAACCTTTTTTCATTATTGTCCTCCCCAAGGAGTCTTTTTGGCATAGTGGTTAGGAGCTCAGCTGCTAACCAAAAGTTTGGCATTTCGAATCCACCAGCAGCTCCTTGGAAACCCTATGGGGCAGTTCTCCTCTGTCCTATAGGGTCACTATGAGTTGGAATCAACTCAGCGGCAATGGATTTTTATGATTAAGGAGTCTTTTTAGACACTTTTTTCCCTAATCACCCACCCCTCCCAATTAAATTTAATACCACATACATACTGTATATTAGCTTATGTACTTGGGCGCTTTGCAGGGTCACAAACCATTGTAATATGTATGATTTTTTTGCACCCCTTCCCCCTACAAGAACCAGTTTTTGCCCCCTTGGAGGCAGTATCGCCCCTGTTGAGATTATATGCTCTAAGGTATATATGGTCCTTACCCCTAAAATGTGGCCTTTCTACTATCTCAGTTGAATAGGTAGGTCTTAACAAAGTATTAATGAGGCCCCTGCATTCTCTGCATCCAGTTTTCCCCAGCACTGCTTTTCCTCTCTATCTTTTCTGTTCTTAATCTCATGATCGCCACTCTCTGGTAAACTTTATGTAGTCTCACTCTACACGTGTGTAGCACAGTGCTTGATAAGGGAGTCTTGAGAAACGCTACATGGACTTCTGATGCTCCTCTCTGAGCAGCTTATTCCAAGGGCTTCAAATTCCCAGTGTCAGACCTCTGCCTTCTCAGCTGAGGATAATCACAGTGCTCTGCTTAGACTCCAGTTTGCTGTGCTACTATCAGGAAATTGTCCCCAGGCAGAGCAGGAGGTCATTCATGGGGTTTACCTTATCAGTCTGTGTTGCCTGTTGTCTGATGCCTGTATGAAATTGCCATATTTCCCTCCTGTATTAGGGTTTTCCAGAGAAACAGAACCAGTAGGAGATGTGTATTTGTGTATATATACATATAGAGAGAGAGAAATTTTAAGGAATTGGCTCATGTAGTTGTGGGGTCCAGCAAGTTCAACATCCATAGGTCACGTGGAAGGCTGGAAACGCCAGCAGTCTTGAGCCCGAAATCTGGGCCAAGCAGGCTGGAAACTCTGGCAGGATCTGTGTCACAGCCTTGAGGCAGAATATATCTCCTTTGGAAAACCTCAGTTTTTGCTCTTGAGGCCTTTAACTGATTGGATGAGACCCACTCACATTGTGGAGAGTAATCTACCTTATTTAAAGACAACTAATCGTAAATGTTACTCATATATGACTACATTTATAGTATATCTAGACTTGTGTTTGAACAATTGGAACCTAGTCAAGTTAACACATAAAATTGACATCACACACCCAGTTTTAGGGTTGTTTATGGCAAGAGAACAAGTCTAAAAGCTGTTCCTTCATCGTTCCTGAAAGGAGAAATTTGAGCTTCAATAATAAAAGTTCAGCTTCCTCCCAAATGAGAATTTTTTAAGTTGACTGAAAGTTTTGTTTATTTTTTATATAACAAAGTTATTTAATTTTCACAGTGTTTTCTTATGTTTAATTTAGATGATTCCTTTGCATAATTCAACTAATACATTAATTTAGAACTAAATGAGAATTCCCCACATGTCTGTCAAGTTTGTCATACTGTGGTGGCTTGCGTGTTGCTGTGATGCTGGAAGCTATGCCGCTAGTATTTCAAATACCAGCAAGGTCACCCATGGTGGACAGGTTTGAGTTGAGCTTCTAGACTAAGACAGACTAGGAAGAAGGACCTGGTGGTCTACTTTTGAAAAAAACTAGCCATTGAAAATGTTATGGATAGCCGTGGAACGTTGGCTGATATAGTGCCCAAAGATGAGACCCTTAAATTGGAAGGCACGAGAAAAATCCAACTGGGGAAGAGCTACCTCCTCAAAGTAGAGTCTACCTTAATAACGTGGATGGAGTCAAGCTTTCGGGACCTTCATTTGCTGATATGGCACAACTCAAAATGAGAAGAAACAGCTACAAACATCCATTAATAATAGGAACGTGGAATGTACAAAGTATGAATCTAGGGAAATTGGAAGTTGTCAGAAATGAAGTGGAATGCATAAATATTGATATCTTAGGCATTCGTGAACTGAAATGGACTGGTATTGGCCATTTTGAACTGGACAGTCATATGGTATACTGTGCCAGGAATGACATAATGAAGAGGAGTGACGTTACATTCATTCTCAAATAGAACATTTCAAGATCTATCTTGAAATATGCTGTCAGTGATAGGATAATATCCCTAGGCCTACAAGAAAGACCAGTTAATTCAACTGTTACTCAAGTTTACACACCAACCACTAATGCCAAAGATGAGAAAATTGAAGTTTTTACGATCTTCAGCAGTCTGAAGTTGATCAAATGTACAATCACGATTCATTGATAATTACTGGTGATCGGAAGGCGAAAGTTGGAAATAAAGAAGGAATAGTAGTTGGACAATATGTTGATAGAAACGATGGTGGAGAGTGCATGATAGAATTTTGAAAGACCACTGACTTCTTTATCGCAGATAACCTTTTTTCACCAACATAAATGGCAACTATACACGTGGACCTCGCCAGGTGGAATACACAGGACTCAGACTATATGAAGGAGGCGATGGAAAACTCAACATCATCAGTAGAACAAGACCAGGGGCCGACTGTGGAGCAGACCATCAACTGCTCATATGCAAATTCAACTAGAAGCTGAAGAAAATTAAAACAAGTCCATGAGAGCCAAAATAAGACCTTGGGTATTGTCTTAGTTATCTAGTGCTGCTGTAAGAGAAATACCACAAGCAGATGGTTTTAACAAACAGGAGTTTATTCTCTCACATTCCAGTAGGCTGGAAGTCTGAATTCAGGGCACCAGATTTAGGGGAATGCTTTTTCTCTCTGTTGTCTCTGGAGGAAGGTCCTTGTCATCAGTCTCCCCTGGACTAGGAGCTTCTCTGCTCAGCAACCCCGGGTCCAAGGGATACGCTCTGCTCCTGCCACTGCGTTCTTGGTGGTAAGAGGTCCCTTGTCTCTCTGCTCCTTTCTCTCTTTTTTTTTTTATCTCAAAAGAGATTGGTTCAAGACGCAATCCAGTGTTGTAGATGGAGTCCTACCTCATTAACGTAATTGCCATCTATCTTGCCTCATCAATATCAGAGGTGGGATTTACAACACATAGGAAAATCACATCAGGTGATGAAATGGTGAATGATCAGACTGTACTGGGAATCGTGACCTAACCAAGTTGACAGATATTTTGGGGGTACACAATTCGGCCCACGACAGGTATATCCAACCTGAATTTAGAGATCATCTTGAGATTAAATTTGATGTGTTGAACACTAGTCACTGAAGACCAGATGAGTTGTGGGATGACATCAACTACATCATACATGAAGAAAGCAAAATGTCATTAAAAAGACATGAAAGAAAGAAAAGACAAAAATGAATGTCAGAAGAGCCTCTGAAACTTGCTCTTGAATGTAGAGTAGCTAAAGTGAAAGGAAGAAACAGTAAAAGCTGAACAGAAGATTTCAAAGGGCAGCTTCAGAAGACAAAATGAAGTATTATAATGGAATGTGCAAAGACCTAGAGTTAGAAAGCCAAAAGGGAAGAACACACTAAGCATTTCTCAAGCTGAAAGAACTGAAGGAAAATTTAAACCTCGATTTGCAATATTGAAGGATTCTACGGGGTAAATATTAAATGACACAGGAACCATCAAAAGAAGATGAAAGGGATACACAGAGTCACTGTACCAAAGAGATTTGGTTGACGTTCATCCATTTCAGGAGGTAACATATGATCGAGAACTGATGGTGCTAAGGAAGAATTCCAACCTTTACTGAAGGAATTGGTGAAAAACAAGGTTCCAGAAATAGAATACCAATTGAGATCTTTCAGCAAACAGATGCAGTGCTCAAAGTGCTCACTTGGCTATGCCAAGAAATTTGGAAGATAGCTACCTGAACAACTGATTGGAGGAAATCCATATTTGTGTCCATTCCAAAGAAAGGCAATCAGCAGAATGGAAATTATTGAACAATATCGTTAATATTATACACAAGTAAAATCTTGTTGAAGATCATTTCAAAAACGGTTGCAACAGTACATCAACAGGGAACTGCCAGAAATTTAAGCTGAATGCAGAAGAGATCGTGGAACAAGGGATATTATTGCTAATGTCAGGTGGATCTTGGATGAAAGCAAAGAATACCAGAAAGATGTTTACCTGTGTTTTAGTGACTATACAAGGGCATTCGACTGTATGGACCATAACGAATTATGGAGGACATTACAAAGAATGGGAATTTCCGAACACTGAATTGTGCTCATGCTGAACCTGTGCATAGACCAAGAGACAGTCATTTGAACAGAACACGGGGATACTGAGTGGTTTAAAGTCAGGAAAGGTATATGTCAGGGTTGTATCCTTTCACCATACTTAGTCTGTATGCTGAGCAAATAGAGAAACTGGACTATATGGTGAAGAACATGGCATCAGGATTGGAGAAAGAGTCATTAGCAACCTGCAGATGACACAACATTGCTTGCTGAAAGTGATGAGGACTTGAGGCACTTACCAATGAAGATCAAAGACTACAGCCTTCAGTGTGGATTACATCTTAAAGAAAACAAAAATTCTCGCACCTGGACCAGTAAGCAACATTATGGTAAATGGAGACAAGATTGAAGTTGTCAAGGATTTCATTTTACTTGGATCCACAGTAAAAGCCCACGGAAGCAGCAATGAAGAAATCGAATGATGCATCGCATCGGACAAATCTGCTGCAAAAGACCGCTTTATAGTGTCGAAAGCAAAGATGGTCGCTTTAACGACTAAGGAGCACATGACCAAAGCTATTGAATTTTCAGTCACCTCATATGCACTTGAACATTGGACAATGAATAAAGACCAAAGAAGAACTGATGCCTTTGAATTATGGTGTTGGTGAAGAACATTCAGTATACATGGACTTCCAGAAGAATGAATGAATCTGTCTTGGAAGAAGTACAGCCAGAATGCTCCTTAGAAGCAAGGATGGCGTGACTTTGTCTCACACACTTTGGACCAGGAGGGACCATTCCCTGGAGAAGGACATCATGCTTGGTAAAGTAGAGGGTCATTGTAGAGGGTCAGTGAAGAAGAGGAAGACCCTCAACGGGATGGGTTGACACAGTGGCTACAACATTGGCATCAAGCATAACAATAATTGTGAGGATGGAACAGGACCTGGCAGTGTTTCGTTCTGTTGTACATAGGGTCACTTGAGTCGGAATCGACTTTATGGCACCCAACAACAACAGCAAATAAGAATTATAGCTAAAATATTAATTGACATAATAGATTCTTAATCTATATGTTTTAAGAAAAAAATTTTCTCAAATTAAAATCTATGCTTTTTTGTAGAAAATTCAGAAAAAGGGGAAGATGTCTCATGGCAAAGTGAAGAAATCAAGAAGTAAAGATGTAGACTCAGGTACAGAATTGTGCTTTATACTATGTTATTGATTCAGGAATTTCATTTTTTTTTTAAAATAAAAACCTTTATCTTAACATAAGTCATAAGTATATAAAATTGGTGTTTCTAAAAATTAGGAATGTGTGACTTTGGAGTAACTTTATTTTTTTCCAATGTTATGTCATGAAAATTTTCAACATACAGCAAAGGTGAAACAATTTTACAGTGGACAGTACAGTATACCCACCACCTAGATTTCACTGTTAACATTTTATTATACTTGCTTTATCACCTACCTAACCCTCCATTATCCATTTTAACGTCTGGTGCATTTTAACATAAGTTGGAGACATCAGTATGCTTTTCTCTGAAGTAATACAACATGCACATCACTAACTGGACTTCAGTGCTTGTATATAGTCTGTACATTTTACATACAATGAAGTACCCAGCTCTAAGGTGTATATTTGTTACGTGTTGGGAAAGGTGAACACCTGTGTAACTGAAACCCTTATCAAGACATAGGCACTTACCATCATCCAGAATTCTCATGCCTCTTCCAAGTAGTTTCAGACCTTGCTAACTACTGTTTCTACATTTCTGTTTCACAAATTGCTGGTAGCAGAAACAACACTGGAGTGTTTACTACATGGCAGTCATTGTATGAAGTGTTTAATATCATTCTCTCTTTAATTCTTTTAATAAATCTATGAGGTGTAAATACTATTATTTTTACAGACGAGGAAACTGAGACTTAGATCAAAATTCTTGTTTGAAGTTGCACAGCCTTAAATGAGCTCAGCCATGTTTTAGGTAACAATTGATGCATGATAAACCACCTCAAAATCTAGTGATTTAAAATAGAGGTCAGAAAACTGGTGTGCAGTCCAATTTGCCCAATTTTAGCTCGTCACCTCTTTGAAGGTTGGGACACGGCTACATTCATTTTTTACATATTGCGTATGGCTGCTTTTGTGCTTAAGTGGCAAAGTTGAGTAGTTGGCCCACGAAGCCAAAAATATTTATTATTTGTCACTGAATTAAAATAGGTACCAGTTTATTGGTTTACAATTTGGATTCTACTCATTGGGCTGCAGGCTGAGCTGGGGTGGAAGGTCTGAAAAAGCTCCATTCATATGTCTGATTCCTTGGTGCACCTCTACGTGACCTCTTTTTTTCTCCATGTGGCTGGGTTGGTCTTCCTTATGGTTCGAGAGTCAGAATTTCACTTGACAGCTCAGTTCTAAGAGCGAGCATTTAAGGAGGCAAAAAACAGAAGCTGCAGATCTCTTGAGTCCTGGCCTTGGAAATTGTACAACATCACTCTGTCACATTCTGCTGGTCAAGCCAGTCACAGGGCCAGCCAAGATTGAAAAGGAAGGGAAATACAAGTGGCAGAGAATTTGTGGCTGTCATTAACAGCCCTGAATCGAGTTCAGGTCAGTGTGATTTGGAGATGAAGTCTCAATCAGTATGCTCATCAGTTTTGAGGTATTAAATGAGAAATTAGTTGTGGGAAGAGTGGGCTATACTACCAGTGCTTTTTGTTAACATACAAAAGATAATTTAGGTGTTAACCAGAAATTGACAGATAATAGCACCTTACAAATGTATAGTAATTTATTGTTTTGGGAAATGCATTCACAGGTATTTTATTGCTCGAGTCCCACAGCAAACATAAAAGGTAGATTTTAACATGGTTTTTTTTTTTTCCCCCTTCCGTTTCACCTGTGAGGAAGCTGGGGCTCTTGAAGGTTAAGTAAATGATCTACCTGAGATCTTACGACTAGTAAGTAAAGAAGCTCAAAGCAGAACCGAGGTCCAGTGTATTTCCATATATTATCTTAACTATTTAAATTAATGTATTGAGTAATTGTGATGCATTCTAGAAGTGGCCTACCAGATAGGTTAGAATTCAGAAAATACAGTTAAAGGAGAAGAACTGTATCACCAGTCCTAGTATTGAGCAACAGCAGGCTACTAAATAAAGGCACAGCCAGGTAACCAAAACGCAGCATGTTTTGGGCTGCTTCAGCAAGGATGATAGGAAACCAAGGAAACAGCAGTGAGTGACAGAAGATGGGAGCTTGTGAGACTGTGTACTGGGATGGGAAGAAGAAAGTGTGTTTCCTCACGTTTCTTCGGCTATAGCTGTCTTTAGCAATTTGGTGGGAGTGCTTTAGGCTTTCAGAGCCCTGGACCAGAACCAAATTATGAATAATCTAAGTAAAAATGATTTATTTTAATGTTCTAGATAGTGATATTTCCGACAGTGCAGTTATTTGGTGTCTAGAAGGAAGGAAAACCAGTGACATCATGGAGTTAGATGTTGTTTTGTCTGCATTTGAGAAAACCCTCTCAGAATATAAGTAAGTATTTTGTTATTGTGATATATGTACCTAATAAATTTCCCTTGAAGCACCACTTTTGCATATCACAGTTTTTGATATGTAATATTTTCATTGACATTCAATTTTAGGTATTTTGTACATTTTCTTGTAATATTTTCTCTAATCCTGAGTGATTTAGCATCGTGTCTTTAAATGTCCAAACGTGATTTCTAATTCATATTTTTGTGTTAACCTTCCATCTTAAATATGTTGTAATCAAATCATGGTCTGGTGATACCTTTTTTTTTTTTTTAATTTTGAGACTTGCTTTACAGCCTAGCATATGATCTTTGTGGAATCTCTGACTATTGAATCCGTGTATAATCAGTAATCAGTTTTTCCTGGTATGTCTGTCAGTTTTTGCTATGTATATTTTGAGGCTGTTAGAAACATCATGTTTCAAATTCCTCTGTCTTGTGGATGGAACACTTTATAATTACGTAGCTGTTGAATTTAGTCCATTTACATTCCAGTATATTTAGAATAGTATACTGATACATTGTTACTACCTCTTTGATTTTTTCTTCCACTTTTTAATGTTTTTAAGCCTTACTAGCTTTATAAAAAGGAGTCTCTGGGGTGTAAACAGTTAAGCGCTCAACTACTAGCTGAAAGTTTGGCGGTTTGAACCCACCCAGAGATCCCTGGGAAGAAAGGCCTGGCAATCTGCTTCCAAAACATCACAATCTCAAAAACACCATGGAGCAGCTCTCCTCTGCACACACGGGGTCACTATGAGTCAGATAACTTTAAACAAAAAACCATGTATTTATAACTCCCCAGTAAAAAGATTAGAACTTTGGCATGCTCTGTTATCCCCTGGTCTCTTTTCCCTTACCCCTACCCTTAACCCCATCATGTTTAGATTGTCTGAACCAAAAACCAAACCCATTGCCATTGAGTCAATTCTGACTCAGAGCAACCCTATAGGATAAAGTAGAACTGCCCATAGGGTTTCCAAGATTGTAATCTTTACAGAAGCAGACTGCCACATCTTCCTCCCCTGGAACAGCTGGTGGGTTCGGTTAACAGCCAAGCACTTAACCACCGCAGAGACTTATTTCTGGTTCAAGATAGATGAAATTTCTCCTTTTTTGTGTTGTCTCTGTAGTTTGTTTTTTTCCCCTAAGACAACAAACTTTACTAAGGTATTTCATCACTTTTACGTCATGTATTTCTTGCAACATTCTCTGGATATGTCTCTTCCCTTATTTAAAACCTTGTTTTCAGTGTGGTTCTTTATGTTATAAAACTTTTGAACTCTTCCATTTATTTTAATCTTGCTCTTGAATGTGAATGCCAGTTTAGCTGGATATAATATTCTGGGTTCTAAATTATATCCTTGAATATTTTGAAAACTGCTCTTTTGCCCTTTGTTTTTGCATCTAGTGTTGGTTTTGGAAAATTTGATGTCAGCCTAATCTTTGTATATGATCTCCTCTTTCTCTCTGTAAGCATTAAAGAATATTTTGTCTTTGATATCCATAAATATCACTGTAATGGGCCTGGCATTTTAAATCTAAGGTTCTTTTTTTTTAATTCTAAGAATTAAAAATATTTTCGTATGTTCTGTTTTTATTCCTTTCTTTTTTTCTGGGACTACCTTTATCTGAATGATAGCTCTTTCTTTGTTCTTCTGGGAGAATTCCTCAATCTGGAAATTGGAAAGTTTGCTTATTTATAGCAGATGTATTCACTCTGCTGTTTATTTCATTTGTTGAGTTCTTTATCTAGCTGTTGTATTAGTTATCAGTTATATAGGGCTGCTATAACAGAAATACCACAAGCGGATAGTTTTAACAAAAAGAAATTATATACTCTCACAGCCTAGTAAGCTAGAAGGTCTAAATTCAGGGCGCTGGCTCTAGGGGAAGGCTTTTTCTTTCTCTGCCAGCTCTGGAGGAAGGTCCTTGTCATCAGTCTTCGCCTGGTCTAGGAGCTTCTCAGTGCAGGAACCCTGGGTCCAAAGGACATGCCCTGCTCTTGGTGCTGCGTTCTTGGTGGTATGAGGTCCCCACATCTCTCTGCTCTTTTAGAGATGGACTCAAGACACAACCTAATCTTATAGATTAAGCCCTGCCTTATTAACATAATTGCCTCTAATCCTGCCTCATTAATATCTTACAGGTAGGATTTACAACACATAGTAAAACCACATCAGATGGTAAAATGATGGACAATCACATAATATTAGGAATCATGGCCTGGCCAAGTTGACACACATTCTTGGGGGATACAATTAAATCCATAACAGCTTTTTTTTTTTTTTTTAAATATCTAATATTTCTGCTTGTTTCTTTGTTGTGTCTCTTGTTCATGTTTTATGCTGCTACTATCTTCCCTTAGAATTTTTATTCAGCGGAATTCAAATTACTGGGCCATCTATTCTAAAAATATCTTCTGCTGATCGAAACTAATACATTTTTATTCTGAGCTAGTTGTGTTCCTCCAGTGTTTTGTTGTTTCAGCCTGTGAGCTTATTTTCTCTTGAGGCTGTCAGCTTCTCTTTCAGACAGTGGGTACAAGTGAAGACCAAACCCCAGGCCTTGTCAGGTCCCATAAGTTCAGGGGAGGAAGTGAGTGAGCCCTTGGTGGAAGCCTTAATCACTAACCCCACAAAATAGCCTGTCAGATCAGGACTTCACCCTTTGCCCTCCAGAGAGAAGTAGCATTAACGGCAGATATACTCCTTAGATTATCATTCTCTGCACCTGGGGGTTGGGCAGGGAAGGATGAGGCAATAACTGCCCAGAGTAAGTCGACTCTACCTGTTTTTTTCCAGCCCTCACATGTACAGCCCTGCTTTACTCTTGAGGACACAGGGGTAGAGGTCCATCCATGTTGCTACAGGTGTTGGGAGGCACTGTTGGTAAGAATCGGTGGTGGGGAAGAAAAGCAGGAGTCAGCATCAACAGCTCTTCTTGTGTTTTCATCCTTTACATCCCAGGCTACAGCTACCACAGACCAGTTCTAAACACCCCTCAGTGATTTTTCCACAACTTTCTCGGTCCCCCCCCCCCCTTTTTTTTTTTCATTTTCCTATCTCCTCTGCATTGATCTTGGCTTCAGAACAGAGCCAGCCTGTCATGGTAACTCATTGTTGTGGGAAGTGTCTGTTTTATTTATCTATACTGTATGTTCCCGAGCCAGTTTTCTGCTAAAATGGGTGTAAAAGTTCTCTTAACATACCTGTGTTAGTTTCCTAGGGCTCTGTAACAAAGTACCACAAACACGTTGGCTTTATATCAGTAGAAATTTATTGCCATGCAGTTCTGAAGGCCAGAAGTCCAAATTAAGGGTGTTGGCAGGCCCACGCTTTCTTCCAGATCCTTCCTTTCCTCCTCTTTTCATCAGGGTTGTGTCTGTTGACCACACTTATTCAATCTGTATGCCGAGCAAATAATCCAAGAAGCTGGACTTCATGAAGAAGAACGGGGCATCAGGATTGGAGGAAGACTCATTAATAACCTGCGCTATGCAGATGATACAGCCTTGCGTGCTGCAAGTGAAGAGGACTTGAAGAACTTACTGATGAAGATCAAAGACTACAGCCTTCAATGTGGTTTACACCTCAACATAAAGGAAACAAAAATCCTCACAACTGGACCAATAAGTGGCATCATGATACACAGAGAAAAAAATTGAAGCTGTCAAGGATTTCATTTTACTTGGATCCACAATAAATGCCCATGGCAGCAGCAGTCAGGAAATCAAATGATGCATTGCATTGGGCAAATCTACTGCAAAATGTCTCTTTAAAGTGTTAAAAAGTAAAGGTGTCACTTTAAGAACTAAGGTGCGCCTGACCCAAGCCACGGTGTTTTCAGTCACCTCATATGAATGTGAAAGTGGACAATGAATAAAGAAAACCGAAGAATCAATGGCTTGATTTATGGTGTTGTCAAAGAATATTGAATATGCCATGGACTTACAGAACAAACCAATTTGTCCTGGAAGAAGTACAGCCAGAATTCTCATTAGAAGCAAGAATAGTGAGACTTCATCTCACATACTTTGGACATGTTGTCAGGAGGGAACAGTCCCTGGAGAAAGGCATCATGCTTGGTAAAGTAGAGGGTCAGCAGAAAAGAGGAAGACCTTCAGTGAGATAGATTGACACAGTGGCTGCAACAATGGGCTCAGACATAGCAACGATTGTGAGAGGTGGCGCAGGACCAGGCAATGTTTCGTTCTTTCCGGTCTCTGTGAGTTGGAATCAACTGAATGGCACCTAACGACAACAACAGCTTCTGGTAGCCCCAGGCATTTCTTGGCTTGCAGCTATAGTACTCTAGTCTCAGCCTTTGGAAGACCATCTTCCTTATCATAAAAACATCAGTCGTATTGGATTAAAGCTGGAATTCTTCATTCATAGATTTTTTTGAATTTTTTTCTTTAATTCAGTGTGTTTGTCATGGATTGAATTATGTCCCCCCAAAAATCTGTGTATCAACTTGGTTAGACCATGTGTGGTTGTCCTCCATTTTGTGATTGTAATTTTGTGTTGAGGGGATTAGGGTGGGATGACCTCCCTGATACAAGGTAAAGGGGGTTTCCCTGGGGTGTGGCCTGCACCACCTTTTATCTCTCAAGAGATAAAACAAAAGGGAAGCATGCAGAGAGTTGGGGACCTCACATCACCAAGAAAGCAGCACCAGGAGCAGAGCGCGTCTTTAGGACCTGGGGTCCCTGCACCTGAGGAGCTCCTCGACTAGGGGAAGACTGATGGCAAGGAATCTTTCTCCGTAACTGACAGAGAGAGAAAGCCTTTCCCTGGAGCTGAGACCCTGAATTTGGACTTGCAACCTACTAGACTGTGAAAATAAATTTCTCTTTGTTAAAGCCATCCACTTGTGGTATTTCTGTTAATGGCAACACTAGATGACTAAGACAGTGTTAGAATCAGTTATATCTGTATGCTTTTTTAAATTAAAATTTTTGAGATAATTGTGGATTCGTATGCAGTTGTAAGAAAAAATACAGAGACATTTGTGTACCCTTTAGATAATTTCCCCTAGTGGTAACACCTCACGAAGTTATAGTACAATATGTCAATCAGGATATTGACATTGATACAATCCACTGATCTTATTTAGATTTCCTGTTTTACCTGTACTCGTGTGTGTGTGCGCGTGCGCGCATGCGTGCGCTTGCAGGTACCAAACCAAACCTTTTGCTGTCAAGTTGATTCTGACTTACAGGACATTATAGGATACAGTAGAACTGCCCTCTAGGGTTTCCAAGGAGTGGGTGGTAGATTTGAACTGCTCACCTTTTGGTTAGCAGCTGAGCTCTTAACCACTATACCACTTGTTGTTAGGTGCCGTCGAGTCAGTTCCGACTCATAGCGACCTTATGCACAACAGAACAAAGCACTGCCTGGTCTTGCGCCATCCTTACAGTCTTTGTTATGCTTGAGCTCATTGTTGCAGCCACTGTGTCAGTCCACCTTGTTGAGGGTCTTCCTCTTTTCCACTGACCCTGTACTCTGCCAAGCGTGATGTCCTTCTCTGGGGCTGATCCCTCCTGACAACATAACATGTCCAAGGTATGTAAGACGCAGTCTCGCCATCCTTGCTTCTAAGGAGCATTCTGGCTGCACTTCTTCCAGGACAGATTTGTTCGTTCTTTGTAATTTGATCATATGTTTAGGTTTGTATATCCACAACTAGTCAAGATACAGAAGAGTTCCTTTATGTCCTTGAGTTCCCCTTTTCATAACTACACTGAAGTTTTTATAAATTCCCCTCTTGCATTCCATCCTTAACCCTTGTTGTTAGGTGCCGTCGAGTCAGTTCCAACTCATAGCAGCCCTGTGCACAACAGAATGAAACACTGCCTAGTCCTGAGCCATCCTTACAATCCTTGTTATGCTTGAGCTCATTGTTGCAGCCACTGTGTCAGTCTACCTCGTTGAGGGTCTTCCTCTTTTCTGCTGATCCTGTGCTTTGACAAGCATGATGGCCTTTTCCAGGGACTGACCCCTCCTGGCAACATGTCCGACGTATGTAAGACGCAGTCTTGCCATCCTTGCTTCTAAGAAGCATTCTGGTTGTACTTCTTCCAAGACTGGTTTGTTCGTTCTTTAGGCAGTCCATGGTACATACAGTATTCTTTGCCAACATTACAATTCAAAGGCGTCAACTCTTCTTCGGTCTTCCTTATTCATTGTCCAGCTTTCACATGCATATGATGCGATTGAAAATACCATGGCTTGGATCAGGCACACCTTAGTCTTCAACATGACATCTTTGCTTTTTGACACTTTAAAGAGGTCCTTTGCAGCGGATTTACCCAATGCAATATGTCATTTGATTTCGTGACTGCATCTTCAATGGGTGCTGATTGTGGATCCAAGTAAAATGAAATCCTTGACAACTTAAGTCTTTTCTCCGTTTATCACGATGTTGTTCATTGGTCCAGTTGTGAGGAATTCTGTTTTTTTTTATGTTGAGGTGTAGTCCACACTGAAGAGTGCAGTCTTTGATCTTCATTAGTGCTTCAAGTCCTCTTCACTTTCAGCAAGCAAGGTTGTGTCATCTGCATAACGCAGGTTGTTAATGAGCCTTCTTCCAATCCTGATGCCCTGTTCTTCTTCATATAGTCCAGCTTCTCAGATTATTGGCTCAACATACACATTGAATAGGTATGGTGAAAGGATACAACCCTGACATGTACCTTTCCTGACTTTAAACCACTCAGTATCCCCTTGTTCTGTCTGAACAACTGCCTCTCATCTATGTACAGGTTCTTCATGAGCACAATTAAGTGTTCTGGAATTTCCATTCTTCACAATGTTATCCATAGTTTGTTATGATCCACACAGGTAAACATCCTTAACCCTTGGCAACCACTTATCTGTTCTTCCTTTCTATTGTTTTGTAATTTTAAGAATATTATAGAAATGGAATAATACAGTATGGAACCTTTTAGAATTGCTTTTTTTTGGTCAGCATAATTTCCTGGTGATGCATCCAAGCTGTTGGGTTATCAACTGTCTGTTCCTTTTTTCTTGTTGAGCAGTATTCTATGGTGTGGATGTTCCACAGTTGGTTTAATCATTCACCGGTTGACTACTTGTCACTTAAGTGGGAGACGTGTTACTTTAAACTACAGGGATATTTTTGTAACTATAGTGTCCAGCTGTGCCAAGGCAGAGGCAGGGCCCTACCTGCCCTGTGGACTGTCTGCTGTTGCATATTCCCGGCGTGTCCGCCATCCATCCAGGAGTAAGTAGACATCAAGAATCAGCTCCTGAGCCCTAGACCTCTTGCGCCTGAGGACAGGGGCCTGAACCGGTCTCTTTGTTTGGGCCAGCTTTAGGGTTTCTGAGGGATCGAAGAGTTGACTTCCGACTGATTACTCAGTGATTAGTCCAAACAAGTAACAAGCAAGGTGGGAGGAGATAAAGTTTTGCTGGTCAATTGGATCAGGCAGCAGGAAAAGATCGGTTGTTTGTAAGCATTTCAACATTGATTTGTATCACTCGTGGACGTGGCCAGTATCAGGGAGTGAAGATGGTCACATACCAGAGGGTTTTGGGGAATATATATATATATATTTATTTATTTATTTTGCTGAGACATTTCCAGTACGTTTTAATCGTCAGAAAGAGCTGCAGGCTGAGCATTGCCATTTTAAATATTTAAAATAGCATATGTGAAATTTTGTGTATTTGAAGCACTTTTCAAAATCCTTTATTATGCCTAATTTGATCTTTATTTTACTTCTCCATAGACAAAGAATAGAATCTAGAGTGTGTAAGGAAGCCATCAACAAATTTTATTCTAATATTAAAGAGGAACTCATCAAAATGGTAAACTCATTGACATAAATTTGTTCTAAATTTTTTTTCTTTATTACTAATCCTGAGGCAACATACTTTCGTCTTAGAAAAGCTTGCATTTGCTGGCGATATGGTAATGATCTCGTTAGAACCACCTGTATTACACTATGCTGTTTTTAACTTGGAAACCCTGGTGGCGTAGTGGTTGAGGGCTACGGCTGCTGACCAAAAGATTGGCAGTTCGAATCCATCAGGCACTGTTTGGAAACCCTACGGGGCAGCTCTACTCTGTCCTATAGAGTCGCTGTGAGTCGGAATCGACTCAATGGCAGTGGGTTTTGGTTTGGTTTTTAACTAAGTATGATGTATGTTAAAAATAAAAGTTATATGTGTATGTAATTTTGAAAAATGCATGCAAATATTTATTTTTGGTTTTGTGTAGATTAAAGAAGTCCAGATGTTGAAAAATCTTAAAAGGAAGAATGCTAAGGTAAATAACTTATGTGATTAAAGACATACAGTTGTACGATACTAAAATATATAGAATTAAGTAAAGATGTAACTGTGGGTTTTGGCCTTCAGAGTTTGTATAAGTTTTTTTGTTTGTTTTTAATTGTGGTATTGCCTTAGTCATTTGGTGCTGCTGTAACAGAAATACCACAAGTGGATGACTCTAAACGTTTATTTCCTCACAGTAGAGTAGGCTAAAAGTCCAAATTCAGGGCATTAGCCCAAGGGGAAGGCTTCTCTGTCGGCCTCCTCATCAGTCTTCCCCCAGACCAGGAGCTTCTCTGCGCAGGGGCGCCGCGTCCAAAGGATGTGCTCTGCTTCCAGCACTGCTTTCTTGGTGGTATGGGGTCCTCCCTTTCTGCTTGTTTCCCTTCCTTTTCATTTCTTGTGAGATAAAAGGTGGTGCAGGTCACACTCCAGGGAAACTCCCTTTACACTGGGTCAGGGATGTGACCTTGATAAGGGTGTTAAAATTCTACCCTAATCCTCTTTAACATAAAATTACAATAAAAAAATGGAGGACAACCACACAATCCTGGGAATCATGGCCCAGCCAAATTGATACACACATTTTTGGGGACATAATTCAATCCACGACAGGTATGTGTATAGGTAACGTTTGCCATTTCAGCAGTCTTCACTGTACCTTTCTGTGATGTTAATTACACTCTTCACGTTTTTCAGCCATCACCATTACCATTTCCAAAGTTTAACACCTTTAACAACAGCTTAGCGCCTCCCAAGCATTGTGTCGTTCTTCCCCGTATAAGGTTTTTTTTCTTTTTTAGTTAGGTTTTTATTTGATCTGGTGAGTGCTGTTAATGCAAGCTAAGGAATGGGGACCCTAGTCATCTTTGTTTCCTAAGGCTGCTCAAATGTCAAAATAATTGTTTTTATAATCAAAGACGAGAAATTCAAGACTTTTTTTGTTGCAAAGTTAAGCTAAAAGTGGCTAAAAGTGACCACTTATATAAAAAAAGTATAAAATAATGCATATTTATTGTTTCTGTGAATGTCAAAAAGCAAAACTTCCTAGAAAATTGTCTCAAGTCAAAGGATGGCCCAGGAAAAATACTGGGTTAATGGTCAGGAGACTTCATTTCTAGTCCTGGTGCTGCTACTTCAGTGTCGCACCGCCTTGAAAAATCCCACCTGTAGGTGTGGGAAACAAGCACCTTCCTCATCTGTAAAATGAGGAGCTTTGGACAAGTGACCTCAGGATCCTAGCCCTAAACCGGCATGAATCCCAGAGTGAGAGACCACTCCTTCTGCATTTACACTAGAAGTGGATTTGAGAGGTATACATTTTTCTTCCAGTGGTTACAAGCCTTTGTTTTTTCAGTTTTAAGCTCTTATTGGTCATTTCTACGTTGCTTTTAAGTAGTGGGAACAGTCTGAATGTCTGGCAGTGGAATGTTAGGTAGTCACTGAACGTGATGGCTGAGATAATAAAATCTGTTGTACTGAAATGTTCTTATTAAAATGTTCTTTTTGGGAGAGGACCAAAACATTCCCCTGCTTCATTGTTTTCCCAGGACACCTAGATAAAACCTAAACTCCTGAGCTCAGAGGGCCTAGTAAAACCTCCAGAGTAGCCGTGAGGTAGATACCCCACTGTTCGTTTCCTTTATAGCACTTTGTAATACACGCTGTTTGTATGTAGTAACTGTCTTCCCTACTAGACCAGAGTTTCTTGATGGTAAGAATTGGGTCTGTCTTGTTCTCCACTCTATTTTCAATACCTGGCACAATGTCTTGCACATGGCAGAGCTCAAATATTTACAAAATTAATTTAACAAAGGCATTATTATATCAGGTGATTTCAGGTATCGAAAAGAAAAGGCAACGTTTGATTGAAACCCAGGATGAACTGCTTCGGTAAGATAATATCAAAATCCTGTTTGAGAATTTACCTAGTAGGATATAATTATGGTGTCCCATTGGGGATGGTATAATCTGCTGCCGCATCACATCGAAAGCCCAAGTTACCTCTGAGCCCGGAAATTCAGTAAAGGTGGGTTATGCTGCCTAGTTGCTGAATCTTTAGCAAAGGAGAATTCAGCACTCATCTTCTGCCAGCAGGTGTCTGGACTCTGGCCTCAGAGGCAGCCTGATTTTGTAATTTAATGCGTAGACTCTAGAACCAGGCTGCCTGGATGTGCGTCCAGGCGCTGCCACTTATGTCTGTGCAACCTTGGGCAAGTTAACCTCCCAGTGCTTCAGTTTCCTCATTTGTAATATGGTCATAATAATAATACCTGTACTCATTAGGTGCTGTGAGAATTAAATGAGTGAATATATAGAAAGTACTTAGCAGTGACTGGCATGTAATAAGTGCTGCATAAGTGTTAATGGTTTTTGTTTATGTCGTTGCTGTTGATGAATACATTCCCAAGTGTTGGATTAGGAGAACTTGCCAGTCTTTGCAAGCCAGGGCTGTCCCCATGGGTTCTTTTGGAAATTGGAGCACACATTTGGAGCACATAACACCAGCCTGTCACCCAACAAGGATTTTTTGCTCTTCTGCGAGGCCAAGACTCTCGTGTAAGCTGGATGGTGGGTAGTAAAGCAGTACCAGATTAGGTCTCTGCTATTTAAGAGCTTTAAAATCACTTGAGATATAAACTGATATTACCAGAAAAGACAGTACATAATTAAATACTAAATTTTAAAGAAGAGACTGCCACAGGAATTTGGAGAGGGGAAAAATTGGTTATCTGGTCTATTGGTTTTCAAATCTAGACTGTGGACAGGCACTGGCCCATGATAAAATTTCCATTGGTCCAGGTGAAAATAAGAAAATAAAGGTAATAAAATAATGATAGCTAACACAAGCTTGCTGTGTGCGGGACAGAGTCATAAATGCTTTGTGTATTAACTCTAAATGCTTTGTATATTAACTCAATAATGATCCCCATGACCCGGTAAGGTAGATGATTATGGCCCTAAAGTAAGACTCTGACTTACTGTAATTGTCACCAGCGTGAGAGCACTCAGACATGTTTTAAAGACCAGCCTCTTTTGTTCCTTTTCTAGGTGTGATTTTCGAAGTTGAGAAGCATATTTTGAAAAGGAATAGTAGAAAAAATGTGGCGTATCATTGTTTTACCTTTACATGTGAAAAATTTAAGACACAGGGAGGTTACTCACTCACAGTCACACACGAGGGACGTGGTGGAGCCAGGATCTGATGTCAACCGCCTGACCCTGGCCCTGGCCCTGCCAGCATAAGACCGAGTCTTCTGGAATGTTAAATTTGTTCAATATGAAGAACTGCTAAAATGACTTCTATACAATTATAATACTAGAAGATAGTTCTTTCTTATATCTTTGACAAAAAATTGGCAGCCCCTTCCACTTTTAAAAATAGACTCGTGAAATCCAAGTTATCCCTTTTTGTTTTATTGGAGCCCTGGTAGCATAGTGATTAAGAGGTAGGTTGCTAACCATAAGGTCAGCAGTTCTAATCCACTACCTGCTCCTTGGAAACTCAGTGGGGTAGAGTTGCTATGAGTTGGAATCAACCAACAGCAAAGGGATATGTATTTTATAGGTGAAGAAACTGAGCCACTGAGAGCTGAAGCACTTTGCCCAAGGTCACAGCAGCCAGTGTGATAATTTTTCCACTGGTCTTTTTGGAAAGTGGGCAAGATTTTTACCTTGAAAGGGGCAAGGGGAAAGTTTTTGCCCATATCTTCACTCTTAAACTGAAATGCCTGATTACTCCTGCCCGGGGGCACTAAAATTCAACTAAGTATATGTTTTAATACAGTAGTTCCTAAATAGTCTCCCATGTGTTTAACTGATATTTATTGCACGTTGTATTTCAGAGTTGTTTCTAGGTTTCAAACTAAAATCTAGAATCTTTCATACATTTATAATTTTTCCATTCTTATAATTTATCATTTCAGAGCCAAAGAAATCTTAAATCATCTAGTCTACCTCCTTGTTTTTCCTGTTCACTCAGTATACTCACGTACGCAATCTTATGTAGTATAGGCTATTACACTTTATTATATCTCATTGATTTTTTTGGAAAAAAACACTTTGTTTTAGGTTAGAACCACAACTGAAACAGCTACAAACAAAATATTTTGAACTTAAGGAGAGAAAATCTTCCCTGAAGAATGCAGCGTATTTCTTATCTAATTTAAAGCAGCTTCATCAGGATTATTCAGATGTCCGAGAAAGAGCACCAGCAGCCAAGGAAACGGTAACCAATTTGTACATTTTACCGTACTTTAGGAGGAGATACAGGGCGTCTGCATGCTGGAACACCAGGAGCTTTGAGGAAAGATAGACGTAGATGCAGCATTACAGAGTCTACCCAAGCCAGCATCGTTGTAAATCAGTGCACGTTTGTTACAGCATTACTTTTCCAGCTGCTTCATGAAGGCTAGAGGGGTAGAGAAAAGTCCTGCACTGATTTTATTAAGTTACTTATGCTCCAGAGAAATGAATTTCCCCAAGGGAAGTGTGTATTTTGTGTACAAATCTCAGTTGAACAACCATGCTCTGCTTTATTACTATTTTGAAAAATGTAAGACCACTCTGATACATTTTTTCTTTTTTAAAAAATTTTTATTGGGCGTTAGGTGAAAGTTTACATAACGAATTAGTTTCCCACTCAATAGTTTGTACATAAAGTGTTCCATGACGTCAGTTGCCTGCCCCACAATGTGTCAGCGCTCTCCACATTTCCACCCTGAGTTCCCCATTTCCTCTGGTCCGGTTTTTCTACTCCTTTCTGCCTTCTCAAATTTGCTTTTAGGCAGATGTTGTCCTTTTGATCTCGTGTAGCTGGTTGTTCTAAGGCACATGTCAATTCAGCCATTTCTACATGTGCAGTTTGTGTTGGGAAGCAGATCGCCAGGCGTTCTTCCATGGCTTCACTGGGTGGGTTTCAACCACCAAGCTTTTGGTTAGTAGCAAAAAGTAAACTGCACCATTGAGGGACCTCAGACCCACTTTTATTTTTTTTATTGTGCTTTAGATGAAGGTTTACACAGCAGATTATTTTCTCATTAAACAATCAGTACGCTTAGTTTTGTAACATTGGCTGCCAGCACCACAACACTCTCACCTTATTGACCTTGGGTTCCCCATTACCAGCTTTCCTGTTCCCTCCTGCCTTCTCATCTTTGCCTCTGGGCTAGTGTGCCCACTTAGGTCTGTCTAATCTTTGGTTGGAAACCCTGGTGGCGTAGTGGTTAAGTGCTACGGCTGGTAACCAAGAGGTCGGCAGTTCAAATCTGCCAGGCGCTGCTTGGAAACTCTTATGAGGCAGTTCTACTCTGTCCTATAGGGTTGCTATGAGTCGGAATCGACTCAATCGCAGTGGGTTTGGCTTTTTTTGGTTTTAATCTTTGGTTGAAGGGTGAACCTCAGGAGTGACTTACTGAGTTAAAAGGGTATCCAGGGCCCATACACTTGGGGTTTCTCCAGTCTCTGTCAGACCAGTAAGTCTGATCTTGTTTTGTGAGTTAGAATTTTGTTCTGTATTTCATACCAGCTCTGTCCAAGACCCTCAACTGTGATCCCTGTCAGAGCAGTTGGTGGTGGTAGCTGGGCACTGTCTAGTTGCACTGGACTCAGTCTGGTGGAGACTGCAGTAGTTGTGGTCCATTAGTCCTTTGGACTAATCTTTCCCTTATGTCTTTGGTTTTCTTCATCCTCCTTTGTACCAGGTGGGACCAGTGGAGTATCTTAGATGGCCGCTCACAAACTTTTAAAACCCCAGATACTACTCACCAAAGTAGGATGTAGAACATTTTCTTTATAAACTTTGTTATGCCTATTGAGCTAGATGTTCCCCAACATCATGGTCATAACAGCCCTCAGCCCAGTGTTTCGATCCATCAGGGAGTTTGAAAGTGTCTGTGAAGCTTCCATGACCTTGCCTTGGTCACGTTGTGCTGACTTCCCCAGTTTTGTGTACTGTTAAATCCTTCACCAAAGTTACCATTTATCTATTATCTACTTAGTGTTTTTCCCTTGCTTCCCTTGGAATCGTCAAAGATTGTTTCTTTCTGCTCTAAATCTTTTCATGAGTTTTTATAATAGTGATCTTATACAGTATTTGTCCTTTTGTGATTGACTTATTTCACTCAGCCTAATGCCCTCCAGATTCATCCATGTTGTGAGATGTTTCACAGACTCATCATTATTCTTTATTGTTTCATAGGTGTCTTAGTCATCTAGTGCTGCTATAACAGAAAAACCACAAGTGGATGGCTTTAACGAAGAGAAATTTATTCTCTCACGGTCTCACAGGTTACAAGTCCAAGTTCAGGGTATTAGCTCTGGAGAAAGGTCATTGTCATCACTCTTCCCTCGGTCTGGGACGATCTCAGTGTAGGAACCTCAGGTCCAAAGGATGCACTATGCTCCTGGCATTGCTTTCTTGGTGGTATGAGGTCCCCATGTCTCTCTGCTCACTTCTCTTTTATACCTCAAAAGAAATTGCCTTAAGACACTACCTAATCTTGTAGACCTCACCAGTGTAACTGCCGCTAATCCTCTTATTACATCATAGTGATAGGATTTACAACATACAGGAAAATCACATAAAATGGTGGACAGTCACACAATACTGGGACTATGGCCCAGCTAAGCTGACAGGTATTTTGGGGGGACACAATTCAAACCATGACAGTATTGCATTGTGTGCATGTACCATAGTTTGTTTATCTGTTCATCTGTTGACGGGCACTTAGGTTGTTTCCATCTTTTTGCTATTGTGAACAATGCTGCAATGAATAGGAGTGGGATTGCTGGATCAAATAGTATTTCTATTTCTAGCTTTTTTTAAAAAAAAAAAAAGGAAGTGCTATATTGTTTTCCAAAATGGTTCTTCCATTTTACAATTCCACCAGGAGTGCATAAGAGTTCCTTCCAATCTCCCTGCAGCCTCTCCAACATTTGTTATTTTCTGATTTTTAATTTTTTGATTCATGCTAGTAATGTTGGGGTGAGGTGGTATTTTAGTTTGCATTTTTCTAATGGCTAGTGACCACGAGCATTTCCTCATGTGTCTTTTAGCCGCCTGAATGTCTTTATTGGTGAAGTGTCTGTTCATATACTTTGCCCGTTTTTAAATTGGATTATTTGTCTTTTTGTTGTAGAGTTGTTATATTTTCCTGTTAATTTTAGAGATTAGACCTTTGTCAGATTCATCATAGCCTAAAATTTTTTCACAGTCTGTAGGTTCTCCTTTTACTCTTTGGTGACGTCTTTTGATGAGCATAAGTGTTTAATTTTTGGAAGATTCCAGTTATTTAGCTTATCTTCTGGTGTTTGTGTATTGTTAGTTATGGTTTGTATCCTATTTATGCCATCTGTTAGGGCCTCTAGTGTTGACCCTATTTTTTCTTCTATGATCTTTATAGTTTTTGGTTTTATATTTAGGTCTTTAATATATTTTGACTTGTTTTTCTGTATGGTGTGAGTTATGGGTTCTGTTTCATTTTTCTACAGATGTACATCCAGTTTTGCCAGCACCATTTGTTAAAAAGACTGTCTTTTCCCCATTTAATGGACTTTGGGCCTTTGTTGAAGATCAAATGACTCAAGGTGGATGGATTTACATCTGGGTTCTCGGTTCTGTTCCATCGGTCAGTGTATCTGTCAAGCTGCTTTGATTACGGTAGCCTGCATAGTAGGTTCTTAGTTCAGGTAGTGCAAGGCCTCCTACTTTCTTCTTCTTCATTATTGCTTTACTTGTCTGCACCCTCTTCCTTTTTCATATAAAGTTAATGATTAGTTTTCCCATCTCCTTACAGAACGCTGTTGGTATTCGTATTGGGACTGCATTGTATTTATAGATTGTTTTGGGTAGAATTTTCATTTTCAAAATGCTGAGTCTACCTGTCCGTGAGTGAGCATGGCATGTATTTCCATTTATATAGATCTCTTTTGGTTTCCTGCAGCAGTGTTTTGTAGTTTTTTTGTATAGGTCTTTTACATCCCTGGTTAGATTTATTCCTAAGTATTTTATTTTTTTAGGGACTGTTTCAAATGATATTGCTTTCTTGATTTCCTTTTCATAGTTCTCTTTATTGGTGAATAGGAATCCAACTGGTTTTCGTATGTTTATCTTGTATCCCGATACTCTGCTGAATCTATTAGTTTCATTAGTTTTCTTGTGGAGTCTTCTGGGTTCTCTATAATATCATTATCGTCTGCAAATAGGGATAGTTTTACTTCTTCCTTACCAATTTGTATGCCCATTATTTCCTTTTTTTCCCTTATTGCTCTAGCTACGACTTCAGCACAATGTTAAAAAGGAGTGGTGATAAAGGGCATCCTTGTCTTGTTCGTTTTCTAAGAGGGAATGTTTTCAGCTTGTCTCCACTAAGAATGATGTTGGCTGTTGGCTTTGCCCTTTATTATGTTGAAGAATTTCCCTTGTTTCATTGAGAGTTTAACAGGAATGGGTGTTGGACTTTATCAAATGCCTTTCTGCGTTGATTGAGATGACAATGTGATTCTTTTATTTATGTGGTGGATTACACTGACTGCTTTTCTAATGTTGAAACATCTTACATACCTGGTATGAACCCCACTTGGTTGGAGTGTATTATTTTTTATATGATGCTTAATTCTCTTGGCTAGATTTTGTCGAGAATTTTTGCATCTACGTTCATGAGAGATATTGGTCTAAATTTTCTTTTCTTCTTTTTTTTTTTTTTTTTTTTTGTGGTGTCTTTGCCTGGTTTTGGTATCAGGGTTATGCTGGCTTCATAGAATGACTTTGGAAGTATCCCTTCCTTTTCTGTGTTTTCAAATAGTTTGAGTAGTAGTGGTGTGAGCTCTTCTCTGAATGTTTGGTAGAATTCTCCAGTGAAGCTGTCTGGGCCAGGGCTTTTTTTTTTTTTTGGTAGGGGTGTGGGTTTAGGGTTTATTCCCTTTTCAGTCTCTTCTCTTGTTATGGGTCTATCCAGATTTTCAGCCTCAGTTTGTGTTAGTTTTGGTAGGTAGTATATTTCTAGGAATTTGTCCATTTCCTTTAGGTTTTCAAATTTGTTGGAGTATAGTTTTTCATAGTACTCTGTTATGATCCTTTTTATTTCAGTTGGGTCTGTTTTAATGTCCCCCATTTCATTTCTTATTTGTGTTATTTGCATCCTCTCCTGTTTTTCTTTGTCAGTTTGGCCAATGGTTTTTGATTTTGTTGATCCTTTAAAAGAACCAACTTTTAGTTTTGTTGATTCTTTCTATTGTTTTTCTATTCTCTGTTTTATTTATTTCTGCTCTGATCTTCATTATTTCCTTTTTTATGGTGGCTGTGAGCTTCTTTTGTTCTGTCTGCCTTTGAGTTGTATAGCTAATGTTTTGGTTTTGTCCCATCTTTTTTTTTTCCTTTTTTTTTATGGTACTTTTGGGTGGTTTTACTTTAGATGAAGGTTTACAGGACAAACGAGTTTCTCATTAAACAGTACACACATTGTCCTATGACATTGGTTAACAACCCCATGACATTTCAACGCTCTCCCTTCTCAACCCTGGCTTCCCTATTACCAGCTTTTCTGTCCCCCTCCTGCCTTCTAGTCCCTGCCCCAGGACTGGTGTGCCCCTTTAGCCTTGTTTTTTTTTTTCATGGGCCTGTTCAACCTTTGGCTGAAGGGTGAACCTCAGGAATGACCTCATTACTGGGCTAAAAGAGGGTCCAGGGGCCATACTCTCAGGGTTTCTGCAGTGTCTGTTAGGCCAGCAAGTCTGGACTTTCTTTTTGAGTTAGAATTTTGTCCTACATTTTTCTCCGCCTCTGTCCGGGACCCTCTGTAGTGATCCCTGTCAGAGCAGTCAGTGGCAGTAGCCGGGCACCATCTAGTTTTACTGCCCTCAGTCTGGTGGAGGCCATGGTAGTTGTGGTTCATTAGTCCTTTGGACTAATCTTTCCCTTGTGTCTTTAGTATTCTTCATTCTTCCTTGCTCTCGAAGGGGTGAAACGAGTGGAGTGACCTAGATGGCTACTCACCAAATAGAGTGTAGAGTATATTCTTTATAAACTGTTGTATGCCAGTTGACTCACCAAAGTAGAATGTAGAGTATATTCTTTATAAACTATTGTATGCCAGTTGAGATAGATGTTCCCCGAGACCATGGTCCCCACAGTCCTCAGCCCAGCATCTCGGTTTCTCAGGGAGTTTGGATGTGTGTGTGCAGCTGCCATGACCTTGCCTTGTACAGGTTGTGCTGGCTTCCCCAGTGTTGTGTACTGTCTTACCCTTCACCAAAGTTTCCACTTACCTATTATGTTGTTTTTCCATCCCCACCCCTCCCCTCCCTCATAACCATCAAAGATTGTTTCTTTTCTATGTAAACCATTTCGTCAGTTTTTACTGTGGTGGTCTCATACAATATTTATTCTTTTGTGATTGATTTATTTACCTCAGCATAATGCCTTCCAGATTCATCCATGTTATGAGATGCTTCACAGATTCATCATTGTTCTTTATCGTTGCATAATACTGCAGTGTGTGTACGTACCATAGTTTATCCGTTCATCTGTTGTTGGGCATCTCGGTTGTTTCCATCTTTTTGCTATTGTGAACAATGCTGCAGCAAACACGGGTGTGCATAAGTCTATTCCTTTGACGACTCTTATTTCTCTAGGATATATTCCCAGCAGTGGGATTGCTGGATCATGTGGTATTTCCATTTCTAGCTTTCTAAAGAAGCGCCATATTGTTTTCCAAAATGTTAAAGAATTCTGATCTCCCTGCAGCCTCTGCAATATTTGTTACCTCCTCCTGTTTTATTAATTCGTGGCAGTGATGCCGGGGGGTGAGATGGTATCTCATTGTGGTTTTGATTTGCATTAAAAAAAAAAAATTTTTTTTTTTTTTTGAATGGCTAGAGATTGTGAGCATTTCCTTGTGTGTCTTTTGGTCACTGTAATGTCTCCTTTGGTCAAGTGTCTGGTCAAGTGTCTGTTCATTTCCTTTGCCCATTTTTTAACTGGATTATTTGTCTTTTTGTTGTAGAGGTACTGGATTTTCTTGTAGATTTTAAGTCATTAGACCTTTGTCTGATTTGTAATAGCCAAAATTTTTTTCCCAGTCTGTACATTCTCTTTTTACTCTCTTGGTGAAGTCTTTTGATGAGCATAAGTGGTTGTTCGAAGATCCCAGTTATCTAGCTTACCCCCTGGAGCTCGTATGTTGTTGGTTGTGGTTTGTATCCTGTTAATGCTGTGTATTAGGGCCTCTGGCGTTGATCCTGTTTTTTCTTCTATGAACTTCATGGTTTTTGGCTTTATATTTAGGTCTTTGATCCATTTTGAGTTAGTTTTTGTATATGGTGTGAGGTGTGTGGGTCCTGTTTCATTTTTTTGCAGATGGACATCCAGTTTTGCCAACACCATGTGTTAAAAAGACAGTCTTTTCCCCATTTGATGGAGTCTGGGTCCTTTTTGAAGATCAGGTGACCATAGGTGGATGGATTTACATACATCCGGGTTCCCAATTCTGTTCTATTGGTCGTTGTACCAGTACCAGGCTGTTTTGACTACTGTAGCTGTATGGTAGGTTCTGAGGTCAGGTAGTTCGAGTCCTCCTACTTTATCCTTCAATAGTGCTTTACTTATTTAGGGCTCCTTCCCATTCCATATAAAGTTAATGGTAAGTTTTTCCATCTTTTTAAAGAATGTTGTTGGTATTTGGATCGGTATTGCATTGTATTTATAAATCACTTTGGGTAGAATTGTCATTTTTACAGTGTTGATTTCTGTGCATGAGCATGCTATGTTTTTCCATTTATGTAGATCTCTTTTGGTTTCTTGTAGTAGTGTTTTGTAGTTTTATTTGTATACATCTTTTATATCCCTGGTTAGATTTATTCCTAAATATTTTATTTTTTCAAGGGCTTTATTGGCTTTTATTTATAGAAATCTAACAGATTTTTGTGTGTTTATCTTGTATCTAGCTACTATGTTGCATGTTTCTATTAGTTCCAGTGGTTTTCTCATGGAGTCTTTTGGGTTTTCTATGTATAGTATCATTTCATCTGCAAATAGGGAGTTTACCTTCTTCATTATCAATTTGGATGCCCTTTTTTTCTGTTTCTTTGCCTTATTTCTCTAGCTAGAACTTCCAACACAGTGTTAAATAGGAGTGGTGAGAAAGGGCATCCTTGTCTTGTTCCAGTTCTTAAGAGGAATGTTTCCAACCTCTCTCCATTAAATGGAGATGTTGGCTGTTGGTTTTGCAATGATGCCCTTTATTATGTTGAGAAATGTCCCTTTTATACCTATTTTATTGAGACTTTTTATCAGGAATGGTTGTTGGACTTTGTCCAACGCCTTTTCTGCTTCAGTTGAGATGATTATGTGATTTCTTTCTCTTTATTTATGTTTGAATTTCTATTGTTGAACCATCCTTGCATACCTGGTATGAATCCTACTTGGTCGTGGTATATTATTTTTTTGATATGATGCTGAATTCTATTGGCTAGAATTTTGTTGATTATTTTTGCATCTATATTCATGAGAGATATTGGTCTGTAGTTTTCTTTTTTGTGGTATGTTTGCCTGGTTTTGGTATCAGGGTTATGCTGGCTTCATAGAATAAATTTGGCCATCTCACTTCCTTTTCTATGTTCTGAAATAGTTTGGGTAGTACTGCTGTAAGCTAAGCTGTTCTCTGAATGTTTGGTAAAATCCTCCAGTAAAGGCATCTGGGCCAGGGCTTTTTTTGTTTGATGGGAGTTTAATTATCTTTTCCATCTCTTCTCTTGTTATGGGTCTCCAAATTTTCAACATCATTTTGTGTTAGTTTGGTTAGGTAGTGTGTTTCTAGAAATTTTTCCATTTCCTCTAGGTTTTCAAATTTGTTGGAGTATAGTTTTTAATAATACTCTGTTATGATCCTTTTTATTTCAGTTTTGTCTGTTGTAATGTCCCCCATTTCATTTCTTATTTGGGTTATTTGTTTCCTGTTTTTCTTTTGTCAGTTTGGCCAGTGGTTTGTCAATTTTGTTGATCCTTTCAAAGAACAAACCTTTAGTTTTGTTGATTCTTGTTGTTTTTCTGAGCAGGTGGGCTGTATGTTTTGTTGTTCGCTTGTCTGTAGTCGTGATACTTTAACACCTTTGTCCACTGGGTGGGGCCAGTCACTCAGCTGTGGTGCAGGGCAGGTCCAGCTGAAGCAGAGGGGCTGGGATAGGTTGTTCGTGGCACATCATAGGGCCGAGAAGGCAGGTCAGGGATCAGTGCTTGGCAGGTTCCTGTAGGCTTTGCGTGTCCTGCTTGGAAGTGTGATGTTCGGTGCACGGTGCTGGTGGGCAGGAAAGAGAGGGTAGGTTGTGATGTCTGGAGGTAATATGGGTGTGGGAAAGCAGAGAAACAAGAGCCAGAAACAAACATACAGAGGAAGAAAAAAGAGTGTAAAGAGAGCTTTCCACTGGAGTGGAGAGATGAGAAACCTAGAAATGGAGAAAAGGAAAAAGAAAAGAAAAAGGGGGAAAAAAAACTAGATAAAAATTTGGTAAAGAAAAGCCCCCAAGGGTCCCACCAGTGTGGCCACGAAGACCAGGGAGTTCTCCCAGGCTGCGCAGTATAGCCTGGCTAGAGAGGGTATAGATGTCACAGTATGAGGTATTCAGGAGACAAGAAAAGAAGGTAAGTATAGACAGAGGAGAGCTAAGAAAGGGAAAAAGAGAGGAAAAAGGAAAAAAAGAATGAAAAAAAAAAAAAAGGAATTGCCCCCAGAAATCCAGCATATGCAGCTGTGCATATTGGGGGAGTGGCTCCTAAGCCGTGCAGTGCAGCCTGTTTACAAGGGGCCCCCAAGCTGTGAAAAGAAAAAGAAAACCAAACAAAACAGAATAAAGCAAAAAAAACAAAAAATAATGCCCCAGGAATCCCACCGGCATGGTGTGGTGGGCCAGGGAAGTGATTCCCCAGTCAAGCGGGGCTTCACAGCCATTCAAGAAGCAGCAGAGATGGCACATGGAGCCAGGTCTTGGAGAGAAAGGAGGGGGAGGTGGTGGGAGGCATGTAGTAAACCAAAAGAAAATGGAAAGAGGCAACACCAGCTCAGGTATCCAGCTGCCAGGTCAAATCCATGTGGCCCGGGGTGGAAGCATTTGCCTCCTGGCCAAGAGGCCATGGCTGGCGGGAAACAGAGGAGGCCGAAGTGGGGAGGGAAAAGAGCGTGGGGGTTAGGAAAGCCTATATCGCTAGTTACCGGGTGCCGTCTGCTGCTGGGAACTTCGTGAAGTTGCTTTCCCGTACTCCATCTGCCAATCCACAGTGTGGGTGGGGCAAATCCAAGTGGCACAGATGCTGCACTTCCCAGCCGACTGGGGCGCCACACCTAGACAGGAAGCTCAGAGGTAGAGCAGCTGGGAGAGGGTGGGGGTGGGAAAGCATGTAACGCTCATTACTGGGTCCTCTAGCTCTTGCTGGGAGCTCCATGAAGCTGCTCTTCTGTGCTCCCTGTCAGCCCATCTCTGACTGTCCAAGATGGCGAATCCATGCTGCATTAGCTGATGAGGAACCTCAGCACATATCTCTCCTTGCTCTCTGACCTGTCAGTTTCTTATTCCATTCAGTGTTTGGCTGTGTTCTCTGTCCATTTGGTACTTCGGGTTCAGGAATGATGTTTGTCTCTGTTGTACTTAGTTTTTTGGGTCTTTGCTGTGATGGCACAGCATGGTGCTTCTGTCTAGGGCTGCATGGTGCCCGGAAGTCCCTGTCCCTTCTTTTTTGATGTGTGTTATCTATTGCTATAAATTGACCTCTGAGCACTGCCACTGCTGTCTCTAAAAGGTTTTGGTATGATGTGTTTTTCATTCTTGTTTGATTCTAGGCATTTTTTTAATTCCATCTTTGATTTCTCTATTACCTAGTGGTTTTTAAGCAAGGTCTTATTCAGTTTCTATGTATTTGATTTTTTTTCCCACGCTCTTCTTATTAATTTCTACTTTTATGGTGCTGTGCTCTGAGAAGATGCTTTGTATTATCTCATGTTGTCTGTTCTGGAGAATGTTCCATGTGTGTTGGAAAGAATGTGTACTTTCCTGCTGTTGGGTATGCTATATGTCTATGAGTTCAAGTTGGTTGATCGCGGCCTTTAGATCTTCTGTATCCTTGCTGAGTTTCTTTCTAGATGTTCTGTGCTTTACTGAGAGTGGTGTGTTGAAGCCCCCTACTGTTATTATGGAACTGTTGATTTCTCATTTCAGTGCTGTTAGTTTATGTTATATGGTGTTTAGATACTATAGCTATGTCCTTGTGGTGGACTGTCCCTTTAATCATTATATAATGTCTTTCCTTGTCTCTTACGGTGGATTTTGCCTTAAAGTCTATTTTATCTGAGATTAGTCTTGCTGCTCCTGCCCTTCTTTGGTTGCTGTTGACCTGTTTTTTCATCCTTTGGTTTTTAATATATCTGTTTCTAAGGTGTATCTCTTGTAGACGGCATATTGATGGGGCCTGTGGTGTTTTTTTTTTTTTAATCCATTTTGTCACTTTCTGTCTCTTTATTGGTGCATTTAAGCCATTTACATTCGGTGTGATTATTAATAACCAAAACCAAACCTATTGCCGTCGAGTCGGTTCTGGCTCATTAGTGACCATAGAGTTTTCCCAGGAGCACCTGGTGGATGTGATTATTAATAGGTGTGATTTTATTGCTGCACTTTGACATATTTCAAAGACCACACTCCTCTGTTCCTTTTCTACAGATTCATAGTATCTTCAGTACCTTTGATAGGGTCTCTGCTAGGATGTGATTTTAGAAGTTGAAAAACATTTTTAAAAATATATTAGGAAAAAGTGATATATTATTGTTTTGCTTCTGAATTTTTCCTAAAGACTTTGCTATTATGACATCCAGCTCATATTGAGATATCTAAGCAATTGAAAAAATCATATATGTTTACATATTTTAATATAATTGTTATATATGTCATCTCCACCTGCCCTGGCTCTGCATGCCCCCCTTTCTCTCCTCCTTCTCACCTACCCGTTGATCCCCCTGGGACCTTTGGGCCCTCGTCGGCCTCCCCCTGCCCTCCTGCAGCCTTGTGTTATCCCAGTCACCTCGTGCCCTCTGTGGCTAGACCGAGATGTCACGGATGAATGGGAGGTGGTGTCCCGCAGCCAGTTCGCCACCATCCCTCACACGGCCTAGTCGTTGCCGGGGCTTCGGGTACATCGTTCGGGATGGCCCTTGGGAGGGTATCCCAGGCATAGCCGAGGTCCTGTCTGGGGCCCAAACCGTCAGAGGCGCTGCCTGAGAAATTTTTCAAAGTCGTCATAAATGTGAAATGTCAGATAACGAGATGGTCGATAATTGATAAGCAGGTGTGATTTCAATTACGTCCTAAGAAAAATGGATTGAAACTGATTTGCACAGTGGTCTTCATTCAAAAATGAGAGGAGGAGCAATGGAAAGGTCCACCTGAACTGGCATTTGAACATAAGATTCAGCTATTTAGAAGAAAAATACTGTTACGGAGGTTTTTGTATTTGTTAATCTAAATAAATGTTTTTCCTTCAATAGTATGATTCATCCAGCCTTCCAGCTCTATTACTAAAAGCAAGAGGCCTTTTGGGAGCCGAAAATCATCTGCAAAATATCAACCATCAATTAGAGAAGCTCCTTGGCCAGGAATGAGAAGAGCAGTCTACCGAAACGTACCTGTATAAAGATTCCTTGTGTGCTACTGTCTGTTACCTTCTAAAACTGTACTTTATTTACAAATAAACACTTTCTTGAAAAATTAAAGGGAGATGTATATTTTTAATTTTCCACAAAGGAGACTAGGAAAAAGCCTAAACTTTACTAATGTCGAGTTGGACATTTCTTTTTATTGTTACAGCAGCACCTTCAAATACTGAAAATAAACTTGTCTAAGTGTTCAGGCTGGAAGTATGGCCTAGTCACCAGAATTTATTATTTTGTTATCAAATCAAATGACTGTGACAATGTTAAATAGCATCAGTTTGATTTATATAATAGCTTTAAGGTGCCATAATCATTTTCCTATTTTCTTGAGTAATAATTTGTAAGATGTTGACACCTTATCCTAATTAGCTTCAGACATGAGTTTTAGGCTATAAATGAACTTCCAAAATCATATAGATGTGAACATAGACTAATTTTGGTTAATAAGAGATTTCTATTAAATTTAAGTAAACCAAAGCCAATTTTTAATAAAATTGGTTTACTTAAGTAAAAAACAGTAGTCAAAAAGCAAAGTGATAAAACTTAGTTGATATACATAGGCGTTAAGTTAAAATAATTTGTTTACATTATCAAATCTAGTATTTAATCTTCAGACAAGTTCTCCGTGGTTATCAGCTACTCTTGTAATACTTCTAAGATGAGTTCATCAGGAATTTCATCCGCTGCACTGCTGTAACCGAGAAGACTAGCCTCTGCAGCTTCAGCCAATTCAGCATCTTCAGTGGCTTCCAAGAAGGAACCATCATCGATGCCATTATCCCAGTCATCACTGGAAGACACATCTTCTGGCAACTTAATAGGTGACAGTTGATGAGGATTCTGGGTTCCATTGCTTTTTGTTTCAACTGTTTCATCTTCTGTTGTAAATTCCTCTTCCTTTGTTTTCATGGGGGAGAGTAAGGGCATAAGAGAAGAAGTTATTCAGTCAGAATATATGACGATCTCACCATATTCAATCTATGTTGTATTAAGGTACTAAGAAATAAAGCCAGTTCTTCAACAGACACTAAAAGGAGTATGCTGGATGAATACTGTGTCCAATACAGTGACCACGGGAACGAGTTCACTCCCTGAAATGTTGCTGACACTGCAGCTCAGACACTGGGAACTCCAAATCTTTTCAGTGTCCTCGGGTGGGGCTAGAGCAAGGGTTGATTGACTATGATTGATTGATTGATTTTTAAGTGGACAGTCCAGCTGAAGACAAACTGGAAAACATGCATAAAGACTTATTTCCCTAATTTATATAGCACTTTAAAAATAAGAACATTGAAAAAACTGGTATAAAAAAGAGTTTGGGAACAACTGTGAAAATATGACTCTGGATTATAAACAGTTGCCAGCTATTGGATGCCAACTCAGGGTGACCCTATGGGTGTCACAGTAGATCTGTGCTTCATAGAGTTTTCAGTGGTGGTTTTTCTGAAGTACATTACCAGGCCTTTCTTCCAGAGTGCCTGAGTGGACTGGCACTGCCAACGTTTTGGTTAGCAGCTGAGCATTTGCACCACCTCGGGCTCTGGGATCATATATTACTAACCCTGTTGCTATCGAGTCAGTTCAGACTCAGCAACCCTATAGGACAGAATAGAGCTGCCCCATAGGGTTTCCAAGGAGCGCCTGGGGCATTTGTGAACTGCCAACCTTTTGGTTAGCAGCTGTAGCTCTTAACCACTGTGCTACCAGGGTTTCCAGGGTTATATATTAGGTAACAGTAATATATCAATGTTAAATTTCCTGAATTTAGTAATTCTACCAGTTACATAAGAATGTCCTTATTCTCCAACTACATGCTTAAATATTAAGCGATGAAAGGTTTTCATGCCTGCAACTTACTCTGAAATAATTCATCAAAAATAACAATGTGTGTATATACAGTTGAGAGGAAAAAAATGTGGCCAAATGTTAACAATTAGCCAATCTAGATAAACGGCATATAGGAAGGAGTTCCTTGTTCTCTTGCAACATTTCTGTAGGTCTGAATTTTTTAACTCAGAATCTGAATAACAATTTAAAAAGGATTAAAAAATCAGTAAGAAAGATAATGCAACAGAAAAACCAGCAAGTAACACTACTTGGTAATTTAATAAAACAGATAAAGTGGAAATGACAAAATGTTAACTGTTTAAACTAGGTGATGGGTACTGGATATTCATTAAACTCTTCTACTTTTCTAGATGTTTGAAATTTTACATAAAATCAAAACAAATCAATAGATATGTCCAAGCATTGGTAATACTGCACACCAAAAGTACTTTTAACTTGATAATTCTGAGGTATTCATAAATACAAAAATACAAAATTTTACAAGTACACTGAAACTATAAACCAAAAAAACCAAACCCATTGCCGTCCAGTCGATTGCAACTCATAGCAACCCTACAGGTCAGAGGAGAACTGCCCCATAGAGTTTCCAAAGACACCTGGTGGATTGGAACTGCTGACCTTTTGGTTAGCAGCCGTAGCTCATAGCCACTATGCCACCAGGGTTTCCAATGAAGCCACACTCATCAAAATAACACTCCAAAGAATAAGGATGACATACTCCTCCTGGTAGAGTAAAAGTTTTTAAAAATATTTTTCTTCAATTTGTTCTTGGTTGGTTATTTCCAAGTGCTCTTTTACCTAGTAGTAGAGTCTAGCTTAGCAGCTATATTACAGCCAGCTCCTACAGACCAAGAATGAGATTCTCGCCATTTCCAGCTTGGATATTTGTCTTAGTTGTCGAGTGCTGCTGTAACAGAAATACCACTAGTGGATGGCTTTAACACGCAGAAGTTTATTCTCTCACAATGTGGGAGGCTAACAGTCCAAATTCAGGGTATCAGCTCCAGGGGAAGGCTTTCTCTATCAGCTCTCAAGGGAGGTCCTTGTCATCAGTCTTCCCTGATCTAGTAAATTCTCAGCACAGGGACCCTGGGTCGAAAGGACACGCTCTGCTCCTGGCGTTAATTTCTTGGTATGAGGTCTCCCTGGGAAGCCTGAAGGGGACATGATGGTACGTACTAGGCACTGCCCACTTTGGTGTGCAGAATGAGGTCACCTGCCTGTAAACTAAAGAGAAGGGTTTCCAAGCCAACCGGTTATGCAGGGACTCTGGACCCTGGGTCGGAATATGAGAAGGGGCTTGCGGCTTGTCCTTGCTCACACAGGTACAGCAGCAGAGGACAGGGCTTTGGTGGCAGAACCTGCTCTGTTTGGAAGGCTAGAGAAGTGGACAGTTCCGACTGTGGTTAGACCCAAGTCCCATCTGGATCATGTAGAAAGCTGAAGAGCCACTTGAAATAGATCATATGCAACACGGGCTCTGCAATTTCAAAGCCACTTCATTCTCCACCCGCATTCGGCTAATAGCCTGATTACAGCCATACCAAAAACCTTCAAACACTGAGCGGCAGCCTTGGCTGCCCTTCCTGGCAGATGCGCCTCCCTTCCACCTTGCCCTATTTCATGCTTCTCTGGGACTGCAATTCCAACAGCTGTTTATACCTCCCAGGGCCAGAGTTACCTGGAGGAGAGGCAGACAGCTGTGGGCTAATTCCCGAAGTGCACTTCTGGGGACCACCAGCCCTGGCAAGCAGGCCGACACCCCACACAGGGCTGTATGTAGGCCAGAGCATGAGCAATGCTCCATGAATGTGGATGCCGCGGACTGAGGCTGACTGCTCCAGTCCTGCAGGTCAAAGTAGGCCTTCAGATGGGGATGATATTTTTGGTGAGATGCAGGGTAAGGGGAAAGGGTTGTCCCCTGAGTCACAAGGCAGGATGTTTTAAGGTTTAGGACACCGGCCTCTTGACAAGGGAGTCACTACCAGGAGATGCAGCACAGGGAGGAACTGGTGTCTGCTGTGTTGTCCTTCCGCTCAATTCTGGCTTCCTGTCCTGACAGCATCAGTTAGAGGTGGGTGCTCAGGGTGCTGCTGGAGGATTCAGACACCTCGGATGAACATCAAGGGGCCTTCCAAATCTAAGGGGCTAGGCGTCCTGACAGGAGCCCTGGTGGTGCAATGGTTAAGCGCTTGGCTGATAACCAAAAGGTCAGAGGTTTGAACCGACTAGCCCCTCCAAGGGAGTACTTAAGAGTTTGTTCAGGAGACTTTTTATTAATCAGATTGAATAGGTACCAAACTTAGACCATTATCTAGGATGTAAACTCACTCACTTGTTCAGCTTGTAGCAGGTAATTTTTATTCTAAACATAACACTAAAGGAAAAGGCTGACAGAAGGGACCAAAAAAAAAAACTAAAATTAGACTAGAAAACATAAAGCATCAAAAAGAGTACTGAGAAAAAGTTCTTACAAAATACAGGACCTCAGAAAAATGGACAGAGGACAGGTACAGGCAATTCATAGTAAAAACATGAATAGTAAATTTTAAAAAAAGTTCAAATTCATTAGTAAAAACATACAAATTTAAACAACTGAAGTACCACTTTCTACCTGTCAGGCAGGTAAAGGTTAAAAGGTAACAAAAGCAATGTTGGCGGAAGCACGGGGGAATAGCTGTTCTACAAAACACTTGTGGATGTTTCATTTCCTATAATTTTTATATAATTAGAGCGATTCGGCAATATGTACTACTGAAAATATTTGTGATATAACAGCAAGAAAGCCTACAAACCTTGCGTACTACGATTTAAAAAAAATATGAGCATACACAGACAAGTTCTGGAAGGCTCATAATTATAAGGATGATTTCCCTTTTGTTTATGTGTTTTGTAATGTCTTGGCACTAATTTTTATTCGTGTAAATAAAAGTTGGTTTCCCCATTTGAAAAGAGCCCTGGTCCTGGTGGTGCAGTGGTTAATTACCTGGCGGCTAACCAAAAGGTTGACGGTTTGAATCCACAGGTAAAAAGATGTGGCAGTCAGCTTCCGTCAGATCACAACCTTGGAAACAAGATGAGCAAGTTCCACCCTGTCCTACAGGGTCGCTACATGTCAGAATTGACTTGATGGCAACGGGTTTTTGGTTGGCAATTTGGTAATACCCATGAAAACTAAAAATGCATATACTCTGACACAATTGTACTTTTAGAAATTCATCCTATAGATAGAAATGTTCAAAAAGAACACATACAAAGATGTGTATTTTGGGCATAGTTTATAAAGGAAAAGATGAGAAATTTCTTAAATGTCTGGGATTAGATAAATTGCTATCTATACAAAGAAGTTCAAGCTGGATTCAGAAGAGGATATGGCACCAGGGATATCACTGCTGATGTCAGATGGACCTTGGCTGAAAGCGGAGACTACCAGAAAGATGTTTACCTGTGTTTACTGACTATGTAAGAGCATTCAACTGTGTGGATCATGATAAATTATGGATAACATTGTGAAGAACAGGAATTCCAGAACACTTAATTGTGCTCATGAGGAACCTGCACTTAGATCAAGCAGCAGTAGTTCAAATAGAACAAAGGGATACTGTGTGGTTTAAAGTCAGGAGAGGTGTATGTCAGGGCTGTGTCCTTTATACTTATTCAATCTGTATGCTGAGCAAATACTTTGAGAAAGATAAGAAGAAAGGGGCATCAGAATTGGAGGAAGACTCGTTAACAACATGTGATATGCAGATGACACAACCTTGCTTGCTGAAAGTGAAGAGGACTTGAAGCACTTACCGATGAAGATCAAAGATCACAGCCTTCGGTATGGATTATACCTCAACATAAAACAAAAATCTTCACAACTGGACCAATAAGCAAAATCAGGATAAACGGAGAAAATATTGATGTCAAGGATTTCATTTTACTTGTATCTACAAGCACTACTCATGGGAGCTGTGGTCAGGAAATCAAACAACGTATTGCATTGGGCAAATCTGCTGCAAAGACCTCTTTAAAGTGCTAAAAAGCAAAGAGGTCACTTTAAGGACGAATGTATGCCTGACCCAAGCCATGGTGTTTTTAATTGCCTCATAAGGATGCAAAAGCTGGACAATGAATACGAAGACCAGAGAACTGATGCCTCTGAATTGTGGTGTTGGAGAAGAATACTATGGACTGCGAGAGGAACAAACAAATCTGTCTTGGAAGACGTACAGCCAGAAGCAAGGATGGTGAGACTTCATTTCACATACTTTGGACATGTTATCAGGTGTGACCAGTCCCTGGTGAAGGACATCATGCTTGGTAGAGGGCCAGCAAAATGAGTCACCTCGCTGTGTCAACGAGATGGATCAGCACAGTGGCTGCAACAATGCTCTCAAGTATAACAACGATTGTGAGGATGGCACAGGACTGGACAGTGTTTCGTTCTGTTGTACACAGGGCTGCCATGAGAACTAACTGACTAGAAGGCACCTAACAACAACATACAAGGTGACTACACAAGAGTTAGAAAGAATGAGGTGCATTTTCTCAAGTATGGGCCAAGTGGGACAATCGCTACATTATATTTCTAAGTGAAATCAAGATACCAAACACTGTGTAAAAGCTATGTGGATACACCTGGACACACTGTACATAGCTCATTTATATCGTTGTACCAAGAACCAGTCAGTAATGACAAGCTAAAAACTGCACTTACGTCTTTGAAAAGCATCAGGAGACGTACTTCAGGAGGTAATGGGAAACCTGAGTCAGAAAGATAGTAAAACTGCTTTAGATAGATATCTAATTTTTACTTCGTGGTAAACACTGTAAAAACTAATAACTCACAGTCAGATTTGAAGTTTTCTGCTTTACATACAGGATCATGACATTTTTGATACCAAACTTCATTTTTCAGATCAACCAGGATCCTTTACATAAAAAAAAAAAAAAAAAAAATTAATACCCTGACTGGATAAAAAATGAAATCCAGCTACATGCTGTTGACAAAAGATACGCCTAAAACTTAAAGCTAGAGAAAAGTTAGAAGGATGGAAATAGACATACACCAAGCCAAAAAAAAAAAAAAACTGTGGTAACCAAAATATCACAGAAAATTGACTTTAGGGCAGAAAAGCACATATTGATTAAAAACTTCAACCTATATCTACCAAGTAAGACATCTTCCAAATATTTAACAGCAAAAATGGTCGTAACTACAAGTATAAACAAATCTACCGGAAGTCAAGATTTTCAACTTACTCTTGGTAACTCATAGATCAAGTATCTATACACACAAATAATATCAGTAAGAATACAGGAAATTTGAACAACAATTTTAAAAAATTAACAAGTTTGATCTAATAGGCTGTTTCCAGCAACTAGAAACAACTCTTCACAGTAACAATAGTAAAAATTGACTCCATGTTAGCTAGAATCTCATGAATTTAAAAGGGTCAGTTCACTCACACAGCACATTCTCTGACCACAAAGATTATTTAGGAATAAATAACGAAAGATAGCTAACAGAAACCCATGATTTGGAAATCCAAGACATTTCTAAATAACCAGTGTCTCAAGGGGAAAAATCACACAGGAAATTAGAAAATGTTTAGGAATGAATGAAAATGAAAATACTTCATATTACAATGTGAAATGCAGGTAAAAAGTGATCTTTATAGGGAAATTTAGTCCTCAAGGCTTATCTTACAAAAGGACAGCTAAAGATAAATGAGTTATCTAAATTGGAAAATGAACAATAAAATACACACTCATAAAATAAAAGCAAGTAATAAAGAGCAAAAAATTAAACAGAATAAGGCCAAAGCTTGAAGACTAATAAAATTCTTGCAAGGTTAAGAAAAAAAAATCACAAATGTTATTATAAGAAATCAAATGCCAGTGTAACTACAAATACAGCATATTCTAAAAACAAAGATATTGTGAACTTTTGCCAGTAACTTTGGAAACGTTGGTAAAACAAGTGACTGGGAAAAAAAAGATAAAACCAAACTATAAGCAGTCTTAAAAAGCAAGAGAAAATCTAAACAACCCTCTGTTGTCGTTAGCTGCCACCAAGTCGACCCCCACTCACAGCGACCCCATGTGGGACCGAACAGAACTGCCTCACAGGGCTTTCTTGGCTGCAGTCTTTACAGGAGCAGACTGCCAGGTATTTCTCCTGTGGAACCGCTACATGGCTTCGAACTGCTAACCTTTTGGTTAGCAGCCAAGCACTTTACCATTTGTGCCACACGGGCTCCTTACACAATCCTATGTCTACTAAAAATGACACCTTTTGATTAATTTAGAATCTTCCCACATTTCACAGAAAAGTCAACATAAAACGGCCAGTGTTCTGCATGGTAGTAGGGGAGGGAAGGGGACAGGTACCCACTGCCCAGGAAAGAACAAGGCAGGTGGATCAGGTCTAACTGCTCAGAGACATTTCGGTGACAGACTTCCTAGTACGCAGACTCACGTGCAGTTCCCAGACTGCACACTAGGCACCTGAGGTACTGAAAGAGATCACAGCTTTCTAGGGAAACTCAGCAATACCTGACATCTGTCAGATGCCTGGCAGACTTGCTGGAGGTAGGTCACAGGCTCAACATTACATGGCACTTCACTCCTTTCAGTGGTATCTCATCTCTGCAGAGCTCTTCATTTTGGTGGTGATTGTGATTAAAAAGTAACACACGTCTCATCAATGTGGGATAAGAAATGAGCACTATCCAATCTGATTCCAAGGTTTAAGAGGGTATGTGATGCCCAGAAGGCACACAGTCCATTAGTAAGTAATTGTATTTAAGAATGAAATAAAAATATTTTTCTTAAAATGTGTACATATTAGTTTTTTTTAATAGCTATACATTTTTAGGACATAAATACTTAGTAAGTTGTTTGGAACTAATAAAGAGAACCATTAGGTATTTCTTTTGGCTTAGGAGCCACTTGGAAAAATTCATAATGAAACACTAAGGGCAACATGAGCCGAGCAAGTTTAGGAACCTCTGGACTAGTGGTATTTCATAGGATAAAAGTCCTTACTCACGGAATGCTCTTTCCAGGATGTCTCTGATTTGGGAATTGCATATAGTAAGCAAACCTAGAATCAATGAATTTACAGCACATGGCCCCCTGGAAAATATCACACACACTAGGTAACCATGCTGTTGTTGTTGTTAGGTGCTGTCAAGTCAGTTCTACCTCACAGCAGCCCTATGTACGACAGAATGAAACACCGCCCAGCCCTGCACCGTCATCCCAATCATGGCTATCTTTGAGTCCGTTGTTACATCCCCTGAGTCAATCCATCTTGTTGAGGGTCTTCCTCTTTTTTAACTCTCTACTTTACCAAGCATGATGTCCTTCTCCAGGGACTGGTCCCTCCTGACATGTCCCAAGTATGTGAGATGAAGTCTCGCCCTCCTGGCTTCCAAGGAGGACTCTGGCTGTACTTCTTTCGAGACAGACTTGTTTGTTCTTCAGGCAGTCCATGGTATGTATATTCGATATTCTTCCCCAACACATAATTCAAAGGCATCAGTTCTTCTTCAGTCTTCCCTACTCCCTATGTAACCATATGAATTATGAAATATAGCATAAATGTTCCCTGCTATGTTAGATGACCACACACTTCTGAGAGCATCCAGAGCAGGAAGGCCCTGGGGAGCGAGGCCACATGTCCTAGTCCTCACTCCACTTTCACCTGTGCCTTTTGAGTCCTTCTGTGCTTAAAATTATTAGTAAAGGTTGATATTCAATAAGATCTCTAACTCATCTGAGTATGATTATACAATCCAATCCTCAACTTCATTAGTAATCAGGGAAATTCCAAAGAAAACCACACAACATATTTTATATTCACTAGGTTAGAAAAGGAAACCCTGGTGGCATAATGGTTAAGTGTCATGGATGTTAACCAAAAGGTCGGCAGTTCAAATACACCAGGCGCTCCTTGGAAACTTTACGGGGCAGTTTTACTCTGTCCTATAGGATTGCTATGAGTCAGAATGGACTTGATGGCAATGGGTTTGGTTTTTGGGTTTAGGTTAGCAATAACAATAATAAATAAAACCTAACTTTAACAATAATGAGGAAACCCTGGTGGTGTAGTGGTTAACTGCTACAGCTGCTAACCAAAGGGTCGGCAGTTCAAGTCCGCCAGGCGATCCTTGGAAACTCTATCGGGCAGTTCTCAACGGCACTGGGTTTGGTTTTTTCGGGTAATAACTCAACGGCACTGGGTTTGGTTTTTTCGGGTAACAATAATAAAGTGTTGGTGAGAATATGGAACAGTAGAAAAATTTCAAAACAATGCTAGTGAGAGTATAAATTAGTACAACCATTTTGGAAAAATATTATTCAGCAAAATTAAACATGCACATGTTCTATGCCATAGCAATTCCACCTGTAGACATACATTTCAGAAACTCTTGAACATGTGCACCAGGTGATATGTATAAGGATGTTTGTAGCTTCATTGTTCACAGCAGCAACCCAAATGACCATTTCAGGGCAATGGGTAAACTGTGGTGTAATTATGTAATGGTAAGACTATACAATAATGAAAAAAAGAATGAACAACGGCTATATCAATGACCATCACAAATACAATGCTGACCAAAAGCAAGTCAAAGGATGCAATTTACATAAAACTAAAAAACAAGTAAAAAGAAACAACAGACTATTTAGGGATACAAACAGAAATGGAAAAACCATAAAGAAAAGCAAGGGAAAGACTGACACAAAATTCAGGATAATGACAATCACCTCTGAAAGCTGGAGAAGGGGAAGAAACTGCGGCTGGGCCCACAAGGTGCTTTTAAAGTTTGGTAAGTTCTGTTTCTTCAGGTGGGTGTTCACTTTATTGTTAGTCTTTAAAATGTACATATACATTATTAAGAAACCACCAGTCGCTATCAAGTCAGCTCTGACTCGTGGCGACCCCATGTGTCAGACTAGAACTGTGCTCCACAGGGTTTTCAATGCCTGATTTTTTGGAAGCAGATCACCAGGCCTTCTTTCTGAGGTGCCCGTGGGTGGACCAGAGCCTTCAACCTTTTGGTTAGCATCTGAGTGTGATAACTGTTTCCATTATGCAAGAACTCACTTATATGTATATTTTAGTTAAGAAAACAATACATTATGAATACAGCTTTGAATAGATTATAAATACAACTTTGACAGATTATGAATAAAGTCAATAAATGTAACTTTGTAATTCTTCCAAAAATATATACATATAGCAACCTCGAGAATTTCAAAAGGGTGTAAGATGATCACGGTATGATACTGCTTTTTTTGTAAATTTATATGCATAGGAAAAAAGACTAGTAAAATTAAATATGCACAAGAAAGACAAACATCCAAATGATAACCATAGTTCTGGCTGACTTGTGGGATCATGCATTATCTTTTCCTTTGTGTTTTTCTATGCTATTTGTGTACTGTGCATACAGTCTCTGACGTCTTTTTTTTAACTGCATTAATCTAAGTATACCAAGTACAGCATTGAAACACGCTACTCAACATATTTTGCAGCTTTCTAGCAAAAGTTTCATGATCAGTTTCTCATGATTGGCCTATGTGCCATGAAGTCTCAGCTTGGGCATTAAATATAAAAAACATAGCAGAATTTCTCATATGATTGATAACCAGTGGGTTTTTATTTAGCCCCTATTCTAACCATATCCTTATATTATTTAAAATTCCATCCCTGGTTTTACTTCTCCTTTACGTCCTCTTCTTTTGCCATGGGCATTCTGAAGGAAATTTGGGAATATAGGCCCGAGCATACACAGCAAACATTCAATAAATACTGATTCCCTTCAATACCCAGGCTTTGTTTTGAACAAGTCAGCACTACCTTAACCTCTTTTTCTTCTTTTTTAGAGGAGGATGGAAAATATTTATTTTGTTCCTCTTGAGTTGCTTTTCCACCTGAGCAAATAGTACCATCTACGAGGTTATATGCAGCACATGTGAACATAAGAAAATGAAAATCCTCAGAACTGGACCAAACATCATCATAAGCAGAGAAGAAGTTGTCAAGGATTTCATGCTTTTTGTATCAACAATCAACACCCATGGAAGCAGCAGTCAAGAAATCAAATACCGTACTGCACTGGGCAAACCTGCTGCAAAAGACCTCTTTAAAGTGTTAAATAGCAAAGATGTTACTTTGATAACTAAGGTGTGCCTGACCCAAGCCATGGTCTTTTCAATCCCCTCATATGAATGTGAAAGCTGGACAATAAAAAAGGAAGACTGAAGAAGAACTGACATGTTCAAATTATGGAGTTGGCAAAGAATACCGAATATACCATGGACTGCCAGAAGAATAAACAAATCTGTCTTGGAGGAAGTACAGCCAGAATGCTCCTTAGAGGTAAAGATGGTAAGATTACTTTGGACACGTCATGAGGAGGAGGACATCATGCTTGGTAAAGTAGAGGGTCAGTGAAAAACAGGAAGACCCTCAACAAGATGGACTGACACAGTGGCTACAACAATGGGTTCAAACATAGCAATGATTGTGAGGATGGCGCAGGACCAGGTGACCTCTCATTCTGTTATACATAAGGTTGTTATGAATTGCCACCAACCCCATGGCACCTAACAACAGCATAAAGCTGCTTAATAAGTTCTCTTCCATTTTAACCTCCAACTCTTAGTATTAACTGGGCAGAGTTTTCTTCTTGCTCCAAACTGCCTCATTTATATTTTATACTTCGTAATGTATCAAGGGCCAACAGCGACAGAGTAGGTAATACCATACCTTTCCATCATCACTGTTTATTCACTTATCTACTGCCTGTGGTGCCTTTCTAGTCCTAGTCAATTCCACCTTGGTCTTCTCAAGATTATACTATCTAAGAGATTATTTTACCAAATAAAATATAAATAAAGCTGATAAGTGCAAGGGCATTGTAATAATTAAGATATTCAAGTTAAATACTATCAAATACCAACCAAATACAACAAATATAAATTGAATTTATTAAACTAAATTTATTACAAAATTATTTTCATATTCTCAACTATTAAGAAATTGTAAACATTTAAAATGTAATATTGGTTAAATACTTAGAAATGATTATTAAATAGCATCACTTACATGATATTATTACTCTTGTGAGCTCTTCCAATGTTTTTGCACCAGCGATATTTACAAATGTCATAAACCAATAATTCTTCAGGAAAAAAGTAGTTCCAACGCCAAATTCCTAAAATGCAAACAATGTTTCTAAAAGGTATTAATACCCTATCATATAGTAATTAATAAAGAATAAGATTATCTTTACCTCCTTTAATGCCATTTTTATTCACCAAAGAAAGAACAAATTGATCAATTTCAGGGTAGGGTGAACACTGAAAACCTTCAATTGTTTCTACTGCAACAGAGAGAAGAAACATTTATAAATCATAACGGTTAAAGTTGAGGAGTTAAGTTTTGATTAAATTGTTTTTAGTACAATTAGAAATTCTGTAACCTCTCAGCTTTTTTTTTTTTTTTTGTAATCTACCGTTTAGTTATGTCACGGATCCTTATTACTCCATAAGGAATCAGGTAAAATTAAAATCTCTCAATTATGTCAAATGTTAACTTTCATAAAAAGCATTTGAAATAATATCAACTGCTTCCTTCATTCTGAAAAAGAGAAAATCAGCCCCTGACATCCAGGAGCTTGGCTGGTGCTCTCAACCAGGCCCTAGTGGTGCTACGAGCTGGTCCAGCGGCACTCACCACTCACCGCTTGGCCTTGGTGTTCTCCTGTTGAACATAAACTACTTCACAGAATTTCAGCCTCAGACAAGGCCACTCTGTGGTCATGAGGGAGCAAGACAAAAACAGGACCACTGGTAATCATGGCTGAAAACAAAGTATAAATATCATCCAAACCACAAAAATGACCAAGCTCCCTCCCATCCTAGCTAATATAGAAATGACTGCTACTTCTTTACCAGTTACAGCCTTAGTTTCGTTCCAGTCTGCCTTCCTTTTAGACAACATTAATATTAAGATGGCGCCCTGGTGGTACAGGGGTTATCAGCTGCTAACAAAAAGCCCGCGGTTGGAAACCAGCAGCTGTTCCACAGGACAAAGATGTGGCAGACTGCTTCTGTAAAGATTGCAGCCTTGGAAACACTATGGGGCAGTTCTACTCTGTCCTACAGGGTCACTATGAGTTGGAATTGAGTTAACAGCAGTGTTTTTTGTTTTGTTTTATTTTTTGATATTAAGAGACCCAATCATACAGATGTCCCTGACACCACCCAATGCACAGCAATTACCTGCTCTCCTGGATAGTTTCCCGAGCCACCTTGTCAAAGCCTATAAAATCCTTCCTCACACACTCTTACTGATGGTCTGTGCTCTCCCTTGATGCAACGACTAAGAAACCCACCTGGTTCACTATAGTTCACCCTGGTGGTCTTTAGCTGGAGGGCACTGGCAATTCAATTATATTTTGTATCTAAGAATCTGCTGTAATAATTTAGAATAATTTATTTAAATCTTCATTTAATATTTAAAGATGGAATAGCCTAGTTTTCTGAAAAAATCAAGTCTATATTTCAATTACAAAAGTAATATGCATAATTGGAGAAATCTCAGAAATATGTTAAAGTAGAAAGGAGAGAAATAAACTACAAATTAATGCCTAGAAATAATAATCAGAAGGAAACATACAAAAATGTTTTCTGTATTTCTTTAATAAACTTGTGATCATACCATACATACAATTTTCGAGCCTACTTTTTTCTCTTGACATCCTGAATGGGTATTTTCCCTATAATTATATAAGCTTTATAAACTGAATTTTAGTAGCTACAAAGTATTTCACGGTATATAAAAAATGCTACTTTGTTTTAGATATAGATGTTCAGGTTTTCACTATTGTAAGTAATGCTGTATCAAAATACATGTTTAAAAATGTTTACTGGAGCATTTATGTAAGAAATCTTATAAAAAACCTATGTTCTTTCAGTACCAGAATGGGTAAATTATGATACAGCCATACTATGAAAAACTATGCTGTCATTAAAAAACTGAGGACGATCTCCACATGTTGGAAATACAGGAAAAATTCTGCCAGATTAAAAAGGAGATTATTAACAGTGATTACCTCTCTTTGATTTTGGGCAGAAAAGTGAAGAAATTTTTATTTTATTATTTGTTTATTTTAATTTTACAGCCTACATTATTTTTGTACTTTTTAAAGAAAACACCATAAAATGAAAATTAGTGAATAATGCTCTAATAAACATCTTTTTACACATTCCCCATTTTGGATAGAAACCTAGAGGTAGTTTTAAAGAATCAGTAGATACAAATTTACTCAACATTTAAGATTTTTAAGGCAAAAGAGATTTTGTATTTTTAAAATTTGATAGGAAATTATTTTCCAAAATTACCTAAAGGAAGCAGAGCCAAGATAGCAGAGTAGTCAGACACTTCTGGTGATTCCTCTTACAAGAAAGGCCCCCAAAAAACAAGTGAAACAATTATATTTATGACAGGCTAGGGGCCCTGAACATTAAAGACAAAGTTAGAAAAAAAAACTTGAGTGGCAGGGAGATAGAGAGAGACGGTTCAGAAGCCGAGAGGACTTGCCAGACCTCAATCACCGGGAACCCTCAGGCACCATTCCGTGGAGCAGCTGTGGTGGGATGGTGATAACATTCCAGCTGCAGTTTCCTCAAGAAAAGAAAGCCAGCCACACAGCGTACTCACGCCTCCAGAACCTGAGAAGAACTGCACTCTCGGCAAAAGCTAAGTACTTGGGTATATTTTACCGTGCCCCCAGCCCCCAAGCCAGCTACGGTGGCTGTTGATTTCGCTGGACCTGAGATAGGCCAAACTCATCTTATGAAGCCAGAGTAGCTCTGATATCAAAACCAGGTAAAGACACCACACACAAAAAAAGAAATTTACAAGCCTATATCCCTCATGAACTTAGATGCAAAAATCCTCAACAAAATTCTAGCCAATAGAATTCAACCACGTATCATAAAAATAATTCACCATGACCAAGTGGGATTTATACCAGGTATGCAGGGATTGTTCAACATTAGAAAAACAATTAATGTAATCCATCATATAAATAAAACAAAAGACAAGAACCACATGATCATATCAACTGATGCAGAAAAGGCATTTGACAAAGTTCAACACCCATTCCTGATAAAAACTCTCAGCAAAATAGGATTACAAGGAAAATTCCTCAACATAATAAAGGGCATTTATACAAAGCCATTAGCCAACATCATCCCAAATGGAGAGAGTCTAAAAGCATTCCCCTTGAGAACGGGAAACAGACAAGGATGCCTTTTATCGCCACTCTTATTCAACATTGAGCTGGAGGTCCTGGCCAGAACAATTAGGCTAGATAAAGAAATAAAGGGCATCCAGATTGGTAAAGAAGTAAAAGCATCTCCATTTGCAGGTGACATGATCTTATACACAGAAAACCCTAAAGAATCCTCAAGAAAACTACTCAAACCAATGGAAGAGATCAGCAGAGTATCAGGATATAAGATAAACATACAAAACTTAGTTGGATTCCTCTACACCAACAAAAAGAATATCGAAGAGGAAACCACCAAATCAATACCATTTACAGTAGCCCCCAAGAAGATAAAATATTTAGGAAGAAATCTTACCAAAGATGTAAAAGACCTATACAAAGAAAACCACAAGACACTAATGTAAGAAACCAAAAGAGACCTACGTAAGTGGAAAAATATAACTTGCTCATGGATAGGAAGACTTAACATTGTAAAAATGTCTATTCTACCAAAAGCAATCTATAGATACAATGCAATTCCAATTCAAATTCCAATATTTTTTAATGAGATGGAGAAACAAATTACCAACTTCATATGGAAGGGAAAGAGGCCCCGGATAAGTAAAGCACTGCTGAAAAAGAAGAACAAAGTGGGAGGCCTCACACTACCTGATTTTAGAACCTATTATACTGCCACAGTAGTCAAAACAACCTGGTACTGGTAAAACAACAGATACATAGACCAATGGAACTAGACATAAATTCATCCACATATGAGCAGCTGGTATTTGACAAAGGCCTAAAGTCAGTTAAATGGGGAAAAGACAGTCTGTTTAACAAATGGTGCTGGCATAACTGAATATCCATCTGAAAAAAAAAATGAAACAGGACCCATACCTCACACCATGCACAAAAACTAAGTCAAAATGGACCAAAGACCTAAATATAAAATCTAAAATGATAAAGATCATGGAAGAAAAAATAGGGACAACGCTAGGAGCCCTAATACATGGTATAAACAGTATACAAAACATTACTAACAATGCAGAAGAGAAACTAGATAACTGGGAGCTCCTAAAAATCAAACACCTATGCTCATCCAAAGACTTCACCAAAAGAGTAAAAAGATGACCTACAGGCTGGGAAAAAGTTTTTAGCTATGACATTTCCAATCAATGTCTGATCTCTAAAATCTACGTGATACAGCAAAAACTCAACTGCAAAAAGACAAATAACCCAATTAAAAAATGGGCGAAGGATATGAACAGGCACTTCACTAAAGAAGACATTCAGGCAGATATCAGATACATGAGGAAATGCTTGTGATCATTAGCCATTAGAGAAATGTAAATCAAAACTACAATGAGATTCCATCTCACTCCAACAAGGCTGGCATTAATCCAAAAAACACAAAATAATAAATGTTGGAGAGGCTGTGGAGAGATTGGAACACTTATACACTGCCAGTGAGAATGTCAAATGGTACAACCACCTTGGAAATCAATTTGGTGCTTCCTTCAAAAGGTAGAAATAGAACTACCATATGGTCCAGCAATCCCACTCCTTGGAATATATCCTAGAGAAATAAGAGCCTTTACACGAACAGATATATGCACACCCATGTTCACTGCAGCACTGTTTACAATAGCAAAAAGATGGAAGCAACCAAGGTGCCCATCAGCTGATGAATGGGTAAATTATGGTATATTCTCACAACGGAATACTACCCATCAAAAAAGAACAATGATGAATCCGTGAAACATTTCATAACAGGGAGGAATCTGGAAGGCATTATGCTGAGTGAAATTAGTCAGTTGAAAAAGGACAAATATTGTATGAGACCACTATTATAAGAACTTGAGAAACAGTTTAAACAGAGAAGAAAATGTTCTTTGATGGTTACAAGAGGGAGGAGGGAGGGGTATTCACTAATTAGGTAGTAGACAAGAACTGTTTTAGGTGAAGGGGAAGACAACACATAATACAGAAGCGGTCAGTACAACTGGACTAAACCAAAAGCAAAGAAGTCTCCTGAATAAACTGAACGCTTTGAAGGCCAGTGTAGCAGGGGCAGGGGTTTGGGGACCATGGTTTCAGGGGACATTTAGGTCAATTGGCATAATAAAATCTATTAAGAAAACATTCTGCATCCCACTTTGGAGAGGGGTGTCTAGGGTCTTAAATGCTAGCAAGCAGCCATCTAAGATGCATCAATTGGTCTCAATCCACCTGAGGCAAAGGAGAATGAAGAACACGCAAGACCCAAGGTAATTATGAGCCCAAGAGACAGAAAGGGCCACATAAAAAAGAGACTACACCAGCCTGAGACCACAAGGACTAGATGGTGCCCGGCTACAACCGATGACTGCCCTGACAGGGAACACAACAGAGAACCCCCTAGGAAGCAGGAGAGGAGTGGGATGCAGACCCCAAATTCTTGTAAAAAGACCAGACTTAATGGTCTGACTGAGACTAGAAGGACCCTGGAGGTCATGGTCCCCAGACCTTCTGTTAGCCCAAGACAGGAACCATTCCTAAAGCCAGCTCTTTAGACAGGGACTGGACTGGAATACAGGATAGAAAATGATATGGGTAAGGAGTGAGCTTCTTAGATTAAGTAGACACATGAGACATGAGACTATGTGGGCAGCTCCTCTCTGGAGGGGAGGTGAGAAGGCAGAGGGGGTCAGGAGCTGGCTGAATGGACACAAAAATACAGTATGGAGAGAAGGGGTGTACTGTCTCATTAGGCGGAGATCAACTAGGAGTATATAATAAGGTGTATATAAATTTTTGTATGAGAGACTGACTTGATTTGTAAACTTTCACTTAAAGCACAATAAAAATTAAAAAAAAAAAAAATTACCTGAAGTGCTGCTGTGGTTAAAATACTCAACTCGTTTTTTTATATTCTGGTATGTGTCACATGTAAGAATTTGTAAAGTATCTGAGAATCTGAAAAAGAAAATATGGAAAAGAAAAAATTAACATATATAATAGTTCAGGAAGCACGGTCAGAGAAACAAAACTGAATTCCAAATAGTTCCATGTGAAAATTTTTTCCTCAACAGCTATTTGTTCTAGGACATTTATGCCACATTTACCCACAAAAGCACCATTCCTATACAAAAAAAAAAAAAGTGTAGGCTGCTGATTGTTTAAGATACTTTCCTTAATTACACAGTGAATCACAGGACTCTCAGACTGCTGAAGCTATTGACTGATGCAGAATTCTTTTTCCAAGGCTTTTGAAATTTTTGTTACAATTACTTAAAAGATGTGATATCATAGGAAGAAATAATTTTTATGAGCAAAAAGGGAAAAATGGATTAAAATTAACTGAATGAAAGGTACATTTATAACCATATAGAATTTAATTCGGCCTTCCTTTCAGGAAAAAAAAATAGTATTTATTTGGATACGCAAAAAAAAATGTTAAGATAACCCTGTTCAGTGGAATCTCCACTTCTGTGCGATTAATACTGATCTCAGCAAAAAAAACATATGGAATTTGGTAATCAGGAGAGCAATCTTCTAATTCAGGCTGTACTAAAGGCCACCACGTTGCTTTTCCCACATACAACAGAAATAATGTGGCCTGATTCTGGTGCCAACAGTTATATAAACTTCATAACCTACTACCATTGTACCAGCTCTGCCACCACCCCACTAACAGCTAACACTTACTGAGCAGATACCATGTGCCAGGCACTAATCTAAATGCTCCACAAACCAAAAAAACCGGTTGCCAGTGAGTCGATTCCAATCACAGCGACCCTACAGGATAGAGCAGAACTACCCCATAGGGTTTCCAAGAAGTGGCTAGTGAATTCGAACTGCCGACCTTTTGGTTAGCAGCCATAGCTCGCTGTAGCTCTTAACCACTGGGCCAGTTTAAATACATCACAACGACCTCATGAAACAGATGTTATTATTTTAAAGGTGAAGAAACTAAGACTTTGCCTTTGCCTCTGAGATATGATATGAAAGTAAACAGTACAGAGATAAATATGTGAAAAAAAAATAATCCATCTTCTCACCCTCCTGGTTAACCACTGTCAACAGTGTATATCCTGACACAACTTTCCCTACAGTAATGTATTTTAAATATTATTAAAATTAATACCTAAGGCATTTTTATTTAAAATTGTATCTAAAGGAAGAAAAAGGAAAAGAATTCTAGCAAGTTCATGGCAAGTTAGTTTAATCCTTAGCCACATGTTTGGGGCTGAGAAAATCAGTTGTCAGTCCAGAATGAATAGGAATGAAGGCAAATATTCCTGCTGAAAGATGTCTTTCGTACTTTTTAAAAATGACCAAATGGGAACTTAAATGTTCAACAGTATAACAGACAATAAATTAGAGTATATCAATATAATAAAATTTTATAGGCATTAAAAGTTGTATTACAATTAACTTGGCAAATTATTAACTTGGTAGAATACCCATGAAATAATGCTGAATGGAAGAAAAGGTGATGTAACTATGTAATCATCTCCAGAGACACCCTGAAGGAGCTATGTAAACATGCATGTGTGTATACATATGAAAAGAAAAACAGGCCTTAGTAATTATATTACCAAATGCAATACCGTTTTCACTTTCTTCTTTAGAGATGTGATAATCATGCTAGAAAACCAGGAAAATATGTAAAATATAACCATAAAAAGACATAAAGAGAAAACGACATGTTAAAAAAAAATCTTTTACTATTATTTTTCAGTTAATGGAGAAAAGGAACAGTTAACCTAGAATTTTAAGAACTGACTTTTTTTATTTAGAATGAATTTACACATTTCACACTTCATTAATATACTATGCCATTCACTGCTATTAAATATTCATAAGTACAAAATGTTTAATTCTGGTACTATATACCTGACATTGCTGACCAACGAAGAGAGAAAAAAATGATTTTCTTCAGAAATATTCTTTGATTGCACAGGGAAAAATTTGTTATCTTCAGCAACCTCCAAAGCCACGTGCTTTCCTATTTTTGATGATTTATACAGCCGAAAGTTTCTATTTCTTGTATAAACTCCTACATCCAAAATTAACAAAATAATATAAACGTATGTCTTCAGTGATTAGTTTTTATAGTCAGCAAATATTAAGTTATTTTGTTTTTATGTAGGATTGTAAACATAATAAAATACATAAATTAAAAATGAATTGGAATTGGGATAGAAGAATGCCACACCCAGAAATGGCAACTGGATTATTTTGGACAGCTTTTCCATTATCCAATCATTCCCTATACCATCTTTTGAAAAGTTCAGAGGTTTAATAGTACATGCCAATTTTTCTTTAGTAAAATTTTTTATGAAGTATAACATTCATACAAAAAAAGCATAATTCATGAACGTACAGCTCCATGAATCACAAAGTGAACGCACCCCTATCACCACACCAGCCACGGCAAGAAACGGAAGATTGCCAGGACCCCAGAATCTCCCTCTTACCCTCCCAGACCGTGCCCCTTCCCTGTCTCCTAGAGCGGACCCCTATTCTGTCCTTTTAATAGCAGCGCTTAGCTTGGCCTGTTTTTGAACTTTATGTAACTTGAATCATACCATATGTGTGTTTTTTGTCTGGATTCTTTTCCTTACGTCTGTGAGATTAACCCTTATTCTGAATAGAGCAAGATCAATACTCATCAGATCAATTAATCAATACTCATCAGATCTGTCTTTTGGTACACAAATAAATCTGGACATACTTTCGAAATATTTCTTTTTAGAAGATCAGGGAAATTTCCTTACTAGTCCAATAATCTAACTTTCAAGGCCAGAACTGTCATGAATCGGGGTATTGTGTTTGAGGTCTTTAATACTGGGGCAGAGGTAGGGCATGGCTATTGGTCACTACTGTGCTCCCTCCATAAGCTCTGGCTTGCATTTCTCCTAGTTTATTGCAGGCTAGTCCTCCTGGAGAGGATTTGCTCCTCTGCTATAACTCACATGATTACTCATGCCCAAACCAGTACACTGCACTTTTCTGAGCATATTTTAAAATTCTGGCACTTGGTTATCAGGGGTGCTAGAAAGATATGCAATCTTTTATGTTTGTTTGTATTTAACAAATTGTTGCTGTTGTTGGTTGCTCTTGATGCCGACTCATGGCCACTGCATTAGGTGCAGAGTAGAACTACTCTATAGGGTTTTCAAGGCTCTGACCTGTCAGAAGCAGATCACCAGGCCTGTCTTCCACAGGTCTCTGGGTAGGTTCTAACCACCAAACTTTCAGCTAGTAGTGCTTAACCGTTTGCACCAGCCAAGGACCTGAAAGACATGTCATCTATGGCAGGTACCTACTCTTGGTACCACTGTTGGCCTGGTTATCTCGCCTACAGTTTAAACCTACCCTCCCTCAATCTTTACATACTGATGCTCTCTGAGGTGCTCAAACACCTAATGGCAAAAGTTGCTGCTTTTACTGGCTTTTTGAATCACCTGAGTATAAAAATGAGGTTTGGTTCACCAAATTGAAGGTGTCATATCAGGCTTGTGTGTTATCTAACCAGGCTGAAGTCTTGGCAGCCTAGTCTTCATACTTTCTCAGATTCAGAGAGCAGAAGACAGCATGACTGAAGCGGTCACCAGCTCCATCACAGCAGGAAGCTGACAGTGTCCCCTTCTACCACCACCAAGCCTGCCACTACTGCATAGCTCTTCCGTGAAGACAACACTCAAACCTGCTTTGCCACATAGGAGTACTGTTTTTATAGTGTGCCTATGTTTTAATTTATTTAATGTTATTTAGACTCTCAGCAGTGTTAGAAAGTGCTGGTCCATTTGTCCCCTGTCATAGCTCCCCTGACACGAAATCCTTTGAGCATTTCAGAGCAGAAGCTAACCACATCGTTGTATTCTGGAGCTCAGGCCAGCCTGGTGCTTCTGTCCCACAGGACCTCCTAAAGCCTCTGAACAGAAACAGAGTAGATTCCTAGCACCTGAGCTCGCTGGTTCCGTTCTGCTAGTGATTCCACTGTCATCGTGGAGAAGTTGTGGTAGCACAGTGACAAGTGGGCACTGACAGGTCTCCTACAGAAGCACACAAGGACAGTCTGATAAGACAGAGCTGTCAATTTTACTCACCTAAATCTACAAAAAGATGCTTTTCTCCTCTGTTATTCTTCACAACTAAAAATGAAAGATCAGGACTACTTTGCTCCGCTGACCCTGGCCTCTCTGGTTTCTCTGAATTCAATGTTTGACTCTCTCTTACATTCTTTTCCACGGACGCTGTGTTAACGGAAGTTCCTTGTTTTACTGGCGCTTCAGAAAAATGCGAAAATCCATGGTCTGTCGTCTCTGGAGTCCTATCATCATCTTCACTGGCAATTAATTTAAGTGCAGGCTGTAAAATTTTTCTCACAAAATTACCTAAGGAAAAAAGGCATTATGATTAATCTAATTCTCCTTTTACACAAAACATAACTTAAGATCTATGTTATACATCTACATATAATTTTAACACAGTTAGGCTTTTTATTTTTGTTTTTAAAGCTGAGTCATCACACATACCTAGATAAACTGTAACGTGTCAACACGCCTCTCCTGTTCTTTCCTTCCTCTTGCGCCATCTTTCACTTTTTCAATTCCCACTAACGTGGGAGCTTGGTGTCACTTGTAAACGAATTGTTTTAGATGGGAAAGTTAATTTGAGAAAACGTGTCAGTGCTGCTAGAATGGACCAGAGTCTAACATACTGTCACAAAAACACATCACTTTCATGAATACAAACTGAGTAAAATCATCGTCACAATGATTAGAGAATGAAGGGTTTACACGAGTGAACTCTGTGCTGCCAAGATAATGCCCAGATCCACGGAGAGAACCTCTGCCATGTCCTCGAGTTGGGATGTCAGCGAAAAAATTTTTTTTATTTATTCTTGCTCTAAAAACCCTGACATTCACAGCTATCAGCTCCAAGATTGTTGCTACTCTGACTTCTCCCTCAGGGTGAGGGGCGTAGGATGGGTCAAGCCTAATGACTAATGTCCACCTTCTCTCCTATTCAGTTCCTTCCTACTCCAAGGAAAGCACAGCACTAAGCAACAGGTTTCTTAACACTAAAGCCACTGACAGTCAGGCTGGTGATTCAGAGCTACCAGGAAGGACAACTGGAGTGGAAGAGACTGGTGAGGGGTACAGGTGGAGGAGATTAAGGCTATTTGGGGAGAGGATGAATTCACGCTAGATCATGATAAAGGAGAAAATCTGACTGGTGTAACTATACACTACAGTGTGCTGTGTTGTATTATTATATATATTATTATTATTATTACACTATACATATTACAATAATATATAATAACATAACACAGTGCAATAGAAAGAGTAAGATCTCTGAGTTCAAACCTGACCTCTGCCATTAACCAGCTGTGGGAACTCTGGACAAATTACTTAATGTGTCTGAGCCAGCTTCCTCATCTGTAACATAGTGATGATAATAGTAACTGTGTAGACTTGTTACGAGAATTAAAGATAAGTGAAGCATTTAACACAGAGCTTAAAATTATTAAATGACCACTGTTATTATAAATATGCATTGTAACAGGTTACTGTCATCCTTTTTTATAAAAGACATTGGCTTTCGGGGATTATATAAAAAAGATTAAATACATTTATTGTGTTTTAACATATATTTTAAGAGCTCTGAATATTACTGGTCCAGTCTTTACAGTGAAAAGTTGGTAGAACAATTAAAACTTCTTTAAACTCATGTATTATTTATACCATAAAATCAGGTCATAACTTAGTTATTAATTTGCTTCATGTAGCACTATACTGGAGAAATATTATATTGTAAGAAAAGCTTAATTTTAATGTCTAAAACTGTTATAAGTTTATAAGTTTAGTTATCACTTTATTTACCAAACAGGCTTGAACCCTTAAATCGTAAGAGACAAACATTCCAACTCCAAAATTCCCTTTCCCCAAATTAGGCTTACTTTCCTACTCAAAGAAACAAATCCAGTTTAATATAAAACGCTAAACATCAAAATGAAAGCAAAAGCATTTGATCCTTGCAATGATATGTGCACAGGACTAACTCTGAAATGAGAGCGATAAGGTAAATACAAAGTGAAAAGAAATCAGGACATAGAAAAGGACAACAAAGCAATACAAACATAAATTGATACAGTTAATTTTCCAGGAAACTTAAAACCGCATCGTCTTGTGTGCTGATGAGTCAATTCCTACTCATAGCAACCCTGTATGACAGAGTGGAACTGCCCCGTTGGGCTTCCTAGGCTGTAATCTTTACGGAGCAGATTGCCAGGTCTTTTCTTTCATCAGCCCCTGGTGATCAAACCAACTTTTTGGTTAGCCGCCAAGTGCTTAATCATTGCACTCCCAGGGCCAATCAGACAAGTAAGAGCATGGCTGCAGACACCAGTTGTGATGTAGGGCTAAGGAGGCTGGGGAGGCCTTTGCACCTTGGCAGGGAGCTGGCAGGTACAGGATACGGTAGTCAACCAGCATAACTACTAACACACTGGCAATTAGTAGCAAAACTACTCCGCTTTCTACTTCCCTTCCCCAATCTCATCATCCACTTCCCCAACAATACAGGGACTATCTTACCGGCTGAGAATAACTCAAAAGAACTAATCAGTCATAGAAACTTCAGCTACTATGCAGGCTGGCAGAAGAGCATTTTCAAAGCAGATCAAATTTATACAATTTGCAAACATTCTATGATCTCTTGCACTTAATTGTCCTTTCTGAAAGGTTGACAGTAGGAACTAGAAATGTCGTCAAGAGATACACAGAGGGAGGGAAACTGAAGAGGAAATTTTGGACTACTTCATATTCTCTTCCTTTCTGCTTCTGGCAATTCATAATTTTAGGGGAAATAAGACTCAGGGGATTATGTCTCTCCTTCTAGCCACGCGAGACTACCCACTGCTCCCCAAATTACCCATGAATTCATATCGCTATACCTTTGCTCATGGTGTCCCCTCTGACAGTAAAAGCCTTTCTTACCTTTGTCCATATGATGAAATGTTATTCAAAGTCCAGCTTGAACGTCATCTGCTTTCAGAAGATAACTGCAGCAGAGACTGCCAGCTAGCTACCTAACAAATTTCTACTCTCCCCTTCTTGCCTAACAACTGGTTCAAAACTTTCCGCGCATGGCTAGGAGTCACACAGCAGACTATGAGGAGGAATCAAAGGAAACAGCCTGCTTAGGACCCTCCCTTGATACACTGACAATAGAGCCTACTCAACGTTTAGTCATTCATACAGCAAATATTTATTAAGGGCCTACTTGTATTTGTTAACTGCTGTTGTTTTCATTGTACTGTAACTATTATGTGCTAACCCTGTAAATGAAATGGTGACTATGAAACAGCCTCTGCCCTAAAGAAACATTAAGTGGACCACAAGAACAGGGGAAAAAAGGGTGGGGGGGATGCTTTGACACTCTAAGCAATGAATGCTATCCAGAAGCCAGAGCAAACACCTCACCTCAGTCTCAGGGTTTGGGATGTGACAGAAAAGGCTACTCAAATAACTTCATATTTCCCTGAGTCTTAACAGGGCAGCAGGGCTTGCCCAGGTGAATTAAAGGCACAGGAATAACTCAAAAGAACTAATCAATCATAGAAATTTCAGTTACCATCACAGGCTGGGTATGAGTCAGAACTCGGTGGCAATGGGTTTGGTGTGTTTTTTGTTTTTATCACAGGCTGGCAGAGGAATTTTTATTTATTTCTCTTATGAACAGAGCACTTACCAACATGAATGTTATCTTTAAATGCCACATCATGGAGCTGAAATATTAAATGGCGGCTAAATTTTTCCTCAGTGCTAGAATCCAAATTGAAAACGTCCTCAGCTGAACAATTAACACTGTATAATCCTCGAAGTGCTTGACAAACATGCTAAAACACAAGTAAAATACAAATAACTTGTACTTTTAAATTTATTTTTAAAATTTCTCATAAACAAAGTATATTCCAATACCTTGGTATAAGTAAGTCTAACTAAAGTTTTTTTATTTTTATTTACTATCAGAATAATATCACAATTTTAACAAATTATGGATCGAAATATACATCATATTTAAATTATTACACGTTTATGTTAAAAGGTTCATAGGCTCCCAGGATTAAAGTCATCTGAGAAATAAAACAATTTGTACATTAATCTCTACAATCACAAAAAAATTATTTCTTTTTAAGCATTTCTTCAAATACCATCTATGAGTTGAAAAGTCATAGTTTTAATTATCAGAAAGTTCCTCCTTCATATCAGGCCCAAACCTACCTCCAAGAACACGTCACTGGGGCTAGACAACACTGATACTGGAGGCAGTAATGCATTGTAAGAAGGTAGCAAGCATAATGGTTAGGCCACAAGATCTGCAGTCAGGGATCCAGAAGTTAAAAATACATGATTGCTTGAGCAATATTTCTGTTCTACATGGTTTTATATAATAATGCATTAGCACTAGAATCCATTCTAACTGGCAGAGTGGCTTATTGAAATTTGTCAGTTATTGATTCATAGTACCTTATATATTATTACCAGTTATCATTAACCAATTATTTATTAATCATCTCTTAAATTAAGATAAGAACTAACCTAATTTATGCCTTCTTACACAGAGATGCTCAAATGAAAAAGGACTTACTGGATTGCAAACTTGGTACATATAAATTAGCCAGTAAATGAAATTAATTTCAATATAATCATTTACAAACATGTTATATTAAATAAAATAGTCCCACCATTTCAGCTCAGTAATGAAGTCACTCCTGAGGTTCAACCTTCAGCCAAAGATTAGACAGGACCATAAAACAAAACAAGACTAAAGGGCACACCAGCCCTGGGGCAAGGACTAGAAGGCAGGAGGGGACAGGAAACCTGCTAACAGGGAACCCAGTGTTGAGAAGGAAGAGGGCTGACATGTCGTGGGTTGTTAATCAATGTCATACAACAATGTGTGTACTAATTTTTAATGAGAAGCTAGTTCTATAAACTTCATCTAAAGTACAATAAAAACAAACAAATAAATAAATAGTCCTAATAGAAAATTTTTTATGAATATGGTAAATATGTTAAGGAAAATTACTGCATAATTTTGAATTACTTTCTACAACTTTTCCCAACTTTTATTGATGTTGAAGATTAGTTGTTCTAAACTTATTTGGATACTGTGGTGTAAGGAACTATGAACGAAAAGATTTTAAACACCTACATGATCTTTGACACGCCAGTGTTTATTAATCTATGTTACAAATGGGATTTATACTAGTTCCGATTCCATTAGGGATATTTCTAGTTTCTAATACAATATGGTACTTCTTTATTTGAAGTATCACCATATTAAAGTATCACTGAAAAATCTCTGAATCTTAATTTCTTGTCAGCCACACAGAGCCTACATGATATATTCCCTCTTAGATTTTAGAAGCATATTATACGTCATAAACAGTTAATATTTACATATTATTAAAAACACAAATAAGGCTAAAAATTAAACAAAATCTACCAAGTACAATGAAATAAAATGTTTACATTTATTTTCAAGGGTCCAGTAGTTATTTTTAAGAAAAATGTAACTTGTTTTGAGTTTTTTTTTTTTGGGTGGGGGGAAGAACTTAATATGCATAAGCTTTGCATACGTTTTCAAATATATTTAAACTAAAAACATTTTCAAATATATTTAAACTAAAAACATGCAGATGTCCAACAAAATTAGCAGGTATCTCAAAAACATTTTAATTTGATGCCACAAAGCAATATGTGTATTGTTTAATGAGAAACTAACTTGCTCTGTAAGCCTTCATCTAAAGTACAATAAAAAAATTTTAATTGGATATAATTTAAAAGTTTTAAAATGGGTTATTTAAAATTACTATTCAGTTAACAATAAAAAGAAAAAATAGTTTAAGAGCCATCACATAAACAGACACATGCACACCCATGTTCATTGCAGCATTGTTCACAACAGCAAAAATACGGAAACAACCTAGACGCCCATCAACAGATGAATGGATAAACAAACTATGGTACGTACACACAATGGAGTACTATGCAGCAATAAAGACCAATGATGAATCTACAAAACATCTTACAACAGGGATGAATGAGGAGGGCATTAAGCTGAGTGAAATAAATCAATCACAAAAGGATAAACATTGTATGAGACCACTACTATAAAAACTCACGGAAAGGTTTACATACAAAAAGAAGCATCTTTGATGGTTACAGGGGAGGGGAGGAGTAGGGATGGAAAAACACTAACTAGACAACAGGTAAGTGGTAACGCTGGTGAAGGTAAGACAGTACACAATACTGGGGACGCCAGCACAACTTGTCCAAGGCAAGGTCATGGAAGCTCCATAGACACATCCAAATTCCCTAAGGGACCAAATTACTGGGCTGGGGACTGGGGACAATGGTCGCAGGGAACATCTAACTCAATCGGCATAACATAGTTTATAAAGAAAATGTTCTACATTCTACTTTGGTGAGTAACATCTGGGGTCTTAAAAGCTTGTGAGTGGCCAGCTAAGATACTCTGCTGGTCTCACCCCTTCTCGAGCAAGGGAGAACAAGGAAAACCAAAGACACAAAGGAAAGATTAGTCCAAAGGGCTAATGGACCACAACTCTACCAGACTGAGTCTAACACAACTACATGGTGCCTGGCTACCACCACCAACTACTCTGACAAGGATCACAATAGAGGGTCCCGGACACAGCTGGAGAAAAATGTGGAACAAAATTCTAACTCACAAAACAAGACCAGACTACTGGTTTGACAGAGGCTGGAGAAACCCTGAGAGTATGGCCCCCAGATACCATTTTAGCTCTGTAATGAAGTCACTGCTGAGGTTCACCCTTTAGCCTAAGATTAGACAAGCCCATAAAACAAAACGAGACTAAAGAGGCACACCAGCCCAAGGGCAAGCAGTAGAAGGCAGGAGGAGATAGGAAAGCCAGTAATGGAGAACCCAAGGTTGAGAAGGGAGAGTGCTGACATGTCATGGGGTTGGTAACCAATGTCACAAAACAATACGTGTACTAAATAGTTTGCTCTGTAAACCTTCATCTGAAGTACAATAAAATAAAAGAGTAAAATGTTCAAGAAAAAAAAAGAAAGGAAAAATAGTTAATAAATGTTGATACCTACTATTACGAATTGAATTGTATCCCCCAAAAATATGTGTCAACTTGGCTAGGCTACGATTCCCAGTGTTGTGTGGTTGTCCTCCATTTTGTGATCTGATGTAATTTTCTCATGTGTTGTGAATTCTAACCTCTATGATGTAAATGAGGCAGGATTAGAGGCAGGACACAATCTAAAGATTAGGTGTCTCTTGAGTGACTGTCTTTTGAGATATAAAAGAGAGAAGCAAGCAGAGAGGAGAGGGACCTAATCACCACCAAGCAAGAAGAGCCAGGAATGGAGCTCATCCTTTGGCCCTGAGGCCCCTGCACTGAGATGCTCCTAGACCAAGGGAAGACTGATGACAACGACCTTCACCAGAGCCAACAGAGAAAGAAAGCCTTCCCCTGGAGCTGGCGCCCTGAATTGAACTTCTATTCTCCTAAACTATGAGAGGATAAATTTCTGATTGTTAAAGTCATCCACTTATGGTATTTCTGTTACAGCAGCACTAGATAACTAAGACACCCACTTTGAAGGCAAATAACAAACAATTTTAATATAATTTAATGCAATCAATTTTAAAATTATTTTTGAAACATAAAAATACTAACTCAAAAATATATACTAGAACTATACCCTTTTCTTTCTGTTGAAAACAATGATAACCATATTTCTAAACTTGTTTTGCCAATTAGTAGCTATAGGATCTTGGGTAGAAGCTAATTTCTGAAGCCCATAATTTCCTCATTTCACAAGGTACAAGATAAAAGGATTTCCAAAATTCCTGCCAGCTCGAAAATTCTGATGCTATTTTCACCGAAGTTTTTGTAAAGTTCACAGTACCTCATTTTTACAGTAAAAATTACTTTGGCCTTTACCAGAACCAGCTATTTGCAATGGTGGTAAGAGAATTAATACATAATTAAAAAATGCAGAAAATCCCCAAACTGCTATCTTTCTCAAAAATTTAAACAGATATAGTAATATTACAAAATACATGGATAAAACTGAACATTTCCTCCTTTCACAGTTTATTCACAGAAGTGATGTTAAGAAATAAAAGTCAAAAGGAAGAGTAGAAAGAAAAAGGAGACTTATTTCATCATCTATATATCACACAGGCTAGATTCACTTAATGAATGAATGAGTGAATGAAGAAATATATGGATAGATACAAGGAGAAAAACTTGAGTCTATTATTTACCTCAATGAGTAATGCAACCATCTTCTTCCCATCAGCTCTTGGATTGGCACGTTTGTTGAATTCCAAATCAAAATAAAGCTTGCACACAGAATTTTCAGGAATAACTTCATAACAGTGCAAGAGATTTTTGCTAAATCAAATAATTTGAGATTGTTAGATTTATATCTTATGTCCTTTAAATCACAGAAGTTGAACTTACATATCAAGAGACTGTGTTAACTGTTCTTTAAGTACACATAACTTTGGAAATAATGAAGACATGACAAAGTGAATGACGGTTCACCATAGGTTTATGGCTCATCCTAACAAGTCTCCACCAAACAAAACATAACTTCATATTCTGAAACATCATGTAACTGGGAAACGTGGTCAACCTCATACTGGTATTTACTCACAGACGATTTGAATACCGTGTAACACACACATCTCTGAAGCAGGCAGTCATGAAGCCGTTATTAAGAGTCATTAATAACCATCTGATATTAGTTGTTTTTCAGGAAAGTCTACTCTTGCTACATTTGTGTTACAACTTTTACAGCACGTCACCATGATTGGCTGAATCCCCAGGTTTCTTCTCTTCTCCTGGCAGGAGACCAAGGTGCAGGCACATGACTCAATCTACCCACTATATGACCTTCCTGGGATGCAGCAGTGAACCATAGTCATTTCTAGGGCTGTGTGCAATATTTTTAGAGTCGTGTGCAAAAACTCATTCACTAAAATTATGTGGACTGTGCACATATCACAAAACTGAAGATACTCCCCTCGCTGTTCATGCGTATGTATGTCCCTCCCTATAAAAGGAGCAGATCTGCCCTGGTTCAGGGAGCTGGCAGCCTTAGGTCACCAGACCCTGCCCGTCTCCCAGTTTGCAAACTGTGAATAAACCTTTCTGTTCTTCCAACCCTGCGTCTGGCTGGCTTCAATTCGCTAGTCTGCTTGACAAGAACCTATTAGTTGATGGCTTCACCTCTGTATCTGCTTTATTGTCACCATGGAGCAAATTTTGTTTTAGGAAAAAACTGTCTTTTCTCAAACCTGGATCCCAGGATCACATATTCTTGAAATTCCATGAATTTTCAATGAGAATATTTAAATACCGTATTTTCATTGAGAAGATATTTTAAAAATTGGTAAAAAAAAAAAAAATTTTTTTTTTTAATCATCTGACTTCCAGGAGCTTTCAACCCTCACATTTGCAGTTATAGCTTTGCTGGCTTACGAGGAGTACAACTTTGACATGGGTTAATAAGAATGGATGCTGATTTAATATGTAAATGAGAATTTGGACTGCTGATTTAACAGGTAAATAACAATTTGGGCTAAGTGAAGTTCAGATGGCATCCTGTACAAATAGAGGCTTGTAGTGACAGCAAGAAGGAAAAGTTTGGGAGAAGGGTGTCCTTATCTGGCGCAGGTAGCCAAGTACACAAAACGCACACGCATGCTCTCTGACGGCACCACATTCACGTTGCAAGATGAGATTTAGTCTCAGCAAAACATGTCCCGTTACTGTAATGATTTTGACTCTAACTGGCGTCGCATGTATATAAACATAAGCAAACCTAGTTTTATATTTGAAGCTATTTAAGCAACACTATAATAAAAATATTTTGGGTCAATACAGGGTATCCATATTAATTTTTTTCCCTTTCTCATTTATTACTCAAGTACGGTAAATACCGGAATAGATCATTAAGTTATACTGAGCAGCAATTTCTCTATCATTAGACAACAATGTATGTATTCATTTGTGATTAATAGTACAATTTAATTTAATATTTGTTTACAAAAGAGAAACTTCAGAATCCCCTTTGGGTAAAGGAGGGATAAATGTGTGTGTGTGTGTGTGTGTGTATACACGCACATATGTATATATATACACACACACATATATATGAATATGTAAATATATATGATATTTTTCCTTACAACTCCTAGTGAGAGAATTCAGTGTTGCTACAACCAACCTTAGAAACCCTATGGGGCACCTCTATTCTGTCCTATAGGGTCGCTATGAGTCAGAATCGACTCAACAGCAATGGGTTTGGTTTTTGGTATGACTGGGGAACTCTACAACTAATTTCTAACATCAAAGAAGTAACTAATTCTGTGGTCATGAATTGTGAAAGCCAATTCAACCTGAATTAATTTCACAAAAATTACTAGATGAAAGAAACATAACTTCAGCTTAATGTGTTGTTCGTTTATAAACTACTTACCGGGATTTATAGTAGAACCAAAGCTGAACATAGGTTGTTACGAGGTAAATACGTTGTCCATCTCCCACTTTGCATTCCAAAGCAAATACATGAACGTTCTTTGTAAAATCAAAAATAATATTCAAAAACTTCACAAAATGCAAACTAAATTCAATTATGGCTATTAAATGTTCGTAGAGAATTTAACCCTCCAAGTTTTAGAAAACTGGAATTTGAACTTCGTATTATTAAAATCAAGAAAAATAATTATTAGATCTATGCCAATCAAAATCTAATTACCTGTATTTATTTTTTGATTAATCAATTAATACATGTACAAGGTAGAAACAATTAGAATATCCAGATTTAAAAAAAAAAAAGGATTAAAAACCACCCTTAATTCTATCATTACAGTTTGACTTCCTATCACAGGTTTTTGTTTGCTAATTTATGAAATTAATTTTTCAAAACCACCTAAACATTATTATATATGATTTGGGCTAAGATTAATTAATAAAGTCTCTAGAACAGGGGAAACATCTAGCTCAATTGGTTTAACATAGTTTATGAAGAAAATATTCTACATTCTACTTTGGTGAGTAGCATCTGGGGTCTTAAAAGCTAGCGAGTGGCCAGCTAAGATAATCCACTGGTCGCACCCCATCTGGAGCAAGAGAGAACAAAGAAAACCAAAGACACAAGGAAAATATTAGTCCAAAGGACTGATGGACCACAACTACCACAACCTCCACCAGACTGAGTCCAGCACAGCTGCATGGTGCCCAGCTACCACCACCAACTGCTCTGACAGGGATCACAATAGAGGGTTCTGGACAGAGCTGGAGAAAAATGTACAGCAAATGTCTAACTCACAAAATAAGACCACACTTACTGGTCTGACAGAGACTGGAGAAACCCCAAGAGTGTAACTCTGGATACCAGTTTAACTCAGTACTGAAGTCATTCCCAAGGTTCTGCCTTCAGCCAAAGACAGAAACAAAACAACACTAAAGGGGTATGCCAGTCCAGGGGCAAGGATGAGAAGGCAAGAGGAGACAGGAAAGCTGGTAACAGGGAACCCAAGGTTGAGAAGGGGGAGAGTAGACATGTTATGGGGTTGGCAACCAATGTCACAAAACCATGTATAGTAACTGTCTAATAAGAAATTAATGTGTTCTGTAAACCTTCACCCAAAGCACAAAAAAAAAAGTATTCTAAGTTCATTAAGAAAAAAAAATTCTCTAGTACATATAAAAATTTTTGTGGGAACAAATTTTTAAGGCTAATCACTGTGGTATTTGATTAAACCTAACTTTATGTCTGCTGTCATAAAGACTGTCTTGAAATAAAGGAATATACACATAAGTTCCTTTTGTTTCCATTTAGCTAAAGGTAGCTGCGGAGCCTACAGAGGAACTAAACTTTCATTTGCATATGAGTAAGGAGCCATAGGAGGACTCAGTTAACCTGATTCTGTTAAAAATGTTTTTGAGGTAAGTTATATTGACTAGTAATTGGAAAGCCCAGTGATCATACCATTGCATGTTTTATTAAATACAAGTTAAAATGAATCAGCCTTCTGTTAATCTTTTAAATTCTGATGCCTGAATTTACAAAATGAGTAAAGAAGGTTTTTCTTATATTTCCTAAACTTTAGAGTGAGCTTCTCTTTACTACGGAAAGAGGGTGCCCCTCCTAAAAAGCTTATAGCACTTTTAACTTTTATGACTTCTATGATCTAAGGGGAAACCCTTGTGACTTAGTGGTGAAGTGCTACGGCTGTTAACCAAGAGGTTGGCAATTTGAATCCGCCAGGCGCTCCTTGGAAACTCTACGGGGCACTTCTACTCTGTCCTATAGGGTTGCTATGAGTCGCAATCAACTTGACGGCAGTGGGTTTGGTTTTCTTTTATGATCAGAGGTAGAGCATATTTATATTAGATTTCACATATTCACCTCATTTTTTCATTTTTCCTCTTTACGTTCTCCACGGTGCCCAGCAAAGGACGCACGATACACATCTGTTGCTTTGTTTATTAATTGTTTTGTGAGGCTGGGTTGTAGCATGCACTTCTTGCTCTCACTTACCTACTGTGCAGGCAATTGCCAGGATAAATCCACTCTACTACGCCAAAGCACAAAAGGAGGCAGCAGGAAAGAAAGGGCAAGTCTGCTTTGGCATTTTGATTTAAGTTCTAGGCCTTATTCTAAGCTCATGAGGTTTGAGGCATTTTTGTTTCCTTTATCTCTTAAATTCAACTCTCCTGTCTCTTCTTTCTAAAAATCTCACACTCCATTCATTTATTTCCTCATATTTCTGTATTTTTTAAATTTTATTGACAGCAATTTCATTCTATTATCTTTCAGCCCATGAATATGACCACCCTTCCTCAAAACACAGCTTCACTTAAATGTCATTACAAATATTCAGTTAAACCTCATTGTTGTTGAGTTGATTCCAACTCACAGTGACCCTATAGGACAGAGTAGAACTGTCCCACAGGGTTTCCAAGGCTCTAAATCTTTAGAGAAGCAGACTGCCACATCTTTCTCTCGAGGAACAGCTGGTAGGTTCGAATCACCGATCCTTAGGTTAGCAGCTGAGCACTTAACCACTGTGCCCTGCTAGGGCTCCTTTATAAACTAATTGGTACTACATATAGCATTCTTTTCCATTATTAATATAAACTAAATGGTTTATGATTCTGAGATATTATTCCTAAATCTTGTGATACCAAGAATTCTCTTGGTATAATATGTGACCTAAGATGAAGACAAGTCAGATTTTTTACAAATCTTGGTATAAACAAAAACCAAACCTGTTGCCGTGGAGTCAATTCTGACTCATAGTAAACCTACAGGACAGATTAGAACTGCCCTATAGTGTTTCCAAGGAGTGGCTGGTGGATTCGAACTGCCGACCTTTTGGTTAGCAGCCAAGTGCTTAACCACTATGCCACCAGGGCTCTGTAGCTCTTAAGAAAAAAAAAAGGAAGGAGACGAGATAGTTACCTCTTTACAGCTTTTAACAAAATTAAAAGCTTGAGTTTGTCGATAAAACAGTTTCCAAATAGAAGGCGGTTCTTCCGGTTTGGATAACCTTGGCCTATACACTGAGGACAAAGGTTTCCTCTCATAATGGGAAGCTCGTTCTTCAATTTGCTTCAGTTTTGCTTCCCATTTTCTCTTCATTGGTTCAGAAGCACAGAAAGAACCAATCCTAGTTCACGCAGGATTTCTATCAATCACTACTAAAACAAAAAAATACAAAAAAGGATTATCAATTTGTTTTGAATATATTTTGTCTGGTAAAATTTCAAAACTCATCTCCTAAAGCTTATTTTGCATCACATATTTTATTTTTTGCATAAAATTTTACTGTGGAAAGAGAAAAGGGCTAGTGCTATGGATTGAATTGTGTGCCCCCAAAATAAGTGTTGGAATCTTACCCCTATACCTATGGATGTCAACAATTTCATATTACTTGGATCCACAATCAATGCCCACGGCAGCAGCAGTCAGGAAATCAAATGAGATACTGCATTGGGCAAACCTGCTGTAAGAGACCTCTTTAAAGTGTTCAAAAGCAAAGATGTCCCTTTAAGGACTAAGGTGCGCCTGATCCAAGTCATGATATTTTCAAATGCCTCCTATGCATGCGAAAGCTGAACAATGAATAAGGAAGACCAAAGAAAAATTGATGTCTTTGAATTATGTTGTTAGCAAATAATATTGAATACACCATGGACTGCAATAGAACCTGTTGCAAAGGACCTCTTTAAAGTGTTGAAAAGCAAAGATGTTGCCTTGAAGACTAAGGTGTGCCTGACCCAAGCCATGGTATTTTTCAATCACATCATATGCATGCAAAAGCTGGGCAATGAATAAGGAGACCGAAGAAGAACTAATGCCTCTGAATTGTGGTGCTGGCGAAGAATATTGACTATTCCATGGACTGCCAAAAGTACGAATAAATCTGTCTTGGAAGAAGTACAACCAGGATGGCGAGACTACATCTTACACACTTTGGACATATTGTCAGGAGGGATCAGTTCCTCAAGAAGGACATCATACTTGGTAAACTACGGGGTCAGGAGAAAAGAGGAAGACCCTCAATGAGATGGAATGACACAGTGACTACAGTAATGGGCTCAAGCATAACAACGATTGTAAGGATGGTGCAGGACTGGGCAGTGTTTCGTTCTGTGGTACACAGGGTCGCTATGAGTCGGGACCGACTCGATGGCACCTAACAACAACAACAACATGGACTGCAAGAAGAATGAACAAGTCTGTCTTGGAGGAAGTACAGCCGGATTGCTCCCTGGAAGCAAAGATGGTAGGACTTTGTCTCAAGTACTTTGGGTCAGCAATAAAGAGGAAGATCCTCCACAAGATGAATTGACACAGTGTCTCTAACAATGCGCTTAAACACAGCAATGATTTTGAGGACCATGCAAGACCAGTGTGTCATTCTGTTGTACACTGGGTCACTACGAAGTAGGAAGCAACTTGATGGCACCTAACAACAACAAATACCTGTGGATATAATCCTACTTGGGAATAGAGTTTTCTTTGTTACGTAAAGAGGCCACATCACTGTAGGGTATGTCCTAAACCTAATCATTTCTGAGCTCAAAAGAACAGCACAGACGCAGAGACAAGACCCACAAGGAGGGGGAGACAGACTCCATGTGAAGATCATCAAGGAACACCGGGGCTACAGAAGCTAAAACAGGACCGTCCCCCAGAACCAAAAGAGAGAGAGAACCTTCCCTTTACAGCTGGTGTCCTGAATTCGGACTTCCAGCCTCTTAAACTGTGACAAAATAAATTTCCGTTCTTTAAAACCACCCACTCGTGGTATTTTTGTTACAGCAGCACTAGGAAACTAAGATACCTGGTTATCAGATATCCTTACATTCTGGCTCTTCCATCTAAACAGTGCTATGATTTTGGACAGGTTAATGAAGTGCCCTGGGTCTTAGCTTCAACAACTGCAAAATGGGAATCAGCATCATCTTAAATAATTCATATAGTTACCCTGAGGATAAGCGTGATAGGATATAGAGAAATTCTCCATAAATTACAAAGTCTTACGTAAATATAGGTACTCTTTGTATCACTATGACTTTTCTTACAATCATTTTATTTAATCAAGTGCTATCTACCTGGCCCAGCATGGTGCTACCACCTTGGACGCCATTTCTGTGCTATCACTGTCCAGTGTAAAATCCATTTCCAGGTACAACTGTGCAGGTCTTAGTTCCTTTTTCTTTGTTTCTATCCAGTGTTCCCTCTTCTCTGTCAATACAACTTTAAATTGGGAGGATAACTTACTGTATGAACAGAAATTACAATATTTGCTAGATTTTGCTTTGGATGTCTATGGTAATGGATGATTTCTGTTCCCATATGATTTCTGTTCCCAAGGTGAGGGGCTAGGCAATATATTCCTACTTTAGGATTATGGTTTGCTTACAAAGGAAAGAGAAGAGGTTTTTAGAAGGCATGGGGAAGGACTTCCACTGTGGATTCAAGGTAGCCATAAATTCTCTGCTATCCCTCCTATCACGAGAGGCTGCCTAAGGCCACCCTCACACTGGCTCTGGGCGTGGCCGCGTGATTTGATGAGCCAACCAGAAGTTGGCAAATGTGAACCTAGCAGTGGTTTAACAAGCGTAATTGTAAGAAAAAGTTAATTTGTTGCTTTTTTTAAGCCAGTAAGTTTTGGGCTGTTTTTCACACAGAAATAATTGATAGTCTTCCTTTTCACTGATAGCACCATGAGGCAGTCTGACTCTGTTATATGGGGTTGCTATGAGTCAGAATTGACTCTAGGGCATACAACAACATGTCATAATTTAGAAGTCCCTGGGTGTCGAAATTGGTTAAATGCTAGACTACTAGCCGAAAGACAGGCAGTTAAAACCCACCCAGGGGTGCCTTGGAAGACAGGTCTAGTGATTTGCTTCTGGTAAGTTACAAGCTTGAAAACCCTACGGAACAGGTCTACTCTGCCCACATGGGTCACCATGAGTTGGAATTGACCCCACGGCAACTAACAACAAGAATGCCATGATTTATCTATGGGGAAACTGATAGATTACTATTTTTTAAAAGTGACATAATAATATACATCAAAGCTTTTGAGGGCAAATTCCTATGTACCTCTACCAATGCTTTTCTAGAACTTGTCTTATTAAGGGGATAGATATTGTCTTGAATTTTAGCAGAAAAGTTTGAGGCAACACCAAACTCACTGGTAAATGATATATTCCCTGGGAGGTAAACAGTATCACCTTAAAAGATTGAGAGGATAAGAATATCATGACATTGTTAGAAAAAAAGGGCATATTATCCATAAATTTCAAGTTTAATTTCAACTACAACAGACCTAAGAAAGATTATCCTCTCAAAGTCATATTTAATCCACATGGAAATTATAAATTATAAAAGAAGAAATAAAATTCTAAATGTATCATTTAGATATACCTGAGAAAAAAATAAAATTTCAGAGGATTGAGGCAATGGAGCAATTAAAAACAATTATTTTTCAATGTAAAATCACTTGATTCCTTATTGCTACGTAGATCTGATATTACTGTACTTCGCAGATACTGTGTTTTTCACCAATTGAAGGACTGTGGCAACACTATGTTGAGCAAGCTTTCGTACCATTTTTCCAACAGCATGTTCTCAATTTGTGTCTGTGTCACATTTTGGTAATTCTCACAATATTTCAAACTTTTTCATTACTATTATAGCTGTTATGGTAATCTGTGATCCGAGATCTTTTATGTTCCTATTGTTATAGTTTTGCGGCACCACAAACCACACCCATATATGACAATGAACTTAATTGATAAATATATGTATTCTGACTGCTCCCCATCTCCTGAGCTCTCCTTGGGCCTCCACATTCCCTGAGACAGAACAATATTGAAATTAGGCCAGTTAATAACTCTACAATGTCATCTACATGTTCAAGTGAAAGGAGGAGTCACACATTTCTCACTTTAACTCAAAAGCTAGAAATGATTAAGCTTAGTGAGGAAGGCATACCCAAAGCCTAGGTAGGTGGAAAGCTAGGCCTCTTGTGCCAAATAGTCAGCCAAGTTGTGAATGCAGAAGAAAAGTTCTTAGAGGAAATTAGAAGTGCTATTCCAGTGAACACATGAATAATAAGAAAGCAGAACAGCTTTATTATCGACACGGAGAAAGTTTCAGTGGTCTGGATAGAAGATCAAACCAGCCGCAACATTTCCTTTAGCCAAAACCTAATCCAGAGCAAGGCCCTAACTCTCTTCAACTCTGTGAAGGCTGAGAGAGGTGAGGAAGTCACAGACAAAGAATTTGAAGCGAAGTTGTTTCATGAGGTTTAAAGAAAGACGCCATCTCCATAACATAAAAGTTCAAGGTGAGGCAGCCAGTGCTCATGTAGAAGCTCCAGCAAGTTATCTAGAAGCTCTGGCTAAGACAATTGATGAAGACGCCTACACGAGACAACAGATCTTCAGTGAAGATGAAACAGCCTTATGCCGGAAGATGCCATCTGGGACTTCCAAAGCTAGATGAAGACGCCTACACGAGACAACAGATCTTCAGTGAAGATGAAACAGCCTTATGCCGGAAGATGCCATCTGGGACTTCCATAGCTAGATGAAGATGCCTACACGAGACAACAGATCTTCAATGAAGATGAAACAGCCTTATGCTGGAAGACGCCATCTGGGACTTCCACAGCTAGATGAAGACGCCTACACGAGACAACAGATCTTCAGTGAAGATGAAACAGCCTTATGCCGGAAGACGACATCTGGGACTTCCACAGCTAGATGAAGATGCCTACACGAGACAACAGATCTTCAGGGAAGATGAAACAGCCTTATGCCGGAAGACGCCATCTGGGACTTCCAAAGCTAGATGAAGACGCCTACACGAGACAACAGATCTTCAGGGAAGATGAAACAGCCTTATGCCGGAAGACACCATCTGGGACTTCCACAGCTAGATGAAGACGCCTACACGAGACAACAGATCTTCAGGGAAGATGAAACAGCCTTATGCCGGAAGACACCATCTGGGACTTCCACAGCTAGATGACAACAGATCTTCAGTGAAGATGAAACAGCCTTATGCCGGAAGACGACATCTGGGACTTCCACAGCTAGATGACAACAGATCTTCAGTGAAGATGAAACAGCCTTATGCCGGAAGACGCCATCTGGGACTTCCATAGCTAGATGAAGACGCCTACACGAGACAACAGATCTTCAGTGAAGATGAAACAGCCTTATGCCGGAAGACGCCATCTGGGACTTCCATAGCTAGATGAAGACGCCTACACGAGACAACAGATCTTCAGGGAAGATGAAACAGCCTTATGCCGGAAGACGCCATCTGTGACTTCCATAGCTAGATGAAGACGCCTACACGAGACAACAGATCTTCAATGAAGATGAAACAGCCTTATGCCGGAAGACGACATCTGGGACTTCCATAGCTAGATGACAACAGACCTTCAGTGAAGATGAAACAGCCTTATGCCGGAAGACGCCATCTGGGACTTCCAAAGCTAGATGAAGACGCCTACACGAGACAACAGATCTTCAGTGAAGATGAAACAGCCTTATGCCGGAAGATGCCATCTGGGACTTCCAAAGCTAGATGAAGACGCCTACACGAGACAACAGATCTTCAGTGAAGATGAAACAGCCTTATGCCGGAAGACGCCATCTGGGACTTCCATAGCTAGATGAAGACGCCTACACGAGACAACAGATCTTCAGGGAAGATGAAACAGCCTTATGCCGGAAGACGCCATCTGTGACTTCCATAGCTAGATGAAGACGCCTACACGAGACAACAGATCTTCAATGAAGATGAAACAGCCTTATGCCGGAAGACGACATCTGGGACTTCCATAGCTAGATGACAACAGACCTTCAGTGAAGATGAAACAGCCTTATGCCGGAAGACGCCATCTGGGACTTCCATAGCTAGATGAAGATGCCTACACGAGACAACAGATCTTCAATGAAGATGAAACAGCCTTATGCCGGAAGACGCCATCTGGGACTTCCATAGCTAGATGAAGACGCCTAGCACGAGACAACAGATCTTCAGTGAAGATGAAACAGCCTTATGCCGGAAGACGCCATCTGTGACGTCCATAGCTAGAGAGAAGCCAATGCCTGGCTTCAAAGCCTCACAGCACAGGCTGACTCTCTTGTTAGGGCCAAATACAGCTGGTGACTTTAAGTTGAAACCAACGATGACTTACCATTCGGAAAATCCTAGGGCCTTAAGAACTATGCTAAATTAAGCTGCCTATGCTCTATAAATGGAACAACAAAGCCTGCATGACAGCACATCTGTTTGCAACATGGTTTACTGAATATTTTAAGCCCATTGTTGAGACCTACTGCTCAGGAAAAAGGATTCCTTTCAAAATATTATTGCTCATTGACAACGCACCTGGTCACCCAAGAGCTCTGATGGAGATGTACAAGAAGATTAATGTTGTTTTCATGCCTGCTAACACAACATCTATTCTGCAGCCCAGGGATCAAGGACTAATTTTGACTTTCAAGTGTTATTATTTAAGAAATACATTTCATAAGGGTATAGTTGCCGTAGATAGTGATTTCTCTGGTGGATCTGGACAAAGGAAACAGAAAACCTTCTGGAAAGGATTCCCTGGTTTAGATGCCATTAAGAATATTCATGATTCATGGGAGGAGGTCAAAATACCAACATTAACAGGAGTTTGGAAGAAGTTGATTCCAACCCTCATGGATGACTTTGAGGGGTTCAAGACTTCAGTGGAGGAGGTAACTGGAGATGTAGAAATAGCAAGACAACTAGAATTAGAAGTGGAGCCTGAAGATGTAACTGAACTGCTGTAATCTCAGGAAAAAACTTTAACGGATGAGGAGTTGCTTCTTATGGATGAGCAAAGAAAGTGGTTTCTTGAGATGGAATCGACTCCTGGTGAAGACGCTATGAACACTGTGGAAATGACAACAAAGGATTTAGGATATTACATCAACTCAATTGATAAAGCAGTGTCAGGGTTTGAGAGGACTGACTCCAATTTTGGAAGAACTTCTACTGTGGCTAAAAACAGTGCTATCTTTCTTTTGGAAACCCTGGTGGCGTAGTGGTTAAGTGCTACGGCTGCTAACCAAAGGGTCAGCAGTTCGAATCCACCAGGCACTCCTTGGAAACTCTATGGGGCAGTTCTATTCTGTCCTATAGGGTCGCCATGAGTTGGAATCGACTCGACGGCACTGGGTTCTGGGTTCTGGTTCTGGTATCTTTCTTTTAAGATTGTGTATCAAAGCCTCTTTTCACATAAGGACCATTAACTATCTTGGATAACAGTCTCCAAGTTCCAAAGAAAAAGGGTATTCATTATACTTTAATAGTAGGCTTACATATTTCTTAAGATAGCACTAAAATATTTATTTAACCGTTTTTGATACTGATGTTACAACTAACTGTGACCAGGACAGAAAAAAGGCTGGCCAGCAAAGTAACCAAAAAACCCATTGGCATTGAGTCGATTCTGACTCATAGCCACCCTGTGGGACAGAGCAGAACCACCCCATACAGTTCCCAAGGAGCGCCTGGGGGATTCGAACTGCCGACATTTTTGGTTAGCAGTCGTAGCTCTTAACCACTACGCCATCAGGGTTTCCAGCCGGCAAAGTATGCTTGGCTTAATCCTTTTAGAGTGACTGTAGTGAAAGGACAGTGGAAACTGAAGAGAAGACCCAGACATTCCACCCAAGTAACCCTGGCTTCTCTGAGTTTTTGTCTAGTCTTGCGCAGTTATGATACCTGATGATATGATACCAATTTCCAAGAGCAGCTGGCTGGGGGAGCATTCTTCATGCTCACTGGCTTCTAGGGAGACAAGAAATCAGCTCTACCATGGATCTCCCTAGCCCAGCTCTTCCAGCTTCTTTCTTTTGCTTGTTTAGCCACTGGTCAATTCCTCTTCCTGAACTTTGACTTTTCTTTCTGCCCCGAAAATCGGCATTTTGTGTTTTCTGGCATTTATGTTTTAGTTGTAGTATTTAGAGATGTTTTCTTAATACAATCCCTGTCATGGATTGAATTATGTCCCCCTAAAAATATGTGTATCAATTTGGCTGGGCCATGATTTCTAGCATTGTGTAGTTGTCTTTCATTTTGTGATTGTAATTTTATGCTAAAGAGGATTAAGGGGGAATTGTAAAACCCTTACCCAGGTCACATCCCTGACCCAATTAAAGGGAGATTTCCTGGGGTGTGGCCTGTACTACCCTTTATCTTTCAAGAGATAAAAAGGAAAGGGAATCAAAGAGAGAGTGGGGGACCTCATACCACCCAGAAAGCAGTGATGGGAGCAGAGTGCATCCTTTGGACCTAGAGCCTCTGTGTGGAGAAGCTCCTAGTCCGGGGGAAGACTGATGAGAAGACTGACTGAGACAGAAAGACTTCCCCTGAAGCTGACACCCTGAATTTGGACTTTTTGCCTACTTTACTGTGAAGAAATAAATTTCTCTTTGTTAAAGCCATCCACTGGTGGTATTTCTGTTATAGCAGCACTAGATGACTAAGACAATCCCTGTCTGGCCTCTTAGAACATATTTATACTATTTCTCCCAGCAGTAAACTTTTCAGAGGAAAGTACATTACTTAAATTTGTTTATAGTAATATTGTACAAGTTTAATTTCTAGATGAATAATACCTTAAGAAATTACATATAAAAATTGTGTTTTCTTACCCTCCCTCCCCATATTACCTTGCCTGTCTATACTTGAACACAAAAAACTTACATTTAGATTTCCCCAAAATCTACTGTAAGAGATAAAAAAAAAAAAAATAGTTATATGTTGTTTATTTTTCCAGTTCCTCCTTTCTTTCCACAGGATCTCCCATCCAACCAGCACAACTCTGCCAGACTTATGTCACCCTTGAAACCATTTTCATAACTTTTCATATGCATACTCATTTATGATTCTTAGCATCAATAAATTCACAATACAGTTTACCTCGCAGAGTCTGGACTCATCTCCATAGTCTTGTCCTAAATAACTTACCCATTTTATTTCTCATTGCTCAGCCTTCTCACCAGAGGAATAATGGCCACTCCCTGCTCCCCGGCCCACTCCAAGAGTCCTCCTGCACCTGTTTCTCTCCTCTGGAATGCCCCACTGTGCCTTTCCTAGTCTTCTCTTTTAGGCATTTGAAGGCCCAGATCAAGTTGTGGCATCATTATGTCACCTCTGTAAGTGAAATCACTGGGCTTTGCCACAAGACATTGACTCCGCTCAGCCATTTTGCTATAATTAAGGTTTTGCTAATTCAAGTAAATTAGCATAACTTACATGAAAACAGACATCTGCAGCTGATGCTGTATTCGAAGCATCTTGTGAAGAAAGTTCTGCACAGGAAGGGGTTGTTCTGCACAGGAAGGGGTTTAGGCTTGGGTTAGAAGGGTTCATCCAACTATACTAGTTACCTCCTTGAAAGTTACTGTCATGTTGAATGAATCACTGCTTGGAGCGGGTCCTATCTTTCAGTTTTGTTGCAGCAGGAAAAAGGACTGCAAAACAGTGGTTCTCTCTCCGTTTCAGAGGAATAGAAAGAAAGAAAGAAAAAAAAAACAGGTGAACTGGAGTTGATCCTGACTCATGGTGACCCATGTGTGTGAAAGGGCCTAAATTTTATTCCTGGTATCTGAGTTTAACTTCCGTGACTGTCCTACTAGCAAAAGCAAACTACTTCACCTCCTGCAGGCCCAGTGGGGATTGGAATTCCTACGTCGAGGGGTTGTTGAAAGAATACAACTAAGAAAATATATAATGAAAATGTAAGAGCGTGGTATAAGCACTAAAATACGAGCACTAAAATATAATTACGCATATTTACGTACAGAATGCAACCCGTTGCCATGGAGTCAATTCCGACTCATAGCGACCCTATAGGACAGGGCAGAACTGCCCCATAGGGTTTTCATGTAGAGGCTGGGGGATCTGAACCGCCAACATTTGGGTTAGCAACCGAGCTCTTAACCACTGCGCCACCTGGGCTACAAGTACAGAATATAGTCCCTGACTTATACTGGAATAGGGTAAGTGCTGGGGCAGGATACTTCCTAAGATGGAGTCCCTGACTTGGCGTCAGGAAGTCATGAACCTCTTGAAATTTTATGCAGCATTCCATGCTCAAGTGTGTTGGTATATTCTTCCGGGAAAACGATTCATAGTTTGCATCCGGTTCGGAAATGAGTCCGCGACCCCAAATTGGCAGGAACCAGCAGGACAGTTAAGGCTTTCGATTTGGTTAAAGCTAACTGGAGGGTAGCAAAGGGAAGACATCAGATTATCAGAGGGGAAGAAGAATTACCAACCCGGGTGCCGACTTGCTCCCCTTCATCCCGGCTGTCGGACGCGGCGTCAGACCAGGTGTCGCCTCCCTTCTCTGCGCCTTGGCCGCGGCGCGGTGTGCAGGTCCCCAGTTCGTCGCCAGGACCCCGCGCTCGGGGCGGAAGGCCGCGGGTCGTCAGAGGAGCGCGGGCACCGCCCACAGTGGTGGGAAGGGGCCTTCAAACCCGGCGCGGGGCGGGAAGAGGAGCGCGCCCGGCCTATGGGGTGGCCACGGCGGCCCGGCCTATGGGGTGGCCACGGCGGTCCGCCCTGTGGGGTGGCGACGGCGGCCCGGCCTATGGGCGGTGCTAACGGGGGACGGCTTTGCCCCCCAGCTCACCCGTGCTGCCCGAGGGCGCTGCAAGTCCAACTAGGAGCGGCGCGGAGGTGCTGGCAGGAGTGTGGAGCTGTGGGGTGAGTGCAGTCGTGTCTCCTTACCGCCGCGGCGGGGTCCGCCCTGGGCCCGCTCCCCTCTTCTCCCGAGCCCGGCGTCTTCTCCGGGGACCTGCTGGGTCTGCAGCTGCTTCAGGGAGAAGGAGAAGATGGGCGAGGTCCGGACGGTGGATCCTTTGTCTTGGCACTGCCACGAGTGCAGAGCGAGCCCTGAAGCCCGGGGAGCGGAGGCCGGGCCGGGGGCGCCGAGGCCGGGGAGCGGAGGCCGGGCTGTGGGCGCCGAGGCCGGAGGATAGGAGGCCGGGCCGGGGACGCCGAGGCCGCGGAGCTGGAGGCCGGGCCGGAGACGCCGAGGCCGGGGAGCGGAGGCCGGGCCGGGAGCGGGAGGCCGGGCCAGGGACGCCGAGGCCGGGGAGCGGGAGGCCGGGCCGGGGACGCCGAGGCCGGGGAGCTGGAGGCCGGGCCGTGGCCGCCGAGGCCGGAGGATAGGAGGCCGGGCCGGGGGCTCTGAGGCCGGAGAATAGGAGGCTGGGCCGGGGGCTCTGAGACCGGGGAGCGGAGGCCGGGCCGGGGGCTCTGAGGCCGGGGAGCGGGAGGCCGGGTCGGAGACGCTGAGGCCGGGGAGCTGAAGGCCGGGCCAAGGGCGCCGAGACCGGAGGATAGGAGGCTGGGCTGGGGGCTCTGAGACCGGGGAGCGGAGGCCGAGGCCGGAGGATAGGAGGCTGGGCCGGGGGCTCTGAGGCCGGGGAGCGGGAGGCCGAGTCGGAGACGCTGAGGCCGGGGAACTGGAGGCCGGGCCGGGGGTTTCTGAGGCCGGAGAATAGGAGGCTGGGCCGGGGGCTCTGAGACCGGGGAGCGGAGGCCAGGCCGTGGGCGCCGAGGCCGGAGGATAGGAGGCCGGGCCGGCGGTTCCGAGGCCGGGGAGCTGAAGGCCGGGTCAAGGGCGCCGACCGGAGGATAGGAGGCTGGGCCGGGGAGCGGGAGGCCGGGTCGGAGACGCTGAGGCCGGGGAACTGGAGGCCGGGCCGGGGGCTCTGAGGCCAGGCCGGGGCCTCTGAGACCGGGGAGCGGAGGCCAGGCCGTGGGCGCCGAGGCCGGAGGATTGGAGGCCGGGCCGGCGGTTACGAGGCGGGGGAGCTGAAGGCCGGGTCAAGGGCGCCGAGGCCGGAGGATAGGAGGCTGGGCCGGGGGCTCTGAGGCCGGGGAGCGGGAGGCAGAGTCGGAGACGCTGAGGCCGGGGAACGGGAGGCCGGGCCGGGGGCTCTGAGGCCGGGGAGCTGGAGGCCGGGCCCGGGGCGCCGAAGAGTTGGGGGGCGCGGGGGGGGGGGGGCGCGGAATGCTGGCGAAATTGACCGCGGCGGAGACTGCAGGCTCAGGATTGGATGGGGGAGCACCGGAGCATAGGCGCCGGAAAATGGTGCCCCGAGGGCACGCGGCGGCCTAGGAGGAGACCGGGAGGCACTGGCTTTGGGGGCTGGTTCTCTATAGACGTGGGGTTGGTCCCTTCTGCTCTTCGTGTCTGGTTGCCTATGTGACTTAGTGGTGCCAGAGAGCTAATTTCAAACCTTAAACTTAAGCTGCGTTTCAGATCTGCAGATTTCCCAGAATCCTTCCTGTTGGTCCCTGTGACTCTGTATCCGTGGCCAAAATCACCTGAGATGGGCTTTGAAATCCCCTCAGGCCCTGTTGAATAAGAATGCCTTTCTCACACCAGTCACTATTTTTCAGTGGTTCTACTCACAAGCCTTTTTACTGGGACTCTCAAGCCTTATTCCCAAATTGCTACCTCTTTCCCTGTTCTCAGTAATCATCGAAGCCTGGAAACCGAATGTCAGTCTCCTTGACCACCTCTCCCTTACCCCACCCATTCCCCAGTCAGCCGCCCAGCCCTGTGGCACATCTCTCTACTTGATTTCTGCCGCCCTGGTGGCGCAGTAGTTAAGAGTTCGGCTGCTAACCAAAAGTTCAGCAGTTCAAATCCACCAGCTGCTCCTTGGAAATTATGGGGCAGCTCTGCTCTGTCCCATAGGGTCATTAGGACTCGACGGCAATGTTTTTGTTTTTGTTTTTCGCTTTGTTTAGTCTCTCACCTAGCTACAGCAGTCTCCTCACAGGTCTGCCCACTTCCAGACCCTTCCTGCCCCTTCACAGCACAAAGCCAGAGGGATCTTTACAAAATGAAAATCCAGATAGCTGTGCCTTTGCACTTAGAATAAATCCGGCCCTTTTAACCTAGTTAATAAGCCAAACTCCGATTGGTTCCCGCTACCCTCCCTTTCATTGTTGGTTATAGTAACACTGTCTCACTTTCTGCACAGCCATGCTCACCTTCATACCTGTTCTCTGCCTATCCCACTCACTATTGCTTGAGAAACACCTACTTATCCTTACGTTCTCATTAAACACTTAAAGATTAGGTCTCCCTGCTATGTGTTCCTTTTGCACCCTACTTTTCCTGTGGAGCCATGGTGGGGTAGTGGTTAAGAGTTTGGCTGCTAACCAAAAGGTCGGCGGTTTGAATCCACTAGCTGCTTCTTGGAAACCCTATGGGGTAGTTCTGCTCTGCCCTGTAGGGTTGCTATGAGTGGGAATGATGTTGATGGCAACGGGTTTGGTTTTTTGGGGTTTCCTAAGATTTTTTTAAGAGGTAAATGTAAAGCTCTATATGACGTGTTGTTTTTTTTTTCTCTGCATATTTTGTTCTTGCCTTCAAATACTGACTATAGAGCTTCTGAATTAGGGTAGAGTTGTTACCGCTGAGGGCACGGAGGCCCTTCAGACTCAATGGATCTTTGTCTTTCTCTTGTGAGAATACATAAAGGAGACAGTTTTGGGTTCAGCTGTATCTAACAGGTTTATTTTACTTGTGACAATTAAAAGGAGTCAGTGGGAGCTTATGCCGCTCCAAAAGACTGACTCAAAAAGGGAAGTGTGAGTGTTTATATGGGCTGGGATGGGGACAGTAGAGCAATGAATATTCAGTGGGTTTCTTTGAAGGGGCGGGTCCCCCTTGGAATGGCAGTGCATACTAATTAGAGGGCGCTTGCATCTGGAATCCAAGATGGAACCTGCTGATATTCAAGCTGGAGCTCTCTCGGCAGCCCTTGGCATCACTTAATATGGGATATAGTGCAGGCACACTGATCTGCACTACATCGCCCCCTTGAGGAGGCAGGGAAGGTCAAACAACGTCACACTTTGTCCTTCTGTGCATGTGGAGCCTGTAAAGGGGGAAGGGACTAAAAAAAAAAAAAAAACTAAGAAGGAAGTAGTAATTCAGTGTCCTTTTAACCTTATCTCCTGTTTACAGGATGTGGCTCCTATTTACCCAACTTCCAGGTGGTAACCTTTCAACAGCTCTTCTATTCCGCCAGCACAGTTAACCCTATCTGTTTCAGAGTAAGATGAGGTTGAGGAGCCCTGGTGGTGCAGTGGTTAAGTGCTCGACTGCTAACCAACCGAATGTTCAGCAGTTTGAAGCCACCAGCTGCTCTGTGGGAGGAAAGACCTGGCAATCTGCTTCTGTAAAGATTAAACCCATTGTCCCTGTAGGACAGAGTAGACCTGCCCTATCGTAGGCTTTCCAAGGCCTTAATCTTTACAGAAGCAGACTGCCACATCTTTCTCCTGCAGAGCCACTGGGTGGGTTTGAACTGCTGGCCTTTCAGTTTGCAGCTCAGTGCTTAACCACTGCACCACCAAGGCTCATTGGAACTGTCTGCAAAGATTACAGCCTAGGAAACCTGACGGGGCAGCTCTCCTCTGCCATATAAGGTCGCTGTGAGTTGGACTTGACAGCACACATCAAGAGCAAGATGAAGTTATCTGATATGTACCATCTGGAATCTGCCCTGTTGAGTCACTTTTGAATACTGAGTGAACATTGATAGCAGCCCCGAATGAGGACACTTTGTTTCATCCATTACTTTATATATACTCTGAGTGTAATACAGTGCTCTACAAACAGTAGGTGTTAAGTAAGTTATTATGGCATGAATGTTGAATGAATAAATGTTATTAACTCTGACTTTTTGCAGTTTCAAGCCACCGCTGGCAAGCAGGATGTTTTTAATCAGATGGTCGTAAACCTGAATCTGATTCTACAGAGCAGTGTTTCTCAATGAGGGGCGGGGAGGGCATTACAGGTTATCTGTAACTTTTACAAAAGGCATCCAGGATCCTTCATTCTACATTTCTTTCATACAAAATATTTAGAGCTGCAAAGACCTTCCCTCTTTCCTCCTTGCACAATGCAAATACTGTGTTCTTTGACTTGTTGCAGCATAAACTCAGGGCCTTGGAATAGTGGAGAGCACTCTAGCTTGTCTTCCTGGTCCCGTGGCTTACACAGGAGAAAAGAAAGGAATGGTTTTAGCTGTTCTTCTGGCACAACTGAACTTACTTTATTTTCTGTTTAATTTTTCTGGTCTATTTACATGATTTCACCTTAATTACATAGAGATTGACTTCACCAGACCCAATAGCAATATCCAGTTTGATAATTCTTGTAAGTTCCAAAAGAAATTCAGAGACCACCTTGGAGAAAATTTTAATAAAATGTCTACTACAATACACCTAAATCTTTTCTTATCCTAACTATTGTGAAAAGGATGCTTTCTCTCTCACTTACTAAATCTGGAAATGTGACTGCTTTTGAGACTTTGTCCTTTCTAACAGATAATAAATACAATCCTGGTATTTTTCAGGTTCCTAGACAAAGTGTAATCTCCCCAGAGGTCATACTAGAAAAGCTTTACCTTTCCTTCAGAGGAAAATGTTTTTGGTTGTTGCCATCGAGTCAGTGTTGACTCATGGTGACTCCCAAGTGTGCAGAATAGAACTGCTCCATAGGGTTTTCAAGGCTGTGACCTTTTGGAAGCACATCACCAGGCCATACTTCCAAGGTGCCTCTGGGTGGGTTTGAACTGCCAACCTTTCAGTTATTAGTGCAGTCTTAACTGTTGGTGTCACTCAGGGACTCCAGAGGCAAATAGAAATAAGAAAATATGTCTTAATTACTTTTACCAGATGCTTAACATGAAACCAGTTATTTTTCTTTTAGAAGTGAATTACCACTTACATTAGAAATCCATAACCACTGTTTCCATCTTCTTCGTTACTTGGAATAAGTGCAGTAGATGTTACTTCATTGTCTTAGAGCTTCTGAGGTTTTGGAATTTTGCTTCCTCTCTTGAGATTATATATAGTATTATCACTGCTATATGGTCTTAAGCAGTTAGGAATAGTGGCAGTCTTCCCGCTCGAGTCAGACAGTTCCTGGTTTGAATATTAGTTCTGTCACTTCAAAGCGTGGGCAAGTTGCTTAACTTCTGTGAGCCTCAGTCAAACTGTAAAATGGGGATCAATCATAATGCCTCAGAGTGTCGCTGGGAGGACTGCCTGGAAATACCTGTGTACCTTTTAGCTCAGGGTCTGGCCCATAAAAACCAACCGTAACACGAACTGTTAACACTTCACACACACTGAGTTCACATAGGGTTTGTTCCCTTTCTCTTTCTACCTGTTGTGTTAAATTTTTATTTATAAAAATTTTTTAAGTATTAATGGAGATAATTAAGAAATACGTGTCATTTTGAGATTAAAAAAAGCTTATACCAAAAAGAATTAGTCAATGTTCAACCATTTCACGAGGTCGCATATGGTCAGGAACCGATGGTACTGAAGGAAGAAGTCCAGGCTGCTCTGAAGGCATTGGCGAAAAACAAGGCTCCAGGAATTGGTGGAATATCAATTGAGATGTTTCAACAAACAGATTCAGCGCTGGAGGTGCTCACTCGTCTATGCCAAGAAATATGGAAGACACCTTCCTGGCCAACTGACTGGAAGAGATCCATATTTATGCCTATTCCCAAGAAAGGTGATCCAACCAAATGTGGAAATTATAGAACAATATCATTAATATCACACGCAAGCAAAATTCTCCTGAAGATCATTCAAAAACGGCTGCAGCAGTACATCGACAGGGAACTGCCAGAAATTCAGGCCGGTTTCAGAAGATGACGTGGAACCAGGGATGTCATTATCGATGTCAGATGGATCTTGGCTGAAAGCAGAGAATACCAGAAGGATGTTTACCTGTGTTTTATTGACTTTGCAAAGGCATTTGACTGTGTGGATCATAACAAACTATGGATGACACTGCGAAGAATGAGAATTCCAGAACACTTAATTGTGCTCGTGAGGAACCTTTACGTAGATCAAGAGGCAGTTGTTCGGACAGAACAAGGGGATACTGATTGGTTTAAAATCAGGGAAGGTGTGCGTCAGGGTTGTATTCTTTCACCAGACCTATTCAATCTATAATGCCGAGCAAATAATCCAAGAAGCTGGACTATGTGAAGAAGAACGGCACCAGGATTGGAGGAAGACTCATTAACAACCTGTGTTATGCGGATGACACAACCTTGCTTGCTGAAAGTGAAGAGGACTTGAAACACTTGCTAATGAAGATCAAAGACCACAGCCTTCAGTATGGATTGCAGCTCAACATAAAAAAAACAAAAATCCTCACAACTGGACCAATGAACAACATCATGATAAACGGAGAAAGGATTGAAGTTGTCAAGGATTTCATTTTACTTGGATCCACAATCGACAGCCATGGAAGCAGCAGTCAAGAAATCAAAAGACGCATTGCATTGGGCAAATCTGCAAGGACCTCTTCAAAGCGTTGAAGAGCAAAGATGTCACCCTGAAGGCTAACGTGCGCCTGTCCCAAGCCATGGTATTTTCAATCACATCGTATGCATGTGAAAGCTGGACAATGAATAAGGAAGACCGAAGAAGAGTTGATGCCTTTGAATAGTGGTGTTGGCAAAGAATATTGTATATACCATGGACTGCCAAAGGAACAAACAAATCTGTCTTAGAAGAGGTACAGCCAGAGTGCTCCTTAGAGGGAAGGATGGCGAGACTGCATCTTACATACATGTTGTCAGGAGGGATCAGTCCCTGGAGAAGGACATCATGCTTTGCAGAGTAGAGGGTCAGTGGCAAAGAGGAAGACCCTCAACGAGGTGGATTGACACAGTGGCTGCAACAACGAGCTCAAGCATAATAACGATTGTGAGGATGGCTCAGGACTGGGCAGTGTTTCGTTCTGTCGTGCATAGGATCGCTATGAGTTGGAACCGACTCAACAGCACCTAACAACAACAGCCGTAGGTTCACTTTCAAAATATTCATTCTTTAGTAACACAGCCCCCCCAAACCATTAGTAATTTATAGATTAGTATAGAAATTTCAATGTTAGAAATTAATTTTTATTCTGTCTTAACTCTGTAGATAATTTAGTGTAGTTTATTTTGTATTGAATATACAACAGCACCTTTAATTAGTTGACCACAGTGTAAGTTGGAAAAGCGTTACAACTTTAAACTTGTTTTGGAAAACACAGCTTGAAATATTGAAGCTCCGACGGTTGTGACTTCAGTGGCAAGTGTTAGAGGATCTAGGAAATAGAAAAGTGATTCTAAGACCTGAGTTCCAGGGGGCTATCTAATGTGAGTTGGTCCACTTAGAGCTTCATCAGCATCCTGATATTATGCAGATTTATACTTATTCAAAACAGTTAGGAACAATTTGTGTTAAGCCCATTTCTATACTAGGATATATTTTTTAAACCCCCATTATTTATTTTTGCTCTTTGTTTTGTCAAATGAAAATGTTTTAAAAGCCTAAAGGCCTGTTATCTTTTAGGGTCCTAAGTGTTTCCCTTAGGAGGTAATTTTGTAATCCTTTTACGATGAGACCATCCCGAGAGTAATAAGTACTCAGCTAGGCATGAGCTAATGGAGGTGAGGTCATGCTTAGTCTAACACTTCAGTGAGTTCTGCAGGAACCAAAGCTCTGCTCCAAAGAGTGTGGATTTGGTGCTTTCGTGTGGAAAAAGCAGATGGTGACAAGTGAAGAACAAATGTGCACATGTCTGATGCTATAAGGATTTTATTTCAGTTTAAGAGTTACTGTGCTGCCTGCAGAAGAAATACTTAATAAGAAATCTTTAGTGCCTTGATTGTTAGTGGGAATCTGTTATGAGTTGAATTGTGTTCTCCAAAAATGTGTGTCAACTTGGCTAGGCTACGATTCCCAGTATTTGTGTAATTGTCCACCATTTTGTCATCAATGTGATTTTTCCTGTGTTGTAAATCCTACCTCTCTGATGTTGATGAGGCAGAATTAGAGGCAGTTATGTTAATGAGGCAGGACTCAATTTACAAGATTAGGTTTTGAGTCAATCTCTTTTGAAATATAAAAGAGAAGCTAGCAGAGATATGGGACCTCCCCTACCACCAAGAATGAAGAACCAGGAGGGGAGTGCTCCCTTTGGACCTGGGGTCCCTGTGCTGAGAAGCTCCTAGACTGGGGGAAGGTTGATGATAAGGACCTTCCTCCAGAGATGGCAAAGAGAGACTTCCCCTGGAGCTGGCATCCTGAATTCGGACTTCTAGCCTCCTAGGCTGTGAGAGAATAAATTTCTCTTTGTTAAAGCCATCCACTTGTGATATTTCTTTTATAGCAGTAGTAGATAACTAAGACAGAACCTTTCAACATTTTGAGGTCCCTGAACACTACGGACCCTGCATTTGATAGGCTTGTTAAAAAGGGCCAACTTAGAGCAAACAGTAGGGCCAGAAAGGACATTGGCAATTCAATTTCAAGAATTTTAATTTCCCACTGTGTTTTCACTCATATTTTCTCCAGTTTGGAAACATAGGTAATGTTATTTTTTCATGGATTGTAATATAACATCAATAAACCATTTGTTACGTGTTTGCCTGTGTTTCCAGACTTGTTAGCCACCCTGTACTGTTCTCTAGTGGATCGGGTTAACCACAACCTTGTTTCTCACCATGGATGGATAATTTTGGCTTGTGGGCTGCCCACTTAGAGTTGACATGTAAAAGTTGTAAGATCTCTTGGGAATATTTAATTGTCCTTACTGCCTACTTTTAGGAGCGCTCTTTCCTTCTAGATTGTCCTGTGTGCATGCAATACCCAAATATGTACTTGGAATCAGTATAAATAGCTGCTCGCTCACCTTTTGTCATTTAAGTGTCTGGAGCATGGCAGTGAGCTTGGCCTTCTGGGCAGAAGTATCTGGGGGGAGCATGTGAGCCTCTAGAACCTCTTCTAAAGTGACCACCGCATATCCAGCTTTCCTTTTTCCTTGTTCCACGTAACTGCTTCCATCAGTGAACAGTTCTAGGTCTGGGTTTTGGAGCTGCTGGTCAGTGAGGTCTATGGCAGCTAACCAAAAGGTTGGCAGTTCGACTCTACCAGGTGCTCCTTGGAAACTCTATGGGTCAGTTCTGCTCGGTCCTGTAGGGTTGCTATGAGTCGGAATCAACTCGACGACAACGGGTTTGGTTTTATTTGGTCAGTGGGGTCAGGCTGACTGGCATACACCAGGTCAATGGTCTTTAGGCAGTCATGTTCTTTTTTTTGCTTTGACAAGGTGGCTGGGTTTAAACTGACAGTTTCTCATAGGGTGATGGCTGGGTCATCTAACAGCACCCCTTGGTACTGGGCCATTTGCCCAAGGTAGATCCAGTTTGACCCTTTCTACTCTAAGATGGTTAGAATTAAGTGGGGCATGGTCACCTGGAGAGGTTGGTCAAGGGTAAGTTTCTTGCCTTCCTTGATGATTAATACTTTGGTTACTACTGCCTGAAGGCACACAGGCTGTGTCCACATGCCAAGAGTCTGGGCAAGTACCCTGGCCACCACTCCCGTGGACTCATGTACAAACAGGCCAAGAGGTTTATTCATACCGGGAGTCCCAAGGCTGGGGCCTCTATCAACTTTGTTTTAATGGTATCAAAACCTGTTGCTCTGTCCCAGTCCATCCTAAGGGATCTGTGTCTTTTCCCTCTAAGGCTTGGTATAAAGGCTTTGCAATAAGTCCAAAATTTGGGATCCAGATGTGGCAAAAACCAGTCATTCCCAAAAACCTCGGAGCTGTCTCTATTTAATAGGGGCTGCCAACCTACAGATAACATCTTTTCGGGCTGTTAGGAGTTCTCACTCTCCCTGTCTGATTTTAAAGCCCAGGTAAGTCACCTCCTTTTGGTTGACCTGAGCTTTTTCTTCCGAGACCTGATACCGTGCATTTCCCAGGAAAGTGAAAAATTTTATGGTGTTCTAAACTGAGTTGTACTCACTACAATGGGCAAGGAGTAGGTCATTCACGTATAGGAGGAGGACACCATTGGTCAGGATCAGTTGTCTCAGTTCATGGGCCAGAGCTGATCCAAAAAGAGTAGGACTGTTTTTAAAGCCCTATGGGAAGACTTGCCAGCACAACTGCTGTTTCTGTCCTGTTCTAGGTCCTCCCACTCAATGAAGATTTTCTCAGATGCAAAAGAAGGCATTCTTCAGGTCTAGCATAATGAATCTGGCAGATACGTGACAAGGTTGACAGCAGGTTATACAGGTTGGGAACTATAGGGTGGACCATGACTGTTACCTGATTGATGGCTTGTAGATCCTGAATGAACCGGTATTCTCCATTTTTCTTCTTCACTGGCAGGATGGGAATGTTGACCTGTGACTGACACAGTCTAAGCAGTCCGAGGTTCAGGTATCTGGTGATGATTTTGCCCAGTGCCTATCTGGCCTCCGCCTGGATAGGGTATTGCCTAAGTCAGGGGGAGTGAGTAGGGAGACTATGCCAGGTAGGAGTTCTGCCATCACAGGGGGAACATTTTTGGTACATCCTGGCACTTTGTTGGCCCATATCCACAGGACCACTGCATCCTTGATGTCTGGCCCTACTGATCCCTGGTAGTGTCCTTCCGCTTTATAGTTGGTGGGTGATTCAGTGGTAAGGGCCATCTGCAGTCACCATCCATTCTCTGGTGGTATATCCATCTGCATAGTCCCTTTATCAAAAGAAATCTGTGCTTAGGGTTTGCACAACAAACTCTTCACAGCAAGGGAATGGGACAGCCAGTCATGTAGAGAAAAGAATGTGTTAATGACTTCCCTTGTATGGAGCAGGTTAGAGGCTGGAGGAAGGGAGAGTTCTCCCACTTACTTGAGACTCCCACAACCGACACAGTTTGTTTCATTGGAACTTTTTCTGGGTCAGGACAGAGTGGGTTGCTCTGGTATCCACTAGAAACTGTACAGGTTCCCCACCCCACCATCGTTATTACCAGAGGTTCAGGTAGGGGACTCACCTCTGGTCCTCCTCAATCCGAGTCTTCCTCCATTGGCATCATGGGGCACTGGGCAGCCCCAGGCTCTTTCTTACTTCTGGGTAGGAATTTAGGGCACTCTCTTCCAGTGTCCTCTCTCCTTGCACAAGGCGCACTGGTCTTGGCTTAACAGGGTTCAGGGCCTCTCACATCCCTCTTTCCTCAGGGGCCCTCCTCTTCTTGGGCCACTGGAGATGAGCCATTACTTCACAGGGCCAGGAATGCAGCCTGTCTCTTCTGATCCGTGATTTTCCTCTTTTCCTCTTTCTGGTCCCAATTGGAATATACCTGGTAGGCAAGCTCAACAAGCTGTGAGATCCCCAGCTCCACACCTCCCTCAAGTTTCTGGAGTTTTCTGTGCCCAATCAAAATCATACTCACCAGGAGAGTATTTTCAGGACTCTCAGGGTATGGACCCTATCTGTGAACTCCCTAAAAGCCTCATAAATTCTTTCTAGAAACTTAGGGGGACCTTCGATTGGCTCTTGTTTGATCCCATATGTTTTGCCAAGGTTTTTTGGTTTAGGCACCCCTTTCTTCAACCCTGCCAAAAGGTACTTCCTATGATAAGCAAGTTGGGTCCATCCCTCAGCCGTATTCTGATCCCAGTCAGGGTCCCCCACCGGGAAGGTCACTGCCCCCAGTTGATTTACTGCCTGCACTTCGTGGAGCCTGTCAGCCTCAGTCCTAAGACTTTCCTAGTACCATCTGCTTTTCTTCTGGGGTCAGCAGCACATCTAATAGTGCCTGACGAGCTACCCAATTAGGGTTATGAGTGCAGAAGATGGAGGCAAAAAGATCATGCATTCTCTTAGTGTCTTCCAATACCTGGGGCAGTGGTTTTTCCAGTTATAAAGATTACTTGTTGAAAATGGTTGGTGGACCTAGACCATGCTGGTGTCTCCTGTTGGGACTTCTCAGAGGGGGGTGCATGCCCCTGGGCTCGGCTGTGTTATGACTGTCCCGAAGATCAGTCACCCTCATGTTACTTTCGTTCTCCGTAGTCACTGAATTGGGCTGCCCAAAGGCAGTTCTGCTCTGCATATAGGGCATGGAGCTTACTGGTGGGACAGAAGGACCCAGGAGGGGTAGATACAAAGGTTGAGGGGAGTGTTGCCAGGTGGAAACCCTAGGTTTTCCTTGGTGTGACTCATCTCAGCCAATACATGAGAGACGAAGGTGGGAGATTGGAAAGTTGCCTTTATTTCACTGTGCAAGAAAAGGAACAGTCGGGGCTGCTGCCTCCAGTACTGCTCAGGGAGGGTGAGAGGAAAAGTTACTTTATGGGGTTTATGAGCAGGAAGTTCATACAAGATACCTCAGCAACATTCTTAATCTTACAACACAGGCACAGTGGGGTTTACATATAACTTCATGAATTCTGTGTTCAGAAAATGGTGGTTAAACTCCACACAAAGGCGGGGAAGTTACTATGTTTAAGGTACTTAATGAACTAAAAGGTCATCCCAAATGTCAACATGGCACCTAAACCGGTTTCCACTCAGTTTGCTCTAGTTTTGAAGCAGTTAAGAAAAGGGAAACCAAGATTTTAATTTAAAGCTACGGAGTGTGTGAAGCAAAGAAACCAGGATTTTAATGTAAAGCTACGGGGCGTGCCACACAAGCTGCTGGAGGTAGTGGAATTTTCCGCAGCCTGGGGACCTCTGCCTTAAATGTATGAAAGAAAAAGAGAAAGGCAGAGAGACTGAAGCATGGTACAGAGCATGAAAATGATCACTTTCATTATAGAAAAGTACTTCTGTTTTTGTCACCCCTGATACAGGGTAAAGACTGAACTGGCCAACTCAGTCCTGATTGATACAGTCTGCCATTATTGGTATTATTTTATAAGGTAGTATTTGTTATTATTTTTTAACTTTTAAAACAGTGCAGATTGTATTAGTTTACCAGGGTGGCCATAACAAAATACATACCACAGATTGTGGGTGGCTTTAAACAACAGAAAATTATTGTCTCAGAGTTCTGGAGGCTAGTAATCCAAATTTAGAATGCCAGCTGAGCCATATTCTCTCTGAAGACGCTAGGGGACGATCCTTTCTCGCCTCTCTCAGCTTCTGGTACCCCCAAGTATTCCTTGGAGTATGGCTACATCTTTACAAGGCCCTTTTTTCTCTATATCTTCTTCTCTTTTATAGGGCACCACTCAGATTGGATCAAGACCCACCCTGCTCTGTCAATAACTGTTAGTCTAACTGATTATGTCTTCAGAGACCCTGTTTCCAAACAAGATCTTATTCACAAGTATCAAGGATTAGGACTGCAACGTATCTTTTGGGAAGACATTTCAAACCATAAAATTGTCACTGAGGAGGCCCAGACATGGGACTTACTAGACAAAGATTTTAAATGTGCTTAAAGAGCTAAAGGAAAACATGGACAAAGAACTAAAGGAAATCAGGAGAATGATATATGAACAAATTGAGAATATCAGTAAAGAGGTAGAAATGAAAAGGAATCATACTCTTCTTCTAGCTTCTGGTTATGGCCCAAGATCCTTGGTGATCTTTGCCTTGCAGCTGTAGCCTCAGCCTCTATCATCACATGGTCATCTTTCCTCTATGGTTGTGTCTGTGTCTCTTTTATAAGGACACCACACTTATTGGATTAGGACCCACCCTATTCCAGTATAATCTCATGTTAACTGATAACATCTTCAAAGACCCTATTCTAAAACAAAGGCATGTTCACAGGTATCAAATTTTGTAGGAACACAATTCAACCTGTATCACAGATGTTATATAAAAATTAAAAGTTACAGAAGGATATTAAGGACCAAATAAGCTACCAGTAATCTCATCACCCAGAGACAGCCACTGTAGAAAAAAACTGAGTGAAGATGCTATATATAGTTGGTCTCATTTTTGTGTATATTTTAATAGAGATCATATTATTGCATCAGTTTTATAGCCTATTTTCACTTAGCCTTATATTATGTACATTTTTCCATGTCATTGATAACTTCTCTGTTCTCAAATTCTCAGTTTTTTAATGAATAACACATGTCCCTGCCCTTTCTGTTCCACTCACCTCCTGTAATTATTTCCTTAGGCTGCATTCTTAGAGGTGAAATTTTAATAGGTCAAACTGAAAGATTTTTTTTGGAGGGGGCCATTGGGGAGACATATTGTCAAAATGCTCTCAAGAAGTTACACCAATTTTTGTCCTTTCTTGTAGTGATTGAGAATGCCAATCTCATGCACCTCTGCTAACATTGTGTATGATTAGTTTTTGATGTTGCTTGGTAAATTACATGGGTAGACACACATGAAACTATACATAGACGATATTTGGGGATTCTTGTCTCATAGTTTATCTTCTAAATATAGGGAAAATAGGTGCAATAATATGAGTGCGTCATCCCTCCATCAAATTCATAACACTCTCCTGTGTTGTGCCAAAATACTTGTTTTCCTTACCATTACAATGAATGAATTGTCCCATTTCTCTGTGACTAATACTTTCCATATACGAGCTGGATTTCCAAACCCTTTCATTCCTTTAAGAACTTCACTCTTAAAATTGTTCCCTTCCCTCCTCCTACATTATTACATCTCCCTTTCTACTGGATCATTCTCATCAACATAAAAACATGCTTAATATGGCCCTTCTTTAAATAAAACAAGAAACCTCCTCAACCTCTTGTCTCCCTCCAACAATTACCCCATTCTCCTTTCCCCTTCACAGGAACACTGGGGAGAATTGTGTCTACTCAAATTTTTGCACACATCCTCTCCTCAGCTGAGCCAACATTTGTTCTTCTAAAGTATAATTTTCAAAAAGTTGAAAGCATCACTCTCATGCAAATATGAAATGAATACATGTCAAATATGTTATCAGTTAATAAGGGAACAAATAAGATGTTAAGGCCAAACCAACAGAATTTGAATAACAGGTATACATGTAGACAGTGGGCATGATGAATGAATTTGCTAATACATGCAAAACTGGTTAATATCCTAACAGGCAATAAAATGTAATGGGAAGGGTCATCTTTCTATAAGGAGCCCTGGTGGCTAACACTTGACTCCTGACTGAAATGTAAGCAGTTGAAACCCATCCCGTGGCTCAGTGGGTGAAAGACCTGTCAACTTGCTTCCGTAAGGATTGCAACCTAGAAAACCACGTGGGGCAGTTCTGCTCTGTCACATGGGGCTGCTGTAAGTCAGAATCGACTCAACAGCACACAACAGTATCTTTTCTGTAGGGTGGAAATCAGTTGTATCATTACAAGACAAAATTCATTTTATTGCTATGGGTAAGAATCATTTGCATAACTATCCGTTTGTTAAGGTTTAACTTCCACTCATTCAGTAGAAGGTCAAAGGGCACACCTTATAGAATCAGATAATCCTTTAGAGTCCTCTGGACAATGCCCAGCACTCCACTGAAAGGATACTCAATGATTTCTTTTGAGTATTAAGGCCAATTCTTGACCGTCCCCCACCACGCCAGTGTTCAATTCTCTGTCCTCATCTGAATTGACCTCTTAGCAAGATTTGAAAAGGTTGAGCACTCTCTTGAAAAACATACTTGGGTATGTCACATTCACCTGCTTTTCCACTCCTTCACTCTCTTCTCTTTAATCTATTTTGCTGCCTCCACTTCCCTAATAAACCTCTCAATATCAGAATGCCGCAATATATCTCCAGCCCTGATCTCTACCCTAAGCTCCAGACACTTAACTACCTGTATCTACTAAATGAGCCCTGGTGGTGCAGTGGTTAAGAGCTCAGCTGCTAACCAAAAGGTTGGCAGTTTGAATCAACCAGCTGTTCCTTGGAAGCCTTATGGGGCAGTTCTATTCTGTCCTAGGGTCACTGTGAGTCAGAATCAACTCGACGGCAACAGGTTTGGTTTTTGGTATCTACTAATCAACTGTGTAGTCCACCACAAGTACAAGCAAGACTGGAAGGAGGGGAGGACAGAGCTTGACTTTGGTAAGGGATATTACATATTCCTGGAGACTGAAAATTGAGACCTAGGACATTCTATAAAGACTTTTGTGGTTGGGTCCTGTTGGTGGAATTGTATATTCTTTAAGATTTTCTGATTTTACCGTAGGAGCTAGGTTAAAGTCATTTTTTAATTGCAGTTTTATAGATAGGACTTCTAGAAGCTGGAGAAAATCATTCAAGGTTTTTGTTTTCCTTTCGTCCCTACTTTCTGCTTTATCCAAAGACTTAGACTACACTCTTAGGCTGGGTTCCTTAGAGAAGTAAAACCAGTAAAGTGTATAAATATATATAGATTTATATCAAGGAAACTGCTCACACGATTGTAAAGGCTACAATGTCCCAAGTCCGTAGATCAGGATAGAGGCTTCTCTTCATTCACATAGCCTCACGGGTTGGTGAACCCAAGATTGGCAGGTCGTAGAGCAGGGCCCTTGATCACAGGTCGTGAAGAGCAACAAATCCCAAAATCAGCAGATGAGCTGCTAGCTGAAGTCCCAAGAACTGGAGGTCAGATGAACAGGAGACACCTGCAAGATCCAGAGTAAGCAAAAAAGCCAGAACGTCTGTTTATATTCAGATGCAAGCCACACCCCCAAGGAAACTCCCTTTCAACTGATTGGCTATTCACAGGAGATTCAGTCACAGGAAAGATCACATATAAACACAGAGACACATGGCCCAGCCAGGTTAACAATCTTAACCATCACAGTCCACCCCTTGTCTATGTGGCACATGTACGCATTGCCTTAAACCATACATAATCTCTGAATAAAAACATTTATAAAGTCATATTTGGGCCTAATATGATACAACTAACACACATACAACCAAAAAATGCACTAGCCCCATTTAACATTTTGTATTTTATTAGTGCAGAAAACAAAAATATTTCATGCACACATACAAAGCAGAAATACTGATAACAATTACAGTCCTCATTTCTGTAACTGGTCACATGGCCATAACTGGTATTTAGAACCACCTTTTTCCACCACCCATTCCATATTTCTTTCGCCCTCAGCAAACACCTCAGCTAGTCTCAGTTTTTTGCCTGGTGGGGCAACCCAAACCTTCATTCCTTGAAGGGTCTGGGTCGTTAGCAGTCATGTTGGAATTGAGTTGCTGTAGTTTTTCATCAACATTTTTTATTTTAATCTCAGGGCATGGTAATTTTAAGAGACATCGTAAGGACTCTCCTGCATTCCCGACATACTCTTCTTTACCTCCATTATGTAATATCAGTCCAATTTCCTCTTGGTAATCAGGATCAATCACATTAGCCAATAGGTAAGTTCCTTCTTTGCCTGTTGACCCAGAGGCATAAGGAACCCTAAATGGCCAGGTGGCATTCTTCGCTTCCAGTTCAATGGAATCAGTGACGTGTATCCAAGTGGAAGCATTCCTCCCTTTGAAACTAAGACCTCTAGACCTGCAGAGCACAAGGTTGTGGGGACAGGAAGCAAAACTCTTGCGAGTGGGTCACTAGGGGTAATAGTGAGTGGTGCCACTCCCATTTCCACTGCTTCATTTGTGGACCTGTGAATCTTGGCTATGGGAGAAACAGCACCATATATTGAACGTGGGTTTAGAGCATATACCACCTCCTGAGGTACATGGTAAGACCGGTAAATTCCATGAGCATGGGCTCACTGCCACACTTCATTTGCTGTGAAATGAGTCCCTCGATCTGAGGCAACGCTGTGTGGGATACCATGATGGTGGATAAGGCATTCTGTAAGTCCGCAGATGGTAATTTTGGCAGCAGCATTGCGTGAAGGGAAGGTAAATTCGTATCCAGAGTAAGTGTCTATTCCAGTAAGGACAAAACACTACCCTTTCCATGATGGAAGTGGTCTGATGTAATCAACTTGCCACCAAGTTGCTGGCTGATCACCTCAAGAGATGGTGCCATACTGGGGACTCAGTGTTGGTCTCTGCTACTGGCAGATTGGACACTCAGCAGTGGCTGTAGCTAAGTCAGCCTTGGTGAGTGGAAGTCCATGTTGTTGAACCCGTGCATAACCTCCATCCCTGCCACCATGGCCACTTTGTTCATGAGCCCATTGAGCAATGATGGGAGTTGCTGGGGAAAGAGGATGACTGGTTTCCACAGAACACAACATTCTGTCCACTTGATTGTTAAAATCATTCTCTGCTGAGTTCGCCCTTTGATGAGCATTCATATAAGACACAAATATCTTCACTTCTTTAGCCCATTCAGACAGATCTATCCACATACCTCTTCCCCATAAATCCTTGTCTTCAGTTTTCTAATCCTGTTACTTCCAAGTCCCTGACCATACAGCCAAACCATTGGCCACAGCCCATGAATCAGTATATAATCGCATATCTGGCCATTTCTCCTTCCAAGCAAAGTGAACCACCAGGTGCACTGCTCTAAGTTCTGCCCTTTGTGAGGGTTTTCCTTCACCACAGTTTTCAGGGAGGTCCCAGAAAGGGGTTGTAGTGCTGCCATTGTCCACTTTTGAGTGGTGCCTGCATGTTGTGCAGAGCCACCTGTAAACCACTAACAAGTTTTCTTCAGTCAACTGATAGTAAGGAACTCCCTGTGGAGCCATAGGTGCAGATTAGGAGATGACAGGTAATGACAGGCGTGGAGACAATGGGCATTTGGGTCACCTCCTCATGCAACTTACTTGTACCTTCAGGTCCTGCTCGAGTCCGATCTCATATATACTACTTCCGTTTAATGATGGAGTGCTGCTTTGCACGTCCAGCATTATGACTCTGTGGGTCAGACAATATCCAATTCATGATGGGCAGCTCAGGCCACATGGTGACTTGGTGTCCCATGGTTCGGCAGTCTCTACTAAGGCCCAGTAACAAGCCAAAAGCTCTCTCTCAAAAGGAGAGTAGTTATTTGCATAGGATGGCAGTGCATTGCTCCAAAATCCTAAGGGTCTGCCCTGTGATTCACTAATAGGGGCCTGCCAAGGACTCCAGACAGCATCTCTATCTGCTATTGACACTTCAGCACCATTGGATAAGGTGGATCACATGGCCCAAGTGGCAGAGCAGCTTACACAGCAGCCTGAACCTGTTGCAGAGCCTTCTCTCGTTCTGTGCCCCACTCAAAACTAGCAGCTTTTCTAGTCACTTGATAAACAGGCTGGAGTAGCACACCCAAATGTGGAATATGTTGCCTCTAAAATCCAAAGAGGCCCACTGGGTGTTGTGCCTCCTTTTTAGTTGTGGGAGCAGCCAGATGCAATAACTTCTTCTTCACTTTAGAAGGGATATCTCGACATGCCCCACACCACTGGACCCTTAGAAATTTCACTGAGGTGGAAGGTGCCTGAATTTTTGTGGGATCAATTTCCCACCCTATAGCACGCAACTGTTTTAGCAGTAAGTCTGGAGTCATTGACACTTCTTCTTTACTAGGTCCAATCAGCATAATGTCATCAATGTAATGGACCAGTGTGACATCTTGTGGAAGGGACAGTTGATCAAGGACCCTGCGGACTAAATTATGACATAGGGCTGGAGAGTTGATGTAGCCCTGAGGTAGTCAAGTAAAGGTGTATTGCTGGCCGTGCCAGCTAAAGGCAAACTGTTTCTGATGGTCCTTTGAAACAGGTATATGGAGAAAAGGGCATTAGCCAGATCAATAACAGCATACCAGGTACCGGGAGATGTATTAATTTGCTCAAGCAGTAAATTACATCCGGAACAGCAGGTGTAATTGGAGCAACCACCTAGTTAAGTTTTCAATAATCTACTGTCATTTTCCAAGATCCATCTGTTTTCTACACAGGTCAAATAGGCGAGTTGAATGCGGGTGTGGTGGGAATCATCACCCCTGCATCCTTCAAGTCCTTAATGGTGGCAGTAATCTCTGCAGTACCTCCAGGGATGCGGTATTGGTTTTCGTTTACTATTTTCCTAGGTAAGGCCAGTTCTAAGGATTTCTCTTGGCTTTTCCTACCATAATAGCCCTTACTCTATTTGTCAGGGATCCAATATGGGGGTTCTGCCAGTTGCTGAGTATATCTATTTAAATTATGCATTCTGGAACTGGGGAAATCACTACAGCATGAGTTTGGGGACCCACTGGACCTACTGTGAGATGGACGTAAGCTAAGACTCCATTAATAACCTGACCTCCATATGCCCCTACTCTGGTGGGCCACAGTGAAGTTTTGGGTCTCCTGGAATTAGTGTCAGTTAAGAGCCAGTGTCCAGTAATCCCTGAAAAGTCTGATTATTTCCCTTTCCTCAATGAACAGTTGGAAACCCTGGTGGCGTAGTGGGTAAGTGCTACGGCTGCTAAACAAGAGGTCGACAGTTCAAACCCACCAGGTGCTCCTTGGAAACTCTATGGGGCAGTTGTACTCTGTCCTATAGGGTCGCTGTGAGTCAGAATCGACTCGGCGGCAACAGGTTTGGTTTTTGGTTTAATGAACAGTCACTCATAAAAGGCCGTAGATCCCTTTGGGGAAAGCTGGGAGAAAAATTAACAGTAAAAGTTTTTAGCAGTGTATTGGAGTCATTCCTCAAGGGGACACAGCCTCTCCTTCATTCAAGGGGTTGTGGGTCTTTAGACTCACTCAAAGCTGGGAACTAACTAGTGACTCTCTATTCTGCCCATTCAAGTTACACTGCTATTCATCTAAACTAGAATTCATCTGTTTGTACAGATCAAGTAAATATTTCATAGTCTTCCGATCTGTTTCACTCCTAGGAACACCTTGACTAAGTAGCCAATGCTGTAAGTCCATAAAAGGCAGATTTTCTGATTACTGCTTTGACTCTGCAGTCCACTACTGTGACCACACCCACCTTGTCTTTGTCGATTGAGTGCAGCCACTTGGCCCCTACTATCACAGGGTCCAGTGAGCTTCATTTTAGTGTCTTAATTCAGTTAGGGTAGTTCCCACTGTCAAATCTGATTTACTTAAGATAGCAATCACAGCAGTCTTCAAGGATCCCGGAGCTCCCTTCACAAATTTGTTCCTCACAGTTGTGGTAAAAGGTGTGTCCTCTGGTACTCCATGTGTGAGTCTGTGGGTCTAACCTAATAAATCCACTCCAGCATACCAATTTCCCTAAGCCTTTGGATACCTTCTTCTACAGTATACCAATGTAGATCCAGTACTTCAACTTGATTTAGTGTAAGCCACCTCGTAATCCATGCTTCAGGGACCCAAACAAATAAACCATTAGATCCTTTCCTAACTTCTTGAGCTGAAACATGGAATAAAGGATCTGTGCTTAGTGGACCCATATCAATAAACTCAGACTGATCCATCTCGATCTTCATTGCGCCATTATCCCAAACCCTTTATAGCCATTCCCACACATTCCCCAGGTGTTTTTTGGTACATATTAGAAAAGTCAAGCAGGTCTTTTGGAATGTAGCATACCTCCTCCTGAGTCATACTTTGTACTTCACCTTTTGGGACTGGCTGGGACTTAAGTCTAGTTACAGGTCTAGAAGCCAGAATCCATAGTGTGAAATTGTTTTGAGAACATTCAGCATTGTCTTGTAAAGCATCTGCCTCAGTCAATGCCCCAGGCAGTGACTCAGGCAAGGGCTCTTTAGAGGCAGCTGGGCTAGGGCTAATCTCATTAGATAGGAGTGGAGGAGGTAATGGTTTTTCTGGGCAGAGTGGTTTAGCAGAGAAACATGAAGTAATCTCTTCAGCTGGGATTGGTTCTGCTGGCAGGAATGATTTAATGGAATATAGGGGCTGTGTCTCCAGCTTCCTGATTATCTGCCCATACGTCCCCATCCCAAGTTTCAGGATCCCATTTCTTCCCAATGCCCTTACTTTAACTTCAGACTCCTCTCAAGGTTGACAGTTGAGCTGGGCTTGTAATTCAGTCACTCTTACAGTAAGACTCTGAGTTTGGTTTCCAGAAATTTCAGCTCTGTTACTACAAGAAATAAGGCTTTTTTTTTTTCAAATCACAAGTGGAAGGATTGAGGTCATATATGTGGCACTTGAGCTTTAACTCTGAAGCCCTGAGCACATCTCTTTAACCAGTTTGTCTACCTACCAACCTACCAGCTTTCTTATACTTTTCATTCTAACAAAATTTAGAAAGATATCACGTGTGTTCATCCAGAGCCTTGCCTTTCACCAATACCTGATCTACTGGTGGTGATATTTTGCATAATTGTATTGCCACCTCACGCCATGAATTAGCAGTGCCCTCTTTATTGCTGGAAGTAGAGTCATCAACATCTTTAAGACTAACCAGACTTGAGAACCAATTTAGGAAACTCATCCTTACAATTCTGTTTCTCTAGAACCACTCTGTGTGCCAAATGTCTGAGGCTAGGTTCTCTAAGGAAGCAGAACTAGTAAAATATATAAATATATACATAGAGATTTATATCAAGGAAATGGCTTACACGAATGTAGAGGCTTGAACATCCCAAGTCTGTGGATCAGGATAGAGGCTTCTCTTGATTCACGTAGCCACAGGGGCTGGAGAACCCACGATCAGCAGGTCTGAGAACAGTGCTCTTGCTCACAGGCTGTGAAGATCGATGAATCTGAAAATCTGCAGATAAGCTAATAGCTCAAGTCCCAAGAGCCGGAGGTCAGACGAACAGGAGACAGCCGTAGGATCCAGAGTGAGCAAAAAAGCTAAAACGTCTGGTTATATTCGGATGTAGGCCACATCCCCAGGGAAAATCCCTTTCAACCGATGGAGTACTTACAGCAGATTCAATCATGAAGGTGATCACCCATAAACAGCCAAGTTAACACATAATCTTAACCATCACAATTGCCTAGAAAGTTCCTTTGCTTCTGGATAGCTTAGAGGAGACAAAGTAGAACTCTAGAAGACAAGTAGTAAGGACCAAGCTTCTTAAGAAGCAGTAGAGCAGAGTGGCAGGGAAAGCCTTGGATCTCCATCACGTAGCTCTGTGTCATAGAAAAAGTTACTCAGTAGGGGTTGCGTTTCCTGACTTTTAGGATTGTTCCAAAAATTAAAGATGCTTAACACAGTACCTATGAGTTGGAATCGACTTGATGACAACAGGTTTGGTTTTGTTTTTTTTTTTGGTTAACACAGTACCTAGTATGTAATAAGTGCTCGGTAAGTAGTAGCTGCTTACAAGGACTTGTTCACTGTGTGAGGTGAAAGAATGAAAGAAGAAACTTTAGCTTATACTTCCAGGTTTCGTAAACCAATTCACCACCCTAAATGAGAAGTTGGGATGCCAAAGCCCAGTTTAAGAATAAAAATTCTGTGGTAGGTTGGAATTTCCTGGTACTGTACCTCTTGGGAATTTAAGCATCGTATACTAGTGTTATGTGAGTTATACCATTTTGGTGCCAAGTTCTTTGTTTTTTCTTTTAGCAAGGTGAAAATAGTATAAAGTCTTCTTATTGACTGAAGGGCTGCGTTCTTAAAATGGCCTGATCTGTTGAAACAGAAATAAGCTGCAATCTATATCTTAATGTGGGAGGGGGCATACAAATGTAAAAATTTATCCAGGTGCACATTTATTTGTGCACTTTGTGTACTTCACTGTTAATATCTTGGTTAAAGGGAAGAAAGGAAGGAAGTAGAAAGGACATTGCTCAGCTCACAGAAACCTTTAGCAATAAAGGTGAAGCTTGGGTTAGGGTGGTAATGCTGATACAAAAATGTTCATATAAAGTACTAACATGCAGAAATAATCATTCGGATAATGAATATAGTGCAGTGGTTTTAGTGGTTTTATAATGGCTGATTTTGATTGACTTCTATTTTCTTTATATTCTAGTTAATAAAAGTATCCATGGAGAACACTGAAAACTCGGTGGATTCGAAATCCATTAAAAATTTGGAAACGTGAGTATTTAAATGGAACCCTGTATAATCAGAGAAAAATCGGTATGTTTAAATGGCAAACTGAGGAGTGGGGAAGCAGAGCGTATATGAGCTTTCTAGCCAGAGAGACCAAGTTGACTTCTTCCCTCAGACAGCTGTGTGACTTTACACAGTTAACCTCTCTGAATCTCATCCTTATAACTTTCGTGGAATTGTGAAGAGGATTAAGGGAGGCATCTAAAGATCAAGCACGGTGTCAGTCCCATAGTCAGAAACCCAGTCCTGGAACTGAAAGAATGCACCAGGAAAAACCAAACCCACAAGTTTAGTTGGTTCTGTACCTTCCCAGATTGCTCTGCTGAAGGATTATAGGTTTTGTGTTTGTGGGAAGTTTTTTGGCCTCCTGTTAATGTATAACTTTTAAGACTAAAATGAAACGGCAGCTCTCACTGCCTGTTGTCAGATGCCATCGAGTTGGTTTCAACTCAGAGCAACCCTATGCACAACCGAATGAAACACTGCCTGGTCCTGTGCCGTCCTCACACAATTGTTGCTATGCTTTGGCCCATGGTTGTAGCCACTGTGTCAGTCCATCTCGTTGAAGGCCTTCCTCTTTTTCGCTGACGCTCTGCTTTACCAAGCATGATGTCCTTCTCCAAGGACTGATCCCTCCTGACAACATGTCCAAAGTATGTGAGATGCAGTCTTGCCTTCCTTGCTTCTAAGGAGCATTCTGGTTGTACTTCTAAGACAGATTTTTTTGTTCTTTTGGCAGTCCACAGTATATTCAATATTCTTTGCCAACACCACAATTCAAAGGCGTCAGTTCTTCTTCAGTCTTTCTTATTCATTGTCTAGCTTTCACATTCATATGATGCTACTGAAAACACCATGGCTTGAGTCAGGTGCTCCTTGCTATTCAACACTTTAAAGAGGTATTTTGCAGCCGATTTGCCCAGTTCAATGTGTCTTTTGATTTCTTCGCTGCTACTTCTATGGGTGTTGATTGCGGATCCAAGTAAAATGAAATCCTTGACAACCTCGGTGTTCTCTCCATTTATCATGATGTTTCTCCGTTTATCATGATGTCCTTCTTCCTAGGCTGTCTTAGTCTGGAAGCTCAGCTGAAAGCTGTCCACCATGGGTGACCCTGCTGGTATTTGAATAACAATGTCATAGCTTCCAACATCACAGCAACACACAAGCCCCCACAGTACAATAAACTGACAGATGAAGTGTGGGGGTCTCAGTGCCTAGTTATGAATTATCTTTTACCCTTTGTTTTTCTCTGGTCTTTCTTTTTGGAATATTGTAATTATAAATGCTTCTAGTAACTATCAAGTTCAGGAGGGGAAAAAGTTAAAACTCAAATATTCTTAATTTAATTCATATCTATTATTATCGATTAGAATTTCTTGTGATACTTTTAATTCTAATAATTTCTTTCAGGGACTCAATATCCTCTGGGTTAACCCAAGAATTACAAATTAATTTTAGTACTAAACAATATTATTACAGCAATATTGTTAACAAGTTGTCAATAAAGATTTAAAACCAAAAAAACCAAACCCATTGCCATCAAGTTGATTCTGACTCACAGCGACCCTATGGGACAGAGTAGGACTGCCCCCATTGAGTTTCCAAGGAGCGCCTGGTGGGTTCGAACTGCCGACCATTTGGTTAGCAGCTGTAGCACTTAACCACTATGCCACCAGGGTTTCCAATAAAGATTTTTCAGTGTTTAATTACCTTTAGGGAACTGGGTTATAGGTAAAGGAATTATCCTAGAAATTGAGCCTTTGAAATGTAATTCCATTTAAAATATAATTCCATTAAAGTAGTTTTTGAAACCTTTGTAAAGTGATTTACACATTTTCCTTCCTACTTTTCATTATCATATAGAACATCACTTAAATAGCAAATTACTCGGGAGCCCAAAACAGGTTTAGGACCATTATGGTCCTATGATTAGTTACCTTCACATTTGCAAGCATTTTGGGTCTCTGTTCTTCATCAGGATCAGGTGTGTCCACTCTCAGTCTAGCTATCACACATTGCCGCCTGTCTCTTTAGGAGGGAAATGGGGCTTATAATTCTGTGACTCATTATCTAGGGGTCTCTGGGTGGTGCAAATGTTTTGTACTAGACTACTAACCAAAAGGTTGGTGGTACAGATTCACCCAGTGGTGCCATGGAAGAAGGACTGTGTGATTTAGTTTTATAAAGAAAGATTGCAGTCATTGAAAACCCTGTGGAGCACAACTTTACTCTGAAACGTGGGGTCACCATGAGTCAGAACTGACTTGATGGCAATGGGTTTGCATTTTTTTTTTGTTGTTTTTTGACCTCTCATTTCCTGATTCTTGGTCTAGATCAGGGTCAGGCTTGTGGTTTGCTTTTGTCAGGTTTTATGGACACAGCCACACTCATTCGTTTACATATTGTTCAGGGCTGTTTTCACCAGCAGAGTTAAGTAGCTGCAACAGAGACTCTATGGCCTATAAATCTAAAATACCATCTTGCCCTTTAAGAAAAAATTTGCAGATCTGTGGTTTTTGGATAAATGATCTCCAAACAAGTATTTTCAATTGTTTATAATAGTGCTTTTATGTATTAATAAATTATTAGTTTGTTCAGCTCATAGAGTTTAAGGAACAATTTATGAATTTTGATAAATATTGTGCTTTGAGTCATATTTGCATGTTTTTGGTTTCCTATAATTTGGGGGTAATTTTCAAGATATTGCTCTTAACTTGGAGGATAAAATACTTCACAGAATTAAAGTATAAAACCTATTCGAGGGCAGAGCAAACATGGCGCTATAGACAGAAGCACCACACTGTCCCTCCATCGCAAAGACCTAAAAAACTAAAACAGAGAAAACATCAATCCTGGAACCTTAAGCATCAAATGAAGAGATAATGCAACGTAGCATCAAATGGAATAAGAAAGTGACAGAGAACAGAAAGCGAGGAGAGAGATGTGTGGAGATCCACTATCAGCTAACGCACCGCATGTTCACCGTCTTGGACGCCTGTCAGAGATCGGTGGACGAGGGAGTACAGGAAAGCAGCTTCACAGAGCTCCCAGCAGGAGACAGACCACCCGGTAACCAGCAATATACGCTATTCCATCCCTCATCCTTTTCCCCCTGCTTGGGCTCCTCCTCTTCCTAGCTGGCTGCAGTCACTCAGCAAGCTGGGAACTGCAGGCTTCGTGGCACTTGGACTCTCCCCACCCATATCAATTGGCAGACAAGGGGTTCGAGAAAGCAGCTTAATGGAGTTCTCCTGGTAATGAGTGATATACACTTTCCAAACACTGCTCAGCCTCTGCCACTTCCCTCTGGTCGCAGTCTCTTGGCCAGGAGGCACCGGCTCCAGCCCCATGCTGTGTGGATTTGCCTGGCCCACGCTGGCCAAATCCCTCAGTACCATTCCTTTGTTGTTAGTGTTGCTTTTTTCTGATACTTTTGTTTCCTTCCTGCATCTTACCTCCTCCCCCTCTTTTTTCTCAAACACCTGGCTCCATATGCCATCTTTGCTTCTTGTTGAAAGGTTGTGAAGCACCGCTTGACCGAGGAACCACATCCCCAGGCCACGCCGCCACGTTGGGGGAATCCCCAGAGCTTTTTGTTTAGTTCTGTTTTGTATTGTTTGTTTTCTTTTTCTTTTTACACCTTGGGAGCCCCTTCTAGCCAGGCTGCACTGCTCAGCTTGGGAGCCACTGCCCCAATCCACACAGCTGCGTTGGTGGGATCCCTGGGGATGTTTTGTTTTCTCTCTTTTCCTTTCATAATATCTCAGTTTTGCGCCTCTCTATACTTACACTCTTTTCCTGTCTCCTGAATAGCTGGCATTGTTTGACATCTCTACCCCTCCCAACCGGGCTGTACTGCGCGGCCGGGGAGCCACTTCCACAATTTTTGCAGCTGCACCGGTGGGATCGGTAGTGGCTTTTCTTTTCTTTTTTTCTGTTTCTTTTTTCCTTTTTGTTTTTTTCCGCTTCTCAGTTTCTCATCTATCCACTCCAATGGCAAACTCCCCAAGTACTCTTTTTTTTTCTTGCTTTGTTTGTTTGTTTCTTGGGAACCCTGGTGGTGTAGTGATTAAGAGCTATGCCTGCTAACCAAAAGGTTGGCAGTTCGAATCCACCAGGCACTCCCAAACCCTATGGGACAGTTCTCTTTTCTGTAGAGTGGCTAAGAGTCAGAATCCACTTGAAAGCAACGGATTTGGTTTTTCTAGTTTTGGAGCTTTTTTGTTTTTTGGCTCCTGTTTCTCTTTCCTCTCTCTTCTTGCCCATACACATCTTAGCTCCACACATCACAGTCTACCTTCTCCTTCCTGCCTGTGTGCACCTTGTGGTCAGCGTCACACTGCCAAGCAGCACAGGCATAACCTAATGGAACCTGCCCTACGCTGGCTTTCAGCCCACCCTCTTAACCCTAGTACATGCCACACTCAACCCATCCTAGCCCCTCCCCTTCAGCTGGACCTGCCCTCCTGTACCATAGCTGAGTGACTCACCCTGCCCATTGAACAAGAAGGTGAAAAGAATCATGCCCACAGAAAAGGAAACAACAAAGAATGTATAGCCTGCCTGCTCAGACATAACCAAATAAAACGAAAAAGCAGGATGAAACAAATCTACAGTGAATAGATGAAAAAGATAACTACTGAAAGTCTCAAAGACAGCACAGAAAAACAGGACGGAATGGTAACAGTAGGCATCTGTCTTGGTTGTCTAGTGCTGCCATAACAGAAATACCACAAGTGGATGGCTTTAACAAAGAAATTTATTTCTTCACAGTAAAGAAGGCTAAAAGTCAAAATTCAAGGTGTCAGCTCCTGGGGAAGGTTTTCTCTCTCTGTTAGCTCTAGAAAAAGGTCCTTGCTCTCAATCTTCCCATGGTTGAGGAGCTTCTTGGGCACAGGGACCCCAGGTCCAAAGGACACGCTCTGCTCCTTCTGCTGCTTTCTTGGTGGTATGAGGTCTCCAACTCTCTGCTTGCCTTCCTTTCATCTCCTGAGAGATAAAAGGTGGTGCAGGCCACACCCCAGGGAAATTCCATTTACCTTGGATCAGGGAGGTGACCTGAGTAAGGGTCGTGTTATAATCCCACCCTAAGCCTCTCAACAAAAAACTACAATCACAAAATGGAAGACAACCACACAATACTGGGAATCATGGCCTAATCAAGCTGATACACACATTTTGCAGGGACATAATTCAATCCATGACAGCATCCAAAATAAAACACCACATGATTTTCTAGTGGAAGGAAAAGCATAGAACTACCTGATAGGGAATTCAAATCTCAGAGCTACCCAACAGTTGATTCAAAAAGCAGACAAAAATGAGGAAAAACTAGACAAATTCATGGAAAAGGCAGACAAATTCATGGAGAATACAGAGAAAAAAAATTGAAGAATTCAGGAAGATAATACAGGAACAAAATGTCAAAATAAATTCACAACTAGAAATAAAAAAAAGCAACAATTAGCAGTCTGAAAGATAAACAAGATTTCAGACATGGACAGTGTCATAGAAGGCTAAGGATCAGGTTTGAAACAATGAAAAACAGGATCAGTGAAATCGAAAACAATCATTTGGATACAACTTTGTATGAGGAAAAACCAGAAAAAAGAATGAAGAAAAATGAAACCCTGAGAATTATGTCAGATAAAATCAAAAGCAAAAATATGGGAGTGATTGAAGTTCCAAAACAGGGTAAAGAAATGGAAAAAGCAGAGAGGATCATTGAAGAATTGCTGATGGAAATCTTCCCTAATATCATGGAAGATGAAAACCTGACCATCCACAAAGCCCAACGAACCCCAAATATGATACACTCCAAAAGAAAATCACCAAGGCATATCATAATCATACTTGCTGAAGACAAAAAGAAAGAATCCTGAGAGCAGCTTGAGAAAAATGAAAATTCACATACAGAGGGGAAACAATAAGACCAAGCTCTGATTACTTGGCAGAAACGATGCAGACAAGAAGGCAATGGGATGACATATATAAAACTTTGAAAGAAAAAAAATTGCTAACCAAGAATAATATATCCTGCAAAACTCTCATTCAAGAATAATGGTGAAATTAGAACATTTCCAGATGAACAGAGATTAAGGGGTATGTGAAAACCAAACCAAACTTAAAAGAATTATCAAAGGGACTCGTTCGGTTTGAGAACAAAAAAAAAAAATCAGACCACAGCCTGTATCTAGGATGCAAGATCATACCAACCTAGGACATGAACTCTCAAACCACAAGAATTACAACAGGGAACCAGAGAGGTTAATCTGTAAATGATAACAACATGAAAATAATAAAGGAGGGAATAAACGTTATAGGTGTAAAGCATTCTAATGGAGACAAAGGCAATGTGAGCCCAAGTAATAATAGACTAGAACAAACCTATGAAGATAAGGGTAAATTTCAAGGTAACCACAAAGAAAGTTAACAAACCTGCTCATCAAAATAAAGAAGAAAAACATAAAGTCTCTTTTAAAAACAAAAGAAGTGGGAAAAAAATCCACAAACAGAAGAAATTCTGCACAGGAGAGTAAGAGGAACAAAGAAAACATCAGCACCACAAAAGCAGTACAAAATGACAGCAATAAACGCACACCTTATCAATAATGATTACGCTGAATGTAAATGGCCTAACTGCGCCCATAAAGTGACAGAGAGTGAAGGAATGGATGAAAAAACAGGATCCATTAATATGCTGTGTAAAAGAGACACACCTTAGAAACAAAGATGTAAATTAATTAAAAATTAAAGGATAGAAAAAAATATATCAAGCAAACAGCTACCAAAAAAGAGCAGGAGTGGCAATAATAATCTCAGATAAAATACACTTTAAAACAACATCCACCCTAAGACAAACAAGGGCAGTACATAATGATTAAAGAGATCATCCGTACTGAAGACATAACCATAATAAACATCTATGCACCCAATGACAGGGCTCCAAAATACATAAAACAAACTCTAACAAGACTGAAAAGAGAAATTGACAGTTCCACAATAATAGTAGGAGATTTCAACACAGCACTCTCAGTAAAGGGCAGGACATCTAAAAAGAAACTCAGCAAAAATACAGAAGCACAAAAGGGCACAATCAGCCAACTTGACCTCATAAACACATGGAACACTCCACCCACAACCTACAAAGTACACATTCCTTTCCAATACTCATGGAATGTTTTCCAGAAAAGACTACATCTTTGGCCACAGAACAACCCTCTGACCCACAGTATCATCAAAGTAAAGATTAACAACAGGACGAGAAAGGGAAAAAATAAGTTACATGGAAACTGAATAACACCCTGCTGAAAAACCACTGGGTAATAGAAGAATCAGAGAAGAACAAAAAAATCCCTAGAATCAAACCCATCATGCTTTGGGACACAGCGAAGGCAATTCTCAGAGGTCAACTTATAGCAATGGAAACACAAATCAAAAAAGAAGGGACAAAATCAATGCATTAGCTGTACAACTTGAACAAATAGAGAAAGCAGCAAAAGCCCACAGCCACCAGAAGAAAGGAAGTAATCAAGATCAGCGCAGAAATAAATGAAATAGAAAAGCAATAGAAAGAATCAACAAAACCAAGAGTTGGCTCTGTGAAAGAATCAACAAAATTGACAAATCACTGGCCAAACTGACAAAAAAAAAAATAGGAGAACACGCAAATAACCAAATGAGAAATTAAATCAGGGACATTACAACAGACCCAACTGAAATAAAAAGGATCATAACGGAGTATTATGAAAAACTATCCTGCATCAAATTAGAAAACCTAGAGGAAATGGAAAAATTCCTAAAAACACACTGCCTACCCAAACTAACACAAAATGATGTTGAAAATCTGAAGAGACCTGTAACAAGAGAAACGATTGAAAAGGTAAAAAAAAAAAAAACTTCCTCCCAGAAAACCCTGGCTCAGATGGCTTCCCTGGAGAACCCATTCCCGTCGAGTTGATTCCAACTCATAGCAACCCTATAGAACAGAGTAGAACTGCCCCATACGGTTTCCAAGGAGCGCCTGGTGGATTTGAACTGCTGACCTTTTGGTTAGCAGCCATAGCTCTTAACCACTGTGCTAGACGGGTTTCCTTCCCTGGAGAATTCTACCAAAATTCAGAGAAGAGCTTACACCAGCACTAAAAACTACTTCAGAACATAGAAAAGGAAGCAATACTTCCAAATTCATTCTATGAAGCCAGCATAACCCTGATACCAAAACCAGGCAAAGACACCACAAAAACAAAAAAACTACAGACTAGTATCTTTCATGAATACAGATGTAAAAATTCTCAACAAAATTCTAGTAAATAGAACTCCGCATCATATCAAAAAAATAATACACTGTGTTCAAGTAGGATTCATTCCAAGTAAGCATGGATGGTTCAACATTAGAAAATTAATCAATGTAATCCACCACATAAATAAAAGGAAAGAATCACATAATCATCTCAATCGATGCAGAAAATACATTCAACAAAGTCCAGTGCCCAATTCCTGATAAAAACTCACAATAAAATAGGTATAGAAGGGAAATTTCTCAACATAATAAAGGACATCTATGCAAAACCAATTTCTAGATTCATACTTTGTACATTCCAGGTTCCGATTATTAATGGATGTTGCAGCTGTTTCTTCCCACTTTGAGTCGTGCCACATCAGCAAATGAAGGTCCAGAAAGCTTTACTCCATCCGCGTCATTAAGGTCGACTCTACTTTGAGGAGGCAGCTCTTCCCCAGTCATCTTTTGAGTGCCTTCCAACCTGGGGGGCTCATCTTCCAGCACTATACCAGACAATGTTCCGCTGCTATTCATAAGGTTTTCACTGACTAATACTTTTCAGAAGTAGACTGCCAGGTCCTTCTTCCTAGTCTGTCTTAGTCTGGAAGCTCAGCTGAAACCTCTCCTCCATGGGTGACCCTGCTGGTATCTGAATACCGATGGCATAGATTCCAGCATCACAGCAACACGCAAGCCCCCACAGTACGACAAACTGACAGATACCTGGAGGAAATGGAATGCATAAACATAAATATCCTGGGGATTAGTGAGCTGAAATGGACTGGTATTGGCCATTTTGAATCGGACAATCATATAGTCTACTATGCTGGGAATGACATCTCGGAGAGGAGTGGTGTTGCATTCATCATCAAAAAGAGCATTTCAAGATCTATCCTGAAGTAAAACGCTGTCAGTGATAGGATAATATCCATACGCCTACAAGGAAGACCAGTTAATATGACTATTATTCAAATTTACACACCAACCACTAGGGCCAAAGATGAAGAAATAGAAGATTTTTATCAGCTGTTGCAGTCTGAAATTGATCAAACATGCAAGTAAGATGCATTGATAATTACTGCTGATTGAAATGCAAAAGTTGGAAACAAAGAAGAAGGATCAGTAGTCGGAAAATATGGCCTTGGTGATAGAAACAATGCCAGAGATCGAATGATAGAATTTTGCAAGACCAACGACTTCTTCATTGCAAATACCTCCTTTCACCAACATGACCTCGCCAGGTGAAACACACAGAAATCAAATTGACTACATCTGTGGAAAGAGATGATGGAAAAACTCAATATCATCAGTCAGAACAAGGCCAGGGGCCGACTGTGGAACACACATCAATTGCTCATATGCAAGTTCAAGCTGAAACTGAAGAAAATCAGAGCAAGCCCACGAGAGCCAAAATATGACCTTGAGTATATCCCACCTGAATTTAGAGACCATCTGAAGAATAGATTTGACACATTGAACACTAGTGACCTAAGACCAGACGAGTTGTGGAGTGACATCAAGGACATCGTCCATGAAGAAAGCAAGAGGTCACTGAAAAGACAGGAAAGAAAGAAAAGGCCAAGATAGATGTCAGAGGAGACTCTGAAACTTGCTCTCGAACTTTAAGCAGCTAAAGCAAAAGGAAGAATTGATGAAGTAAAAGAGCTGAACAGAAGATTTCAGAGGGCGGCTCAAGAAGACAAAGTATTATAATGAAATGTGCAAAGAGCTGGAGATGGAACACCAAAAGGGAAGAACATGCTCGGCGTTTCTCAAGCTGAAAGAACTGAAGAAAAAATTCAAGCCTCGAGTGCAATAGTGAAGGATTCCATGGGGAAAATATTAAACGATGCAGGAAGCATAAAAAGAACATGGAAGGAATACACAGAGTCATTATACCAAAAAGAATTAGTCAATGTTCAACCATTTCAAGAGGTCACATATGATCAGGAACTGATGGTACTGAAGGAAGAAGTCCAAGCTGCTCTGAAGGCATTGGCAAAAAACAAGGCTTCAGGAATTGATGGACTATAAATTGAGATGTTTCAAAAAACAGGTGCAGCCCTGGAGGTGCTCAATTGTCTATGCCAAGAAATTTGGAAGACAGCTTCCTGGCCAAACTGACTGGAAGAGATCCATATTTATGCCTATTCCCAAGAAAGGTGACCCCACTGAATGTGGAAATTATAGAACGATATCATTAATATCACATGCAAGCAAAATTTTGTTGAAGATCATTCAAAAACTGCTGCAGCAGTATATCGACAGCGAATTGCCAGGAATTCAGGCCATGGAACCAGGGATATCATTGCTGATGTCAGATGGATCCTGGCTGAAAGCAGAGAATACCAGAAGGATGTTTACCTGTGTTTTATTAACTATGCAAAGGCATTCGACTCTGTGGATCCTAACAAACTATGGATGACATTGTGAAGAATGGGAATTCCAGAACAGTTAATTGTGTTCATGAGGAACCTTTACATAGATCAAGACGCGGTTGTTTGGACAGAGCAAGGGGATACTGATTGGTTTAAAATCAGGAAAGGTGTGCGTCAGCGTTGTACTTTTTCACCATACCTATTCAATCTGTAATACTGAGCAAATACAAGAAGCTGGACTACATGAAGAAGAACGGGGCATCAGGATTGGAGGAAGATTCAATTAACAACCTGCGTTATGCAGATGACACAACCTTCCTTGCTGAAAGTGAAGAGGACTTAAAGCACTTACTAATGAAGATCAAAGACGACAGCCTTCAGTATGGATTGACCTCAACATAAAGAAAACAAAAATCCTCACAACTGGACCAATGAACAACATCATGATAAATGGTGGCAAGTTTGAAATTGTCAAAGATTTCATTTTACTTGAATCCGCAATCAACAACCATGGAAGCAGCAGTCAAGAAATAAAAGACGCATTGCATTTGGTAAATCTGCTGCAAAGGACCTCTTTAAAGTGTTGAAGAGCAAAGATGTCACCTTGAAGACTAAGGTGCGCCTGGCCCAAACCATGGTATTTTCAATCACATCATATGCATGTAAAAGCTGGACAATGAATAAGGAAGACCGAAGAAGAATTTTGACACCTTTGAAGAATATTGAATATACCATGGACTGCCAAAAGAACGAACAAATATGTCTTAGAAGAAGTACAGCCAGAATGCTCCTTAGAAGCAAGGATGGCGAGACTTACATACTTTGGATGTGTTGTCAGGAGGGATCAGTCCCTGGAGAAGGACATCATGCTTGGCAGAGTACAGGGTCAGTGGAAAAGAGGAAGACCCTCAACAAGGTGGATTGACATAGTGGCTACAACAGTGAGCTCAAGCATAACAGCAATTGTAAGGATGGCTCAGGACCGGGCAGTGTTTCATTCTGTTGTGCATAGGGTCCCCATGAGTCGGAACTGACTCAATGGCACCTAACAACAACAACAATTCAAAACCAACAACCAACATCATTCTTAATGGAATACAATTCCGATCCAAATACCAACAACATTCTCTAAAGAGATGTAAAAACTAATCATTAACTTTACATGGCAAAGGAAGAAGCCCCAATAAGTAAAGAACTACTAATGAAGAGTAATAAAGTAGGAGGCCTTGCACCACCTGACCCCAGAACCTACTATACAGCTACTGCAGTTGAAACAACCTGATACGTTGACCAGTGGAACAGAATTGGGAACCCAGGTGTAGATCTGTCCACCTACAGTCATCTGATCTTCAGTAAGGGCCCAAGGTCAATCAAATGGAGAAAATACAATCTTCTTAACAAATGGTGCTGGAAAACTGGACGTCCATCTGCGGAAAAGTGAAACAGGATCCATAGCTCACACCATACACAAAAACTAATTCAAAATGGGTAAAAGACCTAAATGTAAAGCCAAAAACTACGACATTCACAGAAGAAAAAATAGGATCATCACTTGATGATCAACACAACATTAACAGGATACAAACTGTTGGAGAAGCTGTGGGGAGTCGGAACTCTTATGCACTGCTGATGGGAATGCAAAATGATACAACAATTTTGGAAAACGATATGGCGGTTCCTTAGAAAGCTAGAAATAGAAATACTATATGATCCAGCAATCCTACTCCTAGGAATATATCCTAGAGAAATAAGAGCCATGACACGAATAGGCATGTGGACACCCATGTTCATTGCAGCACTGTTCACAATAGCAAAAAGGTGGAAACCACCTAGTTGCCCATCAACAGATGAAAGGATAAACTGTGGATCCATACACACAACGGGGCACTACGCAATGATGAATCTGCAAAGCATTTCACCACGTTGATGAATCCCGAGGGCGTTATGCTGAGTGAAATAAGTCAATCACAAACAGATACATTGTATGAGACCACTACTGTAAAGACTCATGAAAAGGTTTACACACAAAAAGGAATAATCTTTGACAATCACGAGGGAGGGAAGCAGTGGGAGAAAAACAGTATATAGACAAATGAGGTAACTTTGGTGAAGGGTAAGACAATAGTGGGAAGCCAGCACAACTTGTACAAGGCAAGGTCATGGAAGCTCCGTAGACACATCCAAACTCCCCGAGGGACCGAATTGCTGGGCTGAGGGCTGTGGGGACCACGGTCTCAAGGAACATCTAGCTCAATTGGCATAGTTTATAAAAGAAAATGTGCTACGTTCTACTTTGGTGAGTGGCATCTGGGGTCTTAAAAGGCTCTGATCAGCCATCTAAGATACTCCACTGGCCTCACCCCTTCTGGAGCAAGGGAGGATGAAGAAAACTGAAGATACAAGGGAAAGATTAGTGCAAAGGACTAATGGACTGCATCTACCACGGACTCCACCAGACAGTCCAGTACAAGTAGATGATGCCTGGCTACCACCACTGAGTGCTGTGACAGGGATCACAATAGAGGGTCCCAGACAGAGCTGGAGAAAAATGTAGAACAAAATTCTAACTCACAAAAAAAGACCAGACTTACTGGCCTGACAGACAAGAGAAACCCTGAGACTATTGCCCCAGATACCTTTTTAACTCGGGAATGAAGTCACTCCTGAGGTTCACCCTTCAGCCAAAGATGAGACAGGCACATAAAACAAAACGAGACTAAAGGGGTACACCAGCCCAGGGGCAAGGACTAGAAGGCAGGAGGGGACAAGAAAACTGATAATAGGGAACCCAGGGTCTAGAAGGGAGAGTGTTGACATGTCGTGGGGTTGTTAGCCAATGTCATAAGACAGTATGTGTACTGTTTAACGAGAAAGTAGTTTGTTCTGTAAACCTTCATCTAAAGTACTATTAAAAAAAAAAAACTATTTGATGAAAAGTTTATTAACATTTTGGTGGAAAACATAAATACAGAGATTAAAAGCTTGAATTCTGAAGTCCAACAGATGTTATCATCCTTGGCTCTGATAATATCTACATAACCCTCAACGCATTACTTCACCTCATGGAGGGTCATTCCATCATCTGTAAAACGGACTGTTGTGAAATTTAAATTTAAAGGCCTTCATCATTGTCTCATAACGTTTAATAAATGGTAGCTGTTCTTACAGGTTTGAAAACTGTTATTAATGTGAGTAGCAGCGTTGGTCATTTCTAATTCCGTCAACTATTGTTTGATTCTGAACAGAAGGGTCCTCCATGGAGGCAAAGCAGCAGACTCTGGGGCGCCCCTGGACAGTAGTTACAAAATGGACTATCCTGAGATGGGCTTATGTATAATAATTAATAACAAAAACTTTCATCCAGGCACTGGTATGTATCTTACGTAATTTTTTGTCCTTTTTAAATATGTGTACCATTTGAGATGTTAAAAATAGTATTTATCTGTTATTAGTCAGAAAACTATGACAGGATAATCATGAGTAGAGAGAAGGCACTGTCCTATAAGTCACATGATACAACGTGAACTCGAACTCGTGTACCTGTCTTTCTCTCTTCCAAGAGCTGTTCTCTTATCTGTATGCTTGGCCTCTTCTACCCTGACTTCTCAGTAAACTTCATTCTTTATTCTCTTGCTCCCTCTTTAATGCTAATGGAAAGTTCTTAACAAAGTACTAGTATTATTACTTTTTACAACAACCCTGAAAAGTAGCTACTATTAGATTCTGAAAGGTTAAGAACCTTGTACAGAGCCATACAGATACTTTTAGTAGCTAAGCTGCGATTCAGATCTTATCTGGCTGACTCCAAAGCCGGAGTTTTAATCTGTATATCATTCTATTTTATTTTCTCGTTTCTCTAGTTGCTCTACTGAGGAACTCTTATTCCCATCTTAAGGAGATCTTTCTTTATCTGCTTCCTCTTACGTTTTGGTCTGATTTTTGTCTTTCTCTATTCTATGAATTTTGAACAGAAAATTTAAGCTTGCCATCTCCACTTGTTTCCTTTCCCTCCTAAACCCGGTTTGCTCTGTTTTCTACCTCGACCACTCCACTGCCACAGCCTAGTCACCAAATCCCTTCTCAGTCTCCATACTACGTAAAATTTGACTCTAATAATACAATTCTGAATATTTTTCTAGAGAATATAGAAAGTAAAATACTTTACAATCCCCAAAAAAACCTAACATTTTGGTGTATTTTTACCCAGTATTTTTTCCTAGACAGTTTTTAAAACTTGATTTTATTCACATATGCAATCAATATTGCACCCTGCTTGTTTAGCTTAATATAATATAGGCATTTTTCATGTTGCTGCATAATTTTCATGTCTGTTATTTTAATGATTATATAATATTTTATTCTGTAAATATATCATCCACTTAACTTACATAATTTGCCGTGTAAATGAATGTTTTGGCTCTTTCCCTGTTTTCACTTTTAAAGTAATTGTGTACTAATACTCTGAATGTGTATTTTAATCATATTAGAATTAATTTTAAATTTGAAAAACTAGAGGAGGTGAATCCAATTTAGGAGGCTCCTGAGGTAATCTATAAGTCAGGAGTTCAGATCAGGGTGCTTGTGAAAATGGAAAGAAGCCCAATACAGTGGAAAGATAAGCAGCATTTGTTTTTAAGATTAGTTATAATGAATGCGAATAGAGTAGTTGAAAATGGATCTCTAAACCTGAATAATGCCATCTTTATTGCTTTTGGCTGTATATTGAGCTACCACCTCCAACCATTAAGTAGAGAGGACATTGTTTCATCATTAGTTTTTAAAATTTTATTTCAAATATTCTGCCTCACAATATTACTTAATGATACCATCATCCTATAGAATTTTACACTGTTGAACCTATTCTTTAAAAACACACAACAACAACAAAAAATGTCATTTCACTCTCCCCATGTCCCCCTCTCCAAAAAAAATATTTGGACTAGTAGTTGGCTTTTGCTTTGAAATAAGGTTTTCTGGTTTGAAATTAGAAGATGAAGCTCTCACAGCCATCTCTGACAGCCTGGTGTTTCCTGTTCTGAGAGACTCACAAATGGCACTAGCGGTCAGTCACCTTGTCACACAGCTACATGGTGTCCTCAGGCTTTCCAGTGTCAAAACCTTGAGGATCTTTTTAATTTTTATAAAAACAATATATGCCTGTAACAAATCTCAGAAATTACAGATTAGCAAAATAAAAAAAAAAAAAAAGAAAGAAAATCAGACTACACAGAGATAAGCAACTACACATTAAAGGTATAGTCTTTTTTTCTATTCATACATATTAAAGTCCCCCCACATTTTAGCATTTTTGAGATCTGAGTGCATCATGCAATTGATAAGTATATTTGTGTTGATGGTACTGTAAAGAAGTGGTCAAAAAAGCCCAGGATCCCTGGATTTGGCTCTGACACTGGCTTCGTTACTTTGGACAAGTTTCTTAACTCTTCATGCTGGATTTCTCACACCTGTACAAATGAAGCTAGTACATGATAATAACTACCTTATGGTGACTGGAAGGATTAAAGGAAGTTACCCATAGCAGAATGCTTGGTGAATAGTATTAATGTGGTAGTGTTTTGATTTTTGTTTCCTGAAAAGATACTATGAAATTAGTAATGTATCTTAAGATCATTAGAGGTGTAGAGTCGAGGAAGCACACTTCCTCTATGAGAGAGTTGGGTGTGCATGTATGTGGGAGATAGTTAGATACCCACCCATATAATTTTTTAAAACAAAAGTAGGACCGTGCTGTCTTCTGGTCTTTTTTTTTTTTTTTAAACTGGCCATTTTTTCCATGGCAAAATATTGTCTACAAGATGGCAACATAGTATTCCATTATGTGAATGAATCCTAGTTTATTTAAGCAAACACTTACTAGTAGGCATTTAAGTTGTTCCTGTTTTTCACTCACTAGGCACCTATGAAAGTATCTTTGTGGCTGTAACGCTGATACAGTTTATATTAAGAAATGTTTTTATATGCCAAAAAATTAAAGAGATTTTGTATCATCATGATCAAAATAATTAGAATATTCTCAGCATTTGGAAGGATGGATTTATTATAGGTTGTGTTTGTCATTGAGTAGTTCCTTTCATTTCAATTCAGTTATTATTTTTTTTTTTAAGCATCTAAAAGTATTCTTTCTGTTCCAAGGAATGGCACCTCGGTCTGGTACAGACGTAGATGCAGCAAACCTCAGGGAAACATTCAGGAACTTGAAATACGAAGTCAGGAATAAAAATGATCTTACGCGTGAAGAAATTTTGCAATTGATGCACAATGGTAAGAAAATTCAAATGACCTTCGTTGTCCAATTTTATATTTTGGCCTAGCTATAATTATGCATATAATAAAGTATGAGAATTGTAGGATTATGCTGTATGTAGTCCTAATCTTACATATCTTACTAAGAATTAAAAAAACAGTTATTCATGCCAACTCCCTGAAATGTTTTCACGTATGTCGCTTTGCCCCGAGTTTAGATGATCTCTTAGTTCAGTTTCTTCATCTTGTTCCCATACAGTTTATCTGAGATTATCGAATAAATTGTACTTCTTTTTTTCTTATTGGTAAATATCTTTCAAGTTTCTGAAGAAGATCATAGCAAAAGGAGCAGTTTTATTTGTGTGCTTCTAAGCCATGGTGATGAAGGAGTTATTTATGGAACAAATGGACCTGTTGACCTGAAAAAATTAACAGTTTTCTTCAGAGGAGATAATTGTAGAAGTCTAACTGGAAAACCCAAACTTTTCATTATTCAGGTACTGTATAACTTAGCTAAAGTCAACTTGGTTATTGCAGATTGTTGTTTTTTGCTATCAAGTTGATTCTGACTCAGGGTGATCTCACGTGTGTCAGATAGAACTGTGCTCTGTGGGGTTTTCAGTGGCTGATTTTTCAGAAATAGGTCCCCAGGCCTTCCTTCCAAGGCACCTCTGGATGGACTCACAGCTAAGTACTCGCTTAATGGCCAAATACCATAACAGGGGCTCCTATTGAGGACTGGTCAGGGATTAGTTTACTCAGTTGTAGAATATCCAAAGGATTTATTTTTTCCTTGAGGCTACTGAATTATTGTTACTTTTTTCTTCATTTAAACCATCAATTAGGAGATATGGAATAAATTTTAATTTAGACTTATAACAAAAAGGTTCAGCATAATTAACATCAATTTTTACGCAGCCTTTGCATTTCTTAAAAATAATTTCTAATTCTTGGAAAAATGCGTACACATTTTTTTAATGGTTATTTTCTAACATTCAGGCCTGCAGAGGTACAGATTTGGACTGTGGCATTGAAACAGACAGTAGCCTTGGTGAAGACATGACATGTCAGAAAATACCAGTTGAGGCAGACTTCTTATATGCGTATTCTACAGCACCTGGTAAGAAAGTTACAAATAATGAAAGCTATATGTAGATTTCACATTAATTACTTTGATTTATCATTGAATGAAACAATGAAGAGTGTGTTGTAAAGGCTGTCAAGAGTTTGATGTCCCTAAAGAACAACTAATTTATCTGTATTATAGTGTACCTTAATCACAGAGAAGTCTCAAAAAATTATCTCTGGCCGAAAGTTTGACTGGAAAAATTTGTGTGCGTGTATATATAAAAGGTGGTGCAGGCCACACCCCAGGGAAACTCCCTTTACACTGGGGTCAGGGAGGTGACCTGAGTAACGGTGGTGTTATAATCCCACCCTAATCTTTTTAACCACAGTCAGATATATAACATAAAGGAAAATCACAAAATGGAGGGCAACCACATGGCCTAACCAAGCTAACACATACTTTTGGGGAACACAATTCAGTCCATTACGATAGCCTATTGAAGGAGCTCTAGTGGCACAGTGGTTAAGAGCTCAGCTGCTAACCAAAACGGTTGACAGTTCAAATCCACCAGCCACTCCTTAGAAACCCAATGGGGCAGTTCTGCTTTGTTCTATAGGGTCACTGTGAATAGGAACCAACTCCAGGGCACCTAACAACAACAATGTATCCTATATTAACCTCCAATTTTTTGTGGTTGTATTGCACATGCCATCATATCAATAAATATTTATTGGTCATACAACTATTTATCATACAAGTAATTTAGGATGTCACAAAGTTTGACTATGGTAAGATACACATACATAAAATTCACCGTTTTATTGTGAATTTCTTCATGCTTTAGAAATTTTTTTTATCCTGATACACCTAACAAAACTCACCATTTTAACTAACCATTTTAAAGTGTACGATTTAGTGACATTAAGTATATTCACAGTGTCATGCAACCATCACCACTATCTAGTTCTAGAGCTTTTTCATCACCCCGAAAGGAAACCCTGTACCCAGTAAATGTATTTTTATCTAGGGTGTTACATTTTCAGATATGCTTGATATAGTTTCCTTTAACCTCCAGGTAAAGTACTTCTAAATTTAAAACAATGGGTCCAATATTTAATCTGAAAAAAGTGCAATAAATATACTGTTTTCCCTTTTTGGACTTTTTCCAGGCACCCTGTAGACAATTTAAAAGCACACACATTTATGCATACATTATGAGTTTATTTCTTGGGAAAGCCAATGTTAGAACAAAATTAAGTCTGATTGAAATACTGTGCTATTTATAATGATCATTTTTAGATATCTCTGCTTCGTATCTTCTTACCTTCTGCACGTTTACTTGTTCTTCCCTCCTGGAAGGGGAACCCAGGAAGTAGAACTCTTAGTAATTGAATGGTAAAATTAGTCCACAATTCTTTTTCTTTGATGAAAGCAATGGTATATACACAGGGCAGGTTTTTTTTACCTCCATCATCATTCCCCCTGAAACCAAATGTGTTGCTTTTTTTTTTTATTGCTAATAAGACCTGTGGGAGTTCCTGCATATTTTTACGTTTGTCGTTATATGACAATTCGTAGAAACCCATGGTATTTTGATTACATTGTACCTTGTAGGTTACTATTCCTGGCGAAATTCGAAGGACGGCTCCTGGTTCATCCAGTCACTCTGCGCCATGCTGCGACAGTACGCCCACAAACTGGAGCTCATGCATATCCTCACTCGGGTCAACCGGAAGGTCGCAACAGAATTTGAATCCTATTCCCTTGACTGTACTTTTCATGCAAAGAAGCAGATCCCGTGCATCGTGTCCATGCTCACAAAGGAGCTGTATTTTCATCACTGAAGAAATGGTTGATTATTTTTTAATTTGTAAGCCAAGTGAGAAAATGGTATAACCCATACTGTATTTCCCTCTTTTATTGAAGTCTCATACTTCAGCTGGTCCTTTGAAACATACCATTTTCATAGCAATAGAGCTCCTGTGAAGCTACCTCAAACTCAAAATCAGGTAGTTGAAATCAAATTTAATTAGGAATAAATTTAAATGGATAATGTTATAATCATTATGAGAGGAAATGATTGTAGATTTGCATCTCTCGTAATTAGCAAGTTTGAGTGATACTGTACTATGAATTTTCAAGTGATTATGAAAAAGTTACATATTGGAGTAATGAATTATAATAATATGCCCCCAGTTAAGACTATGGGTTTTAGTTTTTCTCAGACTGTAAAAACGGTGATGTGGAATAATGGATCCTAGAACTTGGGGATCCACTGGCATGATCAAAGGCTTGAAGACCTTTACTTTTTTTTCTTAATAATATTGTGTTTTAGGTGAAAGTTTACCTAGCAAATTCGGTTCCCCTTTAACAATTTTTATACAAACTATTCTGTGCCATTGGTTACAATTTTCACCACGTGTCAGCATTCTCATTCTTTCCATTCTGTTTGCCTTGATCTAGCTTCCCTTCCTTTCCTTGCCTTCTCATCCTGCTTTTGGGTAACCATTGATTGTTTGGTCTCATGTAGTTAATTATTTAAGGGCGCATATTACTCACAGGTGATATTGTTTATTTTATAAGCCGATCTGTTATTTGGCTGTGAAGATCTTTCCTTTTAAAACTGGTTAATTGCGTTTTTAGAACATTTACCTGAGTTCATGATTTTGTGATGTTTTATCTTGAGCATGTCTTTGTGGGTTTTTTTAAAAAATCATGTTTCGTATTGAAAAAGAAAGTAGAGATTTTCTTTGAGAGTACAAGCTTACTGAGTTGACTCTTTAAAAGCCAAATGCAACGTTAAATGAAGGGACAGGATTACAGCTATGGGTGCTGAGATACAGCTTATCTATCAGCATAAGTATCCTATCATTTGTTCCTATGCAAATTAATCGTTTCACATACCAGCAAAATTCCTGAGAAGCTGTTATGTAAAAACCTCAAACTTCATGTTTCATTATTAGCAGCATGAAATGAAGCAATTCTAGAGGAGCATACCAAGGTGCAGCTTGTATGATAAGCAACCTGATGTAAGAGCAATAAGCCAATTAGCTGGGTACCTGGTAATCAGAGTGAAGGTGGTTTGATCCTGCACAGTCACTGCCTCGCTTTTGTGAAGAAGGCAAGAGCCACAGTCCTTCAAAAAAGGAGTTCTGGCTTATACAGGTATACATGGGGGATAGCTTCCAAGGCAGGAACTTCCAAGTAAGTGAACCAAATCAGAAGCTTCTAAAATGGAAATTTCCCAAAGGTGGTGGGAGTCACAGTAAAAATCATAGAACTCTTTGTAGTAAAATTTTTAGCATACTTGAAGTTTACAATCAAAAGGAAACAGTGATACCGTCTTCCACCATCCTCTGAGCTGAAAGGACCATGGCACACAGGACTTGAGAAATCACCCAGCCTGGGCCTCTCGTGGTGCCTGAGGAAGTGGAAGGCCCGAGAGGAGCAACAGCACAGCGCGAAGCCTCCTTCCCACGGAGGTGTTGGGCTATTACTGCATCATCCTGGCAATGGCTCTCAGTCTGACCTTTTTAGTTAGCTTTCTTTTTGTTTAAAGAAAGAAAATCACATATATAAATGACAGCTATTCGTTTTTACTAGGTTTGTATTTTTTGTAAATGTAGCATGCAACGGTATCTTAAGGTTGTTGCTGTGACAATTTTGTAAAAATGTGTTATTCTGAATTTTTACTTCAAAATATAAGTTTAACAAAATTACCAGTGTGTTCATGTTTTTTGTTGTTGTTATTGACTTTGATGTTGTGCTACTACTAACTGGAAGTGAAACTATTTTTAACCAAGAGCTTAGTTTGAAGAGTCAAAGAGAATGCAACAGTACTCTAGTATTTTGAGATGGTGGCAGATTACCAAATAGGGTAAGCAGACTTCCTATGCTTCCCAATTTCTCTCAGAGGCCCTGTTCCTAAAATGACCTTGATAAGAAAATACTAGGTTTGCATACATCTCAGTCCTTAGGTACAATTATATTTTTGTTTGTTTGCTTTGTAGAGTAATGAGTAACACCGTATAAAAGATATTACTGAAATAAAACATTTTCTACCATGTAAATTTTAAATTGGACTATCGTTAGTTGCTCTCGCATCAGCTCTCACTTATGGCAACCCATGTGTCAAAGTAGAACTTGCTACAGAGGGTTTTCAAGTCTGTAACCTCTCAAAGCAGATCACTAGGCCTGTCTTCGAGGAGCCACCAACCTTTCAGCTAGTAGTCTGGCACTTGACCATTTGACCCACCGAGAGACTCCTAAATTGGGCTGATGAGGAAAAAAGAAACCAAGGGCATATGCAACAAACCTTTGATGTTCACTGATGGCTGCTCTGGGAGATAAGAATTGACACAAGGGAAGATGTTTCCTTTTTTCTTCGTGTACTTAGAAAAAGAATATAATAAAGTGGAAATGTGGGTGGTTTTTAATTCCTTTCAATATATCTATAATGAACATGTTACTTTTAAGTCAGAAAAATAAAATCAAATTGTCCTAAGTGGAAACAGGACTCCTGCAACAGTAAATGGTGGTGTTAATGACTGCTTTGACTATTTTAAAGCTGTGATTCTGTGATGTGTTGAGACAATCTAGCCCATTCTAATCTCTACTGTAAAAAGAGTTCTCATATATTAAAAGGCCCTTGGGTGGTGCAAATGATTTGCACTCGGCTGCTAACTGAAAAGCTGGTGGTTCAAATTCACCCAGTAGCGCTGCAGTCTACTTCCGTATGGTTACAGTCATTGAAAACCCTAAGGACTGCTGTTCTCCTGTGACACACATGGGATCATCATGAGTCAGAATAAATTCAATGGCAATGGGGGCATTTATTAAAAAGAGAAGACCAACAACCCAATAGAAAAATGGGCCAAAGACATGAACAGACAGTTCACCAAATGTCCCTTAAACTTGGGTAAAGAGTTTAATCATGATTATAATTAGAGAAATGCAAATTAAAACTTAACTATCATTTGTCACCTATCAGACTGGCAAAAATCCAGAAGTTTGATAACATATTCTGTTGGTAAGGCTATGGTGAAATGGGCATTCTCATGTACTGCTTGGAGAACAAAAATGTATAAATTTCTCATGGAGGTTGACTTAGGCTGGGTCCTCTAGAGAAGCAAAACCAAGAAAGTGTATAAATATATAAAGAGAGATTTATGTCAAGGAAATGGCTCACTGGTTTTTAAAGGCTGTAATAGTCCCAAGTCCATGGGGTAGGAAAGAGGCTTCTGATTGATGTAGCCACAGGTGCTGGTGAACTCAAGATCGGCAGGCTGGAAAGTAATGCTGTTGCAGGCTGTGAAGATCGACAGATCTCAAGATCAGCAGGCAAGACTGCAGGTAAGCTGCTAACCCAAGTCCCAAGAACTGGAGGTCAGATGAACAGGAGCCAGCTGCAGGAGCCAGAGCAAGCAAAAGCCCCAGCAAAAAGGGCAGGAAGGACTAGGCAGTTGAGGGTGGAGAGATGAAGGCTGAGGGGGCGATGAGTTGCCACAGGCCCCACCCCCACCAGTACCACTCAACAGATCCTATCATGGAGGTGATCACATAACAAATCTCAACAGGGAAGTGATCACAACATTATACGACTGCCAAAACAAGAATCGTGGCCCAGCCAAATTGACACACAATCTTAACTATCACAGAGGAGAATCTGGCAATACCTGTAAAATTAGTTGCTCCTTAAGGTAGCAGCCTCATTTCTTGAAACCCAACCTATCCAATGACCAGCACATGTACAAAATTATAACACAAGATTATTGATCACAACATTGTTTTAATGGTTAAAAAAAAAAAAAAAAGTAGCAACTCAATTGCAAAGAAGACACGATGGAACGTTATGGTATAAAACAGAATGAAGAGGACCATACTCAAGTGTTAAAAAATTTTCAAGTGTTAGGGAAAGATTATTGCACATATGGTTGAGTAGGCATATATATATAATATATATAGCGTATTTTGTGTTAAAGGGGGAAGACTAGAAAATGTGTTTCCATAAAGAGACAGCAGAAGGGTAAAAAAAGAAACTAATTGTATAGTAAAAAATCAGTCTTATGCAAAGAGAGGTCTAGCCATTCTCCTCAGCTCCTGGGAAGTGATCTTTAAGCCTTTAGAATGTCGTATCTGATAAGAGTGTCTTTATTAGACCTAGATAGTCTAACGATGTGATTTAGGGTGAGGGCTCTGGGTCATGTGATATGCAATTGACCTCTGGAGGGGCTGGAGACTGACTTCAGTCACCTGGGAGGCGAACCAGATCTACATGACTGAACCCTACCACAAACTGGACACCCAGACTCCGGTGAGCTTCCTGGTTGGCAATATTCTGTGCTCGTCACACACCCTTGCCAGGAAAGTTAACTCTGGACAACTGGAAGCCCCACTGTGGAACTTCTCTGGACTGTGCCACATCTGCCTCTTCCCTTGACTGATGTTAATCTCTGTTGGTGTAATAAACCATAACTGTGAGTATAACGGCTTTCAGTGAGTTTGATGAGTCCAAGTGAATTATCAAAGCTGAGAGTTGTCTTTGAGACCCCAAGACTTATAATTCAGAAGTGAGAGTGGTCTTGTGGACTGGCCCCTACCTTCACCCTAATAACAGTGGAAATGGTGAATCGGGGACAGAGATGGGCGTGAGACTTCTCAGTGTGTACTTTTCTGTATCATTTTGATTTTTTGAACCATGGAAATATATTACCTGGCTTTTAAAATAGAATTAATTTAAGGGGAGGAGGTGGGGCTAAAACTCAGTAATGAGAAAATACATCAGTACAGAAGGTAGGGTTGCTGAGGATTGCTATAAACTTCCACAATTTTTTTTTTTCCACGTAGCCATGTTAATGGAGTTTGTTTAGCTTGGTTGCTTTATTCTTTGGTTCAATGTCTGTAGGTTCTAGTTGAGAAATCATAGTATATTTAATATTAGGACTTGAGCCTGAAGTAATTATCAGTATCAGCTCTTTTAGTTGAAGGAGCAAACTAGATAGGATGTTTATTCACATTAGTTTCTTAATTCATCCCCTAATTATTCCATCTTATTCTTTGCAGTATGATTATAACAAATTATCACATGATAAGCAATCTAACAAATATCCACAAAATAATTTTCACGCACAGAATATCAACTGTCTGCTTCATTGATAATGAAAGGAACTAAGGAATTGACACTTATAGGAATGATATTCAGATAAGGCAAGCATTTCTCTTTTAAGAAAATGCTTTTGCCAAATTTAAACTTGGCACAATACTAAGTAGCATGTTTGAGCTGAAAGAGCCCATTGTCTAATCTGCCCCTTTATGCCATATGTTTCTGGATGACATAACTGTAAACTCAGGGAAGCAGACAAATTTGTTGAAAGCTATCCATCAATTTTACCAAAATATATACAAAACTCTAATGCCTAACAAGTTTAAGAAACACCGAAGGGGTCCGTGCGCCTGGAGGAGAATCAGCAAGAGGAGGGAGAGCAGATGTGGCCACAGAGTCTTGTAGATCCTATACCTAGAGATCTCCTCTAGGGAGAGAGTAAAGGAAATGAGGCACCAGCATTTAAAGATCTGAGAAGCAAGGCTGAAAAGAGTGGTAGGAGGGAAGCAGGAGAGTACAGAGAGGGAAAGCCAAAGGAAGAAACCGTTTTGAAAGGGAACGGCCAGCTGTGACAAACTACTGAATGTTCAGAGAGAATTAAAATGTTTAAATGTGTCCGTTTTATAACTGGAGGTTATGGGTGACCCCAACAAAGGGGATTTTGTGCAAATATCAGGGCAGAAGCCAGCATGGTGATAGATGAGTGAAAGTGAGGAAACAGCTTGAGAAATTTGGATTTGAAAGACAGGGTGGAAAGAGAAAGAAGTAGCTGGAGGGAGAAGTGAGTTTACTTTTTTGTTTTCTTTTTTTAATATGAGAGATTTGGGCATGACTATGGTGATGTCAAGGATCCAGTGAAAAGGAATATTGAAAATACCAGAGAGAAAAGTAACAGCTCTTAAAAACATGGAAGAAGGGGACATCAGCACGAGTTGGAAAAATTTTTTTTTCCTGCACAGGGAAAGGATGAGAATGGTACAAATGAAGCTAGGTTTGTAGTTTTTGTAACAGGAAATTGAGGAAGTTCCCTCATGGTAATTTTTTCCCCTATGGAATAGAAGGCAAGGAGTCTGCTGAAAGCTAGAGAGGTGATTGTGGGATCAGGAGTTTGAAACACCCATTCTCAAGAGTAGAAGACTGAGCTGACCAGAGTTTAGGAAGATTGCTGGACAGTGTGGCGAACCCAGTTGAAATTAATAATTATGATTTGAGTGTGGTACCAGCCTGCCCTGTGTGTGATTCGTATCTGTTGACACTTAGTTACTTGTGTAGTATCACAGATATTGCATGTGTTAGATTTATCCAACTTCAAGCTTTTGCCAGCATTTGTAGCAAACAGACAAAAGAGCCACAGATTTTAGGGTAATGCAAAATGAGTTACTCAATTCATGGACTCTAAGTTGGATAGGAAGGAAATTAAAACGTGGGGAGATTAAGGGAATGAGAATTATGGTCCATGGCCTGGTGGTCCTGAGGAAGTTGAAGGTCCTGAGGAAGTTGAAGATCCATTGTAGTGGGAGTATGGAACAAGAAGACTAAAATAATGGGAGGTCGTGGTTAGAAAATGAATTGTCTAAATTAATCGTTTGGATATGCGGCAAATTTTAAGAATGAAAAGGTTGTGACTGAGTAGAAGAGTGAAGTAGCATGAAAGAGACACCATTGGAAATGAGGTGATGGAACTAAGAGGTGAGAACATTGGATGTGTCTTCCCTATGGGCATTGATTTCTTGCTGAAGTGGGATTCAAAACATGGGAGTATAGTAATAACACGATGTGATACAATTTAGTTGTGTTTACAAGCCTTTGATTTTATGGATTTGAAAGAAACCCATGTTTTGTTTTTGTTTTCTGTCTCTCTCTCTGTCTCTCTAAGGACAGGCTCTCTGCTCCTGGCTGTTCTTCCTTGGTGAAGGATTCACCTCAAGCCCAGCGGGATGATAAAACTGATGTAAAGTTGAATTTTTAAACGTTAAAACCCTACTTCTAATGGACAGATTCCATCCATCTTACTTTCTAACACTTTATCCCTTTTGGTAGCTTTCTGGAAAAAAAAAGTTTTCAAAAATCTTTTCTTTGTATGTGAGAAATTTAATATGAGCTTTTAGTGTATGTCTCCCTGATGTTCATACATTCAAATATTCTTTATATTTTATTTGAATTTCTAATAGAGGATCATACAAAATTATAATTGCTCTATCCTTGTTTTTCCCCTCATCCTGCTCTATCCCCTCACACACCTACAGAGGAGAATTACAAGGTTGAAACAGCTGAACCAAAACAGTGGTTTGGTGTACTCAATGAGCATACCAAAAAAGAAAGATGGGGTTGGCTCAGAGCCACTGTAATGTCTTCATATCCTTAAAGTTAAGTGCTAAAACGTTAAGACAATTTGGTATAGATTCTCTTCACAAATATCTTCTAAGAACTAGCCAAGTCACTGATGGAGGCCTATTGTGAGAGTTTATCTGCAAGATCAGACCTGTCTACACAGTGTTCAAGTTTTGATGTAAACACCCCTTCAAATCACTGCATTGATTTTAACTATGGAGCCTTTTCGGAGAGGGAAATAATTTGAAATTGCACCCCCAGTAAATTCTAGGAAATGCTGAGTTGATATCTGCACCATCTTTGGAAGTGTTATTCATTTGGCAATCCATCTTTCCGCATTATGTGAAAGTTACTAAGAAGTCTTCTTTACAAGACACAGTCACAGTTTATTTGAACTTAGAATTCCCTCTGCTAGCTTCATCTTCACTTTCTCCATTGGGTTTCATGTAGTGTGGATAGTGCCAGCTCTGGAATCAGCTAGCTAGCTACCACTCCTCAGCCAGAACTCCACTTTCTCCTCTAAATTGGGGGCAATAATACCTTCCTTCAAGTGGGAGTGATATGAGAATTTTTTAAAAGGTAATAGTGGAAAAGCCTGACAAGGCACTACAGAACAGTTATTCTAGATATTCATCATAGCGCTATCATTGAAAAGGTCAGCAAACTGAGGAAGCTATTTATCAATACAAGCAGTTCTGCTCTGACAGGTCACCATGAGTCGGAATCAACTCAAAGGCAACTGGTTTGGTTTCAGTTTACATAGCTCTTAACTGTGTGCCAACCTGTATTCTAAGTGCTTTATAAATATTACCTTATTTAATCCTCTCATTTTTTGCGTTTTTTTTTTTGTCTACCCTATGGGGAAAAAAAAAAAAAACTCTATGAGGTATCCCCATTTTACAGAGGGGGAAACTGAAGTAGAGCGAGGTTAAGCAAATTGACCAGGAGTACATTGCCAGCATTTAAATCCAGGGAGTCTGGGAGTCTATGCTTTCAACCTCTATAAGCTTTCTGGAGAGATCCTGCGTGACTCGGGCCATTTTAGCAGATTTAGCCTTAAATGTGAAGACGATCCCTGAGAATTTATAGTTTATTCATTCAACAGATATTTATAATTTATTTGTAGGCATTATGCTAGGTGCTAGGACTACAGAGATAAAAGGCAGTCGCACCCTCTTGAGGAATTCATTCATATGGTAAGGAGCTATTTCCCTTCCTTTCAAGGCACTGGGAGTAAAATTCCAGAGCAGAAGAATTTTACTTCCTGCTTTACCCCAGAATTTTTTTTTTTTTTAGTAGGTAAACTTTGCCCAGCTGGGCAGAAGGCTGACATAGTCACAGGGGACTGACACCAGACACCATGGTGCCTCAGCACCTCAGCACACTCTGTGTGTGTGTGTGTGTGTGTGTGTGTGTGTGTGTGTGTGTGTGTGTGACTTACGTCACTTCTTGTTAGGTGCCATTGAGTCGGTTCTGACTCAGCGACCCGATGTATAAATGAAACACTGCCCGGTCCCGCGCCATCCTCACGATCGTTGTTGTGTTTGAGCCTTTTCGTTGCAGCCACTGTGTCAATCTGTCTCGTTGAGGGTCTATTTAGTAGATAAAAAAAAATTGGATATTTACTCATTAAGTTTATGGCACATAATAAGTGCTTGATAAATGAAAGTTATTATTAGTATACACCACCCGTTTGTCAGTTTGTCATACTATGGTTTGTGTGTTGCTGTTGTTAAAAATAATCAAAATGTAAAGAGGTGGAAACATGAGGTTTATTCTGAGCAGTTATTCTATATGCATACAGGGAGACCATTCTGTTTTGAAAAAAAAAAAGCAAATGGCTTGAAGTACGCTGGTTACAATGAGGTTTATAAAAAGAAAAGCAGGGAGAAGAATTGGTAAATCTTAACTGTGATTGAACCCCCTTCCTTTTACTGAGATTTAAGGATGGTCTCTGGCCCTCCACCCACCTGTAGCCATGATAGCTTTTGAAATTTTAATTAAGTAAGGTTGGCTTCTAACAAGAGAAAAAAGATTAACAACTTTGGGTGAAAAAGACTGTCTGCCGGCAGAATTAATTTTTGGTGAGGAAATCTTTTACAGTTAATATTTGGTTTCATGGGTAAGAAAAACTTTCAAATCAAATATGATGTCTGTTATTAATTTTTCTCTTCATCACTATGATGCTGGGAGCTATGCCACCAATATTTCAAATACCAGCAGAGCCACTGTTGGTGGACAGGTGGCTTCCAAACTAAGACAGACTGGGCAGAAAGACCTAGCGATCTACTTCCAAAATTAGCCAATGAAAGCCTTATAGATTACAACAGAGTCTTGTGCAGTATAGTGCTGGAAGATGAGCCCTCAGGGCTTGAAGGCACTACACAATAGCTGCAACAATAGATTACACCTGCCGAAGACCATGAAGACGGTGCAGCACTAGGCAATATTTCGTTCTGTTATACGTAAGTTTGTCATGAGTCAGAGCCAATTCAACAGCAACTAACAACAACAATTGTTGATATTATTGCTACTATTATTTAAAGAATATAATGGCCATTTACAATAATGTCTAAGAGAATAAAACACCTAGGAATAAATTTAGCCAGGGATGTGAAGGACTTATGCATTGAAACATAAAACACTGCTGGAAGAGACTGAAGAAGACTTATAAATAGAAAGATGTTCCATGTTCATAGATTGGAAGACTAAGTATTGTTAAGATTGTGACTCCAATATTCCCCAGCATGTTTTCTCCTTTTTCAAAATGGATGACTGAGAGCTTAACAAAAGAATGTCATGATGAACCTATAAGTTTTTCTCCTTCCTCTGCCTGCCTCCTCCTTCCCATACCTTTGTTAATGACTTTGTTTTGACCTAATGTGAATGATTTTGTTCTTTGTTTTAGTTTGATGCAAATAACTTTGTTTTGTTCTGTCCAGACCACCTGTGATTTACAACCCCCCACAGGAAAATCAGAGCCCAGGTGTCTGACATGTGTATCTTTAACCTGATAAAAAGAGTATTTTGTCACTATCTCGTAATGAGTAACTCCTCTGGCCAGGCCATCTGCGGACCACAAAGACACTTCTAACCCCTGTAAGATTCTATATAAGCTCTAAAGTAAAATTGCTCTTTGGGACTCCATAGATACAGCCTGTGCTGCTGCTGGGTCCCTGGTGATGTATACATACTACCCAAAGCAATCTATAGATTCAACACACTGATCAAAAGTCCAACAGCCTTCTTTGCAGAAATGGAAAAACTAATTCTCAGTTTTATATGGAATGGCAAGAGGCCCTGAATGGCTAAAAAAGCAATGTTGAAAAAGAACAAAGTAGGAGGACTCACACTTCCTGATTTTAAAACATTGGACAGCTATAGTAATCAAAACAGCCTGGTACTGGTATAACAATAGACAATAATCAATGTACTAAAATTGAGAATCCAGAAATAAACTCACATCTATGGGCAACTGATTTTCGATAAGGGTGCTAAGTTAATTCATGGGGGGAAAGAAGACTCTCTTCAACAAATGGTGTTAGGAAAATTGGATTTCCACATGCAGAAAAATGAGAAAGGATACATGCCTCACACCATACACAAAAACAAAAAATGGATTAAGGACCTAAATGTGCAAACAAAAACAGTAAAATTCTTAGAAGAAATTATAGGGACAATGCTGTCGGGCCTAGCTTTTAACAATGGATTATTTAATATAATAACAAAAGCACACACACCTATAGACAAATTGAATAAGTGGTACCTCTTAAAAATTAAAAAATTTTGCTCATCAAGAGACTGTACCAAAAAAGCAAAAGGACAAACTACCAACTGGGAGAATGTCTTCAAAAACCATATATCCAGTAAGAATCTAGTAACTGATCTATATATATTTGGCAAATTAGCAAATTACAACCTAAATGTAAAGCCCGAAACTATAAAGATCATAGAAGAAAAAATAGGATCAACACTACAGGCCCTAATACATGGCATTAAGAGGATACAAACCATAACTAACAACACACAAACTCCAGAAGATAAGCTAGATAACTGGTATCTTCTAAAAATTAAACAATTATGCTCATCAAAAACTACACCAAAAGAGTAAAAAGAGAACCTACAGACTAGGAAAAGATTTTTGGCTGTTACAAATCCGATCGAAGTCTAATCTCTAAAATCTACAAGAAAGTCCAACACCTCTACAACAAAAAGACAAATAATACAATTAAAAAATGGGTAAAGGAAATGAACAGGCACTTCACCGAAGAAGGCATCAAAGCAGCTAACAGACACATGAGGAAATGCTCGTGATCATCAGCCATTACAGAAATGCAAATCAAAGCCAAAATGAGATACCACCTTACCTGGGCATTACTGGCATGAGTCAAAAAAACAGAAAGTTACAACTGTTGGAGAGACTGTGGGGAGATTGGAACTCTTATTGCACTGCTGGTGGGAATGTAACCGAATGAGGGTTCTTGTCCTGTCCTGTTAGCCAATCAAAATAAGATGGACGCCACACCACCAGTTGCAAGGGAAACAAAGTGAAAATTTATTGTTTGTGCAGACAAGGAGCAACATGGGGCTTAGCTGCTGAAAGACCACGTTCTCGCTGTCCGAGGGGGTTGGGGAGCTTTTTATTTCCAGTGGCATCTGGGGGTTGTGTTTGGAGCCCAGAACTCTCTGCCCTTAGCCCTCGCATGTAGACATTTGGAGGTCTGCGTGTTGAATCATGTCAGTGATGTTCAGCTCCAAGGACAGATTGAGGACACAGCTCTTCAGGTCCTGCGCATGCTCCCAAATCCTGGTGTGCGCGTGCCCAGGATTCCGGCATCAAATTCAAACTGCGGTTAGGGCTGCAGTGTGGATGGGCCAAACCGCAGTTAGAAGCCACCGCTCCCCAACCTTCCAGGGGTGGGGAACCGCGGCGGAGCTGGGGGAAGTCTGGGGGGAGGCTTCAGGACTGCAAAATGATACAACAATTTTGGAAAATGATGTGGCGCTTCCTTAGAAACTAGAGTTAGAAATACCGTGTGATCCAACAATCTCACTCCTAGGAATATATCCTAGAGAAATAAGAGTTGTCACACGAATAGACATATGCACACCCATGTTCACTGCAGCATTGTTCACAATAGCCAAAAGATGGAAACAACCTAGATGTCCATCCACAGATGAATGGATAAACAAACTATGGTGCATACACACAATGGCGTACTAAGCAACAATAAAGCATCTCACAACATGGACGAATCCTGGAGGGCGTTATGCTGAGTGAAATAAGTCAATCACAAAAGAACAAATATTGTATGAGACCACTACTGTAAAAACCCATAAAAAGGTTTACACACAAAAAGGAACAATCTTTGATGGTTATGAGGGAGGGGAGGGGTGCGGATGGAAACACACTAAATAAATAAGAGGTACTTTGATGAAGGGTAAGAAAGTACACAATACTGGGGAACCCAGCACAACTTATCCAAGGCAAGGTCATGGAAGCTCCATAGACACATTCAAATTCCCTGAGGGACCAAATTCCTGAGCTGAGGGGCTGAGGGGACCCTGGTCGTAGGGAGCATCTATCTATATTGGCATAAAATAATTTATAAAGAAATTGTTCTACTTTCTACTTTGGTGAATAGCTCCTGGGGTCTTAAAAGGCTGTGAGTGGCCATTTAAGATACTCCACTGGTCTCACCCCTTTCGGGAAGAAGGGAGAATGAAGAAAACTAAAGATATAAGGGAAAGATTAGTCCAAAGGACCGATGGACCACAACTACTGCCACCTCCACCAGACAGCCCAGTACAACTAGATGGTGCCTGGCTACCACTACTGAGTGCTCTGACAGGAATCAAAATAGAGGGTCCTGGACAGAGCTGGAGAAAAACGTAGAACAAAATTCTAATTCAAAAAAAGAGACCAGACTTGCTGGACTGACAGAGACTTGAGAAACCCTGCAGGTATGGCCCCAGACACCCTTTTAGCTCAGGAATGAAGTCACTCCTGAGGTCCACCCTTCATCCAATGATTGGACAGGCCCATAAAACAAGGGGAGACTGAGCGGGCACACCAGCCCAGGGGCAAGGACTGGAAGGCAGGAGGGGACAGGAAAGCTGGTAATAGGGAGAAAGGACAGTGTTGACATGTCATGGGGTTGTTAACCAATGTCATAAAACCATATGTGTACTGTTTAATGAAGAGCTGGTTTGTTCTGTAAACCTTCATCTAAAGTACAATTAAAAAAAAAGACAAATAACACAGTCATAAAATAGACAAAGGACTTCACTAGATATTTTCCCAAAGAGGTCATTCAAATGGCCACCAAACACATGAAAAGATGCTCGACATCTTTAGCAAATCAAAACTACAATGAGATAGCATTTTACCCCCACCTGGTGGTACAGGGGTTAAAAGCTTGTCTGCTAATCAAAAGGTCAGCAGTTCGAATCCATCAGCTGCTCCTTGGAAACCTTAAGAGACAGTTCTCTGTCCTATAGGGTTGCAATGAGTCAGAATTGACTCTACGACGATGGAGGATGGCTAAGATTTTTCCCAACTTCTGCAGTCTGAAATGATCAAACATGCACTCGAGATGCATTGATAATCACTAGTGATTGGAATGCAAAAATTGGAAACAAGAAACATCAGTAGTTGGAAAATATGGCCTTGGTGATAGAAAAGACTCCAGAGGTCACGTGACAGAATTTTCCAAGACCCACAAGTTCTTCATTGCAAATACACTTTTTCAACAACATAAACGGCAACTATACATGTGGACCTCACAGGATGAAATACACAGGAATCAAATTGACTACATCTGTGGAAAGTGACAATGGAGAAGCTCAATAACATCAGTCAGAACAAGGCGAGGGGCCAACTGCGGAATGGACCATCAATTGCTCACGTGAAAGTTCAAGTTGAAGCTGAAGAAAATTAAAACAAGTCCATGACCATGATATAGAAAGTACAACCTTGAGTACATCCTACCTGAATTTAGAGACCATCTCAAGAACAGATCTGACGTATTGAATGCTAAGGACTGAAGACCAGATGAGCTGTGGGATGACGTCAAGGACATCATACATGAAAAAAGGAAACGGTCATTAAAAGAGAGGAAAGAAAGAAAAGACCAAAATGGATGTCAGAAGAGACTCAGAAAATTGCTCTTGAACATAGAGTAGCTAAAGTGAATGGAAGAAGTGATGAAGTAAAACAGAAGATTTCAAAGGGTGGCTCAATACGACAAAGTAAAGTATTATAATAAAATGTGCAAAGTCCTGCAGTTAGAAAACCAAAACAGAAGAACATGCTTGGCATTTCTCAACCTAAAGGAACTGAAGAAAAAATTCAAGCCTCAAGTTGGAATATTGAAGGATTCTACGGGCAAAATATTGAACGACTCAGGAAGCATCAAAAGAAGATGGAAGGAATATACAGAGTCACTGAACCAAAAAAAATAAAATAAAATTGGTTGATGTTCAGTCATTTCAGGAAGTAGCATCTAACCAAGAACTGACAGTATTGATGGAAGAGGTCCAAGCTGCACTGAAGGCATTGACAAAAAAACAAGGGACAATACCAGTTGAGATATTTTAGCAAACAAATGCAACACTGGAAGTTCTCACTTGTCTATGCCAAGAAATTTGGAGGACAAACAGCTGGCCAACTGACTGGAAGAGATCCAGATTTGTGCCCATTCCAAAGAAAGGTGATCCAATACAATGTGGAAATTATCAAACAATAGCATTACTATCACACAGAAGTCAAATTTTGCTGAAGATAATTCAAAAATTGTTGCAGCAGTGCATCGACAGGGAACTGCCAGAAATTGTAACTGGATTCAGAAGAGGACATTGAATGAGGGATGTCATTGCTGATGTCAAATGGATTTGGCCAAAAGCAAAGAATACCAGAAAGATGTTTAACTGTGTTTTCTTGACTATGCAAAGGCACTCGACTATGTGGATTGTAACAAATTATAGGTAACACTGGAAAGAATGAGAATTCCAGAACACTTAATTGTGCTCATAGAACAAGAGGCAGTCCATCAAACAGAACAAGTGGATACTGCGTGGTTTAAATCAAGAAAGGTGTGCATATGGGCTGTATCCTTTTACTGTATTTATTCATTCTGTATGCTGAGCAAATAATTCGAGAAGCTGTACCATATGAAGCAGGTGACATCAGGATTGGAGGAAGACTTATTAACAACCTGCAATATACAGATGATACAACCTTACTTTCTGAAAGTGAAGTGGACTTGAAGCACTTACTGATGAAGATCAAAGACTACAGCCATCACTACGGGTTAGACCTTAACATAAGAAAAACAAAAATCCTCATAACTGGACCAATAAGCAACATCATGATAAAGAGAGACAAGACTGAAGTTGGTCTTTATTCATCTGGAGCAACAGAGAAACAAGGAGAGTCAGAAATAAAACCAAAAAACCAAATCTGTTTCCTTCGAGTCAATTTAGACTCATGTTGTTGTTGTTAGGTGCCATCGAGTCAGTTCCGACTCATAGTGACCCTATGCACAACAGAACAAAACACTGCCTGGTCTTGAGCCATCATCACAGTCGTTATGCTTGAGCTCATTGTTGCAGCCACTGTGTCAATCTACCTCGTTGAGGGTCTTCCTCTTTTCCACTGACCCTGTACTCTACCAAGCATGATGTCCTTCTCCAGGGACTGATCCCTCCTGACAACACATCCAAAGTATGTAAGACGCAGCCTTGCCATCCTTGCTTCTAAGGAGCATTCTGGTTCTACTTCTTCTAAGACAGATTTCTTCATTCTTTTGGCAGTCCATGGTGTATTCAATATTCTTTGCCAACACCACAATTCCAAGGCGTCAATTCTTCGGTCTTCCTTATTCATTATCCAGCTTTCACATGCATATGATGCGATTGAAAATACCACGGCTTGGGTCAGGCACACTTTAGTCTTCACGGTGACATCTTTGCTCTTCAACACTTTGAAGAGGTCCTTTGCAGCAGATTTGCCCAGTGCAATGCGTCTTTTTATTTCTTGACTGCTGCTTCCATGGCTGTTGATTGTGGATCCAAGTAAAATGAAATCCTTGACAACTTCAATCTTTTCACCATTTATCATGATGCTGCTCATTGGCCCAGTTGTGAGGAATTTTCTTTTCTTTATGTTGAGGTACAATCCATACTGAAGGCTGTGGTCTTCGATCTTCTTTAGTAAGTGCTTCAAGTCCTCTTCACTTTCACCAAGCAAGGTTGTGTCATCTGCATAACACAGGTTGTTAATGAGTCTTCCTCCAATCCTGATGCCCCGTTCTTCTTCATATAGTCCAGCTTCTCTTATTATTTGCTCAGCACTACAGATTGAATAGGTATGGTGAAAGGATACAACCCTGACACACACCTTTCCTGACTTTAAACCAATCAGTATCCCCTTGTTCTGTCCAAACAACTGCCTCTTGATCTATGTAAAGGTTCCTCATGAGCACAATTAAGTGTTCTGGAATTCCCATTCTTCGAAATGTTATCCATAATTTGTTATGATCCACACAGTCGAATGCCTTTGCATAACCAATAAAACAGTGGTAAACATCCTTCTGGTATTCTCTGCTTTCAACCAGGATCCATCTGACATCAGCAGTGATATCCCTGGTTTCACGTCCTCTTCTGAAACCACCTGAATTTCTGGCAGTTTCCTGTCGACATACTGCTGCAGCCACTTTTGAATGATCTTCAGCAAAATTTTACTTGCATGTGGTATTAATGATATTGTTCAATAATTTCTGCATTCGATGGGGTCACCTTTCTTGGGAATAGGCATAAATATGGATCTCTTCCAGTTGGTTGGCCAGGTAGCTGTCTTCCAAATTTCTTGGCATAGACAAGTGAGCACCTCCAGCGCTGCATCCATTTGTTGAAACATCTCGATTGATATTCTGTAATTTCTGGAGCCCAGTTTTTTGCCAATGCCTTCAGTGCAGCCTGGACTTCTTCAGTACCATTGGTTCCTGATGATACACCACCTCTTGAAATGGTTGAACATCGACTGATTCTTTTGGTATAGTGACTCTGTGTATTCCTTCCATCTTGTTTTGATGCTTCCTGTGTCATTTAATATTTTCACCATAGAATCCTTCACTATTGCAACTCGAGGCTTGAATTTTTCCTTCAGTTCTTTCACCTTGAGAAACGCCAAGCGTGTTCTTCCCTTTTGGTTTTCTATCTCCAGCTCTTTGCATGTGTCATTATAATATTTTACTTTGTCTTCTCGAGCAGCCCTTTGAAATCTTCTGCTCAGTTCTTTTACTTCATCATTTCTTCCTTTGCTTTACCTACTTGCTGTTCAAGTCTGCAGGTTGTCTTTTTACTCTTCTGGTGAAGTCTTTGGATAAGCATCAGTGATTTTCAGGAGCTCCCGGTTATCTAGTTTCTCTTCTGGTGTTTGCGCGTTGTTAGTAATATTTCGTGTACTGTTTATGTCTTGTATTAAGGCTCCTGGTGTTGTCCGTATTTTTTCTTCCATGATCTTTATCATTTTAGATTTTATATTTAGGTCTTTGATCCATTTTGAGTTAGTTTTTGTGTATGGTGTGAGGTATGGTCTTGTTTCATTTTTTTGCAGATAGATATCCAGTTACGTCAGCACCATTTGTTAAAAAGACTGTCTTTTCCCCATTTAATGGACTTTGGGCCTTTGTCAAATATCAGCTGCTCATGTGAGGATGAATTTATGTCTGGATTCTCAATTCTGTTTCATTCATCTATGTATCTGTTGTTTTACCAGTACCGGACTGTTTTGACTACTGTGGTGGTGTAATAGGTTCTAAAATCAGGTAGCGTGAGGCCTCCCACTTTGTTCTTCTTCAGTAATGCTTTACTTACCCGGAACCTCTTCCCTATCCGTATGAAGCTGGTAATTTGTTTCTCCATTTCATTAAAAAGTGCCATTGGAATTTGGATCAGGATTGCATCATGTCTATAGATTGCTTTGGGTAGAATAGACGTTTTCACAATGTTGAGTCTTCCTATACCTTAGCAAGGTATGTTTTTCCACTTATGTAGGTCTCTTGGTTTCTTGAAGTAGTGTCTTGTAGTTTTCTTTGTATAGGTGTTTTATGTCTCTGGTTAGATTTATTCCTAAGTGTTTTATCTTGGGGGCTATTGTAAATGGTATTGATTTGGTGATTTCCCCTTAGAAGTTCTCTTTGTTGGTGTAGAGGAATCCAACTGATTTTTGTACATTTATCTTGTATCCTGATTCTTTGATGTATCTAGTACTCTTCCATTAGTTCCAGTAGTTTTCTTGTGGAATCTTTAGGGTTTTCTGTGTTTAAGATCATATCAACTGCGAATAGAGATACTTTTACTTCTTCCTTATGAATTTGGATGCCCTTTATTTATTTTTCTTCTAGCCTAATTGCTCTGGCTAGGACCTCCAGCACAATGTTGAATAGTAGTGGTGATAAAGGGCATCCTTGTTCTCATCCTCAAGGGGAATGCTTTTAGACATTCTCCATTTAGGATGATGTTGGCTGTTGGCTTTGTATAAAAAAAAAAAAACAAAAAACCATTGCCATCGAGAGGATTCCAACTCATGGCAACACTATTGGACAGAGTAGAACTGCCCCACAGAGTTTCCAAGGAGTGCCTGGTGCGTTTGAACTTCCAACTTTTTGGTTAGCAGCTGTGGCTCTTAACCATTACGCCACCAGGGTTTCACGGCTTTGTATAAATGTCCTTAATTATGTCAAGGAATTTCCCTTCTATTCCTATTTTGTTGCAAGTTTTTATGATAAATCGTTGTTGGATTTTGTCAAATCTCTTTTCTGCATCAATTGATAAGATCATGTGGTTCTTCTTGTCTTTTGTTTTAGTTGTATGATGGATTACATTGATTGTTTTTCTATTGTGAAACCAATCTTGCATACCTGTTATAAATCCCACTTGGCCATGGTGATTTTTTTTTTTTTTGATATGTTGTTGAATTCTACTGGCTAGAATTTTGAAGAATTTTGCATCTAGATGCATGAGGGATATTCGTCTGAAATTTTTTTTTTTTTTTTTTTTTTTTGGTGTCTTTACCTGGTTTTGGTATCAGGGTTATGCTGGCTTCATAGAATGAGTTTGGGAGTATTCCATCCTTTTCAATCCTCTGAAATACCTTTAGTAGTAGTGGTGTTAACTCTTCTCTGAAAGTTTGGTAGAACTCTCCACTGAAGCTGTCAGGGCCAGGGCTTTTTGTTGTTGTTGTTGGTTTGGGGAGTGTTTTAATTAACTTTTCAATCTCTTCTTTTGTTATAGGTAGGATTCTCCCGTGAGAATTCTTCAGTGAGAATTCTCCAGTGAATCCATCAGGACCAGGGCTTTTTGTTGTTGTTGTTTTGGGGAGTGTTTTAATTACCTTTTCAATCTCTTCTTTTGTTATAGGTTATTTAGTTGTTCTATCTCTGTGTTAGTTTAGGTAGGTAGTGTGTTTCTAGAAATGTGTCCATTCCCTCTAGGTTTTCAAATTTGTTAGTGTAAAAATTTTCATAGTATTCTGTTGTGATTCTTTTAATTTCAGTTCAATCTGTTGTGATATTGCCCATCTCATATCTTATTCAGGTTATTTGCTTTCTCCCCTGTTTTTCTTTTGTCGGTTTGACCAGTGGCTTATTGATTTTGTTGATCTTTTCAAGGAAGCAGCCTTTGGTCTTGTTAACTCTTTCAGTTGTTTTTCTGTTCTCCATTTCATTGAATTCTGCTCTCATTTTTATTATTTGCTTTCTTCTGGTGCCTGAGGGTTTCTTTTGCTCCTCTCTTTCTATTTTTTGGTGTTGTAGGGATAATTCTTTGATTTTGGCCTGTCATGGATTGAATTGTGTCTCCCAAAAATTCATGTGTCACCTTGGTTCGGCCATGATTTGTGTGGTTGTCCTCCATTTTGTGATTGTAACCTTATGTTAAGAGGATTAGGGTGGTATTATAACACCACCCTTACTCAGGTCACCTCCCTGATCAAATGTAAAAGGAGTTTCCCTGGGGTGTGGCCTGTACCACCTTTTATCTCTGAAAAGATAAAAGGAACAGGAAGCAAGCAGAGAGTTGGGGACCTCATACCACCAAGAAATCAGCACCAGGAGCAGAGCATGTCCTTCAGACCCAGGGTCCCTGTGCCTGAGAAGCTCCTAAACCAGGGGAAGATTGAGGACAAGGGCCTTCCTCCAGAGCCGACAGAGAAAGCCCTCCCCTGGAGTTGATGCCCTGAATTTGGACTTGTAATCTACTAAAAACCGAGTGCAGTCAAGTCGATTCTACTAGACTGTGAGAAAATAAATTTCTCTTTGTTAAAGCCATCCACTTATGGTATTTTTGTTATGGCAGCACTAGATGACTAAGACATGGCCCTTTCTGATTTTTGGATGTGTGCATTTATTGGTATAAATTGACGTCAGATCTGTGTCCCAAAGGTCCTGGTAGGAGATGTTTTCATTCTCATTTGATTTTATGAATTTCTTTAGTCAGTCCTTAATTTCTTCTATAACTCAGTAGTTTTTGAGCGAGATGGTGTTCAGTTTTTATGTGTTTGATTTTTTTTCCTTGCTTTTTCTGTTATTGATTTCTACTTTCATGGCTTTATGGTCAGAAAAGATGCTTTGTAATATTTCGATGTTTTGGATTCCGCTAAGGCTTGCTTTATGACCTAATATGTGGTCTATTCTGGAGAATGTTCCATGTGCATTGGAAAAGAAAATATACTTTGCTGCTGTTGGTTGGAGTGTTCTGTATAGATCTATGAGGTCAAGTTGGTTGATTGTGTCATTTAGATCTTCCGTGTCTTTATTGAGTTTTTTTCTGGATGTTCTGTCCTTCTCCAGAAGTGCTGTGGAGCTGTCTATCTTTTCAATGCTGTTAGAGTTTGTTCTGTGTATTTTGGAGCTCTGTCATTGGGTGTGTAAATATTTACTATGGTTATATCTTCCTAGTTTATTGACCCTTTAATCATTATCCATTTTGGTGGATTTTACTTTAAAGGCTATTTTGTCAGAAGTTAATATTGCCACTCATGCTCTTTTTTGATTGTTCTTTGCTTGACATATTTTTTCCATCCTTTGAATTTTAGTTTGTTTGTATCTTTAAGTCTAAGGTGTGTATCTTGTAGGCAGCATGTAGACGGATAGTTTTTTTAATTCATTATGCCACTCTCTGTCTCTTTATTAGAACATTTAGTCCATTTACATTCAGCATAATTATTGACAGATATGAGTTTAGTGCTGTTATTTGATTTTTTTTTGCATGTGTGTTGTCAATAGTTTCTTTGTTCCACTTAATTTTCTGTGCTGAGTCATTTTACTTTAAATATTGTCTTTTTCTCTTTTTCATTGTTGTTGCTTTTGTATTTGCTGAGTCTTCATGTTTTACTTGTTTTTTGTTTTGATGTGTAGGATTGTCAGTTAATATTTATCCCTTATTTTAAGGTTTAAACTAAACTTTTATTTCTTTATATCGCCTTGACTTCCTCTCCATATGAAAGATCTATGACTACGTTCTTTAGCCTCTTGTTTTCGTTTTAATGATGTCATCTTTTACAAAAGGACATCTCTGTTTCCCTGTTTTGGGTGTTTTTGCTTTATTTTTGTGATTTTTCTGTCTGGGTTGATATCTGGTTGCTCTGTCCTGTGTTCTGGTCTTGGGTTATTGTCTGATGGTATTGATGTTCTAACCAGAGGACTCTCTTTAGTAGTTCTTGTAATTTTGGTTTCATTTTAGCAAATTCTCTAAACATCTGTTTATCTGGAAATATTCTAATTTCACCTTCAAATTTGAGAGACAGATTTGCTGGATAGATAATTCTTGGCTGGCAATTCTTTTTTCCTTCAATACTTTACCTATATATCATCCCATTGCCTTCTCGCCTGCCTGGTTTCTGCTGAGTTGTCTGAGCTTAGTTTTATTGACTCTCCTTTGTAGGTAACTTTTCATTTATCCCTAGCCACTCTTAAAATTCTCTTTTTGCCTTTGGTTTTGTCAAGTGTGATTATAATATGTCTTGGTGACTTTCATTTGGGATATACCTTGTATGGGGTTCAATGAGCATCTTGGATAGATATCTTCTCACCTTTCATGATACCAGGGAAGTTTTCTGCCAACAGATCTTCAGCATTTCTGTCTGTATTTTCTGTTATCCCCCACCCCCCATTCTGGTATCCCAGTCACGCGTAGGTTATTTCTCTTGATAGAGTCCCACATGATTCTTAGGGTTTCTTCATTTGTTAAAATTCTTTTATCTGATTTTCCTCAAATATGTTGGTTTCAAGTGCTTTATTTTCTATCTCACTAATTCTGACTTCCATTTCCTCAATTCTGCTCCTATGACTGTATTGAGTTGTCTAATTCTGAAATTTTATTGCTAATCTTCTGAATTTGTTTGCTGTCTCTCTATGGATTCTTGCAGCCTATTAAATTTGTCATTATGCTCTTCTCTTATCTTCTTAAGTTCCTCTAATGCTATGTCTGTGTGTTCCTTGGTTTGTTCCACTTTTTGACTGATCTCCTTCCTGATCTCTTGAAGAGTTCTGTATATTAATGTTTTATATTCTGCCTCTGGTAGTTCTAGGAAGTTATCTTCATCCAAAAGATTTCTTGATTCTTTGTTTTGGGAGCTTGCTGAAGCCATCATGGTCTGCCTCTTTATGTGATTTGATATTGACTGTTGTCTTTGAACCATCAATAAATTATTTTATTTATTTATTTTATGTTTGCTACTGTGTCCTAGCTTCTTGTTTTGTTTTGATGTGCCCCAATAGGCTGCTCGAGTGAACTAGTTTGATTTTGGGGAAATTCGAAGCTCTAAGGTCCTGTCACCAGGTGGTTAGAGCTGTTACTAAGTATAGGAGCCCAGGAGTCTTTTTACTGTTTTTTGTATGAATTCAGCTCAGGTGTCTAGGTAGTCAGTCACCAAATGTGCAGAGCAGGCTCTTACTTACAATCTTAGATGAGCAGGACTGATTGGGTGTAGGCATAGGTATCTGGCTGCAGTAGGGGGTCATGTGCTGAGTAAGGCAGGGGACTGATAACCACCCCTGAGTGTCTGTGAGGAAAGCATGTCCCTGTTCCCTAGGGCACCTAGGTGGGTGGGTTTTGCATCCAGACTATGGGCACCCAGTGCTGTTGGCTGTAAGGACTGAGAGGCATCACTTATCCTTGGACCCCTGTTAAGGGTGGCTAGGTAGTGTGGGTAAAGCCACCAGTCCTCAGGCCCCTGAAGTGGGTAGGTGAGGACTCTGCTTAGTAGGTCGAGTGATGTCAAATGTCATTAACCTGCCTCTCCACCATATAGCTGAAACAGTTGAAGTTACACATCAGGTATATGCCCTGTTATATGTGCTAATGAGGACCTATGGTGTTGAAGTGGGCCCACAAAGGCCTATGCAGGGGAAAAAGGCATTCAAAGTCCGTGGAGTGCTTATGCCTTTGCCTAGGCAAAAAAGCTGTTTCTGTCCAGAGTTCCAAGCTTAGGGAAGCCAACAGGTTATTTTTTCCTTGTTTGTTAGTTTGTTCCTTCTCCAAGGCCAGGAGGATGGCTCAGGGTATGCTACAGGTCCCACTTCCAGTCCAGGGAAAGAGCCTATCACTGAAGACAGCTTGGGAACTGGTGCAGAGCAGAGAGGGGTCAGTTAAATGGGAGAGAGTTCTTTTCCCAAAGGGATTTTTTTGGTCCATGTGGTAGATTAGACCCAAGTACTTATCTTTTGCTGAGAGCACTGCTTTTCACCGGTTCTGTAGGAGAGAGTGAACTCACTGTCGCTCAGTCTCTCCCAATGTGGAAAACACGTCCTGAACGTCACTGCTTGTCTTGCCATGCTTGCACCAGTGGAATCAGCTTGTGGGGTGCCAGTTCCTGCCGGCTCAGGTCTGGTAAACTCCTTCCTGCTTCTGAACTATCTCTTCCTCCCCCTGCTGCTCAATCCAATTCCTCAGTTTTGCCTTTGATATTCAGGGCTCCTAGATTGGCATATATAATTGATTTACTTGTTTTTTGGGAGGGTCTTTGTTATAAGAGGAACCACTGGAAATATCTGACTACTCAACCCTCTTGGCCCTGTCTCCATTACTGAACATTTTGATCAAAGATTCTATAGAAGAATTCTAATCAAAAGGGAGGAAAGGCAAAACAATTTCAAATTCTCATAGACTCCAGACCTTCTGGAGTCATGAAGGCTGGATGAACCCTTGAAACCATTTCCCTGAGATAATGTTTAAACCTTAAACCAAAATACACCCTCAAGTCTTCTTAAAACCAAACAATAGTTTAGCTTAACTAGTAAAGAGTGCGTACCTTAAGCATTAAGCTTTTTTAAGGTCTGTCTGTATGGGGTCAGATTCACATCAACTCAAAAGATTAGATAGGAACCTTAGGAGGCAGTGAGTTTATGTTAATGGGGAGGAACAAATCAGAAAAGGAGGGTGGAAATGGTTGCACAACTCAAAGAATGTAATCAATGTCACTGAATTGTACAAAACTGAATTGGTGTATGTTTTGTTATGTACATTCTCAACAACAAATGATATTATAAAAAAAGAATATAATAGGTTTTTTTCGTTTTTTTTTTTTTCTCCATCTTACTCAGATTGAAGCGAGAGAGAAGCATCTTGTCTTGGATTTGGCATCACAAATTATCTTTCTCCACCTAGCAAAGTTGACTTAATCATGTATTATTTGATAATTTTGAGGTGCCAAAAGAAAGGAGTAACCCAGTCAGCCCCCAACATTGTTTCTGAAGGGAAGGCATCATAGGATCCATTTTACTACACTTTCTCTTTATTGGCAGCAAATTGCTCAAAAAAAAGCATTTAAGACTTTTGCACGTTATTATTGCTGTTCATAAGGTGACCAGTTCTTTGCGTGGTGAGCATAAATTTCACAATTCACCATCTCTAGAATCCAAAAAATGTAACTTTCTCTGTTTATAAGTAAGTTTCTTGAATACCAATTCTGGTCGTTAGTGGAAAGTTTAGGGCAAATTCAATTGATTTAAAGTTAACTTAGTCAGTTGATCTCCATCCCCCTTACAGGGGCTTGCAAAACATCCTGTCACATGGGTAGGAGGAGGTTGGAGGTTGTGATGGTTAAGATTGTGTGTCAAATTGGCTGGGCCATGATTCTCAGTGTTTATATGTGATCACCCCTGTGATCAAATCTACTGCGAGTAGCCAATCAGTTGAAAGGGGGTTTTCTTGAGGTGTGGCCTACAACTGAATATAAGCAGATGTTCTGGCTTTTTTGCTTACTGTAGATCCTGTGGCTGTCTCCTGTTCATCTGGCCTCCGGTTCTTGGGACTTGAGCTATCAGCTTATCTGCCAGTTTTGGAGTTCATTGATCTTCATAGCCTGTGAGCAACAGCCCTGCTGTCCGACCTGCCGATATTGGGTTCACCAGCGCCTGCGGCTATATGAGTCAAGAGAAGCCTCTATCCTGATCCATGGGCTTGGGATGTTCCAGCCTCTACAATCATGTGAGCCATTTCTTTGATATAAATCTGTCTATATATATTTATATGCTTTATTGGTTTTGCTTCTCTAGAGAACCCAGCCTAAGACAGGTATTTGGTCTTTCATTGTCATAGATTGCCTCTGTTTTCTGCTGAGATAAATGTCAATCCATTTAGTTGTCCCCATCATCTCTCCACTCTGGCATCCATTGAGATATCTGCGTACCCATCTAGCTTCTCATATTATGGTCTCTCCTAAAACCACTCCATGTCCTCTCATCCCAGTCTTGGGACCCCTCAAAGCTGGCTGCATCTCAAACCACTGAGAAAAATAACTTAGCTGCTCCCTGAATCCTGCTGTGACCAGCAGGGTGACTGTGGCTGCCTCAGGCCCACCTGCCACATAGCTTTTCTATTCTCTTAGCCTACTACAATGGGAAGAACACTTTGGGAGCTTACAGTTTTTCAAGGATCCAAGCAGGAAATGGTGTACAAGTCCCTTTCAATTTGCAAAACCCAAAATCCAAGGGGCTAGAGAACAGGGCCTCCTTCTCTGAGGTCCACAGCGGTGACTGACTTTGCTGTTCTCCTTACCGGTTCTCTTCCCTTGCCCAGCTTAGAGTACTTTTACATAGTGGTAGGAAGGGGGATGGGTGGGAAGAACTAGATCTCCCTTACCTTTCTGTGACACACCTAGCCTTCAGCTGTTAAACTTCAAAACTCAAGAATGTAATGCTCTTGTTCTCTGGTTCTGTTGGACCATTCTCCTTGTGGCCATGAGGGTCTTATGTGTAACAGTCTTAGTGACAATGTGGGAGTAGGGGGTGGTAATGGAGTCAAAGGAAGTAGGGATACAGATGATGGGAACACAACAGTTCATACTTCCTAATATCATTTTCCCACATCTGCTTATAATAGTAGTTATCAGGCAATTTCTCTATGCCAAGCACTTTACAAACATCATCACCCTTAATTTTCACAAGAATTTTATGAAGCACTTATTATTATCTTGATTTTACAACTGAGGAAATATAACTTTAGAAGTTAAACAACTTGTCTAGGGTCACTCAGCTGTACGTGGTGAAGCCTGAATGTGAATCCAGGTATTTCTGACCCCCAATTCTTTGTTCTTTTCTCTATCCCGTATTACTTACTTCCCCCAAAGGACATCAAAGAAAACACAAGCAAAAGCATGCACTAGACTCTAGCAAAGAGCATGCTTCTATGAAAGATTGGAAACATATTGCACCTGGTTCTTAGAGGTCCGGCCCTGTGAGATGCAAGGCCGCACACAGAGGGAGACCAGTCAACTGATAGTAGATCGGAAAGGAGAGGGCAGGGGCATGGCCTTTCCTTGGAAGTAGCAGGGGAAACAGCCGAAGGGTGATCTCAGATCCTTAAAAACAATCTGGACAAATGACAGGGACCTGCTTTTTCTAAAACCTGCACTTGAGATGCCCAAGAACTATACTTCATTACATCATCTAAAGAAACCAATTTAGGGGAAGGTGGCCGAGTCCCATGATAGAGTGGGAATGCTAAAGATTTGGAGGGTCAACTTTGTTTGAAAATTGGTAGATCCACATCCTGTGATTTAGAAGCGAGGATGGAGAGTCTTTGTCTTGCTCACTTTAGACACATCATCAGGACAATTGCTGGAAAAAGACATTATGCTTGGCAAAGTAAAGGGTCAGCAAAAAAGAGGAAGACCCTCAGCGAGATGGATTTACACAATGACTGCAGCAGTGGGCTCAAACATACTTACTATTGTAAAGATGGCGCAGGACTGGACAACGTTTCACTCTGTTATGCATAAGGTTACAAATAAGTCAAGCCTGGCACCTAAAAACAACATATCCCGTGAGCTGTACACTGCTTTTGTAACTAAACTTCTAAATCTCTTGGCAATAAATTTAAAACACCATAGTTATCTTTTTTTTACTTTTTTCTTGAATTTTCAATCCAATTCCATTCTTCTCTCAATTATCTGTCACATTAGGATCCGGAAATTAAAAAGTAGCAGCTGATATAGCTGAGAGAGCTAAGTGAGGAGCTACCATACATGGTGTCATGTGGGTAGCAGTAAACATACATGAGGAAGAAGACCAATAAGAATAATTTGGGCTACAAACATCGCTCTAGGCAAGGAGTAACTACACACGCATGCAGAAGAGGTGACATACTCAAGTTATGGTACTGTGACCCTCAGGAACTCTTTTTTCAAAACAAAATGGAGATGAGAAATAAGAAGTAGCATTGTAAAAACGGAAACCTCATGGCTTTGGAGTCAGCGAGATCTGGCTTTGAGTCCTGACTTTTCCACTCATTAACTACATAACCTTGGGCATTTTACTTAACCCCTATGAATATCAGGTTTCTTATTCATAAAATAATTTACAATAAATAACATCTTTGCAGAGTGGTTTTGAAGATAAAGTGTACCGTTTAGGAATTGGTAGGCAATCAGTTCTGTCCTACGTCAGGCTCATTTATCTCCTATGAGATCCTTCATGGTTTCCATCAGATTCTTAGAGCTCATAAGAGAATGTATTCACTGCCCTAATATGTGCATGGCAGTCTGCTAACAACAACAACAAAAAACTTGTTGCTGTCGAGTTGATTCCAGCTCATAGTGACTCTATAGAACAGAGTAGAACTGTCCCATAGGGTTTCCAAGGAGTGGCTGATGGATTTGAACTGCCAACCTCTTGGTTAGCAGCAGAGCTCTTTACCACTGTGCCACCAGGACTCCAAGGCTCTGTGCTAGTACTGTGAAATCGAGGAGCAAACAGCTATGGCAGAGCTGAGAGAAATATTAGTATTGATTGATCCCTGCTGTATTCATTTTCTATTGATGTATAAAAATTTACCACAAATTTAGCAGCTTAACACAATACATATTTATTGTTCTGTAGTCTGGAATTCAGGCCCAACTTAACTGATGCTCTGTTCAGGATTTTACCAGGTTGAAATTAAGGTTTACCAGCCTGTAGTGTCAACTGGATTGCATTCTTATCTGGAGACTTGACGAGGGAAGAAATCATTTCCAAGCTCATAAAGGTCATTGGCAGAATTTATAACTGTAGGACTGACGTTCCCATTTCCTTGCTGGCTCTCAGCTGGGGACCACTCTCAGTGTCTACTGGCATCCTCAGGGCCTTGCCACTTGTTTCTTTGTGGCCAGCAGAAGATATCTATCACTTCGAATCTCTCTCTTCAGGAAAGGCCTGGACCCTCTTTTAAAGGGCTCACTTGACTAAGTATAGCCCACCCAAGATAATCTCCCTTTTGATTAATTCAAAGCCACCTGATGAGGGACTTCAATAACATCTGCAAAATCCCTTTCTTTTGACATATAACAACAGAACCTTGGGGCTCAGGTCCCGTCATATTCACAAGTCCTGCCCACACCCAAAAAGAGGGAATTATATAGGACATGTACACCAGGAGCAGGAATTTTAGGGGCCAGCCTGAGATTCTGCCCACCGTACCGGCCTGATCACATCCAGCTCCAAAGGAGCACTGAAGGCTGAGTCTTAACAAGGGTTAGTAACACTTGGTAGACACCTGTGACTCACGTCTTGATTAACTTAGAAGTTCACCAGGTGATTTTTTTTCTTGCCAAACTAACATATTCTACAGAATCTCCAGCAAAAATTTCAGACACCACACCCTGTAGGAAGATTTTCCTTCTGGGAAATATACCCTGGAGGAAGCATCTCTTACCATCTCACTTTCCACTCTGTCCTGTAGAATATCTTAAAGATGTGATGTGCAGCTGGAGAAATACAGGCCATGTGATCTGTGATCTAATACTGGGAATACCCTCAATCTAAATGTGGGGAAACAAAGATCCAGACAGGACCAAACTCATCCAGCTCTCTGCTCCAGGCCTCCTACAGTGCTGACTTCATCAACATTTCTGTGGACGGGTTGGGTCTGGCTGTCAAAGAAGAAAAGTGTCAGCTAACCAGGTTTCTGGTCCGGTGGTCTAATGAGTGGGTAACATCTAGAAAGTGGAAAATATACTAGTCAACCTGGGTGGATTGGGGCATTTTCTAAATAAAATATAAATTCCTGCATGACTATTACTGTAAAGATAAAGAAATTGCTAAAAAAAAAAAAAAAAAGTTTTCAATCTATGTGAATTGAAGAGCATTCTTTTGTATAAAGACCTTTTTCTCATTTGCAATAGAAAAAAATTGTATTAATATTAATAGGCTCATGATACAAACCACATTTTTGAAAGTAAGTAACTTACAGTCTGTCAAGGTCAACCAGGCTTACAACAGCTACAAAATTATCTTGTTCATTACTGCTTACCCAGCTTACTGACACCTGACTGATATACTGGTCTCCACTACCCTCGTCCCTCCAAATGATTTGTACATCTCATTCAGGCTAAGCTTCTTAATGTAACCTTAAGGAAGAATCCCCATTCTGATAAAAAGCAGAGATAGGCTTGAGAAAGTCTTGTGTGTCTCCAGAATTCAAAAGTCAAATGGGAAGAATGGTTCTAGGTGTACGTGGGGACAGTCCTCAGAGCCTGTATGGACTCAGCCCTCCAGTGTGAGGAATTTAAAGAGCCAAAATAGTAGGAACCTGGGCCCGTTATTGTGAGAAGCCTTTGGCTGACTGTAATACTGAAGCCATGCTGGCTTAGGAGGAATTCTCACTAGTGCGGTGGTGGAGACCAGAGCCCCAGCTGCAGCCCCAGCCGCAGCCCCAGACTTCTGGTTCTGTGAAGTAACCAGAATTACAATGCACTGTTTCTGGGAATGCAAAATTGTACAACCACTTTGGACATCAGTTTGGCAGTTTCTTATTAAGTTAAACATAAACTTACTGTACAGCACAGCCATTCTACTTCTAGACGTTTATTCAAGAGAAATGAAAATACATGTCCACAGAAAGACTTGTACCTGGGTGTTCATAACAACTTTATTCATAATGGTCCACAGTGGACACAACACAGATGTTCATCAAGAGGTGAACGGGTAAGCAAATTGAGGTATACACTGAGGTCATACACTGCAAAAGTGTTTACCAATTAAAAGGAACAGACTACCAACACACATAACATGGGTGAATCTCAGAAGCATCCTGCTGAAAGAAGTCAGGCATACTGTATGAGTCTGTTTACATAAAAGTTTAGAACAAGCAAAAACCAAGGTGTAGTTTCAGAAAGCAGATCAGTACTTACCTGGGCAGGAATTAGGAGCATATCAGCTGCAAAGGGGCACAGGGAGATTTGGGGGGCAATGGAAGTGTTCTATATATTGATGGTAGTGGTAGCTACACAGATATATACATTTGTCAAAACTCACTAAACTGTAGTCTCAAAATGAATGCATTTAATTTATTATTAATGAATAATTGATTAATAATAAATAAGTAGTTAAATCAATGAATTAATGAGCACAATGTTTATTATTGTATGACTATTAAACCTCAGTAGGAGTCCCTGGGTGGCACAAATGGTTAAGGGCTCAGCTACTAACCAAAAGGTTGGTGATTCCAATCCACCCAGAGGTGGCTTGGAAGAAAGGCCTGGCAGTCTGCTTCCGAAAGTTAATATAAAAAAGTTGAAAACCCTACGGAATGCAGTTCTATTCCAAAATACATGGGGTCACCACTGGAAATGACCCTGGGCAGCAAGTTTTGTTTGGTTTATTAAGGCTCAATAAACTTGCTTTTAAAAATGATCCACGTTCAGAGTTTCCACTAGAGAAAACATGGATCTAGGTCACTTTGTGTGTCTCTAGAGACATCTGCAACTTATGCTTATTTCTCAATTTCAATGAAATTCCTATTTAGTTGATATAAAAATACCATAGGGACCAAGAGGTTGTAGATTCTCCCTATTCCTCCTGCTAAGGATAGCTAAAAATCCTAACATATTTAAAACAAATATAAGAAGACTCTGAAAGGCGGGTGGAAGAATTTTCTTTTTGTCTCTTATATCCTGGACTGGGTGCTGCAGAGATCAGCAATGTGGAAGTGCCAATGGGCACAGACTAAAAAAAAAACAAACCAAAAAACAAGAAATGCCTGTGTTTTCTTGCCAGAGGACTACAAAGGGAGCAGCCCAGCAAGACAGAAACTTTTGGACAATAACCACCCTACTTATGCCAAACACCAAGGAAATAGCTGTGACTCCACTCCCGGCCCCATCAGCAAAGGCACCCCAGTGGCAGAACATGTTCTTCCTCAAATTGAGTAGTTTCTTCTAAGAAAAACTGTTTCTATTTCCACTGACTCTAGATATGTGTTCAAATAATTCATGACTAATAACACCTGTGTTATTAAACACTAAACACTATTATTAAACTATTATTATTATAATTATTAAATATTATTACTATTATTGGAAACCCTGGTGGCATAGTGGTTAAGTGCTATGGCTGCTAACCAAAAGGTCAGCAATTCGAATCTAGCAGGCGCTCCTTGGAAACTCTATGGGGCAATTCTCCTCTGTCCTATAGGGTCAGTATGAGTCGAAATCAACTCAATGGTAACAGGTTTGGTGATTTTCTTATTACTATTATTAAAATATTATTAATAGCACTATTACTAAACACTATTAGACACTGTGGCACAGTGGTTAAGTGTTTGGCGCTGCTAACCAAAGGGTCAAATTCACCAACAGCTCATTGGAAACCCCATGGAACAGTTCTGCTCTGTCCTATAGGGTCGTTAGGAGTCCAGATAGACTCCACACCAATTTTTTTTTTTTTTTTTAATACCAATTTTAAAACCAGAAGGGTGCCTTACTTCTGGAGGTGCTAATGTATCCAAACGTAGGTTTGCACTCAACTGCTAACCTAAAGGTTGGTAGTTCGAAACCATCGAGTAGTAAAGGCCTGGTGACCTGTGTCCATAAAGATTACCACCAAGAAAACCTATAAAGCAGTTCTACTCTGACACTCAACATCAACGAACAGCAACAACAAAGTCCTTACTTAGACGGGGTTTTATCAAGTCCTGCTAAGAGTTAATAGTAGTGTCAAGTTCTTACATCTTAAATCCCTACCTCCAGTAAGCAGATGCCAGCTCCACTCATTTTAAAACATTTTTCTATTCTTTTTTTTTTCACCCTAAACGCAGGAATTAGTAACCCATTCACCAACAAGTCCCAGATCAATCCTGGCACCATGAGAGTGAAGCTACAAACACGAATGACAGACCTGCTGCTCTGTAAATACTACATTGCCACCTTCTAATATAAGACTTTGCAATTGCTCATCCTCACACTGGACTCTTGATTTTTGAACCAGTTGTGATGGTTGAGGTTGTGAGTCAACTTGGCTGGGCCATGATTCTCAGTGGTTTGCTGGTTGCGATGTAGTTTGGCAGCTACGTAATGATGTAATCACTTCCGTGATGAGATCTGATATAATGTAGTCACACCCATGATGAGATAGATCTGCTGTGGAATGTCAATCAGTTGAAAGGGAGTTTCCTTGGGGGTGTGGCTTGCAATATATGTGAATTTTCTGGCCAATCTTGTGAGCTTTTGCTCTCTCTAGGTCCTGCATCTGGCTTGTCATCTGACCTCTGATTCTTGGGACTTGAGCTAGCAGCTTACCTGCCGATCTCCCAAGATCAGCATCAGTCTCAGCAGCCTGTGAACCAGAGGCCTGCTGTCTGATCTGCTGATCTCGAGTTTGTCAGCCTTGCAGCTATGTGAATCAGGAGAAGCCTCCAGGCTGACCCACGGACTTGCAGCTTTCCAGCCTCTACAACTACATGAGCTATTTCTTTGATATAAATCTGTCTCTACACACACACACACACACACACACACAAATATACACATTTCGCTGATTTTGGTTCTCTAGAGAATCCAAGTTATGATATTTGGTACAAAGAGTCGTTCTAGAGAAACAAAATTATAAGGATGAGTTTTCTAAACTGGTTCTCAAGTCTGGTTAGTCTTAAAGATGTTGATGACTCTGCTTCCAGCAGTAAAGAGAGCACGGCTAATTCATGGTGTGAGGTGACAATAGAAATACTAAAATTATCACCACCAATAGATAAGGTATTGGTAAGAGACAAGGTTGTAGGTGATTGCATGTTTGATAGCTTTCTATAATTTTGTCATAACGAGAAGTATAAGAAAGCAGGTTTTTTGGTCCTACTTTTAACAGAAAAAGTGGTAAAAGAAAGCAGTGAGCTCAAGGCTTCAAATTCACAGCTCAAGCACCACAAAAACAACCTCAAAGCTGCCACTTGAGCCTTGAAAGAAAGGCTAATTCCTCGTAGTAACAGAGCTGATATTGCCAACATCAAACCCAGAGTCTTATCATAAGGTGGCTGAAATACAATGCCATCTGAATTCTTAACCTCAAATGGTGTCTGAAGTTAAAGTGAGGGCATTGATTGGGAAGAAATGGGATCCTGAAACTTGGGAGGAGGACATATGGGCAGATAATCAGAAAGCTGTGGACTCTGATCCCCTAAATTTTATTGAATCACTCCTGCCAACATAACCAGCCCTTTCACTCCCATGTGAAGAGATTACTCCATCTTTGTCTGCCAAGCCACCCTTCCCAGTAAAACAATTAGACACTCCATCCCATCTGATGAGATTAACCCAACTGTGTCAGAAGAGCCTTTATCTGAGTCATCCCCTGGGGAGGCAGCTGAATCATTGGCTGGGGCATCGCCTGTGGCAGATGCCTTAGAAGGCATTGCTGAATGTTTTCAGATCACATCCCCACCACCCATTTTTGCTTTTAGACCTATGTCTTGGGCTGGGTTCTCTAGAGAGGCAAAACCAGTAAGGGATGTAAATATATATAGACAGATTTATATCAAGGAAATGGTTCATGTGCTTGTAGAGGCTGGAATGTCCCAAGTCCGTGGATCAGGCTTCTCCTGATTCACATAGTGGCAGGGGCTGGCAAACCCAACTTTGGCAGGTCAGAGGGCAGGGCTCTTGCTCACAGGCTGTGAAGATTGACAAATCCCAAGATGGGCAGGCAAGATTGCAATTAAGCTACTAGCTTAAGTCTCAAGAACTGGAGGTCAGATGAACAAGAGCCAACTGCAGGATCCAGAGCAATCAAAAGGCCATGAGCCTTACCAGAATGTCCACTTACATTCAATGCAGGCCACATGCCCTTTCAACTGAATGGCTAATCACAGAAGATTCCATCATGGAGGTGACTTCATTAAATCGGATCTTATCATGGAAGTGATCACAACATCATATGACTGCCAAACTACATTATGACTGCCAAACCACTGAGAATCACGGCCCATCCAAATTGACACACAACCTTAACTATCACAACCTATAGCTAGACTTGAATCCCATGAGCCCCAAAAGATGAAGTACAAATTGTGACCCAGGAGGAGATATGCTACACTCCAAAAGAACTGCTTGACTTTTATAATGTGTACAAACAGAAACCTGGGGAATATATGTGGCAATGGCTACTAAGGGTGTGGATAATGGTGCAAGGGACATAAAGTTGGATCAGTCTGAGTTTATTGATACGGGCCCACTAAGTACAGATTCCTCATTCAGTGTTTCACCTCGAGAGGTTAGGAAAGAATCTAATAGTTTATTTGGCTGGTTCGCTGAAGCATGGATTATGTGGTGGCCTACACAAAATCAAGTTGAAGTGCCAGACCTGTCTTGGTATACTGTAGAAGAAGGAATCCAAAAGCTTAGGGAAATTGGCATGTTAGAGTGGATTTATCAGGTTAGACCCACAGACCACCACATAAAGTGCCCAGAGGACACAAATTTTACCACAAGGGTGAGGAACAGATTTGTGAAGGAAGCCCTAACATCCTTGAAGACTGCTGATAGTGGGCACTGCTCTAACTGAATTAATACACCTAACTACAATGTGACTGTTGGATCCCCTGGTGGTAGGGGCCAAATGGTGACACTCAATTGACAAAGATAAGGTGGGCATGGTTACTGTACTGGACAGTAGAGTCAAAGCAGTAATCAGAATAGTTTGACTCATATACTCTTATGGCACTGACTACTTAATCATGGTGTTCCTAGGAGTGAAATAGATGGAAAATCTAAGTATTTACTTGATCTGTACAAGCAGAAGAATTCTAGGTCAAGTGAACAGTGTCTAACTCAAATCACCAGAATAGAGGATCATGGTTCCTCAATCAATTATGAGACTTGAGCCAGTTTACAGAACCACAACTGCTCGAATGAAGGCAAACTAATCATTTCTTTTATAAGGATCAACACAAAGCTAATTCCTATGAGGCAGAGGTTAAAGGTGTCCCAAATGTCTAACCAAGCTGCTGTACCACTCCATCATCTCTAACAGCAGCTACTCTCTCTCACCTCAGTACTCTCCCTCCTGTCTTTGGGTTCCCTAAGTCCCTGCAATGTCTCACAGGACTCATGAAAATTATAAAAGAAATGGTTCATGTGGTTGTGGAGGCTGGCAAGTCCCAAATTCATGGGTCCCGCATAGACTTCTCCCTTGCCCTCAGTCTCTGCCCAAAGGCACTCAGCTTTCTCGCTCTGTGGGCCAGGAAGCCCACTGGACCATCTCTCTGCTGCAGGTCTCTCCTTTGGTGGTAGTGTGTTCTCTGCTGTACTCTGGAATTGGCTCTCTTTTAAGGCAAAACTGACCAATCCCCTCAGTGGGCCACAATTTTCTTGTCTGCACAGCCCCACACAATCACCTGGGTGGGGGTCACAAGACCAGGGCTAGAAAGGCCACACACAAAAGTAATTAATTGTGCCACAGAAGAGGAGGCTAAGTCCTCCTGAGGAAGGACTCCACTACACTGCCAAAAATTTATACTGTTAATCTTTCTCCTGGCCTTCCCAAAGTAATCTATGACCTTTTATGAGAGTGACTGTTCACTGGGGAACATGAAATAATCAGACTTTTCAGGAAGTACTGGATACTGGTTCTGAACTGACACTAATTCCAGGAGACCCAAAATGACACTGGGGCCCACTCGTCAGAGTGGGGGCATATAGAGGTCAGGTTATTGATGGAGTCTACACTCAGGTTTGGCTCACAGGAGGTCCAGTGGTCCCTGAACCCATCCTGTAGTGATATGCCCAGTTCCAGAATGCGTAATTGAAATATACATACTTGGCAACCTGAGAACCCCCACACTGGATCCTGGACAAGTGAAATAAGGGCTACTATGGTAGGAAAGCCAAGTGGAAACCATTAGAACTGCTTCTACCTAGGAAAATAGGAAACCAAAAGCTATACCACATTCCTGGAAGGATTACAGAGATTACTGCCACCACCAAGGACTTGAAGGATGCAGGGGTGGTGATTCTCAGCCCATCGCTATTCAACTCTCCTATTTGGCGTGTGCAAAACACAGATGGATCTTGGAGAATGAGAGTGGATTATCATAAACTTAACCAGGTGATGACTCCAATTGCAGCTGCCGTTCCAGATGTGGTTCATTGCTGGAGCAAATTGACACGTCTCCTGGTACCTGGTATGCAGCTGTTGATCTGGCCAATGCCTTTTCTCCATACCTGTTTTGAAGGACCACCAGAAGCAGTTTGCCTTCAGCTGGCAAGGCCAGCAGTACGCCTTCACCGTCCTACCTAAATGGTATATCAGCTCTCCAGCCCTATATCATAATTTGGTTCTTAGGGACCTTGATTGCCTTTCCGTTCCACAAGGCTTCACATTGGTCCACTACACTGATGACATTTATGTTGATTGGACCTATTAAGGTATAGTGTCAATGACTTTGAGCTTATTGGTAAAACATTTGCATGCCAGAGGGTGAGAAATTAATCCAACAAAAATTCAGGCACTTTCCATCTCAGTGAAATTTCTAGGGGTCAAGTGGTGTGGGGCATGTAGAGATATTCCTTCTAAAGTTAAAGATAAGTTTTTGCATCTGTCCCCTTCAGCAACAAAAAAGGAGGCAGAACACCTGGTGGTTGCCTTTGCATTTTGGAGGCAACATATCCCACGTTTGGGTGTGCTACTCCAGCCTATTTATCAAGTGAATCAGAAAGCTGCTAGTTTTGATTGGGACACACCAAGAGAGGCTCTGCAACATGTTCGGGGTGCCATGCAGCTACTCTGCCAGTTAGGCCATATGATCCAGCTTATCCAATGGTGCTTGATGTATCAGGGGCAGATAGAAATGCTGTTTGGAGTCTTTGGCCGGCCCCTATTGCTGAATCACAGTGTGGACCCATAGAATTTTGGAACAAAGTCCTGACATTCTCCGCAAATAATTACTCTCCTTTTGATAAACAGCTTTTGGCTTGTGACTGGGCCTTAGTAGAGACTGAACACTTAACCATGGGACACCAAGTCACCATGCGGCCTGAGCTCCCCTTCATGAACTAGATGTGGTCTGATCCACAGAGTCATAAAGTTGGACACGCACGGCAGCACTCCATCATCAAATGGAGGTGATATATATGAGATCAGGCCCAACCAGGACTTGAAGGCACAAGTAAGTTGCAGGAGGAAGTGGCCCAAATGCCCATGGTCTCCACTCCTGTCACATTATCTACCCTCTCCCAGTGTGCACCTATGGCCTCATGGGGAGTTCCTTATGATCAATTAGTTGACTGAAAGGAGAAAAATTCATTTCTGGTTTACAGATGGTTCTGCATGATGTGCAGGCACCCTCAAAAGTGGGCAGCTGCAGCCCTATAGCCCCTTGCTAGGATTTCCCTGAAGGACAATGGTGAAGGGAAATCTTCGCAATGGGCAATTCAAGCTCTACACCTGGCTGTTCATTTTGCTTGAAAGGAGAAATGGCCAAAATTTACTTATTTATGGGATTTGGCCAGTGGTTTGGCTGGATGGTCAGGGACTTGTAAGGAATATTATTGGAAAATTAGTGACAAGGAGGTGTGTGAAACAAGTATGTGGATACACTTCTCTGAATGGGCCAAAGAAGTGAAGATATTTGTGTCTCATGTGAATGCTCATCAAAGGGTGACCTCTGTGGAGGAGGATTTTAACAATCAAGTGGATAAGACTGTGGAAACCAGTCATCCTCCTTCCCCAGCCAGTCCCATCATTGCCCGGTGCACTCATAAGGAACATGGCCATGGTGGCAGGGATGGAGATTATGCATGGGCTCAGTAACAGGGACTTCCCCTCACCAAGGCTGACTTGGCTACAGCCCCTGTTCAGTGCCCAGTCTGCCGGCAGCAGAGACCAACACTGAGTCCCGGATATGGCACTATTATTGAGGTGATCAGCCGGCAACCTGGTGCCAGGTCAATAACATTGGACCCCTTCCATCATGGAAAGAGCAGCGTTTTGTTCTTGCTGGAATAGAAACTTATTGTGGATATGGATTTGCCTCCCCAGGATGCAATGCATCTGCCAAAACTACCATCTGTGGACTTACAGAGTGCCTTATGCATGGCCATGGTATCCCACACAGCATCGCCTCAGGTCAAGGGACTGACTTCATAGCAAATGAAGTGTGGTAATGGGCTCATGGAATTCACTGGTTTTACCATGTTCCCCATCATCTTGAAGCAACTGGCTTGATTGATCAATGGAATGGCCTTCTAAAGACATAATTACAGCACCTTGCAGGTTTGGGGCAATGTTTTCCAGACAGCTGTATATGCTTTACACCAGCATCCAGTATATGGTGCTGTTTCTCCATTGCCAGGAATCATGTGGTAGAAATGGGAGCGGCACTATTCACTATGACCCCTAGTGACCCACTTGTAAAATTTTTGCTTCCTGTCCCCTCAATTCTATGTTCTTTAGGTCTTGAGCACCACAACACATGCTGTCATAATTTTTGCTTCAGCCTTCAAATATTTAAGAAACTCACGAGAAGAATAGTCTATTTACCTCTATTTTTTACCTTTATGTTGTTTTTCTTTCCTTTCTGAAGTCTTAAGCCTTCGTCTGTTATCATTTCCTATCTGGAGACTTGTTTTAGCCATTCTTAATGGGAAGGTTTGCTAGTGACAAATTCTCTTAGTTTCTTTTTGTCTGAGATGTTTTTGTTTCCACTTATTTCCTGAAGGATAGTTTCACCAAATATAGAAGTCGTGGTTAACAGTTCATTTCTTTTGGCACTTGAAAAACATTGTGTCACTTCCTTCTGGACTATGTAGCTTCAAATAATAAATCTACTGCTATTTGAATTTAGGTGTTCCTTTACAGGTTATGTGTCATTTCTTTCCAGTTGCTTTAAAAATTGTTTTCTCTGTTTTCAGTTTTCAAAAATTTAATTACCACATGTCTTGGCATGAATTTCTCTGGATTTTTTTTATTTGGGGTTCACTCAGCTTCTTTTATGTGTACATTTATGTCTTTCACCAAATCTGGGAAACTTTAGGTCATTATTTCTTCAAATACTTTTTCAGCTGCACATTCTTTTTTTCTCTCTTTGGGGCTCCAATGATACAAATTTTAGAGCTTTTGCTCCACAAGTTTCTGAATCTGTTCTTTCCCCTCCCCCCCCCCCCCCCCGGTTATTTTCCCTGTTGTTCAGATCTAGTAAAATTCCATTTACTCTTCTTAAATTTGCTGCTTTTGCCTTTTAACTTCTGTCATCCCTACTTTGCTCTTGGCCCCATCCCGTGAGGTTTATTTTTTCTTTTGAGTGGGGTTGTTGTATTTTGCTTGAATGTTATAGAAAAAAAAAATTAACTGAAGCAAAAGTGAAATTAAGGTTGAACTTCAGAAGAAGTATTTTTTTTTTTTTTCACTCCATGACAAAATAAAGCTCCTTCTCTTCAAATTGGGGAATATTGGCTGGGCCATTTAAAAATTATGGTAGGTCGTGGACACTCATATTTTTGGAGGCTCCCTCAGTTCTTATCATATCAGACATATTAAAGTGATCACACACACCATATTAAATAAATTTTTTCCTATTAAAATATTTAAAGAATTTTATAACGTTCAAATATTTATTAATTTTTGTTATTGAATTTTCATTTTGAAATCATAATATTTTCTCAGGTATCAAACATTTTGAAGGTCCTTATAGTTTTATAGGACCCCTGGTGGTGCAGTGATTAAGTGCTTGATTGCTAACTAAAAGGTCAGCTGTTCGAATCCACTAGTTGCTCCACAGGAGAAAGATGTGGCAGTCTGCTTGCATAAAGGTTAAAAAAAAGATTACAGCCTAGGAAACTCTGCAGGACAGTTCTGCTCTGTCCTACAGGGTCACTGTGAGTTAGAATCAACTCTATGGATGATGGATTTGGTTTGGTACTGGGTTTTGTATGGTTTTATGGTCCTAGGCTGTACTGTACTTCACAGTGGCTCTGAACTGATTTTGTTGGTAGGAGTGAGTTTGGCATCTGGCAGAGCCTTGACGAAAATTTCTTCCTCTTTCATTGGCCATCATCTCTTTCTGAAGTTTAATGTCTGACATTGTACCCAATTCTGTGTTTGGTTGGTTGCTCCAGGGGAATTGTACTGTTTCCGCCATGGTAGTTTACGTCATTGAGGTATAAGGAAGGAGGTTCCTATGATCCAGCTTTATTCTGTCATGTTTCTCCCAAAAGTCGTATGTTGCTTTTTAACAGTAAAGTCTGTCATTTTTGGTTTTTGTGTGATACCTATCTAAAGAAAGACATTATTTCCATTTTAGATATTTTAGTACCTGCCATTCTTTGTTTATAGCTTATTTAACAACACTTTCTCTAAATTAACCCTAATTAAAGACTGATTATATTCCATTAATCCTAAATTATGGCTTTATTCATTTTAATTACTTATTTTTTAAATGTCCCAAACCATTCCCATCTTTTTAACCAAAGCATTATGCCTTTTGGTCATCTACTGAGGATAAATATATTTCAGTTTACCTGTTACTGAGATTTCTCAAAATTTTCGGACCAACAACGTGTTACCTTTTTCCCATCTTCCACTTTGCCTGACAAACAAACCCAGAGCTCAGCTCACTATATTTGTTTTCTTTTCACAATGATGCTTGCTAAGTTTTTCTGTTTACTTCACCGCCATACTTCATTGCCATTTTCTATTCAATTTGGCTGTCTTAAAAGCTACCCCTTTCTGACAAACCCTGGAGTCATCAAGTTTTTTTCCTACTTTAATGTCCCTGATGTTTGACACTGTGAATAATAATATTAATGTAAAAGCCAATTTATTGCTTTTTCACTTGTATCGAAAAAGAATAAAGTATGAAGCTGACAGGCATCTTAAAAATATGAATAATAGGAAATTTCTTTTCTTTTTTTAATTGTTGTTGCTGTTTGTTTCTATTGTTTTGTTTTCCAGGTCTTTGATAGATTCATTTTAAAGTTTTATGGAGAAAGGGACAAGACTATCTGGTGACAGTTGTACCCTGTGACCTTTGGTCGGGGAGAGTGGTCTTGACAAAGACGTCAGCCCCTGTGGAGTATTTGTGTCTTAAACGAAGAGCCTGGAGAGGTGGCTACAGAGACGTGTTTTAGTTGTTGGTGGAGGGGACAGAGTATCACCCTACTCCTCTGTTTACACTTTGCAGGACCATCTTTCTTTAGGAGAGAAATACAAAAAAGAAAAATGTCAATAGAATATGGCTGTTACAGTGCACATCACACTGAATCGCAATCACCTATTTGTTGTTCATTCCAGAGCAAGAATCTCTAGCCAAAGACCTTGTTTTATTGATCTTTCTATCCTCAGGGCCTAGGACAGTACCTGCCCCATGGTCGATTTCAGTAAATGTTTACTGAATAATACTTTGTGTATTTAAAATATTATTCCATGGTCTGTATCTAGAGGTTAAATTTTTATTTGCAATGCTTGTACCTAAAAGGCACTTATCCAGAACTGCAGGGATGGTATTCTAATTTCTGGAAAGGAAGACAAACCTTTATTATTACGTAGCACTGGTAAGGACTGGTAATTTTTCTCTTCTCCTGTAAATAAATGTCTGTTTACCAGATGCACCGAGGCCAGTGACCCATCCTGGCTCTGCCGTCTCACATTCACCACTGGGGGTCAGCACAGATAATGAAATCAACTTCATAAGCTTACATCTTGCAGGATCCCTCCATACCTATTTAGAGCACAAAATAATCCCTAGCTTTTTTTTTTTGTAGTAAACATCATTAAATAGCAAATGGTTACAGTATGCATGAGGAGGATAGTGGTGCTGCAGTAGCATTCTTGCCTTTTATGTGAAAGACCTGGGTTCAATTCCTGACCAATGTACCTCATGCATAGTCACCACCTGTCTGTCAGTGGAGGCTAGTGTGTTGACAGGGTCCTGAATAGGTTTTAGGAGAGCTTCCGGATGAAGCCCTGGTGGCACAGTAGTTAAGATCTATGGCTGCCAACCCAAAGGCCTTAAGTTTGAATGCACTAACTGCTCCTTGGAAGCCCTATGGGGCAGTTCTACTCTGTTCTGTAGGGTTGCAATGAATTGGAATCAACTCAACAGCAATGGGTTTTCCAGAAGGGCTAGGAAGAAAGGCCTGGCTTTCTACTTCAGCCAATGAAAACCCTATGGATCACAACAGTCTGATCCACAACCAATCAGATTGGGTAGTATTTCATTCCAATGTGCATAGATAGGGTTGTCATGATCCTACCCGACAAGCAGCTAACAACAACAACAGTATGCATAAGGCTTTTAAGACTGTCTTTCCAAAATCTATAAAAGCAAACAAAACAAAACAACATACTGCCTTAGGCTATAATCCTGCAATAGAGTCTCATTTGTTAAAAACAGGGGTTCGTCTTAAGATTCCTTCTAGCTCTAAGATATATGATTTCCCAGGTTTATGCTCTCCTCCTCTGCCACCACGTCCACTATCCCTATTTTCTAAATTGTGGAAGTAAGTAGTAGCTGGTCAGGTTCAGCTGCACGTAGGAGTGGCAGATTCTCCAGGCAGAACCCAGCTCTGAGGAAGAAGAGCCCCATAACCCTAGCCAAGCTTCCCATTGCACAGTAACCTTATTTTCCAAAGCTTAACCCTGGACAAAGGTCTGATCAGTAGAAGAGTATTTGTGAATTTCAGATTAAACATTTGAAATTGGGACTATCCAGTAAAGTCTGGAATCTTCATCTCAGTCCAGTGGTGAACCATAAAAAAGGGGCCACTTGCACTTTTTCTTGTTCATGTAACCTTTAGTATCAAAATTATTCACAGCTACTTGCTTCTGGTCTACTTCCTTCCCCCGTTCATTTCCTGGAAGGAGCACCCTCCGTCCTGTCTTCCAACAGGCCACAGTCAATTCGGGAAATTTTAACCATGAACATGAGGCTCCGTAGAAAGGAATTTAGACGTTAAAATAGAGAAAAGAACAAAAAGCCCACTCCTTTTAAAAAACAAAACTCTGTCGTAGGAGTTTAGGTTATAATATGAAGGAGCTTAAGTGCTCAGCTGCTAACTGAAAGGTCCATGGTTGAAACCCGCCAGCCGCTCCAAGGGGGAAAGATGTGGCAGTCTGCTCCATAAACGTTACCCCCTCGGAAGCCCTATGGGGCAGTTCTACTCTGTCTTTAAGGGTCACTATGAGTCAGAATAGATTCAACAGCAATGGGTAGGTTATAACATAAATGTGTGGAGAATACTTTTACCTGAGGAAAAGTGAGACGAAGCTGATGCTACAGCTGTGTTTGGAATGGATTTGTCCTTCCATGTCCCGGACTTGTCCCTGTCTTCTTTTTAGTACACCCTAAAAACAGAGCCTGAGGCAAGGACTTCAGGGCGGGTGGTTTGTTTAGAAGGTGATTTCAGGAAGCAAGAATATGGGAACAGAAAGAGTGAGACAGAGAAGGAGAAAAAAACAAGAATATACTATTGGGGTCACTGCTGTGTACAACAGGCTTGTTTCTGCCAGGACGTCCTGAGATGATCATGGAGGGCTTCCCAGAATTGTCCACTGGAAACAACGGGAAGCTTGAACCTTTGTCCACCAGCTTCTGCACTGCACAGGTTGAAGTTTGCCCTGAGGCTGTAACATCCGAATACTTCTGGCCACACCTGGATACAAGAACACTACTACAGTGTTGGAGACAGCCCTGGAGCAGAGGGGTGTGTGAGCCTGAGGTGGTGTGCTCACATCCCAAGGCAAGTCGAGCTTTCCCGGAGCTGTCTGCTGTGGTTGAGGCTGAAGTCAAAGGCGGCTTGAGAGGACATAACGTGCCAGGGCAGCCGACAGACACAGGGGATGAGCAGCTCTCCCCAGGAAACCAAGCCAGCGGCCACCGAGTGAACTCCGTCGTATTGCAATACGACGTGTGTTAGAGTACATCTGTGCCCCACAGGGTTTCAATGGTTAATTTTCAGAAGTAAATTGCCAGGCCTTTCTCCTGAGGTGCCTCTGGTTAGACTTAACATCCGACCTTCCAGTTAGCCACTGAGTGCCTTAACCACCACCTGGGGACTCTGTTGGTTCTACCCAAAAACAAACAAAAAAAAGCCCGTTGCCATGAAGTCAATTCCAGCTCACGGTAACCCCATATGTTCCATAGTATAATTGCTCCATGGGGTTTTCTTGGCTGTAATCTTGATGATGAAAGCAGATCTTTGTTCTGTAGAGTTGCTGTATGGGTTCAAACTGCCAACCTTTAAGTTAGTAGTCGAGTGCAAAGCATTTGCACCATACAAGGCCCATAAAAAATATAGGCCCAAGCAAAAGGACCCCTGTCCTGGATCCTGTGCTTTAGAAAACACTGCTCTGCCCTCTCCTGACTGTACCCCTTCCCACCTGGAGTGTGTACCCAGCACCCTGTCCAAATGGCCCCGAGCCTGCCTTCAGGACCTGCATGGTCTCTTCCCCAGGTCTGTCCTTCCCAAGGGCAGACTGTGCTTACCCAAAGGATACCTAAGGTGCTGCTGTTTGAGGGGGTGTCGGTGTGTGGATGACGTTTGAATGGGGTCTAGGGAATCCCCACAGAGGTGAGTGAGGCTCCTCCCAGTGAGGGAAAGGGGTGGGACTAGAGGGAAGGGACTGAAGCCTGGGAGCCAGCCCTGCCTCTGTCCCACACGCCCGTGCAACATGCCAGAACCTGAGATTCTAAACTCATTCTCAGCCTTTTCGGTCATTATGGAGGATAAATGTAGTTTAGTTAACTTGTTAGCTTGGTTTATAACTTGTAATCATTTAGACATATGGAAATGTGGGCTGGGAGTCAAGTTCTATCACGTTCTGATTTTTTGGCCTTAAACTAAGAAAAAGGGACTTTGGAGAATAGGCTTTGTATGCTTGGATGGCTTCATAGAATTCCCAAGCTTTAGCGATGACTCATAATTGTTATTAAAATAAACTTTGTATTATCTTTAAAAAATAAAGGGTGTCATGGATTGAATTGTGTCTCCCCAAAATATGTGTCAATTTGGTTAGGCCATGATTCCCAGTGTTGTGTGGTTGTCCTCCATTTTATGATTTTCCTATGTGTTATAAATCATAATCTCTGCCCGTGGCTAAAGAGGATTAGGGTGGGATGTAACACCCTAACTAGGGTCACATCCCTGATCCAATGTAAAGGGAGTTTCCCTGGAGTGTGGCCTGCACCCCCTTTTATCTTACAAGAGATAAAAGGAAAGGGAAGTAAGCAGAGAGTTGGGGACTTCATACCACCAAGGAAGCAGTGCCAGGAGCAGAGCAAGTCCTTTGGACCTGGGGCTCCTACATGGAGAAGCTCCTAGTCCAGAGGAAGATTGGTGACAAGGACCTTCCTCCAGAGCCAACAATGAAAGAAAGCCTTTCCCTGGAGCTGACGCCCTGAATTTGGACTTGTAGCGTACTAGGCTGTGAGAAAATAAATTTCTCTTTGTTAAAGCTATCCACTTGTGGTATTTCTGTTATAGCAGCACTAGATGCCTAGGACAAAAGGATATATGGGTCAGCAATTAAAATGGCACTAGACTCAAAGTTTCTGTGAACCCAAGGGAATGAGTGACTAAGGCAAGAGAATTACTACCTGAGGGTGGAATCTCAGAATATTAAAAGTGAACTTCTTCTTGCAGACTCGGTGCCACTGAAGGTGGGGCAGGAGAGTGCCAGAAGCAATTCAGATCTGGGGCAGAGAGGAAAGTGGGAAGTAAGCCAGAGAGAAATGGGCCTTTTTTAGGCAAAGACCAATCTTACAAGAAAAGAAGAAATTTGGAAGAAGAAAAATTGGACTGTGAGAATCATGGAAATTAAATGGCAAAGAGAATGTAAACATAAATTTCAATGTTGTAGAAGTTGAAAATTTTCTTTTATACCCCCAATTTCTTATGTTCTTTTAAGAAGCTGGATATGAAGTAGAATAATTATTACTACTAATGGTAGCTGGAAATTATTGAGTGCTCACTATGTGACAACCTCTCCTTGAAGGCCTTTCCATAAATGGTCTCTTTTAATCCTCTAAACGACCCTAAGTGTTAGATATTATTATCATCTCCTTTTTATAGATGAAGGAATGGCAGCCCAGAGTGGCAAGTAACTTCACTATTGTCCAGCAGTGAATAAATGATAAAGCCCAGGTGCAAATCCAGGCAGTATCCTTCTATTACACAAAGTTCAGTATTTGCCTGTGTTCATTTTGTTATGATTATGCCCATTTCCAAAAGGGTTTAGAAGCTACTTAATTTTTTTTGTTTGTTTTGAGATTTTAGAGCTTAGCAGTTGAATAGGGGTGAGAGAATTCGACAGGCCTTCGGTGAGGTCCCACTGTCAGTTGGCACTGTGGGAGATTTAAGGATGATTGCACACAGTGACCAGGCAGGAAAAAATCCCCAAATCGTTGCTGTCGAGTTCATTCCGACTCATAATGACTCTATAGGATAGAGTAGAGCTGCCCCATGGGGTTTCCAAGGAGTGGCTGGCAGATTCCAACTGCTGATCATTTGGTTAGCCACTAAATTCTAGTTACTGAACAGATTATAATATAAGGCAGAAAATGGCAAATATTCTAAAAAAGGTACAAAGTGCTATGGGAACATAAACGTGGGGAAGTTTATTTCTTGGAGTTGTGGAAGGATCGGGGGAGTTCAGGGAACAAATCACATTGCTCCCAGGCCAGGCCTTGAAAAACGGGTGGGGTTTTAACGATCGGAGATTGAATTTTGAAGTCCTGGCCATGTCAGTAGATTGTACTCATGTGTATTTTTGTCTACCAAGATCTACCCTAGTACTATTTTTTTTTTTTAGTTAAAATATTTATTGAGCTTCTACTGTGTACTGTGTGCTGAGCTAGGCACCAGGTGTGCAAAGGAATGTATGACAGTCTACTGCTGCTCTCCCTCCCTCAGCTTTGCAGTCAGATCCAGGGTGTAGCCCTGCTTAACCACACACAGCTGAATAGCTTAAGCTGAATTACTTACCCTCCCTGAACCTTAGCATCCTCATTTGCAAAATAAATGGAATAAGATAATAGTTGGAATGCTGGCGGTGCAGTGGTTAAGAGCTCAGCTGCTAAGAAAAGGTCAGCAGTTCAAACCCACCAGCCACTCCTTGAAACCCTGTGGGGAAGTTCTGCTTTTTCCTATAGAGTGGCTATGAGTGGAAATCAACTCAACGGGCAATGAGTTTGGTGATAATAGTTAACAACAGGTAAAAATGGAATGCTTAGTGGATCAGTAGAAATAAAATTTGTAACTGCCAAGTGCTTTATATATTACTGGGTTTCATTAAACAGTATTTGAATATCTGCTGTGTGCCAAGCACTGGGGATACGAGAGGGAAAAAACCCCTGTGTTTTAGAGGCTTATCTTTCCTGGAGGGAAGAAATATAAACAATTTTGATAAATAAGTATTATACTAGAGGAAATAACCAAGTATAATGTGAGCATGGAGTAAGGTCTACCTGGGGGGTCTGGAAAGTCCTGGAAGGCAGCCTTCAGGTATGACTTGAAGGATGAGGAGGTGATGGGTGGATGAGGGCTATTTAGGGTGTGGGAACAGCTGGACCAAGGAAAGGGAAATGAAGGATCAGAGTGCCTTCAAGAAATGGCAAGTAGCTGCCTGTGGCTGGAGAGAATGATGAGAAATGACAGATGGAAGATTACAGACGGGAGATAAATGTGTGTGTCGGGTCCTGGTCATAAAGGAGTAGAGACTATTCGGAAAACAAAATTTTAAAGCAGAGAAGAGATGCAACTTGATTTATAAATTTGAAAGAGCACTATTTATCCTCTACTAATAAGGAAACTTTGGTTTGTTAGTTTCAAGAATCATGAGGCTGTGTCCACCTAACTCCTTTGTATGGAAACTTATAATGAAATACATTATCCATAATAAATGCTGTTATTGACCGTAGGTGTGCCGAGGTGGTGGTGCCATTCTTAAAAGAGATTAGGGGGAAAATATTCTGGTCATTTTTTTTCTTCAAGTTTTTGTTCTGGTTTTATTATGGAGAATTTCAAACATATATAAAATTAGGTGAAGCAGAACAATGCACCCTCATGTCCTCATCACTACCCTCAAGAACCAGCACATCTATCTTTGCATTTTAAACTACAAAGAAAAGTTTTCCTTGCAGTTCTCTGAAATTGTTGTTGTTGTTGTTGTTGTTAGGTGCTATCAATTCGGTTCTGACTCATTAGCAACCCTACGCACAACAGAACAAAACACTGCCCAGTCCTGCGCCATCCTTACAATCATGCTTGAGCTCATTGTTGCAGCCACTGTGTCTATCCACCTTGTTGAGGGTTTCCCTTTTTCCGCTGACCCTGTACTCTGCCAAGCATGATGTCCTTCTCCAGGGACTCATCCCTCCTGACAACATGTCCAAAATATGTAAGATGCAGTCTCGCCATCCTTGCCTCTAAGGAGCATTCTGGTTGTGCTTCTTCCAAGACAGATTTGTTCGTTCTTTTGGCAGTCCATGGTGTATTCAATATTCTTCGCCAACACCACAATTCAAAGGCGTCAACTCTTCTTCCGTCTTCCTTATTCATTGTCCAGTTTTCACATGCATATGATGCGATTGAAAATACCATGGGTTGGATCAGGCGCACCTTAGTCTTCAGGGTGACATCTTTGCTCTTCAACACTTTGAAGAGGTCCTTTGCAGCAGATTTGCCCAATGCAATGCGTCTTTTGATTCCTTGACTGCTGCTTCCATGGCTGTTGATTGTGGATCCAAGTAAAATGAAATCCTTGACAACTTCAATCTTTTCTCCGTTTATCATGATGTTGCTCATTGGTCCCGTTGTGAGGATTTTTGTTTTCTTTATGTTGAGGTGTAATCCATACTGAAGGATGTGGTCTTTGATCTTCATTAGTAAGTGCTTCAAGTCCTCTTCACTTTCAGCAAGCAAGGTTGTGTCATCTGCATAATGCAGATCTATCTTTATCTTTAAAATGCATCTATCTTTGCATTTTAAACTACAAAGAAAAGTTCTCGCAATTCTCTGAAATTAGGAAAGATAAAGTCTCTTATGCAGTTCCCTGATAATCAGATAGAATAAGCTTCTCTGCACTTCCCAGGTAAGAGGTGACCACCCCCTGCTGCCAACCAGTCCCACCCAGAGACTCCTGGAGGATAGTGTCCTACCCCTAGAACAAGGCAAAGCCGGCTTCCAGAGCCTGTTAACGCAGAGGGTGCCTCTGACTTTCAGAGATACCTCTTGTTTCCTGTCTTGATCGTTCACATTTGATGCTTTTTGGCTTTGTCAGGAGTGAATAAAATAAACCATGGGTGAGTTCAGACCTCGAATTCCTTGACAGGAAGCACGGGTCAAACCTGACAGAGAAGTGGCAGGTGTTCCTGTCAAGGCACCGCACAGTGTGGATGGTACAGCACAGCACAGAGCACGTGACAGCGCACACTCCCTCCTTCCCTGCAGTCTGACCTGATGGACAGACCTCTGCAGCCAGACAGACCTCTGCAGCCAGACTCCAGCAACAGGGCTGCTTGGCCCCCTGCATTCAACACTTCTAGATCTGGGGGTTGGCACCATAGCTTCATTAACCATTTATTGAATGCTTATTATATGCAGGTATTGTGCTAAGTATGTCAATTCTCAAAATTACCCTTTGAGTTAAGTTCTTTTATTGTCATCTTTTTTAAGAAGAGGAAACTGAGGCTTCCAGAGGTTAAATAGTTTGTTCCAAGTTACATAGGCTATAAGGGGCAGAGCTGGGATTTAAACCCATGTTTGACCAACTCCAAAGCCCCAGGTCTTCACCTGCGGGATGGATGGAAGAGGAGAGGTTTTGCAGGAAGACCCTAGTGTCCTGACACTATCACACATGTCCAATGTCACTGTGTGTTTTGTCTATCTTGATCTAGGATATATCCGTGCTAAGTGGTTTTAAAACTCCTAACTGAAGCACTCTGAATATACATAGGAATTAGTGTCAACTGAGTAAATCAAACTCTATTTTCTCATGTTGTCATTGATATTTGAATAGTTATCAGGTACTTGCACATTCGTGATCTCATTTGTTTCTTTAGAATTGAATTAGGTTAGTGAACTTCTTGAATCCAACATGGAGATTTAAAAAGATAAAGTACATACAAAACAGGACAATGTCCATTGATAACTCTCCTACATTAAATGTTCACAGCCAAACCTAGGCCAAGTTCTTCTCTAATGAACTTAGAACTCATTGGCTTAGATTAGCCCAGAACTTGTTCTGGTTCAGTGGGTTGCTAGAGTTGGCTTATACTGGCTCATAAGAATGACGGGGCACATCTCTTCCCAACTCTATCATGTCAGTGAATGTATTTATATCCAAGCCATGGTATTTTCAATTGCCTCATATGGATGTAAAAGCTGGGCAATTGGTATGGAAGACTGAAGAAGAATTGATCCCTTTGAATATGGTGTTGGCGAAGAATATTGAATAAACCATGGACTGCCAGAAGAATGAACAAATCTGTCTCAGAAGAAGTGCAGCCAGGATGCTCCTTGGAAGCGAAGATGGACACTTAGTCTCACTTACTTTGGACACGTCGTCAGAAGGGACCAGACCCTGGAGAAGGACATCACGCTTGGTAAAGTAGAGGGTCAGTGAAAAAGAGGAAGACCCTCACTGAGATGGACTGACACAGTGGCTACAACAATGGGCTCAAACATAGCAACAGTTGTGAAGATGGCGCAGGACCGGGGGGTGTTTTGTTCTGTTGTACATAGCGTTGCTGTGAGTCAGAACCAACTTGACAGCACCTAACAACAACAACAACAGTGGCCTTGGTGGAAGTATTTACACAAAGAAAATCATCAAATGCTACAATTCCGGGCTTTTTATTTTCTTTTTAAGAGACCAGTGTTCTGGTCTGTCACATGATTTCAGGAGGGTGGCCACTTACCTCAAATGTCACTTTTCCATTTGTGGGGTTTCCATGAGAAATTTTCACGTACTCCAAATGGACTATACCCTCCCTGTCAGAGTAAGAATTAAAGGTATAGCATGCCAGTTGTGCCTTGCTAACCGTTTCTTAGACCTTTAACATTTTTGTATATGAATTTCATTATAGAAAACTTGAAAAATATGGAAGAGTAGAAGTTAAAATTATATCCTTCATAGTTTTATCATCCACAGAAAACCAAAACCAAACAAACAGTTGCTGGCAAGTGGATTCCAACTCATGGCAACCCCATCTGTGCACAGTAGAACTGTGCTACTTAGAGTTTTCAAGGCTGTAACCTTTCGGAAACAGATCACCAGGCCTTTTTTCCAAGGAGCCTCTGGGTAGGTTCGCCTGTCAACCTTTTGTTTAGCAGGTGAGCACATAACCATTGTGTCACCAGGTCTCCTTTTTCATTCTATTGATGTGCTATAAATTATTTAACTATTCTCCTATTGATAAACTTTTAGGTTGTTTTCAATTTTTTACTCATACAACTAAGAAGCAATGAAAATCCTCGTACGTGTCTCCTTGTGTACATGTACAAATATTTCTCTGAGGTAGATAACAAGAAGCAGAATTTATGAGTTGAAGAGTACTTATAATTTTAATATCATGCCAACTTTCCTTCAAAATAGGCAGTACCAATACAAGCTCCTACCAACACTGCAAGAGAGTTTCCTCTTCTCCACATTCTGATCAACACAGTTTGATTCTTTTAAAAGTTTGTCAATCTGATAGTGGAAGTGGCATTTTATTGTAGTTCTGGTTTGAGTTTTTCTGATTAGTAGAGAGGATGAGTTTATTGGCTACTTATATAACCTTTCCGGTAAATTTCAATGGTTCTTCATACATACACAACTCATCAGTCCTTCGTAATGGCTGAGAAACAACTAATATGCAGTGGTCTTAAAGCTCAAATTCTTATAATAGGACTCTACAGATTAAATAACTGACACATTATGGAAATAAAGCTAGTGTTTCCTTTGAACTCAGGTTGATGCTCAGTTTATTAATGAATCTATTTCTATCCTGGATGTTCTTTTAGGGAGGCACTGTAATGTTGTTTGTTGATTCAGGGTTTGAAAAAGTGGCATTTTTTTTTTTTTAATTTGTTAATTTAGAATTTACCCTGAAGAAAGGTTCCTGCAAAATCAACTATGGAATAAAACAATTAAGCAAAGCATTTAATACAGTAATCAGTTTTACTGCCTAATCCAGGGGGGAACTTTAACTCTAATTTCCAAATTTCTGAAGGTTATTTTCAATTATGCCAGTTGAATACAGTAGAAGCTCAGTTAACTGATGGAATTGATACTGGTTGGCTAATCAAAAAAGTAAGGTGAAGAATTGTAAAAATTGAAACACACATTAAACATTTTAACTGAAAAAGATAAAAGTAAACTCACCAATTTTTAAATGTAAGGCCAAGGTCTTTTCTCTTTATATGGGTTAACCCACTGGATTTCTAGGTAGGCTTTCTGGCGTAAATCACCCTGTGATTGTTAAGATTGTGTGTCAGCTTGGCTGGGCCATGATTCTCAGTGTTCATATGTGATCACCCCCATGGCGGGTCTGCTGTAAGTGGCCAATCAGTTGAAAAGAGGTTTCCTTGGGTGTGTGGCCTGCATCCAAATATAAGTGGACGCTCTGGCTTTTGCTTGCTCTGGATCCTGCAACTGCCTCCTGTTCATGTGACTTCTGGTTCTTGGGACTTGAGCTACCCGCTTATCTGCCAATCTTAGGATCTGTTGATCTTTACAGCCTGTGAGCAAGAGCCCTGCTCCCTGACCTGCTGATCTTGGATTTGCCAGCCCCTGCAGTTACACAAATCAGAAGAAGCCTTGCAGTCTTGCTTGCCAATTTTGGGATTCGTAGATCTTCAGAGCCTGTGAACAAGAGCCCTGCTGTCTGACCTGCTGATCTTGGGCTCGCCAGCCCCTGTGGCTACTTAAATCAGGAGAAACCTCTATCCTGATCCCTGGACTTGGGACATTCCAGCCTCTACAATTGCATAAGCTGTTTCCTTGATATAAATTTCTACATATATTTCTACGTATATTTACTGGTTTTGCTTCTCTGGAGAAACCAGCCTAAGACATTTGGTACTGAGAGTGGTTCTAGAGAAACAAAATCGTAAGGATGAGTTTTCTAAATTGGTTCTCAAGTTGGGTTAGTCTTAAAGATGTTGATGACTGCTTTCAACAGTAAAAAGGGCACAAATTTTTTTTTTTTTTTAATCCATGGTGTGAGGTGGTGATACAAGTATGCAAAATATCACCACAAATAGATCAGGTATTGGTGAAAGGTGAGGCTCTGGGTGGGTGAACACATGTGTGATATCTTTCTACAATTTTGTCAGAATGACAACTATAAGGAAGGTGGTTGATTGGTCCTACTTTTGCTTGACAAACTGGTGAAAGAAAGAGATGTGCTCAGGGTTTCAGAATTAAAGCTCAAGTGCCGTATAAATGACCTCAAAGTTTCCAGTTGTGCTTTGGAAGAAAATCTTATTTCTTGTAATAACAGAGCTTATATTGCCAAAAACCAAACCCAGAGTCTTTTTGTAAGAGTGGTTGAATTACACCACCAACTCAGTTGCCAACCTCCAAAAGTGTCTGAATTTAAAGTAAAGGCACTGATTGGGAAGAAATGGGATCCTGAAACTTGGGATGGGGACATATGAGCAGAGAATCAAGAAGCTGGAAACACTGAACCCCTAAATTCCCTTGAATCACTCCTGCCAGCAGAACCACTCCAATCTGAAGAGATGACTTCACGTTTCTCTGCTAAACCACCCTGCTCAGAAAAACCATTACCTCTTCCACTCCTATCTAATGAGATTAGCCCTAGCCCAGCTGCCTCTAAAGAGCCCTTGCCTGAGTCACTGCCTGGGGCATTGACTGAGGCAGATGCTTTACAAGACAATGCTGAATGTTCTCAAAACAATTCCACACTATGGATTCTGGCTTCTAGACCTGTAACTAGACTTAAGTCCAGCCAGTCCCAAAAGGTGAAGTACAAAGTATGACCCAGGAGGAGGTATGCTACATTCCAAAAGATCTGCTTGACTTTTCTAATATGTACTAACAGAAACCTGGGGAATGTGTGTGGGAATGGCTATTAAGGGTGTGGAATAATGGTGCAAGGAACATAAAGCTGGGTCAGTCTGAGTTTATTGATGTGGGTCCACTAAGCACAGATTCGTAATTCAGTGTTTCAGCTTGAGAAGTTAGGAAAGGATCTAATAGTTTATTTGGTTGGGTTGCTGAAGCATGGATTCCAAGGTGGCCTACACTAAATAAGTTGAAGTACCAGACCTGCCTTGGTATACTATAGAAGAAGGTATCCAAAGGCTTAGGGAAATTGGCCTGCTAGAGTGGATTTATCGGGTTAGACCCACAGACCCAGACATAGACCACCCAAAGGACACAACTTTTACTGGAATTGTGAGTAACAAATCTGTGAAGGGAGCTCCAGGATCCTTGAAGACTGCTGTGATTGCTATTTTATGTAAATCAGATTTGACAGTAGGAACCGCCCTAACTGAATTAAGACACCTAACTACAATGGGGCTGACTGGATCCCGTGGTAGTAGGGCCAAGTGGCAGCACTCAATCTACAATGACAAAGTGAGCATGGTTACAGTAACAGACAGTGGAGTCAAAGCAGTAATCAGAATAGCCTGATTCATATGGACTTATGGTGTTAGTTGCTCAGTCATGGTGTCCCTAGGAGTGAAATAGGTGGGAAATTACTAAATATTCACTTGATCTGTACAAACAGAAGAATTCTAGGTCAAGTGAACAGCAGTCTAACTCGAATCACCAGAATAGAGAATCACAGTCCCTCAGTCAAATCCCAGATGTGAGCGAGTTTAAAGGCCCATAACCCCTTGAATGAAGCGGAGGCCAGGTCCTCTTGAGGAATGACTCCAATGTACCACCAAAAATTTATACTGCTAATCTCTCTCCCAGCCTTCCCCAAAGGGATCTATGGCCTTTTACAAAAGTGACTGTTCATTGGGGAAAAAGAAATAATTAGACTTTTCAGGGATTACTGGATATTGGCTCTGAACTGACATTAATTTCGGGAGATCCAAAACGTCACTGTGGCCCACCAGTCAGAGTAGGGGCATATGGAGGTCAGGTTATTAATGGAGTCTTGGCTCATGTCCATCTCACGATAGGTCCAGTGGATCCCCAAACCCATCCTGTAGTGATTTCTCCAGTTCCAGAATACATAGTTGGAATAGATATACTCAGCAACTGGCAGAACCCCCACACTGGATCCATGACAAATGGAGTAAGGGCTAATATGGTAGGAAAATGCAAGTGGAAGCCATTAGAATTGCTCCTACCTAGGATAATAGTAAACCAAAATCAATACCACTTTCCTGGAGGTATTGCAGAGATTACCGCCACCATCAAGAATGTGAAGATGCAGGGGTAGTGATTTCCACCACATTGCCATTCAACTCTCCTATTTGGCTTGTGCAAAAAACAAATGAATCTTGGAGAATGACAGTAGATTATCGAAAACTTAACCAGGTGGTGACTCCAATTGCAGCTACTGTTCCAGGTGTAGTTTCATTCCCTGAGCAAATTAATGCATCTCCTGGTACCTGGTATGCAGCTATTGATCTGGCTAATGCCTTTTTCTCCATGCCTGTTTTGAAGCACCACCAGAAGCAGTTTGCCTTCAGCTATCAAAGCCAGCAATACACCTTCACTTGCCTACCTCAGGGCTACATCAACTGTCCAGGCCTATGTCATAATTTAGTCCGCAGGGACTTGGTTGCCTTTCCCTTCCGCAAGACTTCACCCTGGTCCATTCATTACATTGATGACGTTATGCTGATTGGACCTAGTAAGGAAGAAGTGTCAATGACCCTGGACTTATTGGTAAAACATTTGCACACTAGAGGGCAGGAAATTAATCCCACAAAAATTCAGGTACATTCCACCTCAGTGAAATTTCTAGCGGTGTGGGGCATGTCGAGATATTTCTTCTAAAGTGAAGGATAAGTTATTATATCTGGCTGCTCCCACAACTAAAAAGGAGGCACAAAGCCTAGTGGGACTCTTTGGATTTTGAAGGCAACTTACTCCTCATTTGGGTGTGCTACTCTAGCCTATTTATCAAGTGACTTGAAAAGCTGTTAGTTTTGAATGGGGACCAGAACAAGAGAAGGCTCTACAACAGGTCCAGTCTGCTATGCAAGCCTTTCTGCCACTTGGGCCATATGATCCAATGGTGCCTGAAGTGTCAGTAGCAGATAGACGTGCTGTTTGGAGTTTTTGGCAGGCCCCTATGAATCACAGTGTAGACCTTTAGGATTTTGGAGCAAGCCCTGCCATCATCTGTAGATAACTACTCTCCTTTTGAGAAACAGTTTTGGCTTGTTACTGGGCCTTAGTAGAGACTGAACACTTAACCGTGGGACACTAAGTGACCATGCAGCCTGAGCTGTCCATCATGAACTGGGTGTTGTCTCACCCACAGAGTCATAAACTTGGACATGCACAGCAACACTCTATCATTAAATGGAAGTGGTAAATACGAGATCAGGCCCAAGTAAGACCTGAAGGCACAAGTAAGTTGCATGAGGAAGTGGCCCAAATGCACATGGTCTCCTCTCCTGTCACATTATCTTCCATCTCCCAGTCTGTACCTATGGCCTCATGGGGAAAGCCTTACAATCAGTGGACTGAAGAAGAGAAAACTCATGCCCGGTTTACAGACGGTTCTGCACGATATGCAGGCACCACTCAAAAGTGGACAGCAGCAGCACTACAGCCCATTTCTGGGACCTTCCTGAAAGACAACGGTGAAGGGAAATCCTCTCAATGGGCAGAAATTCAAGCACTGCACCTGGTTGTTCACTTTGCTTGGAAGGAGAAATGGCCAGATGTGCAATTGTATACTGATTCGTGGGCTGAAGCCAGTGGTTTGGTTAGATGGTCAGGGACTCGGAAGGAACATGATTGGAAAATCGGAGACAAGGATTTATGGGGAAGAGGTATGTGGAGAGACCTCTCTGAATGGGCTAAAGAAGTGAAGATATTTGTGTCTCATGTGAATACTCACCAAAGGTGATCTCAGCAGAGGAGGATTTTAATAATCAGGTAGATAGGATGACGCTTTCTGTGGAAACCAGTCATCCTCTTTCTCCAGCCATTCCTGTCATTGCTAAATGGGCTCATGAACAAACTGCCATGGTGGCAGAGATGGAGTTTATGCATGGACCCAACAACATGGACTTCCACTCACTAAGGCTGACTTGACTATAGCTACTGCTGAGGGCCTAATCTGCCAGCAGCAGAGACCAACACTGAGTCCCCAATGTGGCACCATCCCTGGAGGTGATCAGCTAGTCACTTGGTGGTAAGTTGATTAAAAAAAAAAATTTTTTTTATTAGGCCAATTCCATCATGGAAAGTGGTCCTTATTGGCATAGACACTTACTCGGGACATGGATTTGCCTTCCCTGCACATAATGTTTCTGCCAAAACTACCAACCGTGGACTTACAGAATGCCTTATCCACCATCATGGTATCCCATACAGCATTGCCTCTGATCAAGGGACTCACTTCACAGCAAATGAAGTGCAGCAGTGGGCCCATGCTCATGGAATTCACTGGTCTTACCATGTTCCTCATCATCCTGAAGCAGCTGGCTTGATAGAAAGAAGGAATGGCCCCCTAAAGTCACAATTACGGTGCCAGCTAGGTGGCAATACCTTGCAGGGTTGGGCAGTGTTCTCCAGGAGGCTGTGTATACTCTAAACCAGCGTTGAATATATGGTGCTGTTTCTCCCATAGGCAGGTTTCATGGGTCCAGGAATCAAGGGGTGGAAATGGGCTCACTATTACCCGTAGTGACCCACTCGCAAGATTTTTGCTTCCTGTCCCTGGGACCTTACGCTCTGCAGGTCTAGAGGTCTTAGTTCCAAAGTGAGGAATGTTCTCACCTGGAGACTCACTGATTCCATTGAACCGGAAGCTAAGATTGCCACCTGGTCACTTTTGGGCTCCTTATGCCTCTGGATCAACAGGCAAAGAAGGGAGTTACCATACTGGCTGGTGTAATTGATGTGAGGGCACTGGGTGGGTTTACCAGGAGGAAATCAGATTGATATTACACAATGGAGGTAAAGAAGAGTACGTCTGGAACGCAGGCGATCCCTTAGGGCGTCTCTTAGTACTACAATGCCCTGTGATTAAAGTCAACGGTAAACTACAGCAACCCAATTCTGACATGACTACTAATGGCCCAGAGCCTTCAGGAATGAAGGTTTGGGCCACCCCACCAGGTAAATAACTACAACCACCTGAGGTGCTTGCTGAAGGCAAAGGGAATAAGGAATAGCTGGTGGGAGAGTATAAAAAAAAAATTTTTTTTTTTTTTTGGTGGGAGAAGGTGGTTCTAAATACCAGTTACATCCATGTTACCAGTTGCAGAATAGAGGAGTGTAATTGTTATGAGTATTTCTGTTTTGTATGTGTGCATCAAATATTTTTGTTTTCTTCACTTATAAAATATAAGATGTAAACAGGGCTAGTGTGTTTTCAGTTGTACAAGTGTTAGTTGTATCATGTTAGGCAAAAGTATGGCTTTGTAATTGTCTTTATTCAGAGATTATATATGGTTTGGGGAGATGTGTACAGGTGTCAAGTTGACAAGGGGTGGACTGTGATGGCTAAGATGGTGTGTCAGCTTTGCTGGGCCATGATTCTCAGTGTTTGTATATGATCACCCCCAAGATGGAATCTGCTGTGAGTAGCCAATCAGTTGAAAGGGAGTTTCCTTGGGTGTGTGGCCTGCATCCAAATATAAGTGGACGTTCTGTCTTTTGCATGTTCTGAATCTTGCAGCTGCCTCCTGTTCACCTGACCTCTGGTTCTTGGGACTTGAGCTACCAGCTTACCTGCCGACTTTGGGATTCATCAATCTTCACAGCCTTCGAGCAAGAGCCCTGCTCTCTGACCTGCCTGTCTTGGTCTCACCAGCCCCTGCAGCTTCTTGAATCAGGGGAAGCCTCTGTCCTGATCCACAGACTTGGCACGTTCCAGCCTCTACAATCACATGAGCTGTTTCCTTGATATAAATCTCTTTCTATATATAATTATATGCTTTACTGGTTTTGCTTCTCTGGAGAACTTAGCCTAAGACATACCCCTTTAATATATCATCTCCAATTTCCAGTGTCTGTTTCTTTAAAGTGGATTAGAAATTTAAATATACTTGTAAAACATTCTGAGTACAGTCTAATTCAACAGCATTTTTTAGCTATTCGCCTTTATTGTGTTTTCCCAAAGCGTTCAATTTGGTTATTATCATAGAGATGAAAACAAGTATCTTTCTTTCTTGGACTCATATTTCATTGTTTCATGTGGAACAATTAAATTACATAAAAATAAACACAACTGGTGCCCATGGGTTTGAAGACAACCACAAATGACTTTGGAAACCTACCATCTCAAGTAAAGGAAGTGGACAGAATTTGACATACCTGAGAGAACTCTCCATCTGACACTGGCACCAATCAAAATATTTTATTGAAGTTATGGGTGGTGTAGGTTAACCTGGAGAGTTAGTTAAGTAGAAGTCATTGAACTGGAGGACTACTCTGTTTCAAAACACACTAAAAATAAAGTTTTCAGAGCAAAATTATTTTTGGAACCACTTGAGAAAATAGTTGAAATGTAATAAATGCCTTGAGGAGCCCTGGCGATGCAGGGCTTAAGAGCTCAGCTGTTAACCAAAAGGTCGGCAATTCAAATCCACTAGCCACTCCTTGGAAACCCTATGGGGGAAGTTCTAATCTGTCCTTATAGAGTCACTATGAGTCGAAATTGACTCAACGGCAACAGGTTTGGTTTTCAGATTTTCAAATAGTTTGAGTAATGTAATCAATCACCACTCATCTATCAGTTTGTCATACTGTGGTGGCTTACATGTTGCTATGATGCTGGAAGCTATTCCATCAGTATTTCAAAAACCAACAGGGTCATCCATGGTGGACAGGCTTCAGAGGAGCTTCCAGACTAAGGAAGACTAGGAAGAAAGTCCTGGCAATCTACTTCTGAAAATTAGCAAATGAAAACCTCATGGATCACAACAGAACATTGTCTGACTTGCTTGCTTTGGACATGCTATCGGGAGGAATCAGTCACTGGAGCAGGACAACATGTTTGGTAAAGTAGAAGGCCAATGAGGGCATGGGCGACCCTTGGTGAGATGGATTGGCACAGTAGCCACGATGATGGGCTTGATCGTGCCAGAGGTTGTGAGGATGATGCAGGACCTAGCACAGTTTTGTTCTGTTGTGTGTGGAGTTGCCATAAGTCAGAGTCAACTCAATGGCACCTAACAGCACCACCACCAATGTACTCAAAGAGCTTTCATTTCTTGGGTAAAAAAAAAAGTAACATGAACTCAAGATGCTGAATAGTTTGGTGGGGAGAAATAAAACTAAGCTTAAAGTTAGAAGAACTGGGTCTTAGCCTTTGATTCAAAGAGAATTTCTTGTCTTTAACAGTATTAGGAATGTTATTTAACCTCTCTGCACCACGGTTTCCTTTTCTGTTAAATAAGAATAGTAATTACTGATTTGCTTACTAAATAGCATCATTGTGATAAGCAGAATATATATTAGTAGATGATATGCTCCCAAGGGCAGAGACCATGCCCTATTTATTTTTTGTGTGATCCACAGCATTTTTGAGAAAACGTATTGCTGTCAAGTTGATTCTGACTCATAGCAACCGTATAGGACAGAGTAGAACTGCCCCATAGGGTTTCCAAGGAGCAGCTGGTGGATTCAAACTGCCAACCTTTGGTTAGCAGCGAAGCTCTTAAACACTGTGCCACCAGGGCTCCACTACACAGAAAGGACCCCTTTAAAAGTAAAAAAAAAAAAATGTGAGCAGGATAATACTTGTCTGCTGAGTATCCAGTGGCGGAGAACATCAGTGCACCCACAAGAAGGACTGGGAATCACATTTCCACAGCACTCAGCATACAACCCCTGCCCACAGCAGTTGTTCAATAAATGTTTACTGAACTTTCAAAAGCAAAAGGCACTGTAACAATAGCATTTATATCAGACGAAAATTTTGCTGTTGTCTTAGTCAAACGTGATTATTTTTATGTATATTTTTTCAGTAATTTATTCATGACGGAAACTATTACCGGCAGTTCAATGCCTGGATGACTCCCAGATCAGGGCCATGGCACCATGTCTTTGCCACTAGAAGTATGGCCTCAGCTTCTGCCCAGCTGGGGATATTAATTGTTCTCGATAATTTGAACTCAGGCTTTCCCTCCCTCAGTATGGATAATTGAGAATTCATTATTACTATTTTATATATTGTTTTATGTGTTTATTAGTTACTTATTAAACAGTATGACTTATTTTTTTAACCAATATAATAATGCCCTAATTGACATTGTAAAGGTTATACCAATAATGTACATACTAACCAAAAACCAAACCCACTGCCGTCAAGTCGATTCCGACTCTTAGCAACCCTATAGGACAGAGTAGAACTGCCCCATAGAGTTTCCAAGGAGCACCTGGTGGATTCGAACTGCCAACCGTTTGGTTAGCAGCCATAGCACTTAACCACTACACCACCAGGGTTTCCAATGTACGTACTAAAAAATAATCAAATATTAAGTAATTGAAGAAATAAAAATCACAAGTCTGAAGCTCTATACTGTACTTTGTATTTGTTTATTTATACAGAATGTTCCATTTTTCTCCTGTCTGAATTTTCTAAGTTTTATCCAAGTTCTCTGAATACTAGCTCCAACAACATAGTCCTTGATTATAGCTTCAAACTGCCAGGTGACTCCCTCCATGGCGCCCATTCCATTTCCCCGACCACAGTTATAGGTTCTGGGGTGTCATATGAGGCAATCAATGTGAGGCCAGGGCTTTTATCTAAAGGTTGGAAAACAGAAACTTTTCTTCTAGACAGTGTGGTATGCAGTTGAGATACATGGGACTGCCACAGCCTTTTTGGATCTAAGGTTGAACCCAGTTTAAAGACTCTGACTCCAACTTCCCTAGAAGGCTCTTGGCATATTTTGACACCTATTATCTTCTTTCCTTGCTGGGCTCTGGCAAAACAATAGAAAACACTTGGCCCAGGATATAGCTCTATTAAGCATTATGATTATTTGTATAACCTCACTGTCTAACACAATGCTGGCACATAATAGGAGTTTAATAAATGTTTGTTGAATAGAAGAATACATGTGTCTTCATGGAAGTCTACCATATGTCCAAGCTTAGTTGGCAAAGAAAATAGATGAGCATCCCAGGACCTTCTATGGGATGGCAGAGACAGTTATTTGTCCTCCAATGCACATTCTCTCTTTTTCTTTATAGTAGAAACTTCCATTTTAGCTGGGCACATGATTCCCCAGAATAAATACTATATTTTCTAGTTTTCCTTGCAACAAGGAGTAGCCAAATGGCTATAGATTCTAGTCAATAGGATGTGAATGAGAAATGATGTATGCACTTCCGGTTTTGCCCTTTTAAGGAAAAAAGTGCCCTCCCCTTTCTTCTCTTTCTCTTCCCATTGCTGCAGTGTAGACATGGAGGTGAACCATTGTGGATGATGGAGAAAGGGCAATACTCTAAGAGCGAAAGAGCAAAAAGATAGAAGAAGCCTGGGTTCCTGACAAATTCACAAAGCAGAGCCACCAAATCATAAGAATGAGGTAAGCTGCTATCTTATTTAAGCTACCGGGTCTCTCTACAACCATAGCTGAATCCATATCCTAACCAGTACAACTAGGAAGAGAGGCACTTAAAGGCCACAATTCCCAGTGATCTTACCTGGTAAGGGCACAGACTCAAAAATTGCTCTATACAACTGCCTCCCGTACATCTCCACTTGGATATCACAGAGGCAACTCACAAACAACATGCTAATTCATTTATTTATCCACTTATAATTAGCCCTTGAATGCCTACTTTTTATTGTAGATTAAAAAAAAAAAAAGTCTTCCTTTTATTAAGAGGAAATCTGGAGTAAAGAAATTATGTAACTTGTCCTATTACCTAATCAAGACAAAGGATCTGGTACAGAGATGTAAAAGTCTCCCTGAATCTAAAGATATTTCATTTGTATAGATGGTTTGCAGTAAAAGATTTTAGTTCTATTTGATAAACACAGAGAAATTAAAGCAAGTAACTAATTAGCTGATTATGTTAAACCACATTCCAATAAGACTAGTTTAACTATGCTCTATTCAAGTAGTAGGGTCTCTCTTGTGACATCCTTTTATTCAAAGTAAGGAAATAAAAATCTTGTTAAAATTAACTAAGATGGTGTCTTAGAATGGGTGCTCTCGTGAAGGAAAACCAGTGAAGCATCTATCTGTCTGTCTGTCTGACTGTCTATCTATCATGTATCTATCTATGAGAGATTTATATAAAGGAAATGGTTCATGGGGTTGTAGAGGCTGGGAGGTGCCAAGTCTGTGTGTCAGGCTGGAGGCTTCTCCTGACTCACGTAGCTGCAGGGGCTGGTGAACCCAGGATTGCCAGGTCAGACAACAGACCTCTGGCTCACAGATCACAGGGGCTGATGAAACCCGAGATCAGCAGGTAAGCTTCTAGCTCAAGTTCCAAGTTCTGGAGGAAATGGACAGGAACCAGCTGCAGGATGCAGAGTGAGGAAAAGCCCAAAAGTCTTGCCAGGAAGTCCACCTATATTGGATGCAGGCCACGCCCCCAAGAAAACTCCATTTCTACTGATTGTCTACTCACAGCAGATCCCATTACATAGGTTATCACATGTCAGATCCCATCATGGAGGTGATTACATCCTTACACGACTGCCAAACTACATCATAACTGCCAAAACTTTCAGAAGCACGGCCCAGCCAAGTTGACATACACCCTTAATGATCACAGTCCATTCCTTGTCAACCTGGCACCTGTACATGTCTCCTTAAACCATATATAATCTCTGAATAAAGACAATTATAAAGTCATTCTTGTGCCTAACATGATACAACTAACAAGTGTACAAACGAAATGCACTAGCTCTGTTTATATCTTACATTCTGCAAGTGAAGGAACCAAAAAATATTTGATCCACACATACAGTGAAGAAATACTCATAACAATCACAAAGTCCTCATTTCTGCAAATGGTCACATGCTCGTAACTGGTATTTAAAATTGCCTTCTCCCACCACCTATTCTGTATTCCCTTCACCCTCAGCTGGTATTGGTTCTTTGCCTAGTGGGGTGACACAAACCTTCATTCCTGAAGGACGTGGGCCATTAGTAGTCATGTCAGAATCGGATTGCTGTAGTTTACCATTGACTTTAATCACACGGCATGGTAATACTAAGAGGTACCCTAAGAGATCTCCTGCATTCCATACGTACTCTTCTTTACGTCCATTATGTAATATCAATCTGATTTCCTCTTGGTAATCGGGATTAGGCATTCTACTGTGTGGATCATAACAAATTATGGATAACACTGTGAAGAATGGGAATTCCAGAACACTTAATTGTGCTCATGAGGAATCTTTACATAGATCAAGAGGCAGTTGTTCGGACAGAACAAGGGGGTACTGATTGGTTTAAAGTCAGAAAAGCTGTGCGTCAGGGTTGTATTCTTTCACCATACCTATTTAATCTGTACGCTGAACAAATAATCCGAGAAGCTGGACTATATGAAGAAGAACGGGGCATCAGGATTGGAGGAAGACTCATTAACAACCTGAGTTATGCAGATGACGCAACCTTGCTTGCTGCAAGTGAAGAGGACTTGAAGCACTTACTAATGAAGATCAAAGACCACAGCCTTCAGTATGGATTACACCTCAACAAAAAGAGAAAAAAATCCTCACAACTGGACCAATGAGCAACATCATGATAAACAGAGAAAAGATTGAAGTTGTCAAGGATTTCATTTTACTTGAATCCACAATCAACAGCCATGGAAGCAGCAGTCAAGAAATCAAAATACGCATTGCATTGGGCAAATCTGCTGCAAAGGACCTCTTCAAAGTGTTGAAGAGCAAAGATGTCATCTTGGAGACTAAGGTGCGCCTGACCCAAGCCATGGTATTTTCAATCACGTCATATGTGTGTGAAAGCTGGACAATGAATAGGGAAGACCGAAGAAGAGTTGATGCCTTTGAATTGTGGTGTTGGCGAAGAATATTGAATATACCATGGACTGGCAAAAGAACGAACAAATCTGTCTTGGAAGAAGTGCAGCCAGAATGCTCCTTAGAGGCAAGGATGGCGAGACTGCATCTTACATACTTTGGACATGTTGTCAGGAGGGATGAGTCCCTGGAGAAGGACATCATGCTTGGTAAACTATGGGGTCAGCGGAAAAGAGGAAAACCCTCAACAAGCTGGATTGACACAGTGGCTGCAACAATGAGCTCAAGCATAACAACGACTGTAAGGATGGTGCAGGACTGGGCAGTGTTTCGTTCTGTTGTGCACAGGGTCGCTAATGAGTCGGAACCGACTCAATGGCACCCAACAACAACAATCGGGATCAATCACACCAGCCAGTATGGTAACTCCCTTCTCTCCCTGTTGATCCAGGGGCATGAGAAGCCCAAAGTGGCCAGGCAGAATTCTTTATTTTTTAAAATCTTATTGTGCTTTATTTTTTTAAGTGAAAGCTTACAAATCAAGTCAGTCTCTCACACAAAAACTTATGTACACCTTGCTAAAAAAAAAAAAATTTTTTTTTCTCCCCTAATGAGACAGCCCGCTCCCTCCCTCCATTCTCTCTTTTCATGTCCATTTCACCAGCTTCTAACCCCCTCTACCCTCTCATCTCCCCTCCAGGCAGGAAATGCCAACATAGTTTCAAGTGTTCACCTGATCCCAGGAGCTCACTCCTCAACAGCATCCCTCTCCATCCCATTGTCTGGTCCAATCCCTGTCTGAAGAGTTGGCATAGGGAATAGTTCCTGTCCTGGGCCAATAGAAGGTCTGCAGGCCATGACCACTGAGGTCCTTCTAGTCTCAGTCAGACCATTAAGTCTGGTCTTTTTTGAGAATTTGGGGTCTGCATCCCACTGCTGTCTTGCTCCCTCAGGGGTTCTCTGTTGTGTTCCCTGTCAGGGCAGTCATCGGGTGTAGGTGGGCACCATCTAGCTCTTCTGGTCTCAGGCTGCTGTAGTCTCTGACTTATGCGGCCCTTTCTGTCTCTTGGGCTCATAATTACCTTGTGTCCTTGGTGTTCTTCATTCTCCTTTGGTCCAGGTGAGTTGAAATCAATTGATGCATCTTAGATAGCAGCTTGTTAACATTTAAGACCCCAAACGCCACTCTCCAAAGTGAGATGCAGAATGTTTTCTTAATAGATTATATTATGCCAGTTGACTTAGATGTCCCCTGAAACCATGGTCCCCAAACCCTTGCCCCTGCTATGCTGGCCTTCAAAGCATTCAGTTTATTCAGGAAACTTCTTTGCTTTTAGTTTGGTCCAGTTGTGCTGGCCTCACCTGTATTGTGTGTTGTCTTTCCCATCACCTAAAGTAGTTCTTATCTACTATCTAATTAATGAATACCTGTCCCCCCACATACCTCCCTCCCCCCTCTCATAACCATCAAAGAATATTTTCTTCTCTGTTTAAACTATTTCTTGAGTTCTTATAATAGTGGTCTTATACAATATTTGTCTTTTGTAACTGATTAATTTCACTCAGCATAATGCTTTCCAGATTCCTCCATTGTTATGAAATGTTTCACAGATTCATCACTGTTCTTTATCAATGTGTAGTATTCCATTGTGTGAATATACCGTAATTTATTTAACCATTCATCCGTTGATGGGCACCTTGGTTGCTTCCATATTTTTGGTATTGAAAACAGTGCTGCAATGAACATGGGTGTGTATATATCTGTTCTTGTAAAGGCTCTTATTTCTCTAGGATATATTCCAAGGAGTGGGATTGCTGGATAGTATGGTAGTTCAACTTCTAGCTTTTTAAGGAAGCACCAAATCGATTTCCAAAGTGGTTGTACCATTTTACATTCCCACCAGCAGTGTAGAAGTGTTCCAATCTCTCCACAGTCTCGCCAACATTTATTATTTTGTGTTTTTTAGATTAGTGCCAGCCTTGTTGGAGTAGGATGGAATCTCATTGTAGTTTGGATTTCCATTTCCATTTCTCTAATGGAAATGATCGTGAGCATTTCCTCATGTATCTGTTAGCTACCTGAATGTCTTCTTTAGTGAAGTGTCTGTTCATATCTTTTGCCCCTTTTTTAATTGGGTTATTTGTCTTTTTGTGTTGGAGTTTTTGCATTATCATGTAGATTTTAGATATCAGGTGCTGATCGGAAATGTCATAGCTAAAAACTTTTCCCCAGCTTGTAGGTAATCTTTTTACTCTTTTGGTGAAGTCTTCAGATGAGCAAATGTGTTTGATTTTTAGGAGCTCCCAGTTATCTAGTTTTTCTTCTGCATTGTTAATAATGTTTTGTGTACAGTTTATGCCACGTATTAAGGCTCCTAGCATTGTCCCTAGTTTTTCTTGCATGATCTTTATCGTTTTAGATTTTATATTTAGGTCTTTGGCTCATTTTGAGCTCGTTTTTGTGCATGGTGTGAAGTATAGGTCTTGTTTCATTTTTTTGCAGATGGATATCCAGTTATGCCAGCACCATTTGTTTAAAAGACTGTCTTTTCCCCATTTAACTGCTTTGGGGACTTTGTCAACTATCAACTGCTCATATGTGGATGGATTTATGCCTGGATTCTCAATTTTGTTCCATTGGTCTATGTATCTGTTGTTGTACCAGTACCAGGCTGTTTTGACTACTGTGGTGCTATAATAGGTTCTAAAATAAGTATAATAGATTCTAAAATCAAAAACGGCTGCAGCAGTGTATCGACAGGGAACTGCCAGAAATTCAGGCCGGTTTCAGAAGAGGACGTGGAACCAGGAATATCATTGCTGATGTCAGATGAATCCTGGCTGAAAGCAGAGAATACCGGAAGGATGTTTATCTGTGTTTTGTTGATTATGCAAAGGCATTCGACTGTGTGGATCATAACAAATTATGGATAACATTGTGAAGAATGGGAATTCCAGAACACTTAATTGTGCTCATGAGGAACCTTTACATAGATTAAGAGGCAGTTGTTTGGACAGAACAAGAAGATACGGATTGTACCAGTAAGAGGATACATAGGTAAGTAGATGAAAGGGAGAAAAAAATGGGGGGCGGGGGGGGAAGGGATAGGAAGACAAAAGAAGAAAGGAAGGGAGGGAGGGAGGGAGGGAGGAAGGAAGAAAAAAGGAACAAATAGAGATATTTATTATAAGGAATTGTCTTACGCAATTGTGCTGGCTGGCTAAGTAAGTCTGAATTCCATAGGGCTGGCAGTCAAGACTAGGAGGTCATGAGCTGAAACTAATGGGTACATGCTCACGAGCACAAATTTTCTTCATTAATTGAAAAATTCCATAATGTTAAGAGCCAATTCTCCCTAGATTGAGCTATAGATTTAACATAATCCCAATCAAAAGCTCAGCAAAATTTTTAGAAATTGATAAATTGATACTAAAATTTGTACAGAAAGCCAGTGAGTTAGAACAGCCAAAGCAATTTTGAAAAGAAACAAATTTGGACATCTTATACTGCCTGATTTCAAGACTTACTGTAAAGCTTTGGTAATCAGTACTGTGTGGCACTAACAAAAGGATAGACATACAGATCAATACAACAGATTAGAGCGCCCAGAAGTAGACCCACACAGACTTGGCAATTGATTTTTGACAAAAGTGCAAAGGCAATTCAATGAAGAATGTATAGTCTTTTCAACAAATGGTACTGGAGCATTTGGATATTCATATGCAAAAAAAAACTTTGATCCATACTGGAATTATACACAAATATAAATCTCACGACTGATGATAGATCTCATTATAAAATCTAAAACTATAAAACTTCTGGAAGAAAACGTGAGAAAGTCTTTATAATTTTGAGTTAGGCAAAGGTTTCTAAGATATGATACCAAAAGCATGACTCATAAAATAAAAACTGGTAAATAAGACTTCATCAAAATAGAAACTTCCACTCTTTGAAATACACTCTAAAAAAAAAAGATGGAGAGATCCATTGACTGAGAAAAAATATTGGCAAAACATGTATCTGATAAAGGCCTTATTTCCAGTTTACTAAAGAACTCTCAAAATTTAATAAGAAAGTAACTTTATATAACTGGCAATAGATTTGAACAGACATTTCACTAAAGAAGTGTTATGAATCACAAATGAGCACATGAAAGAATGCTTAACATTGTTAGTCATTCAAACCCGTTACTGTCAAGTTGATTTCGACTCATAGGGACCCTATAGGACAGAACAGAATTGTCCCATAGGGTTTCCAAGGAGCGGCTGGTGGATTCGAACTGTCGACCTTTTGGTTAGCAGCTGAGCTCTTAACTACTGAGCCACCAGGGCCCCATTAGTCATTAGGGTTCATTAGTTATTAAAAGGGAAGTGCAAATTATAATGACAATGTGAAATCTCTGCACATCTTTGATGATGATGATGACAGCTGCTGTTAAGTGGACTCTGACTCCTGGTGATGGGTATTCAACACAATGAAATGTTCCTTGGTCCTACTCGTCATTACAATAACCCGTACTGACAAGGGTACAGAGCAACTGAAACACTCATCCATTGCTGTGGGAATACAGAATGGTACAGACACTTTAGAAAAGAGTCTGATGGTTTCGTATGAAGTTATATACTTTCCATATGATCTAACAACCCCAAAAGAAATGAAAACTAATCTTCACACAAAAACCTGTATGCAAATGCTTATAGCACATTTATGGACATTCACCCCAAACCGGAAACAACCCTAAAGTCCTTCAATCTGTGAATGGATAAACAAACTGCATTACATCTGTGCTTTGGTATACTACTTGGCAGTAAAAAGGGAAATACAACTGATAATGCAACGACGTGGTTGAGTCTCAAATACATCATGTTGAGTAAAAGAAGCCAGACTCAAAAGACTGTGTGATTCCATGTACACAGCAGACTCAGAAAGCCAATACTACAGGAACAGAAAATAGGTTAGTGGTTGCCAAGGCCTCAGAGTTGGAGCAGTTGTTTACAAAAGGGGCACGAAGAAATATTTTGGGGTGGTGGATCTATTACGTATTTTGTAGTGGTGGTTCTATTACTGTATGCGTTTGTCAAAACCCATAGAACTATACACTAAAAAGGGTGAATTTTATGAAGTGTAAATTATAGTTCAATAAACTTTAATGAACCTAAAAAGATTTTACATATGACAGACAGCAAGATACAAAGCCAATGTCTAAAAAACTGAGAGGATGAATGAATCCTTTTAGATGCAGATGGACAAAGCAAAGGACAGGTCTGGGCTGAATGACTAAAAATGCAGAAAGTGAACAAAAATAGAAAAAGCTAGCTTCTGGTGAGAAACCACTCATGAGAAAAAGATCTGGGGCTTTAGGTGCCTACAGGTTCAACTGAATTGAATACTCTGTTTGTAGCTATAGTAAGTAAAAACTTAAAGCACCTTTAGGCAGAACTCATTAGAAATACAGTGCTCTCTACACTATCAGGAAAATATTGCTCAGTCCTTGCTATGTATAAAAAAAGCTATTGGTAAATGGAGTAATAAAATTAAACATAATTATAATATACAAGTATTCTATAATATAAAGTATTACTGAAAACTTAAATATAGGAAAAAGAACAACATCTAAACTCAATCTAAAATAATTTTACTATGCAAATAATACGTTTCCTATTGAAAAACTACCATATGTAGGTAAACAAAAGAAGAAAATGAATAAAAACCGCATTTTCAAAACGTAAAAAAAAAAAAAAAAAGACTGAAAATGAGTAATCAGGGACATGCAAATTAAAATAACAATCAATCACTATTTTAAGCCTATCAAAATGACATTAATGCAGAAGTTATCGACAACACCCCGTGACGACAAGCATGTGATTCAGAGGGAACTTGCAATTTACTCCTGGTGGAGGAAAAGAGGTTCAAGCATTTTGTAGAGCACTCTGGCGGCATCTCATCAAGCTGAAAATATGTATCCCTTGACACCTGGCAATCCCATTCCTAGATATACACCCTAGAGAAACAGCATTGTAACAGCAAAATATTTCAAATAGTCTAAATATCCCTTATCAGAAGACATAATTAAATTGTCATTGTCGTACATTAGAGCTACATGTACCATATTTTTGCATAAATTTCAAAATCAGGGTGCAGAGCAGTGAGAAAAGCAAATTATAGAATGACATATATGGTATTATAACACCATAATCATCTTTTCCTCTTTTTTTTTTTTTTAAAGAAATAAAGGGAGAGGGAGGGGAGGAGGAAGAAAAGACCTTACAGCAAACATGGCAAAGCTTTGTGGTGTTAAATATATTGCTCTATATACTTTTCTTTACACTTTAGGTATTTTATACCAAAAAGGAATACTTAACTCATTGTTAACAATTTAAGAAATATATAAAAGTGTAAAAAAAAGAAGTAATCCCCACATCCAGAGAAAATCAGTCTTAACATTCGGCTTTATATGCTTCCAGACTGTGCCATACTTTCATTAGTTTTGTACTTTCATACTAATGCATTATGTACGTGATACACTTTTCAAAATTTTTTTTATTGCGCTTTAAATGACAGTTTACAAACCAAGTCAGTCTCTCATACAAAAACGTATACATGATATGCTTTTTAAGTATTTTTAGATAAAAAATTTTCAAAAATGTTCTTCTGATTCATGAAGCAAATGATATTGACATGTGTTCTTTGAGACTTTGGAATGGCTTCCTTTCCTTGATGCTGCAGTGTTTTCTCGTGGTTCCTTTTTTTTTTTTTTCCAACTTTCAAATATTTTATTGTGTTTTTGGTGAAAGTATACACATCAAATTAGGTTCCCATTTAACAATTTCTATACCTATTGTTCAGTGACATTGGCTATATTTTCCACATTGTGTCAACACTCTCATTATTTTCTTTCTGCTTGTTCCGTTTCCATTAATCTAGCTTCCCTGTCCCTGACCTCATCTTTGCTTTAGGGTAAAATTGACTGTTTAGTCTCATATAGATGATTTTCTCGTGGTTCCTTTTGGAAATAGATTGTGTGGATTGCTCTTTACCCCACTCTGTCCACTTGGGGGCTATCTCAATCATCTCAGAAGTACCGCTGGACCAAGGCAGACACACACAGTTCTCAGACCAAGACTGTCCGGCAGGCACTCATCAGGAGCACCCTTGCTATCTGAAATGAGAAATGTCCTAACCGCACTGCCTCAGGTTGCTGGTGAGGTGTTGGGAGTAGATTATTTTTTTCTGTCTCAAAGAGCAGCTGGTCCACCACAGACAGATCGCTGCTCCGTTTCTGGAGTGCACAGATCTTGCTTTTCTTTGCACCTCAGTTCAGGCAGACCCAGCACAGGTGGCTCACGGGTTGCTCTTGTCCATTCAGTCTGGAGTTGTCCAAAAGCCTTCCTAGAGTGTAAGAATAGGTTGACTCTCTTGGTTTTTACTGAGGTTTCTGTATCTATACCTTCACAGGCATTTAGTAGGAAATTAGAGGACTAGAAGAGGTCCCCGAGTGATGCAAACTGTTAAGAGCTCACCCTCTAATGGAAAGGCTCATGGTTTGAATCTACCCAGAGGCCTAGCTATCTACTTCCTGGAGATCATGGCCATTGGAAACCTTATGGAGCACAGTTCTACTCTGACACTCATGGGGTCACCAAGAGTCGGAATCGACTTGACATTAACTGGTTAGGAGGCTGTAAGTCAGATATTTCATGTTGTAAATCCATGCACACTTTGTGTAAAGATTGTTTTTAGGTACGGTTTTGTACTTTGTTTCAGTTACTTCCGTGAACTCCATTTTTATGATGGTTTCAACTGTTTATTGTTAATATGTTCTAAAGACAGGCCCCTGCGGAGAATAAAGGAAGATTGGGGGAAAAGGTGCAAGCTAAAGATTTGAGAAGGCATGTCCAGAGAGCTAGAGGGGTGCTTGGCTGTAAAAAAGCGTCATGGAGGCTGATGGGAGCAATTGAGAGCGTCAATTACTCTCCTTACCAAAAAAGGAAAACATTGGAGATCCGGAGCAAGGCGATCGTCAGATTGAAATGGGTTGAAAAGTGAATGGTGGATGGAGGTGAGAAATTACATTAATTTTTCAAAAGGTTTGTTATTATTGAGAAAGATGGGATGGTGGCTTGAGACCCATCTATGCAATGTGTTAACTCTGTAACCTCAATGAGTCTCAGTTTCCTCATCTGATAAACGAAGGTCTTGTTGCCTGTCCTCCCTGCCTGACAGAGTTTTCGTGAAGATAATAAGTTTGTGAACATAGTTGGTAAACTCTAAAGTCACCCAAAAGTGAGCTGGTAATAATAATAGTAATGTGGCAAGTATAATGAAAGGCCAGGACAACTAGGAACGACAATTAAAAAAAAGTTGAAGCGACAACCCTGGGGTCAAGGCTAGGGAGTAAAGCAAATGAATCTGGGAAGGGCCTGAGAGTCTGGGAGAAGACAGATGGGTCAAACATCAGTATTGCTTACTCAGCTCTAAGCTTGAAGAAGGTGGGAGCCACATGCGTCTTGTTCGCAGTCGTTTACCTGATGTCTAGCACAGTATCCAACAGATGTGTCTTTGCTTTCATGTTGCCTTGCCCTGGAACACTCCTACCCCAGAAAGCTTCCTGGCTCACTCAACCTTACTCAAGTCCTGTTCAGATGTTCCATTTTCAGTGGGATTACTCTAATTACTGTATTTAAAATTGCAGTCCTCCATGCACACATTTCCTGTTCCCCTTTCCCCTAATTTATTTTCCTCATAGCACTTAATATTTTTGAACTGCCTTTATATTTACTTATTCTTATGTTTACTGTCTTCCACTCCTTTTAAGATATTACCTAGTATACAGTATGCTCTCAATAAATCTTTTTGAGTGACTGAATGAAGTATTATGGTGGGTACCCAGTTGAATTTTTATTGAATGAATGAGGGACTGGAGGTCATCTTGAGGTATTCCTGAGTAGCCTCAGTAGGAGAGGGGTTGGGAAAGGGTGCAAGGATAGCAGACTGTAGGAAGAAAAGGGAAGGATTTCAGAGTTTGATATTTAGGAGGTAAAAGAATTAGTGAATAAGCAGCATAGACAGACTTGGGTGTGAGTCTCCCTATAAAAATGGCATGGGAGTGGAGTCTGAACTTCTCTAACTTTATAATGGGGGAGGAGAATCAAGATCAACAGCCCTAGGCTGATTCATATGAGGTGGAGGTCAGACATGCCTCCTGTCTCGGCCATCTTTACTTATTCTGACACCAACCATCCATCCCAGGGCACACTCTACTTCTCTGCTGGGTTCAATAATTCATTGCAATGGCCACACAGAACTCACAGACCATACTTAGGATTACGGTGTTTATAAGGGAACTAACCAGTTACAATTTGGGTTCAGGAAGCTCAGGATACAATTCTTCCATCAGGACACCCTCTTTTCAGCTGTGTCTGCAGGCACGCCTCTCTGGCCCTCGGCCTCTGTCCTTGTCTGGCAAGAGTTATGAAGCTCTTTTAGCTCTGCCAATAAGTGCCCAAAGGCACCCCAGTCTGTCAGTAAGCCTCAGCCTAAAGGCACTCAACTCAAGCTCTATGAATCAGCAAACCTAGCTCCATCAAGTGCCTGGAGACACCCTACTCCACCAGCAAACCTCCTGCACAAAGCCACTCAGCTTTCTTGCTCCATGGGCCAAGAAGCCCACCATGCCATCTCCTGCTGGTCTCTCCTGCCACCGCTTCTCTCCATCTTGCCATCTTTGGTATTACAACTCTTCTCACTTCCTTCTGAGCCATCACCAAAATTGTCTTTGATGTCCGTAATTCCACCAACAGTCTCTTCAAGGCAATCTAGGTTTTTACTATTAGGCACTTGAAAACTTTTCCAGTCTTTACCCATTATTGAATTCCAAAACCACTGCCACATTGTAGGTATCTGCTAGAGCAGCACCCTACTCTTGGTACCAAGTTCCTGTCTTAGTTACCTAGTGCTGCTGTAACAGAAATACAAGTGGATGGCTTTAACAACAGAAATTTATTTTCTCACAGTCTAGGAGGCACTCCATTCCTGGCTCTTCTTGCTTAGTGGAAGGACCTCAGTACTACCAAGGCACCCACTGGGGTCCCTGTGCTGAGAAGCTCCTAGAACAGGTGAAAATTAATGACAAGGACCTTCCCGCAGAGCCTACAGAGAGAGAAAGCCTTACCCTGGAGCTGGTGCCCTGAATTTGGACTTCTAGCCTCCTAGATTGTGAGAGAATAAATTTCTGTTTCTTAAAGCCATCCACTTGTGGTATTTCTGTTATAGCAGCACTAGATAACTAAGACATCCCCTTTGCTCCTAACTAGCTAAGTGACTTTGGACAGTTTACATAATCTCCCTTAACCCCAATTTCTTCATCTGTAAACTGGGAATAATAATATTTAACACATAGTGTTACTCCAATGAGGAGGAATTGATGTATGTAATGAGGTTAGCACAGAGACTGGCACATAGTATGTAGTAAGAGTTGGCTGCTGTCATTGTTTTTCAATGCCAAAGTGGGGAAATTTATAAGAATAATTGAAGTAGAGTAAAATTATTGGAGTTTAAAAGATCAGATATCTGTGAGATTGGGGTGCTAAAATCCGAAAAGATGTAAATATACAAGTTTGGACTCCACAGATTCAGGACCACAGTTTAATTAAAAAAGGTTCTTTTAATTTGTTTCAAAATGGAATGAAAATCCTTCAGCATATGTGATTAATGATATAAAAACACTTCTGTTCACTCCAAGTTGTCATTTTACGTGCAGGGCTAGCTGGTTCAAGATCAGAGGCTCCATTCATTTGCTTCTTTGTGACACACGAGAGAAAATGTGCACTTTTTGCTGCTCTTCTACTCACCAAGATTCCTTTGTTTTTCCCGCAGTTGTTGTTTTGGACCACAAGCGTGTCATGGATTGAATTGTGTCCCTCCAAAATATGTGTCAACTTGGTTAGGCCGTGATTCCCAGTATTGTGTGGTTGTCCTCCATTTTGTGACTGTAATTTTATGTTATAGTGTATTAGGGTGGGATTGCAACACCCTCACTCAGGTCATACCCCTGATCCAATATAAAAAGAGCTTCCTTGGGGTGTGGCGTGCATCACCTCTTATTTTACAAGAGATAAAAGGAAAGGAAAGTGAGCAGAGAGTTGGGGATCCCATACCACCAAGAAAGCAGTGCCAGGAGCACAGCACGTCCTTTGGACCTGGGGTTCCTGCACAGAAGCTCCTAGTCCAGGGGAAAATTGTTGACAAGGACATTCCTCCAGAGCCAACAGAAAGAGAAAGCCTTCCCCTGGAGCTGACACCCTAAATTTGGACTTGTAGCCTACTTTACTGTCAAGAGATAAATTTCTCTTTGTTAAAGCCATCCACTTGTGGTATTTCTGTTATAGCAGCACTAGATAACTAAGACAAAGGGTGACACTAGAGTCCAACAAATCTTCATAACTACAATGCCCCAACTGTACCATAATTATTACCACACATAGCTAAAAGGATTTTTAACAAAATCCAAAGGAATATACACTCACGTTGAACCCTGTACATGTCTTGTTGCTTGCATGTCAGTACAAACCGAATTCACAGTGTTTTGGTTCCCTCTGATAAAAATTAATAATTTTTTTAAGTATGTGGGTGGTGTGCTTATTAGAAAAATGCTAACTCTGAAAAAAACAGTGTGGACCTTGTCATTTTATGACATTATGTCTTATTTTAACCTTTTGTGAAGAGACATTTACAGTTATGAAGAAAAGTAAATTTCATGCAGAAGAAAGATGAAGGCCAGGTGTTTGAGGTTTTTCTTCTGGTCTCTCTGTTTCCTGTAGTATTTGACTACAGAAAACTAAGCTACTTATAATGTTTCATCTTTATTTATGGTGTGGGCAGATCGATCCTGAAAACATAGGTAGTTGGCTGCAGCATTCTGAGCTATGTTTTTGTTTCTTGATTTCTGCTTTGCTCTGTTTTTAAGAGAAATAAATGGGAGAAAAAACTATAGTTAGGACTGATAGAGTCTTTCAGCAGTTCTTTTTTTGACAGAAGGCCATTTCTTCACACTAACAGAATTGTGGAATTTGGAGTAACTTTTTTTTTTTTTTAGTGTTATGTAATTTAAGATGACTGAATTTTGATGGGGGACAGTGGTTGTTTCCGTCTTCCGACAAGATAATTTCTTATCTAAATGTGAGGGATGGACTCATAAAAGGGTCACTCTTTTGTGCTCTAAGAAGGCTCCAAATGGGGGAAAATACTGATTTAAATATAATTGCTTTATGCTCTCCTGTGTTAAACGTGTTTAAATGCGTTCATAACAACGAATTAAAACAGTAATTTAAAATTTATTATTTTCAAATCAAGGGTATAATTAATCGATGTTCTGTTCAAAGCATCAAAAATATCTTGATAAACTGTCTCCTAACAGGAATGCATAGGATAAAATTTGAACAGGAATCCACACTTCTTTTTTTTTTTTTTTTGGGTTGTTGTTCTGTTTTAGAAATAGGGCGTCCAAATCTGTATCGTTTCTGATAATTAAAACATCTGGCAGAGATGAAAGCCTCACCTTTTTTAATTAATTTTGTTTCACAGCCTCGGAGCATGCATTGCAAACACTCAGGGGGGACATTTGCATCAAATTACAATTTCTTTTCAAAGAAGAAGCCCTGAATATTTATTTCTATCAATTTCTTAAATATTGCTCTTTTCATTCCTGAGATATGTCACCTGGGGTCACTTTTTTAGTAAAATTGGGATTGAATTCCAAGATTCCTTCCGATTCCCGGGAACATTCTGGTTCTGAATTCTTGTTCTCGTCCGACTCACTATCTCAGCCTCTGTGGTGGGATTTTTTATTGCCACGTACTTACCAGACATCTTTTTCTCCAACTCTAGTCTCCTCCCATGTTGGAGTGCCAAGTTCCCCCACCCGCCTTGGGGCTCTTTCTTTCAGACTGTCCACGGAAATAAATTTTTTGCTCTTTATTATACTGAGCAATTTAGCCTTATAAAGCCATCTCAGCTTCAGACCTACCTTTGCATATCCAACATCTTGTTAACGTTTGCCCTGCTAAACAAAGGGTCTTGTATTAGGGCACCCAAACTTTGATAAAGGTTTCATAATTTTGAGTTTTTTTCTACAATCTATTATAAGTGGACACAAGCCTTATTTTCTGATATGAATTATGCCATGATCCCTTAAAAAGAGATGCTTCGAAGATTCATCATTGTTCTTTATCATTGCATAATACCCCATTTTGTGTTTGTGCCATTGTTTGTTTATCCGTTCATCTGTTGATGGGTATCTAGGTTATTTCCATCTTTTTTCTATCGTGAACAATGCTACCATGAATGTGGTTGTGCATATGTCTAGTGTCTCGGCTCTTACTCTATAAGAGTGGGATTGCTGGGTCATATGGTGTTTCTATTTCTGGCTTTCTGAGGAAGTGCAATATCATTTTCCAAAGTAGTTGTATCATTTCGCACTCCCCCCAGCAGTGCATAAGGGTTCGGATCTCCCCACAGCCTTGTCAACGTTAGTTTTTTTCTGTTATTTTGATTCCTGCCTGTAATGCCGGGGGCGAGATGGTATCTCATTGTGGTTTTGATTTGCATTTGTTTAATGGCTAGTGATCGCGAGCATTTCCTCACGTGTCTGTTAGCCACTTTAATGTCTTCTTTGGTGAAGTGTCTGCTCATTTCTTTTGCCCATTTTAGTTGAATTATTTATCTTTTTGTTGTAGAGGTGCTGAATTTTCCTATAGATTTTAGAGATTAGGCATTTGTCTGATTTGTAATAGCCAAGAATTTTTTCTGATTTTGTAATTTTTCTTTTTACTCTTTTGGTGATGTCTTTTGATGAGTATAAGCATTTAATTTTTAAAAGATCCCAGTTATCTAGTTTATCTTCTGGAGTTTGTGTGCTGTTGGTTATGGTTCATATCCTGTCGATGCCATATATTAGGGCCTCTAGCATTGATCCTATTTTTTCTTCTATGAACTTTATACTTTTTGGCTTTATATTTAAGTCTTTGATCCATTTTGAATTAGGTTTTGTGTGTGGTGTAAGGTATGGGTCCTGTTTCATTTTTTTGCAGGTGGACATCCAGTTTTGCCAGCACCATTTGTTAAAAAAGACTATCTTTTCCCCATTTGATGGACATTGGGCCCTTGTTGAAGATCAGGTGATTATTGGTGGATGTATTTAAATCTGGTTTCTTAATTCTGTTCCATTGGTCAATGTATTTGTTGTACCAGTACCAGGCTGTTTTGACTACCATAGCTGTATAGTAGGTTCTGAAGTTAGATAGTGCAAGTCCTCCTACTTAATTCTTCTTCTTCAATAGTGTTTTACTTATTTGGGCTTCTTCCCTTTCCATATAAAGTTAATGATTAGTTTTTCCATCTCTTTAAAGAATGTTGTTGGAATTTGGATCTGGATTGTGAATTAGCTTTGGGTAGAATTGTCATTTTCATAACGTTGAGTTTACCTATCCATGAACATGGTATGTTTTTCCATTTCTGTAGATCTCTTTTGGTTTCTTGCAGTAGTATTTTGTAGTTTTCTTTGTATAGGTCTTTTACATCCCTGGTTAGATTTATTCCTAAATTTTTTTTTTTCAGGGACTATGGTATTGTTTTCCTGATTTCCTTTTCATCATTCTCTTTATTGGTGTATAGGAATCCAACCGATTTTTGTATGTTTGTCTTGTATCTTGCTTCTCTGCTGAGTCTTTCTATTAGTTCCATTAGTTTTTTTGCAGAGTCTTTTGGGTTTTCTATGTATAGTATTATATCATCTGCAAATAAGGACAGTTTTACTTCTTCATTACCAATTTGGATGCCCTTTGTTTCTTTTTCTTGCCTTATTGCTCTACCTAGAACTTCCAGCACACTGTTAAATCGGACTGGTGATAAAGGGTATCCTTGTTTTGTTCCTTCCTCAAAGGGAATGATTTCAGCCTTTCCCTGTTAAGAATGATGTTGGCTGTTTGTTCTGCATAGATGCCCTTTATTATGTTGAGAAATTTCCCTTCTGTACCTATTTTATTGAGAGTTTTTTTAATCAGGAATGGGTTTTGAACTTCGTTGAATGCCTTTTCTGTGTCGATTGAGATGATCATGTGATTCTTTTCTTTCCTTTTATTTATGTGGTTTATTACATTGATTCATTTTCTAGTGTTGAACCATCTTTGCATAGCTGGTATGAATCCTACTTGGTTGTGGTGTATTATTTTTTTGATATAGTGCTGAATTCTATTGGCTAGAATTTTTATGAGAATTCTTGCATCTATACTCATAAGAGATGGTGGTCTGTAATTTTCTTTTTTTGTCGTGTCTTTGCATGGTTTTGGTATCAGTTTTATGCTGGCTTCATAGAATGAATTCAGAAGTATCTCTTTTCTATGTTCTGAAATAGTTGAGTAGTACTGGTGTAAGCTCTTGTCTGAATGTTTAGTAGAATTCTCCAGTGAAGCCATCTGGGCCAGGGCTTTTTGTTGTTGTTGTAGGGACTTTTTTTTAACTGACCTTTTCAATCTCTTGTTATAGGTCTGTTCAGATTTCAACATCATTTTGTGTTAGTTTGGGGAGGTAGTGTGTTTCTAGAAATTTTTCCATTTCCTCTAGGTTCTCAAATTTGTTGGCGTATAATTTGTCACAATAGTCTGTCATTATCCTTTTTATTTCAGTTGGGTCTGCGGTAATGTCCACCATTTCATTTCTTCTATGGGCTATTTGCATCCTTTCCTGTTTTTCTCTTGTCTATTTGGCCAGTGGTTAGTTAATTTTGTTGATCCTGTCAAAGAGCCAAGTTTTGGTTTTGCCGATTCTTTCTTTGTTTTTCTATTCTCTATTTTATTTACTTCTGCTCTGATCTTCTATTTCATTTCTTCTAGTTGCTCTGGGCTTTTTTTTTTTTTTTTTTTTTTTGCTGTTCTCTTTCTTTGTTTGAGTTGTGTAGGTAATGTTTTGATTTTGTCCCCTTCTTTTTTGATGTATGCATCTATTGCTATAAATTGACCCCTGAGGACCACCTTTACTATGTCCAAAGATTTTGGTATGATGTGTTTTCATTCTCATTTGATTCTAGGAATTTTTTAAAATTCTATCTCTGATTTCTTCTATTACCTCGTGGTTTTTAAGCAGGGTGCTATTCAGTTTCCATGTAATTGATTTTTTTTCCTTGCTCTTCCTGTTGTTGATTTCTGCCTTGATGGAGTTGTGTTTGGAGAAGATACATTGTATTATTTCATTGTTTTGGATTTTGTTGAGGGTTGCTCTGTAGCCTAAAATGTGGTCTATTCTGGAGGATGTTCCATGTGTGTTGGAAAGAATGTGTACTTTGCAGCTGTTGGGTGGAGTGTTCTATATATGTCTATGAAGTCAAGTTGGCTGATTGTGTCCTTTAGCTCTTCTGTATCTTTGTTGAGTTTCTTTCTAGATGTTCCATCCTTTTCTGAGAGTGGTATTTTGAGGTCTCCTACTATTATTGTGGAACTGTCAATTTCTATTTTCAGTGCTGTTAGAGTTTATTTTATGTATTTTGGAGCCCTGTCATTGGGTGCAGAGATGTTTACTATGGTTATGTCTTCAAGACAGATGGTCCCTTTAATCATTATATAGTGCCCTTCTTTGTCTTTTATGGTGGATTTTGTTTTAAAGTCTGTTTTCTCTGAGATTAACATTGCCACTCCTGCTCTTTTTTGGTAGCTTTTGCTTGATATGTTTTCTTCCATCCTTTGATTTTTAATAAATTTACATCTTTGTTTCTAAGGTGTGTCTCTTGTAGACAGCAGATTGATGGATCCTGGTTTTTTTTAATCCATTCTGTCACTTTCTGTGTCCTTATGTGTGCATTTAGGTTATTTACATTCAGTGTAATTATTGATAGGTATGAGTTTATTGCTGACATTTTGTAGTACTTTTTTTTGTGGTGCTGATGTTTTCTTAGTTTCTCTTACCCTCCTGTACTGAATTCCTTTTGTTTGTGGATTTTTTTAGAATTTCTTTTATTTTTGCAGATTTTGTGTTTACTGAGATTTTATATTTTTCTTTATTTTGATGAGTCAGTTTGTTACCTTTCTTTGTGGTTACCTTGAAATTTACCCGTATCTTCCTAGGTTTGAACCAGTCTGTTATTACTTGGTGTTGCCTTGCCTCCCACTCCATTAGAAAGTTCTATACCTACACCATTTACTCCCTCTTTTATGGTTCTGACATTGTTGTTATTTACAGATTGACCTCTCTGGTTCCCTGTTGTAAATCTTTTGGTTTTGAGTAGTCCTTGAGAGTTCATTTCCTGGGTTCGTACCTGCCTGGTACAATCGTGCATCCTAGATTCAGGCTGTAGTCTGAGGTTGTTTGTTCTCAAACCAAAGGATTCTTTTTAATAATTTTTGAAAGCTTGGTTTGGTTTTTACATATTCCTTTAATTTCTGTTTATCTGGGAATGTCCTAATTTAACCATCTTATTTGAATGAGAGTTTTGCAGGATATATTATTCTTGGTTGACAATTTTTTTTTTTTCCTCAAGTTTTATATATGTCATCCCATTGCCTTCTTGCCCGCATGGTTTTGCTAAATAATCAAAAAAAGTAAGTGACTTTTCCTTTAGTTCAAGCTGCTGTCAGGATTCTTTCTTTGTCTTTGGTTTTAGGGTGTGTGATTATGATATGCCTTGGTGATTTTATTTAGTTGTCTATCCTACATGGGGTTTGTTGAGCTTCTTGCATGGTCAGCTTTTCATCTTTCATGATATTAGGGAAGTTTTCTGTCAGCAATTCTTCAAAGATCCTCTCTGTGTTTTCCATTTTCTTCCCCTGTTCTGCAACTACTGCACTTGCAATTTTTATTTATTGGGTTTTAACTGAAAGTTTACAATTGAAATCAGTCTCTAATACAAAAACTTACACACCTTGCTATGTAAACCTAGCTGCTCTCCCCCTAATGTCACAGCACACTCCTCCTCTCCACCCTGTATTCCCCGTGTTTATTGAACCAGCTCCTGTCCCTCTCTGCCTTCTCATCTCACCTCCAGGCAGGAACTGCCTACAAAGTCTTATGTGTCTACTTGAGCTAAGAAGCTCACTCCTCACCAGTATCAATTTCTGTCTTATACTCCAGTCCAATCCCTGTATGAATAGTTGGCTTTGGGAATGCTTCCAGTCTTGGGCTATCAGAAGGTCAGAGAGCCATCATCGCTGGGGCCCCTCCAGTCTCAGTCAGACCATTAAGTCTGGTCTTTTTATGAGAATTTGAGGTCTGCATCCCATTGTTCTCCTGCTCCATCAGGGATTCTCTGTGGTGTTCCCTGTCAAGGCAGTCATTGGTAGTAGCTGGGCACCATCTAGTTCTTCCAGTCTCGGGCTGGTGGAATCTTTGGTTTATGTGGTCTCTTTTGTCTTTTGGGCTCATATTTACCATGTGTCTTTGGCGTTCTTCATTTTCCTTTGCTCCAGGTGGGTTGAGACCAATTGATGCATCTTAGATGGCTGCTTCCTAGCAGTTAAGACCGCAGATGCCACTCACCAAAGTGAGATGCAGAATGTTTTCTTAATACCTTTTGTTATGCCAATTGACCTATGTCATCATCCCCAGACCCCTGTCCTTGCTCCTCCGGCCTTTGAAGTGTTTGGTTGTATTCAGAAAACTTCTTAGCTTTTGGGCTAGTCAAGGTGTGCTGACTTCTCCTGTACTGTGTGTTGTCTTTCCCTTCACCTAAAATAATCCTTGTCTACTATCTAATTTGTGAATACCCCTCTCCTTCCCATCCCACCCTTGCAAGAATCAAAGGATATTTTCTTCTGTGTTTAAACTTATTCTTGAGTTCTTATGATGGTGGTCTCATACAATATTTGTCCTTTTCCAACTGACTAATTCCACTCAGCATAATGTCTTCCAGATTCCTCCATATTATAAGATGTTTCAGAATCATCGTTGTTCTTAATCTTTGCATAGTATTCCATTATGTGAATATACCATAATTTATTGATCCATTGACGAGCACCTTGATTGCTTCCATCTTTTTGCTATTGTAAACAGTGCTACAGTGAACATTTGTGTGCATATATCTATTCATGTGAGGGTTCATATGTCTCTAGGATGTATTTCAAGGAGTGGAATTGCTGGGTAGTATGGTGGTTCTACTTCTAGCTTTTTAAGGAAGCTCCAAATCAATTTCTAAAGTAATTGAACCCTTTTACATTCCCACCAGCAGTGTATAAGTGTTCCTGTCTCTCCACAATCTCTCCAGCGTTTATTATTTTCTGTTTGTTGGATTAATGCCAGCCTTGTTGGGTTGAGGTGGTACCTCATTGTAGTTTTGATTTGCATTTATCTAATGGCTAACAGCTGTGAGCATTTCCTCATGTATCTGTTAGCTTCCTGAATATTTTCTTTGGTGAAGTGCCTGTTTATATTCTTTGGCTGTTTTTTAATTGGGTTATTGTTGAGGTTTTAATTTTAGGGATCAGACGCTGATCAGATTTGTTGTAGCCAGAACCTTTTTCCCAGTCTGTAGGTAGTCTTTTAACTCTTTTGGTCAAGTCTTTGGATGAGCAAAAGTGTTTAATTTTTAGGAGCTCCCAATCATCTAGTTTCTCTTCTGTTATTTGTGCATGGTTGCAATGTTTTATATACTGTTTATGTCATGTTTTAGGGCTCCTAGCATCGTCCCTATTTTTTGTTCCATGATATTTATCACTTCAGATTTGATATTTAGGTCTTTGATCCATTTTGAGTTAGTTTTTGGGCATGGTGTTAGGTATGGGTCTTGTTTCATTTTATTTGCAGATGGATGTCCACTTATGCCAGCACCATTTGTTAAAGACTGTCTTTTCCCCGTTTAATAGGCTTTGGGTCTTTGTTAAATATCAGCTGTTTATATGTGGATGGATTTATGTCTGGATTCTCAATTCTGTTCTGTTGGCCTATGTATCTGTTCTTGTACCAGTACGAGGCTGTTTTGATTACTATGGCAGTATAATAGGTTCTGAAATCAGGTAGTGTGAGGCCTCCCACTTTGTTCTTCTTTTTTAGTAATGTTTTGCTTATCCGGGGCCTCTTTCTCTTCCTTATGAAGTTGGTGAATTGTTTCTCCATCTCATTAAAAAATGTCATTGGAAGTTGGATCAGGATTTCATTGTATCTATAGATTGCTTTTTTTTTTTTTTTTTATAGATTGCTTTGGGTACAATAGACATTTTCATAATGTTGAGTCTTCCTATCCATAAGCAAGGTATGTTTTTCCACTTATGTAGCTCTCTTTTGGTTTCTTGAAGTAGTGTCTTGTAGCTTTCTTTCTATAGGTCTTTTACATCTCTGGTTAGATTTATTTTCTTGGGGGCTATTGTAAATGGTATTGATTTCATGACTTCCTCTTTGACATATTCTTTTTATTGTGTAGAGGAATCCAACTGATTTTTGTATTTTATTTTGTATCCAGAGACTGTGCTGAACTCTTCTATTAGTTTCAGTAGTTTTCTTTTGGAGTTTTAAGGATTTCTGTGTATCTAAGATCATGCCATATGCAAAAAGAGATTTTACTTCTTCCTTACCAATCTGGATGCCCTTTATTTCTTTATCTAGCCTAATTGCTCTGGCTAGGACATCCAGCACAATGTTGAATAAGAGTGGTGATAAAGGGCATCCTTGTCTGTTTCACATTCTCCAGGGGAATGCTTTTAGACTCCCTCCCTTTAGGATGATGTTTGCTGTTGGCTTTGTATAAATGTCTTTCATTAGGTGGAGGGATTTTCCTTCTATTCCTATTTTGCTGAGAGTTTTTATCATGAATGGATGTTGGACTTTGTCAATTGATAAGATCCTGTGGTTCTTATCTTTTGTTTTATTTGTATGATGGATTACATTGTGCTTTTTTCTTATGTTAAACCATCCCTACATACTTGATATGAATCCCACTTGGTCATAGTGCATTATATTTTTGATATGTTGTTGAATTCTACTGGCTAGAATTTTGTTGAGGATTTTTGCATTTAAGTTCATGAAGGATATAGGTCTCTGATTTTCTTTTTTGTGGTGTCTTTTTTTTTTTTTTTAACCTGGTTTTGGTATCAGGGATATGCTGTCTTCATAGAATGAGTTTGGGAGTATTCCATCCTTTTCTATGCTCTGAAATACCTTTGCTAGTAGTGTTAACTCTTTGAAAGTTTGGTAGAATTCTCCAGTGAAGCCATCAGGGCCAGAGCTTTTTTTTTTGTTTGGGGTTTTTAAATTACGTTTTCAATCTCTTTTTTTGTTATGGGTTACTTATTTGTTCTACCTCTGTTTGTGTAAGTTTAGGTACATAGAAATTTGTCCATTTCCTCTAGGTTTTCAAATTTGTTAGAGTACAATTTTTCATAGTAATCTGATATGATTCTTTTAATTTCAGTTGGGTCTGTTGTGATATCATCCATTTCATTTCTTATTCAGATTTTTTGCTTCCCCTCTTGTTTTTGTTTTGTCAGTTTGGTCAATGGTTTATCAATTTAGTTGATCTTTTCAAAGAACAAGCTTTTAGTGTCGTTAACTCTTTCATTTGTTTTTCTGTTCTCTATTTCATTTAATTCCATCCTCATTTTTATTATTTGCTTTCCTCTGGTGCCCATGGTTTTTTTTTTGCTGCTCTTTCTATTTGTTCAGGTTGTATGGATAAGTCTTTGATTTTGGCCCTTTCTTCTTCTTGTATGTATGCCTTTATTGCTATGAATTGATCTCTGAACACTGCTTAGGTGTGTCCCAAAGGTTCTGGTAGGATGTGTTTTCATTCTCATTGGATTCTATGATTTTCTTTATTCTGTTTTTAATTTTTTCTACATCTCAGTAGTTTTTGAGCAAGGTGTTGTTCATTTTCCATGTGTTTGACTTCTTTTCCCTGCTTTGTCTGTTGTTTATTTCTACTTTTATTGCTTTCCAGTCAGAGAAGATGCTTTATAATATTTTGAAGTTTTAGATTCTGTTAAGGCTTGCTTTATGACCTAATATGTGATTTATTCTGGAGAATGTTGTATATGCTTGGAAAGGAAGGTATAGTTGGCTGCTGTTGGGTGGAGTGTTTTGTATGTATCTATGAGGTGAAGTCGGTTGATTGTGGCATTTAGATCTTCCGTGTCTTTATTGAGCTTCTTTCTGGATGTTCTCTCCTTCACTGAAAGTAGTGTGTTGAAGTCTTCTACTATTATTGTGCAGCTGTCTATCTCACTTTTCAATGTTATTAGAGTTTCTTTTATGTACCTTGAAGCCCTGTCATTGGGTGTGTAAATATTTATTATGGTCATATCCTGCTGGTATTAAAAAAATTGAACATTTAATCATTATGTAGTGTCCTTCTTTATCCTTTGTGATTGTTGTTTGCTTGATATATTTTTTTCCATCCTTTGAGTTTTAGTTTGTGTCTTTAAGTCTAAGGTGTGTCTCTTGTAGGCAGCATATAGACGGACTGTGTTTTTTTAATCCATTCTTCCACTCTCTGTCTCTTTATTGGTGCATTTAGTCCATTTACATTCATTATTATTATGGATAGGTGTGAATTTAGTGCTGTAATTTTGATGTCTCTTTTTGTGTGTCACTGACTTTCTTTTTTCCCTTTAATTTTTTGTGCTGAGTAGTGTTTCTTTATAAACTGTGGTTTTCCTTTTTTGTTGTTGTTGATTTTGTTTTTGCTGAGTATTTATGTTTTTCTTGTACTTTATTTTGATGTATAGGATTGTTAATCTCCTTTGTGGCTCCCTTTATATCTACCCCTCTTTTTCTAAGTTTCAGATAAAATTTTATCTCTGGGTATTGCCTTCACTTCCTCTCCATATGAAAGATGTATGACTACATTTTTTAGTCCCTAGTTATTGACTACTGGGTTAGTTATTGATTTAATGATTTTATCTTTTACATATTGACTACTGGGTTAGTTATTGATTTAATGATTTCATCTTTTACGTAATGACATCTCTGTTTCCCTGTTTTGAGCATTTTTAATCTTGATTTATTTTTATGATTTCTCTATATGGGTTGATATCTGGTTGCTCTGTCCTGTGTTCTAGTCTTGGATTGATATCTGATGTTATTGATTGTCTAACTGGAGGACTCTCTTTTGTATTTCTTGTACTTTTGGTCTGATTTTTGCAAATTGTCTGAACTTCTGTTTATCTGTAAGTGTCCTAATTTAGCCTTCATATTTGAGAGTCAGTTTTGCTGTATATATGATTCTTGGCTTGCAATTTTTTTCTTTTTAAGGCTTTATATATGTCATCCCATGCCTTCTTCCCTGCATGGGCTCTGCTGAGTAGTCCGAGCTTATTTTTATTGACTCTACTTTGTAGGTGACTTTTTGTTTATCCCTAGCCACTCTGGTGGCGTAGCGGCTAAGTGCTATGCCTGCTAACCAAATGGTCGGCAGTTTAAGTCTGCCAGGTGCTCCTCGGAAACTCTATGGGACATTGCATAAGGTCGCTATGAGTCGGAATCGAATCGATAGCACCGTTTTTTTTTTTTTCTTTTGCCACTCTTAAAATTCTCTCTTTATCTTTGGTTTGGGGACGTTTGATTTTAATATGTCTTGCTGACTTTCTCTTGCTACCTTCCTTTTGTGGAGTTTGATGAGCATCTTGGATAGATATGTTCTCATCTTTCACGCTATCAGGGAAGTTTTCTGCCAACAAACCTTCAACAATTATCTCTGTATTTTCTGTTCTCCTTCCCTGTTCTGATACTTGAATAATTCATAGGTTAATTCTCTTGATAGAGTCCCACATGATTCTCAGGTTTTCTTCATTTTTTAAAATTCTTTTATATGATTTTTCTTTGACTATATTGGTGCCAAGTGTTTTATCTTCAATCTCAGTAATTCTGGCTTCCATATCCTCAATTCTGGTGTTCTGACTTTCTACTGAGTTGTCTAATTCTGAAATTTTATTGTTAATCTTCTGAATTTCTGATAGCTGTCTCTCTATGGATTTTTGCAGCCTATTTAATTTGTCATTATGCTTTTGAATAGCCTTCTTAATTTCCTCCACTACTTTATCTGTGTGTTCTTTGGGTCGTTCTGCATTTTGCCTGATCTCTTTCCTAAACTCTTGAAGCATTCTGCATATAAATCTTTTGTATTCTACCTCTGGTAATTCTAGGAAAATACCTTCATCCAAAAGATTCCTTGATTCTTTCTTTTGAGAGCTTGTTGAAGCAATCTTGGTCTGCTTTTTTATGTCATTTGATATTGACTGTTGTCTCCAATCCGTCTATAAATTATTGTATTAATTTATGTTTGCTTACTATGTCCTAGCTTCTTGCTTTGTTTTGTTTTGATATGCTCAAATAGGCTGCTTGACTGAGCTAGTTTGATTATTAGTGCCTGTCGCCTGATTCTTCAGGCTATTACCAGGTATATAAGCCCAGGAATCCATTCACTTTTCTTGCGTGGGTTCAGCTCAGGTGTCCAGGTTGTCCGTTACCAAGTGTGTGGTGCAGGCTCTCACCTACAGTCTTAGAGGAGCAGGGGTAATTCATGAAGAAACAGGTATCTCGGTTCAGCAGTAGGTCACACTCTGAGCAAGGTAGGGAATTGACAACCATCCCCTGAGCATCTGCAATGAAAGCAAGTCCTTCTTCCCTACAGCACTCAGGTAGGTGGGCTCTGCAGCCAGATCATGAGCACCCCACGTTTTTGGCTGTAAGGACTGGGAGACAGTACATATCCTTGGACCCCTGTCATGGGTGGCTAGGTGGCATGGGTGGAGCTGCCAATCTTCAGGCCCCTGATGTAGGTAGGTGAGCACCCTGCTTAATAGCAAGAGCGGTGTCAAATGTTAAAAACCCACCTCTCCTCCACACAGCTGCAACAGTTGAAGTCAGACCTCAGGCACCTACAGGATTGGACTGTGCCAATGAGGGCCTAAGCTGCTGAAATGGGCCCACACAGGTCTATGCGGGGTGAAAGATATTCAAGGTCTGTGGGCCACTTATGCATGTGCCCAGGCAAAGGAGCCGCTTCTGCCCTGAGTTCCCAGCTTAGGGGAGCTGGCAATTCTTTTCCCCCATTGGTTAATTTGTTCCTTCTCCAAAGCCAGGAATATAGCTCAGGGCACCCAGCAGTACCTATCTCAGGCTCAGGTAAAGCAACTGCCACTGAAGCCAGCTCAGGGGCTGGAGCAGAGGGAAGAGGGGTCAGATAAATGGGAGAGAGTTCTTCACAAGGGGTGCTTTTTGGTCCATGAAGTAAATTAGACACAAGTACTTATCTTTTGCCAACAGCACTCTTCTTTGCTGATTCCGGAGGTGTGAGTAGATTCTGTGATTCTTGCTCTCTCTCACTGTGGAAAATGGATCCTGAGTGCCATGCCAGCCCCACCATGGTTGTGCCAGGGGATTGGGCCTGCAGGGTGCCAGTTCCCACCAAGTGAGTCCCTGCAACTCCTTGCCACTTCTGAACCGTCTCTCCCTCCCGCTTCTGCTCAGTCCAATTTCTTAACTTTGCCTTTGATGTTCAGGGCTTCTAGTTTGTCTCATATATAATTGATTCACTTGTTTTTGAAGTCTTTGTTGTAAGAGGAACCACCAGAAACGTCTGACTACTCTGCTGTCTTGTCCCCTCCTCCCATCTCCAAATTTTTTCTTTTGATTGTACCCCACATAATTCTCAGGGTTTCTTCATTTTTCTTCATTCTTTTTTCTGATTTTTCGTCAATCAAGGTTGTATCCAGGTGTTTGTCTTCAATTTCTCTGATCCTGTCTTCCGTTGTTTGAAGTGAGCTTCTCAGCCCTTCTATGACACTGTCCATTTCTGGAACTTGTTGTTTATCTTGAATTTCTAATTGTTGTTTTTGTATGATTTCTACTCATGAATTTATTTTGGCATTTTGTTCCTGCATTATTCTCCTGAATTCTTTACTTTTTTGTCTGTATTTTACATGAATTTGTCTATCTTTCTCTCATTTTGGTCTGCTTTTTGCTTCAACTCTTGGATAACTCTGAATATTAGAGATTTGAATTCCCTATCAGGTAGTTCTCGTAGCTTTTCTTCTACTGGAAAGTCATCTGGTTGTTTATTTTGGATGCCTACTGGAACCATCCTGTCTTTATTATTATTATTATTATATGTTTTGATATTGTCTGCTGTCTTTGGGACATTCAGTATTTTCCTTGCTTATTAATTATAGATTTCTTTGTTTCACCTTTTTTGTTTGTTTTATTTGGTTATGTCTGAGCAGGTGGGCTATGTGTTCTTTGTTGTTTGCTCATCTGTAGGCATGATGCTTTTTACTTTCTTGTCCAATGGGCATTGCCAGTCACTCAAATATGGAGCAGCAGAGCAGGTCCAGGTGAATGGAAGGGGAAGAAATGCTCCCAGGGATGTCACTGGCATGGCTACCCAGATCAGGGAAGTGGCTCTCAAACTGCACAGTAGAGCCTGGCTAGAGGGGGCTCCCAAGCCAGAAAAAGAAAAAGAATACAAACCAGAACAGAACAAAACAAAACAAAATCAAACAAACAATAACAACAAAAAACAAAGGTCCCAGGGATCCCACCAGCATGGCAGGGTGGACCAGGTAAGCAGTTCCTTAGATGAGCAGTGCTTCACAGCCTTTCAAGAAGAAGTAATGATGTCACATGGAGCCAGGTGTTCGAGAGAAAGGAGGGGGAGGAGTTGGAAGGCAGGGGAGAAATCAAAAGAATTGAAGAAAAGTAACACTAGCAAGAAAGAAATGGCATTGAGAGAGCCCACCTATGCGGGTGGGTTAAATCCAAGTGGCACAGATCCAGAGCCAGTGCCTCTCAGCCAAAAGACTGTGGCCAGCAGGAAGTGGTGGCTGAGCAGAGGGGGGGAAGGAGGGTGGCATGTGGGAAAGTGTATATTTCTGGTTACCAGGTGTCTTGTCTCCTCTTAGGAGCTCTATGAAGCTGCTTTCCTGTACTCCGTGTCCACCACTCTTCAATGTGGGTGGAGCAAATCCACATGGCAGCACAGAGCCCACAGCTCTTGGCAGAATGACAACAGCTAGCTAGGAATTAGCAGGGGCTGTTCGGGGGGAGAAGGATGGGGGGTGAGAAAACATATATTGCTGGTTGCTGAGTGCTCTGTCTCCTGCTGGGAGCTCTGTGAAGCTGCTTTTCTGTACTCCCTGTCCACCAATCTCTGACAGGAGTCCAAGATGGTGAATCTGTGCAGTGTTAGCTAATAGGGACCTCCACTTGTATCTCTCCTCGCTCTATCTTCTCTGTCAGTTTCTTATTCCATTCAGTGCTTGGCTGAGTTCTTTAACTCTTCACTTGAAACTTAGGGTTCCAGAATTTGTTCCATGTTTGTCTCCGTTTTACTAATTTTTTCGAGTCTTTGCTGTGGAGGGATGGTGTGATGCTTCTGTCTACAGTGCCTTGGCTCCTCCCCCAAAATAATTTTTTATTTAAAATATCTTTTCACCCCATTATACATAGTTGTTAGGGAACCCTAGAGGCTGAAGACACCTAATTAGTACTCCACCAGTTATCAGGCCACTCCCAGTCACCTCTCCACCATGTCACTCACTTCCTGTAAATTGTTTTGCAGAGCCTCTGGAAAGCCTCAGACGGGTCCAGGTCTAACCAGCTCAGAGTGATCGTGCAAGTACAGAACAAAGAAGACCAATAGACAATCCCAGTCCACCATGCATGCACAATAACACAAGAGAACTCATGTTAAGGAATGAAAAGACTAATGTCAAGGAACCAAAATCACTGGACATATGTCATCTTCAGTAACCGAGCCCATTTCAAAAGCAAAGAGTCTGTCGGCCACTTCTGTGCCGAGTCTTAGCCCTGCCTCATAACAAATAATCAATAGAAACTATGAATAGTTAAAACTTCCTGATTTTGCCCATTGCCTTCCTCCACCCCTATATGAATATGTATAGTTATGAAATGTGAATGCTTCCTCAAACTGAGGAACTCAATCTGAGGTTGATCCCTCTGAGTTTCTGCTTGCTAATCTGCAAAATAAACTCTTTTTTCCTCTCACGACCGGCTTCTGAGATTTTGGCTTCTTGTACACTGGGCACAGACCCATTGGTCTGGTTTCATATTCTCCCCTTCATTCATTAACTCAGCAAATAAATTCTGGACAAATATTAGGTATCAGGCACAAAAAATAGGTATAAGAATATGACAGTGAGCAAGATACGAGAAAAGTCCCTTCCATCACAAAGTTTACATTCTAGTGAGAGATATACAATAAATAAGTAGATAAATTATACAATGGCAAGCAATTATAAGTGACAGGAAGAAAATTAACATAGAATAAGAGGCTAGAGAGTGATGGTACTGTTATTTTAGATAGGACGATCAGGAAAGTCTTTTAGAGGTAGTGACAATTGAGCAGGTTCCAGAATAAAGTGAGGAAATTAATCATGCAAAGATCTTGGGGAAGAACATTTCAAGCAAGGAACAACAGCAAAAAAAACCATTGCCCTTGAGTTGATTCCAACTCATAGTGATCCTAGAGTACAGAGTAGAACTGGCCCATATGGTTTCCAAGGCTGTAAATCTTTACGGAAGCAGACTGCCACATCTTTTTCCTGTGGAGCTGCTGGTGGGTTTGAACTGCCAGCCTTTTGGTTACTAGCTGAGCACTTAACCACTGCCCTACCAGGGCCCCTAAGCAAGGAAATAGCAAGGGTAAAGCCCCTGAGGCAGGAGTAGGCCAGGGGGCAGCAGAAAGGGTACCATCGCTGGCATACAGTGAGAGATGAAAAAAGTGATAGGCAAAGAAATGGGAGGAGAAGCCAGGGGCTAGATCAGGTAGTCTTGTAGGCTAAAGAAGGACTTTGGATTTAAGCGTTATGAGACGTCCTTGGAGGGTGTATCTGTTTTTGAGGTCTGCCATAGCAGAGTACCACAAACTAGGTGGCTTGTAAGAGCAGAAATGCATTGTCTCACAGTTCTGTAGGGTAGAAGTCTGAAATCAGGATGTTGATTCCTTCTGAGAGCTCTCCGGGAGAAAATGTTCCATGCTTCTCTCCTAGCTTCTGGAAACTGCCAGTGATTCTTGGTGCTCCTTACTCCAATCTCTGCCTGTTCTCACATGGCTATCTTTCCTCTGTATCTGTGTCTCTTCTCTTTTATAAAGACACCACTCATATTGAATTAGGATCCATCCTACTCCAGTGTGACCTCATGTTAACTGATAACATTTTCAGAGACCCTATTTTTAAACAAGATCACATTCACAGGTTCTGGGGGTTAGGGTCTCAACATATCTTTTGGGGGGACACAGTTTAATCCATAACAGAGGGTTTTGTTCAGGAAAGTAACACAATCTGACTTATTTTTTTAATTGACATATATTTCACATAACATAACATTCACACTTTAAAGCATAAGATAAAGTGGTTTTTAGTATATCCACAAGCAACCATCCCCAAACCAAAAAACCAAACCCGTTGCTGTCAATTTGATTCTATATGACAGAGTAGAGCTGCCCCATGGGGTTTCCAAGGACTGGCTGGTGGATTTGAACTGCCAACATTTTGGTTAGCAGCCAAGCTCTTAACCACTGTTGCACCAGGGCTCCAAACAACCATCACCACTATACAGTTCCAGAACATTTAATCACCCTAAAAAGTAACCCTTTAATGGTACTCAATCCCCCTTCTCCCTTAGGCCCTGGCCGTCACTATACTTTCTTTACGTGTTTGCATATTCGGACTTTTCATATAAATAGAATCATATAATTTTGTGTTTGGCTTCTTTCATTTAGTGTAATGTTTTTTCAAGATCCACCATGTTGTATCAGTCTTCATTCCTTTTATGGTTGAATGATGTCCTATCGTATAGACATACCACATTTTGCTCACCCTTTCTTCAGTTGATAGATATTTGGATTAGTTCACATTTTTTGGCTATTAGAAATAATACTGCCATAAACATTTGTGTACAAGTTATTGTGTGGAAATGTTTTCATTTCTCTTGGGTATTTACACACTGTTCTTATATAAGAGAGGAGAAGAGACACAGAGATACAGAGGTAAGACATCTAGGAGTGGAATTTCTAACCTTTTGAGGACTACCAGTTTTCCAATGTATGAGAATTCCGGTTCCTCCATATCCTTGCCAACACTTGTTATTTTCCAAGTTTTTTATTACAGCCATCCTAGTGGTTGTGGGAGCCCTGGTGGTGCAGTGGTTAAGAGCTCAGCTGCTAACTGAAAGGTCGGTAGTATGAATCTACCAGCCACTCCTTGGAAACCTTGTGAAGCAGTTCTACTCTGTCCGAAAGTGTTGCTATGAGTTGGAATCAACTCGATAGCAACGGGTTTAGTGAGTATGAGTCCCTGGGTGGTGAAAATGGTTAAGCACTGAACTACTAACCAAAGGTTGGCAGTTTGTACCCACCTAGAGGCACCTTGGAGGAGAGGCCCAGGAATCTACTTCTGAAAGATCACAGCCTTGAAAACCCTATGGAGCTCAGCTCTCCTCTGCAACACATGGAATCACCATGAGGCACTCTATTGGATGCCAACTGGTTTTAGTGAGTGTGAAATAGTATTTTGTTGTGGTTTTGAATTGCCTTTTCCTAATGACTAACGGAATTGAGCATCTTTTCATGTATTTATTGGACATTGGTTTATCTTCTATGGAGAAATATCTATCCATATCTTTTGCCTATTTTTTAATTGGGTTATTTGTCCTTTTATCGTTGAGTTACAAGAGTTATTTATAGATTTCAGATTATAGACTCTTGTCAAATATATGATTTGCAAATATTTTCTTCCATTTTTTGGATTGTCTTTTCACTTTTTTGATAGCATTCATTGAGGTGCACAAGTTTTTAATTTTTATGAAGTTCAATTTCTCTTTTTTTGTTGTTGCTTTTGATGTCATATTTAAGAGACCATTGCCTTATCCAAGATCATGAAGATTTATACTTACATTTTCTTCTAAGAGTTTTGTAATTTTAGGTCTTTGATCTATTTTGAGTTAATTTTAAAAAGTGATGTGAAGTAGGGGTTGAACTTCATTCTGTTGCAGGTTGTGTAGCACCACTTGTTGAAAAGACTGTTCTTTCCCCATCAAATGGACTTGCCACCCATGTCAAAATCAGTTTGGCTACTGATGTAGGTAGAAGTTTATTTATGGACTCTCTAGTCTATTTTATTATCTCTGTTTATCTTTATGCCAGTATCACACAGCCTTGATTACTGTAGGTTTCTAGCAAGTTTTGAAACTGGGAAGTGTGAGTCCTCTAACTTCATTCTTTTTTTTTCATGGTTGTTTTGGTTCCTTTACAGTTCTGTATGACTTTTAGGATGAGCTTATCTATTCCTGCAAAAAAGCCAATTGGAATTTCTTATGTTTTAAAGGTAAATCTATGGATGTTTTGCAGATGACACAACCTTACTTGCTGAAAGTGAAGAGGACTTGAAGCACTTACTGATGAATATCAAAGATCACAGCCTTTAGTATGGATTACACCTCAACATAAAGAAAGCAAAAAATCCTCAGAACTGGGCCAGTAAGTAATATCATGCTAAACAGAGAAAAGATTGAAGTTGTCAAGGATCTCATTTTACTTGGATCCACAATCAACATCCGTGGAGGCAGTAGTCAAGAAATCAAAAGATGCATTGCATTGGGCAAATCTGCTGCAACAGACCTCTTTAAAGTGTTGAAAAGCAAAGATGTCACTTTGAAGACTAAGGTGTGCCTGACCCAAGCCCTGGTGTTTTCAACCACCTCATATGCATGTGAAAGATGGACAATGAATAAGGAAGATGGAAAAATAATTGTTGCCTTTGAATTATGGTGTCAGAAAAGAATATTGAATATTCCATGGGCTGCCGAAAGAATGAACAAATCTGTCTTGAAAGAAATATAGCCAAAATGCTTCTTAGAAGCAAGGATGGTGAGACTTTGTCTCACATACTTTAAACATATTATTAGGAGGGATTAGTCCCTGGAGAAGGACATCGTGCTTGGTTAAAGTAGAAGGTTGGTGAAAAAGAGGGAGACCCTCAATCAGATGGGTGACACAGTGGCTGCAACAATGGTATCGAGCATAACAATGATTTTGAGGGTGGTGCAGGACCAGGCAGTGTTTTGTTCTGTTGTATGTAGATTCGCTATGAGTCAGAACTGACTCGACAGCACCTAACAACATGATGGATGTTTTTGGAGAATGTATCGTAGACAGGCATGAGTGAATCAGAAAAACCAGGTGAAAAATAATGTTGACTTTGAACAAGGTACTAGCCATGGAATTGATAAGGAGAGATTGAATTTTGAAGGTATGACTCCCTAGGTTCAAAGATGGATTGTATGTGGGGTACGAGCAAGGACTGTGAATGAAGAAGAGAAGAGATCTGAACATTAATCATGAATACTCCAACTTTTAGAGGCTGGAAAGGGAAGATAGGCTAACAAAAGAGACAGCAGATAGTAGGAAAACCAGAAGAGTATGTGTGGTTTTTTGAATGTGAAGGGAAGAAAATGTTTGACAATGGAGGGCATTATTAAGTGTGTCACAAACTGTAAAATGAGGACTGAGAATTGTGCACTGGAGGTCATTGAGGAATGTAGTCTCAACAGCAGTCAGGACAAAAGATTGGAGTGGGTTTGAGAACAATATGAAGTACAATCAGAAGACACAAGGACTCTTTTTTCCTATTTTGTTTTACTTATATGGAAATTTTCAAACATGAAAGTAAGAATAGAGATTTCTACTTCTAATCAAATAGAATGACAAGGACCGGATTTACTCTCTTGCATGAAACAATTTAAAAATGGACAAAATATATGAAAGAGTAGTTTGAAAGAGGCAAGAAACAAATGAGGTGAGCCCTATGACTGCCCAAGTTTACTGCTTTGAGAGAATTTTCAGGCCTCAGCACAGGGAGGCAGAACCTAGGCAGAGCACAATGGACTCCTTGAGTTGAGAAGATGGACCTGAGAGTCCAGGGAGATCTAGGTGGCTAGAGTGCAAAGGACAGACTACCAGAGAGGAGAAAACTTCACAGAGAGAGAATTTGAGAGATTTGTAGAAGGGCCCCTTAAGTATTCAGCTGAGTACTCATCAGCACATGTGTATGAGGAAAGAATCTCTTAAAAGGATTAGAGGGAACTGCCTGGCACTCACACAGCACCAGGAATAGTGCCTATTCCCGCCATCCAGACTGGAAAACCTCAAGATTCAGATGCCATTTGGTATACTATACAGAAGGTTTTGCCTCAGTAATGGATTCTAATTAACCATAGACTAAGTACTGCTCTGGTCCTGCAAGACCTGCGAAGATCAAACCATTGCAAAGTTGCTTAACAATGTTTAAGGACAAAGCTCAAGGATATTTATAGGAATACAATAATATCCAGTATCCTTCCAAGTAAAAGTCACAACGTCTAGCACTCAATCACAAATTACCAGACATGCAAAGAAGCCAGAATATACTACCTATAATGAACCCCTTTTCATTGCCTTCGAGTCGACTCCGACTCATAGCGACTCTATAGGACAGAGTAAAACTGTCCCGTAGAGTTCCCAAGGAGCTCCTGGTGTATTTGATCTGCCAACCTTTTGGTAAGCAGCTGTAGCACTTAACCACAGGGTTTTTACCTATAATGAAGATATGAAATAATCACACAAAACTAACCCAGAACTGATACAGATGTTAGAATTAGCAGGCAAAGACTTAAAAGTTAATGTAATTGTATTTCATATGCTGTAAAAAGTTAAGTGGAGACATGGAAGATATAAAAATATTCAAATCAAACTTAGAGAGAGGAAAACTACAATATCCAGATGAAAAGTATACTGGATGAGATTAATGGAAGATTAGACATTGCAGAAGAAAACATTCATGAACTTGAAGACATAACAATGGAAACTATCTAAAATGAAACACAACGAGAAAAAGGAATAATAAAAAAATGAACAGAGTACCAATGAGCTTTGGGATAACTTCAAGTGACCTAATATAAATGTCTTTTTCTTCAAAAAATATTTGGAGAAATAATAATAGCCAAAATTTTTTTCTAAATTTAATGAAAACTATATTCAAATTCAAAATGTTGAACAAACCCCGGGCACAAGAAATATAAGGAAAACTACACCAAGGCACATCATGATTAAACTAGTGATAAAGAGAAAATCTTAAAAGCAGGCAGAGTTTGAAAAGACATGTTACATGAGGCAGAAAAAAAGATAAGGATGACAACCAATTTCTTGCCAGGAGTGATCCAAGTGAGAAGACAGTAGAGCAACGCTTTGAAAGTTTTGAAAGAAAAGAAAAATAACTGCCCAGAATTTTGTACCCAGCAAAACTACCTATCAATTAGGAAAGTGAAATTAAGATTTTTTCAGACATACAGAAGCTGAAAGAATTTGTCACTAGCAGACCTAGAAAAGTTAGTCCTTCAGATAGCAGAAAGGTGATACCGGTTGGAAACGTAGATCTACATAAAGAAATGAAGAGCACCAGAAATGGTAACTACGTGGGTAAATATGCAAATATAAATATTTAAATTTCTTTAAAAGGTAATTGACTATTTGAACATAAATGATAACATGTAAAAGTAAACTGTGTGGTAAATAGAAAGAGGTTGGGAGGAGAGAAACAGAAGCATGCTATTTTTTGGTCCTTATTTTTATTTTTGCTTCTTATACTTAACATGGAAACCCTGGTGGCAGAGTGGTTAAGTGCTACGGCTGCTAACCAAAAGGTGAGCAATTAAAATCCACCAGGCACTCCTTGGAAACTCTATGGGGCAGTTCTACACTGTCCTAGAAAGTTGCTTTGAATTGGAATTGACAGCAAGGGCTTTTTTTTTTTTTTAATACTATACACGGAGTAGTATAACATCACTTGAAGATAGACTGAGGTAAATTAAAGATGTATACTGTACACTCTAAAGCAACCACAAAAATAAAAAAATGGAATTATAGCTAATGAGTTAACAAAGGAGATCAAATGGAATCATAAAAAATATTCAGTTAAATGAAACAAAAGTCAAGAAAAGATGAAAAAAGTACCAAAGATTTTATGGAACAAACTGAAAATTTATATATTTGAACCCAACCATATCAATAACCACATTAATGTAAATGGTCTAAATTTAGAGGTAGGGATTTTCAGTTGGATAAATTGGCAAGACCCAGCTATGTGCTGTCTACAAGAAACATACTTTAAATACAAGGACAGCAACAGATTAACAGTAAAATAATGAAAACTATATACCATTCTAAATTCCTTCAAAAGAGTGGCGATACTAATATCAGACAAAATACATTTCAGAGCAAAAAATGTTACCAGGGATAAAGAAGGTCATATAATTCCAATCTAAAATTTATCTAGAAGACATTCAATAAGGATAGAAAGCCAATAAGGCGATATGCGATTTGAACAACATTATCTGTCAAATTGACCTAACTGAGAATCATAGAATATTTAATCTGACAACAACAGAATACACATTCTTCTCAAGTATGCATGGAACATACACTACCATAGACAATAACCTGCCCCATAAAATAATTCCAAATAAATTTTAAAAGATTCAATCCATTGAAAGTATGTTCTGTAAGTACAACGGAATTAAGTTAGAGATCAGTGACAGATCACTAAAAAATCCTCAAATATTAACAATCTAAACAACAAACTCTAAGTAAGACATGGGTCAAAGAAGAAATCAAAAGGGAAATGAGAAAGTATTTTCAACTAAATAAAAATGAAAAGACATCATATGTAAGATGTTAAGATGCCACTAAAATAGTACTTAGGAGGAAGCTTATAGATTTAATGTATATCTATATCTATGTCTATGTCTATGTCTATGTCTATGTCTATGTCTATGTCTATGTCTATATCTATATCTATATCATCTATATATAATTTTATTTATTTTGTTGTTACTGTTGAAAATATACACAACAAAACATACAAGATGACTTCAGGTTTATATTTTTGGTTTAAGGTTGAAAGATTATCTCAGGGCAATAATTTCAGGGGTTCATCCAGCCTTCATGGCTCTAGGAGGTCTGGAGTCCATGAGAATTTGAAATTCTGTTCTGTACTTTTCCCATTTGATTAGGATTCTTCTATGGAATCTTTGATGAAAATGTTCAGTAATGGTACCTGGGCACAATCCAGTTCTTTTGGTCTCATGGCAAAGGAGACAGTTGTTCATGGAGGCAATTAGCCACACATCACTACATATACTTAAAGGGTGATAAGGGAACATTAAGAACAATTTTATGCCAATAAATTTAACAAATTAAGTGAAATAGACAATTCTTTAAAAGACAGAAACTAAGAAGCTCAGTCAAAAAATACATAACCTGAATAGCCTTATTTATTAGATTTTTAGTTAAAAATTTTCTCACAAAAACTTCAGGCCAAGATGAATTCACTAGTGAATTTTTACCAAACAATTTTTTTCTTTCTTTTTTTTTATTGTTATTTAGATGAAAGTTTATACAGCAAATTAGTTTCTCATTAAACAATAAATACACAAATTGTGACACTGATTGCCAACCACGTGATGTGTCAACACTCTCCCCTTTTTGACTTTCGGCTCCCCATTTCCGTTCATCCAGTTTTCATGTCCCTTCCTGCCTTCTTATCTTTGCTTTTGGGCTGGTATTTAGTCTCATATACATGGTTGAACTATGTGTGTTATTGTTTATTTTATACCAAAAACAAAAACTAAACCCATTGCTGTCGAATCCATTCCAACTCACAGAGTACAACTACCTCATAGGGTTTCCAAGGAGTGGCTGGCTGGTGGATTCAAACTGCCGACTTTTGGTTAGCAGCTAAATGCTTAACCACTGTGACACCAGGCCTGTCTAACCTTTGGCTGAAGGACGAACTTCAGGACTTTCAGTATTGAGTTAAAAGGGTATCCAGGGGCCATACTCTCAGGGTTTCTCCAGTCTCTGTCAGACCAGTAAGTCTGGTCTTTTTCTGTGAGTTTGAATTTTGCTCTATATTTTTCTCCAGCTCTGTCTGAGATCCTATACTATGATCCCTGTCAGAGCAGTCAGTGGTGGTAGCTGGGCACTACCTAGTTGTGCTAGACACAGTCTGGTGGAGGCTGTGGTAGTTGTGGTCCATTAGTCCTTTGGACTAATCTTTCACTTGTGTCTTTGGTTTTCTTCATTCTCCTTTGCTCCAGACAAGGTGGGACCAGTAGATGTGACTTAGATGGCTGCTCACAAATTTTTAAGACCTCCAATGATACTCATCATTCGTTTAGGATGTAGAACATTTTCTTTATAAAGTATATTATGCCAGTTGAGCTGGATGTCCCGCGAGATAATGTCCCTAGGCCTCAGCCCAGTAATTTGTTTCCTCAGGCAGTGTCTTATTCATGTAGTGCTGCTATAACAGAAATACCGCAAGTGAATGGCTTTAACAAAGAGAAATTTATTCTATCACTGTCTAGTAGGCTACAAGTCCAAATTCAGTGTGTCAGCTCCAGGGGAAGGCTTTCTATCTCTGTCAGCTCTGGAGGAAGGTCCTTGTCATCAGTCTTCCCTTGGTCTGGGAGCATCTCAGTGCAGGAACCTCAGATCCAAAGGACACACTCTGCTCCTGATGCTGCTTTCTTGGTGGTATGAAGTCCCCAACTCTCTGCTTGTTTCCCTTTTGTCTCTTGAGAGATAAAAGCTGGTGCAGGCCACACACCAGGGAAACTCCCTTTATATTGGAGTTGGGTGTTACAATCCCACCCTAATCCTCTCTAACACAAAATTACAATCACAAAATGGAGGACAACCACAGAATACTGGGAATCATGGCCTCAGCAAGTTGATACACACATTTTTTTTGATACACACATTTTTGAGGGGACATAACTCAATCCATGACAGGCAGGTTCGATGTGTCTATGAAGATTCTACGACTTTGCCTTGGTCAAGTTGTGCTGACTTCCCCAGTATTGTGTACTGTCTTATTCTTCACCAAAGTTACCTTTTATCTATTATCTAGTTAGTGTTTTCCCTCCCCATTTCTCTGTCCTCGTAACCATTAAAGATTGTTTGTTTCTGTATGTAAACCTTTTCTTCAGTTTTTATAATAGTGATCTCATACAGTATTTGTCCTTTTTGTGATTGGCGTATTTCAATCAGCATAATGTCTTCCAGATTCATCCATGTTGTGAGATGTTTTGCAGATTCATCATTGTTCTTTATCATTGCATAGTATTCCATTGTGTGTGTGTGTACCATAGTTTGTTTATCCATTCATCTGTTGATAGACACTTAGGTTGTTTCCATCTTTTTGCTATTGTGAATAATGCTGCAATAAATGTGGGTGTGCGTGTGTCTATTCGTATGACACTCTTATTTCTCTAGGATATATTCCTAGGAGTGAGATTGCTGGATCATACGTTATTTTTATTTCTAGCTTTTTAAGGAAGTGCCATATATGTCCAAAATGGTTGTACCATTTTACATTCCCACCAGCAGTGCGTAAGAGTTCCAGTGTCCTCGCAGCCTCTACAATACTTGTTATTTTCTGTTTTTTATTTATTAGTGCCTGTACAGTTGGGGGTGAGAATTTTGTAGTTTTGATTTGCATTTCTCTAATGGCTAGTGGGAAACCCTGGTGGCATAGTGGTTAAATGGTATGGCTGCTAACCAAAGGGTTGGCAGTTCAAATCCGCCAGGTGCTCCTTGGAAACTCTATGGGGCAGTTCTACTCTGTCCTGTAGGGTTGGTATGAGTCGGAATTGACTCGACGGCAAGGGGGTTTGCTTTTGGGTTTTTAATGGCTAGTGATCGCAAGCATTTCCTCATGTGTCTTTTAGCCACCTGAATGTCTTCTTTGGTGAAGTGTCTGTCCACATCCTTTGCCCATTTTTTAATTGAATTGTCTTTTTATTGTAGAAGTGTTGAATTTTCTCATAGATTTTAGAGATGAGACCTTTGTTGGATTTGTCACAGTCAAAAAACTTTTTTTTGCCAGTCTGTAGGTTCTCTTTTCACTCTTTTGTTGAAGTCTTTTGATGAGTGTGTGTGTTTAATTTTTAGAAGATCCCACGTTTCTAGTTCATCTTCAGGTGTTTGTGTATTGTTAGTTCTGTTTGTGTCATATTTATGCTGCATATTGGGGCTCCTAGCATTGACCATATATTTTCTTTCAGGATCTTTATACTTTTAGGTTTTATATTTAGGTCTTTGATCTATTTCAAATTAGTTTTTGTGTAAGGTGTTCTGTTTCAGTATTTTACAGATGGACGTGTGGTTTTGCCAGCACCATTTGTTCAAAAGGCTGTCTTTTCCCCATTTAATGGACTTTGGACCTTTGTCAAAGATCAGGTGACTGTAGGTAGATGGATTTACATCTGGGTTCTTGGTTCTGTTCCATTGATCAATGTGTCTGTCTTTGTACCAGTACCAGGCTCTTTTGACTACCTTAGCTGTATAGTAGGTTCTGAGGTCAGGTAGTGCAAGGCCTTCTTTTTCAGTAATACTTCACTTATCCGAGGCTTGTTTCCTTTCCATACAAAGTAAATGATTAGTTTTTCCACCTCCTTAAGAATGCTGTTGGTATTTGCACCAGGATTGCATTGTATTTATAGATTGTTTTGGGTAGAATTGACATTTTCACAATGTTGAGTTGAACTATCTATGTGTATGGTATGTTCTTCCATTTATATAGGTTTCTTGCAATAGTGTTTTGTAGTTTTCTTTGTACAGCTCTTTTACATCTTTGGTTAGATTTATTCCTAAGTATTTTATTTTTTTAGGGGCTATTGTAAATGATATTGCTTTTCTGATTTCCTTTTTGTAGTTCTCTTTATTGGTGTATAGGAATCCAACTGATTTTTGTATGTTGATCTTGTATCCTGCCAATCTGCTCCATCTTTCTATTAGTTCCAGTAGTTTTCTTGAGGAGTGTTTTGGGTTCTCTGTGTATAGTATCACATCATCTGCAAATACGGATAGTTTTACTTCTTTCTCACCAATTTGGATGCCCTTTATTTCTTTTTGTTGCCTTATTGCTCTAGCTAAGTCTTCTAGTACAGTGTTAAATAGAAGTGGTAATAAAGACCATCCTTGTCTTTTTCCTGTTCTTGGGGGAATATTTTCAACCTTTCTCTGTTGAGAATGATGTAGGCTGTTGATTTTGTATTATGTTGAGAAATTTCCCTTCTCTTCCTATTTTTTGAGAGTTTTTATCAGGAATGAGTGTTTCACTTTATCGAATCCCTTTTCTGCATCAACTGAGATGATCATGTGATTCTTTTGTTTTATTTATGTGGTTGATTACATTGATTAATGTTCTAATGTTGAATCATCCTTGCATACCTGGTATGAATCTCACTAGGTTGTGGTGTATTATTTTTTATATGATCCTGAATTATATTGGCTAGAATTTTGTCAAGAAATTTTGCAAGCATCCAGATACTAAAGGTCATGTACTGTATAATTTCATTTACATTGCATTCTTTAAAAAAGGCAAAGCTATATGTAGAAAAATCAGATCTGTGATTGCCAGGGCTGTAAAGGGTCATGAAGGAATTTTGGAGGTGATGGAAATGTTCTTGATTGTGGTGGTAGTTACACAACTATATTTATTTGTCAAAGCTCATGAAACTGTACTTAAGAGGGGTGCATATTATTTTTGTACATTATACCTTTATAAACTGAACTTAAAATATAATAAAGGTTAAAAAAAAAAGACAAAACAACAACAAAAAAACGTGGATGCAGAGAGATCGGTAAGGAGACTGAAAAGAGATGAGGTTTAAAATAGGGCAAAGATTGCTGAATAATAGACACATGGGTTTAAGAATTATCGTCTTTGGAATCAGACAGACTTGAGCTTGAATATTGGCCTTCCCATATACTAGTTATGTGGTTTAAGCAAGTTACTTAACCTCTGTAGGTCTGTTTGCTAATCTGTTAACTGGGGATGATAATAATAATAGTGCACATTTATGTGCCTACTACAGTGTCTAGAAAAGAGATAATTATATCTGCATAGTGTTTCAGAGGTAAAAGTGGTAAGATATGGTGATTAATTGGTTCTTGGAAGTCAGAGGATAGAAGGAGGCAAGAGTGATATTTACATAGGGACACAATAGAGGGCCCTGGGTAGAATGGGAGAAAAATGTAGAACAAAACTCAAATTCACAAAGAAGACCAGACTTAATGGACTGATAGAGACTGGAGGAACCCCCAAGACTATCTCCAGAAGACACTCTTTTAACCTGGAACTGAAGCCACTCCCAGAGGTCACCTTTTAGCCAAATAATATTGGCCTAAAAAATAAATAGCACCTGGGAAGAATGTGCTCCTTTAAACAATCAACTATATGAGACCAAAAAAAAAATTTTATACGAAAGTAAAGATGAGAACACAAAGAGGGGCAGGCAGGGAAACTGGATGTATGGAAATGGGGCAGACAGGGTGAAAATGACACATTGCAGGGATCGTAACCCATGTCATGGAACAATTTGTGTTTGAACTGTTGAATGGAAATCTAATTTGCTGTGTAAACTTTCCCCTAAAACACAATAAAATATTTAAAACAAAACAAAACAGTGACTTGCAAGTCCTGATTTGGATGATTGTGTTCCACCAGCTGACATACAGACTTGGAGGGCAGACAATGAGCTCAAGTTTAAAGATTAAAGAACGGCTCTGACAGATGCCTTGGAGAGATTTCCACCAAGCTGCTCAGTTAATGTGAAAGGCCACAGCCCATATTGATCTCACTTTTAAAGCAAAGACATTTTTTAAAAAGTCACAACATAAAAGACGAGTTATGTTTTAATTCAGGCTCATGTTGAATATCTTTGGAGTCCCCACTGGTTGTCTAAAGGTTAATTTTATAGGGTTGATATGCAAGCCACCTCTTGTTACCATAACTCCTTATGTCTTAGTGCCTGGCCTATGGTAGGCACTCAAGTATTTGCTGAATCAATCTGTTGAATATTCTATCTTTCCAAAGTATTGGAGGCTTCAGGAGGCCTTGGACTCTGGCTGGATATAGGTGGGCTCCAAATGCAAATTCTGAGAGATATACTGCATGACTGGAGACCCCTTTAAACTTATGGTGCCTGATGGAAGGATAGGAAGAGCTGGGCTGCTTGCTACTTGGTTTTGGTGACTTTGCATTCCACCGCTGATTTCTTTTTATCGTTTCTTCCAAAAAGTCTCTCTTAAATCCAGCTACGGTATTCCCTTACGGAGTCACTGCATTTTCTTTCATTGCACTAACAGTTGGAACCACGCAGGAAAGACCTAAACCTTTTCAAAAAAGTGTTTTGTTTTGTTTTTTTCAGTTTTCTTTTGTGATATTAGCAACAAGGCCTGGAAGCGTCACAGGGAGCATAGATGGTTTATGGCGGAAGTCATTTTAGTCTATGTTACCAGCTCAGTTAGGCTTGGGCACCAAAGTATTATGTTCCCAATCTTACAGGAGCCTGTGCATTCAATTAAAATGTGGTGTGACTTTCTGAACAGCACCAGTTAGAATGACTGCATTCCCTGAACTCGGTTGGGCAGGATGGCACATGTCCTAAAAGTTCCTGTAGTTTCTTATTAGCAGCTATTTCTCACCATCCATAATCCAAGAAAGCAGTCCCCATTCTGTGATCATTATTTCGTCTGCGGACCGTTGACACTCGCTGTGTGCTTTCTCAACATCCTGTGTATGGAGCAGGTTGGGTTTGAATGTCATCGCTTTTGAGCAAATTTGAAAATAAGTGGGTTTGTAGGAGTCAGAATGAGAGGAGTAGCTGGTCTAGTGAGAGCAGTGGGAAGCTAACGGACTGTAGGAGGGGTGAGTCATCACTGCTCTGAGCTTCAGAAACAGCTCAACCCGGCCAGCTGTGGACACTTGCTTCACCATTTTAGCAAGTGAATCTCTCCATACTCCCCCAAATGGGGTTGGCAGGAATGGGTCGGGAAGTTCTAAATAGGATACTCCATGTTTAGAAACCCTATCTTAGCATCTCAGTTCCACTCAGGGACTGGTGACGAGAGACCCTGAATGAAGACCAACCAAGATGACGAGGTTGGAATACACAGAATCTCACTCTTTCTGGTATAGTAAAGCTGCAGAACCTGATGAAATTGTATACTCAAAACATTCCTAACGCTTCCTCACTTCTCTCAGTTCAGACCAACAAAAAGTTCACAGGATTATTTATGCACCACACCCTTAAATGTGTTAGAAGGAAAGAGTTCATAATAAAAAGAAGCCAAAACCAGAGACATAAGCAATGTGGTTAGGTTCCACTCCTACCACCCTAAGACTAGTGATGTCACTGGAGAGAAGCACAGAGATGTCAGACATGTAGAGGAAGAGAAGGTAAGTAGTTCTAGATAGGATCAACCATTCAGTATAACAAGGGTATTTTTAAGCAGGAATTGTCTAGACAGACTCCAGGATCTTAGTCCCCTGACGGACTCTGTGGCCCATGATCTTGGTGAGGCTACAATTTAGGTTCCAAAAAGGGAGAAGATTGACCTCCCTCTTCACTTATCATTTTAGTGTCCCTTATAAGGACACCACATTGTCACTCCCCTCATGGTTGAAGGGCTTTACTGCAAAAGGTCCTCAGCTTCTGGGCAAATGCAGTGAAGTGAGGATGCTTTACAGATGCCTGTGGTGACATCTTCAAGTTAAGGTATTTGCTCTTGGGATCCTGTTGTCGAACACTGAGAAACTATGTAGGCTTCAGTACCATCATGTCTCAACCCACCCTGTCATAGAGATAGATAGAAGCAAAATGTCAAGATATTGTTATGCCATTTGGTTGTCCCATGTATCCATTTAATTTTTTTTTTTTCCTCTCCCAGATGGGACCACATGGCAACTTTCAGAAAAATACTTTTCACAGAACCAAGATGTCCTTGACTGAAGTGACCCTTGGGACCTAGGACACCAGGCAACACCTAGCACGCGCATGAGAAAAATCAGCAAAATTGGCTTTATGAGGCACACAACTTATTACTTGTGGAAATTACAATGTGACAAACCCCAGGTCTCCTCTTCTGAGACAGGTCCTCAGGTCTGGGACAAGGAGAGGGAAGGGATTAGCTGCACATCAAACTCCCTTGTGTTGCCTGGTGTCCTAGGTCCCAAGGGTCACTTTAGTCAAGGACATCTTGGTTCTGTGAAAAGTATTTTTCTGAAAGTTGCCATGTGGTCCCATCTGGGAGAAGAAAAAAAAATTAAATGGATACATGGGACAACCAAATGGCTTAACAATATCTTGACATTTTGCTTCTGTTCTATCTCTATGACAGGGTGGGTTGAACAGGTAGTAAAAAAGACAGTGATAATCACATGCAGTATTCCTTCTTCTATTTCTAGAATCTATGATCATTATGCAAATATTCCTCCAGAACACAACTAAACATCATTGCTTTATGCTTGTTGTTAGGTGCTGTCGAGTTGATTTCGACTCATAGCGATCCTATTTGACAGAGTAGAACTACCCCATGGGGTTTCCTAGGCTGTAATCTTTATGGGAGCAGATCACCAGGTCTTTTTTCTGCAGAGCTGCTGGGTTGGTTTGAACTGCCAACCTTTCGGTTAGTAGGTGAGCACTTAACTGCTGCATCACCAGCACTCTTTGTTTTACCCTTAGCATTACAGATGTTTGGTGCAAGGATTTGAAATGTGGCTAACTCTACTGTAGCGACTCCTGAATACACTGAAAAGAAAAAAAAGTTTAGCAATAAACTGTGCTGTTTACTGCTAATAACTAAAGTCTGTTCCTGAAATGCATGGATAGCAGAGGGCATGGGATATAAGAAAAATCTACCAGGACCTCTTTCATCCCATTAAGTGCCAAGCAAGGTTTGGTTCAACTAATCTGGCTTGCATGGTGGGTACACTCTTCATTCCTTCACCTCTCCATGGGTGCCCTGCCTGGATTTGTGCTGCAACCTTACAACTACACATTCGAATTTTAGGTAACAGCTTAAAGTCAGACAGATAGTTTCGTAAAGAAAATCCTCTCTTAAACTAAAATGTAATTAAGACTATGATATTCATTCATTAATTCATTCATTCAACTAATGTTTATTGTCTACCGTGTACACTACTTGTTAGGCATTCACTTCTTCTAGGTGTTGAATATTAGACACCATGTTGAAAAAACCCAAAAATATATCTCTCTCATTTTGGCTGGAGGGAATGAGGGCTTTGATCGCCTCCTCTATCCAGGTGTTGTTTCCTTTTATTCATAAAGATGGCTGAAGGCTTCTCGGAACAGAGCTTTGTCATCTCAAGAACAGCTTTTATTAGAGCAACTCTGTTAACTTGTTGTTCCTTTCTCCTCATATTCAAACTGATTCTGTAGGTCTGGAACTTAATGGGAGAAATATTTTAAATTCCACCGATAGGTGACCTTTCAGTGATTCTTGGAAGTGGAAAATATTTTGGTTTTGGTCTGAAGCAACTCCAAGGACAACTCCAACATTGTACCTCTTGCGTGGTGTGGTCAAGCAGCTGCAGGCTATTATGGGAGGTGGAGAACATTTTGTGTTTAAAATGAAATCCCTGCACCTTACAGCACTGCAGAAGGGATCCACACAGTAGGGAAAAGTGGCTCTCAGGGATAGGGGCCTTTGATATGTCACACACCAGGACAAAGCACCCCTGCTGCAAGCCAGGGTAAAATCTGCCCGCATCCCACAATCGTCCCATGTGAAATCTCTAATTAAATTTACTTATATGGGTCTCCAAGTTTTCTTCTCCAGGCAAGCCAAAGCTTGGCTTGCCATCTGCCTACTCATACTCTCGAAAAGGCCAGTCATGCGATGAACCATGACTATTAACGAAGATGCTCATTAAATGAAGTAATACATATTTAGAATATTCATCCTTGCTGAACTTTTCAGATTAGCATCAAAATGGCTGGAAGGATAAATAGCCATAACAATTCCAGATTGGGCTTTTACCCTAAAGTACAGAAAAAACAAATTACATCCCCAAAGCACTACTCTCGCCCACCAGAAACAATGCTCTGGTCCCTAAGAATCCTATACCTGACAGTGCTCTTGATTTAATTAGATACAGGAAAGGAACAAAAATGACATATGAATGAATGCGAATGAATGCCTAATTTTTTTCCGTTGCAAATTATCTGTAGGCTCTGGCCTACATTATCTTATTGAATCTCACAGCAGCTTGTGAAGAAGGCAGGGGACAAAGGTGGCTATCACCATTTTGCAGGTGGGGAAACTGAGGCTCCAGGAGGTCACATGACTAAGAATAGGCAGTGGAGCTTTGTACCAAAAGTAAGGATCTAACCTTTGCTGCTTTCCAAAAAGAATTAAGGCAGTTTGTCGGTGCAGCTAATACTTGTGTGTGACAGCACGGCAGAAGCATGTGGGGCTTGGAGAGTAAAACAGCAAAAAGGTTAAAAAAAAAAAGGAGAAAAAGAAATGGAAAGTGGATTAAAGGGGTGGTCCGTGTGTGGTTCGGTGTAGAGAATCAGCCCCACGTGCCACAGGATGAAAACACTAGATGAGCAGCTGTCACATGTGCTAACTTCGTAATTTCTCAAACGTGGGCCATGAGAATCTTTGAGTTGGCACCCAAATTAGTCACTAAAAACCTGATGCCACTGAGTCAACTCTGGGTCACGTCATCAGAGTAGAACTGTGTTCCACAGGGTTTTCAATTGCTGAGTTTTCAAAGTCGATTGCTGGGCCTTTCTTCCCAGGAGCCTCTGGTAGATTCAAACTTCTAGCCTTCTGGTTATTAGCCAAGCACTTAACCTCTTGCACCGCCTAGGGATGTCAAACTAGTCACTAAGCATTGCTGTTAGCGGATACTGCAGTCAGTACATGGGGCAACACCAAGACAGTCAAAACCTTGACATGAATCTAACCTCTGGGACTAAAATGTGGAGGCATCTAAAGGTAATGGGTGAAGTTACACTAAAGAATAATCAGTAAATTACGGACTAAGGAGATAGAGATGTCCCAAAGTCATCACTGTGTTGTATCAGGGCATCTATATTAACTTATCTGAGGCTGAACATAATAAGTATATTAACCTGGAGGAATATGAATCAGTTGTGTTTTATTTTATCTAGGGGAGAACTGATAGGAGGGGGATAGGTGAACGCCAACCCTCTCCAGCATGAATCTAGACAGTGGGAATCTGGCAGCGGGGGTGCGAGAGGGAAGTAGCTAACATTTGCTAAAGTACCTTGTTGTGAGGCAGGGCGTTTCATCAGGTGTCACGGTGGCTCGGGGACCCTTGTGCTCTACTTCCATGCCCATCAAATAGCCTCTAAGGGGTCTGGGTAACTGGAAAGGGCTGCTGAGGATGGCAAGGCCTATTCCCCCTTATAAAGTAATAAAATGGCACTCTGGTTTAGATTTCAGATCTTTGTGGCTAGCTGGTGTGAATCAGTCTTCCATGATGAAACCAGTTCTGAGGTTTCTGGATCAGCAAAGCAGAACCCTGATTTTTTAAAAAATTTATTGTGTTTTAGGTGAAAGTTTACAAATCAAGTCAGTCTCTCATAAAAAGTTGTACATGTGCTATGCATTCCCAGCTGCTCTCCTCTTAATGAGACAGCACATTCCTCCTTTCCACCCTGTAATCCCCATGCCCATTCAACCAGCTCCTGTCCCCCTCTTCCTTCTCATCTTGCCACCAGATAGGAGTTGCCCACACAGGCTCAAGTGTCCACTGGAGCCAAGAAGATCACTCATCACCGGTATCATTGTCTGTCTTACAGTCCAGTACAATTCCTGTCTGTAGAGTTGGCTTTGGGAATGGTTCCAATCTTGGGCTAACAAAGGGTATGGGGACCACGACTGTCAGAGTCCGTCCAGCCTCAGTGAGACCATTAAGCGTGGTCTTTTTATGAGAATTTGAGATCTGCATCCCACTGTTCTCCTGCTCTGTCAGGGATTCTCTTTTGTGTTCCCTGTTAGGGCAGTGACCAGTGATAACCAGGCACCATCTAGTTCTTCCAGGCTCAGGCTGATGGAGTCTTTGGCTTATGTGGCCCTTTCTGTCTCTTGGGCTCATCTTTTCCATATGTCTTTGGTGTTCTTCATTCTCCTTTGCTCCAGTAAGTTGAGACCAATTGATGCATTTTAGATGGCCCCTTACTAGCGTTTAAGACCCCAGATGCCTCTCACCAAAGTGGCATGGAGAATGTTTTCTTTAGTACGTTTTGTTATGCCAGTTGACCTAGATGTCCCCTGATACCATGGTCCACAGACCCCCCTCCCACCTACTCTGGCCTTTGAAGCATTTGGTTGTATTCAGGAAACTTCTTTGTTTTTGGTTTAGTCCGGTTGTACTGGCTTCTCCTGTGTTGTGTGTTGCCTTTCCCTTCACCTAAAATAAAATTTTGTCTACTATCTAGTCAGTGAATATCCCTCTCTCCTCATCCCCACCCTTGTAACCATCAAAGAATATTTTCTTCTGGTTTTAAAGTTTATCTAGAGTTCTTATAATAGTGGTCTCATACAATATTTGTCCTTTTGTAACTGACTAATTTCACTTAGCATAATGTCTTCCAGATTCCTCCATGTTATGAAATGTTTCACAGGTTCATCATTGTTCTTAATCGTTGTGTAGTATTCCATTATATGAATATACCATTAAAATTTATCCATTCATCCATTGATGGGCACCTTGGTTGCTTCCATATTTTTTCTATTGTAAACAGCACTGCAATGAACTTGGGTGTGCATATATCTGTTTGAGTGAAGGCTCTTATTTCTTTAGGGTATATTCCAAGGAGTGGAATTGCTGGGTTGTATGGTAGTTCCATTTCTAGCTTTTTAAGGAAGTGCCAATTGATTTCCAAAGTGGTTGTACCATTTTACATTCCCACCAGCGGTGTATAAGTGTTCCAATCTCTCTACAGCCTCTCCAGCATTTATTATTTTGTGTTTGTTGGATTAACACCAGTCTTGTTGGGTTGAGATGGAATCTCATTGTAGTTTTGATTTGCGTTTCTCTAATGGCTAATGATCGTGAGCATTTCCTCATGTATCTGTTAGCTACCTGAATGTCTTCTTTAGTGAAGTGTCTGTTCATATCTTTTGCACCTTTTTTGATTGGGTTATTTGTCTTTTCATTGTTGAGTTTTTGCTGTATCATATAGATTTTAGAGATCAGGTGCTGATCGGAAATGTCATAGCTAAAAACTTTTTCCCAGTGTGTAGGTAATCTTTTTACTCTTTGGGTGAGGTCTTTGGATGAGCATAGGTGTTTGATGTTTAGGAACACCCAGCTATCCAATTTCTCTTCTGGTGTTTATATATTGTTAGTAATGTTTTGTATACTATTTATGCCATTTATGAGGGCTCCTAGCATTGTCCCTATTTTTTCTTCCATGATCTTTAACTTTTTAGATTTAATATTTAGGTCTTTGATCCATTTTGAGTTAGTTTTTGTGCATGGTGTGAAGTATAGGTCTTGTTTCATTTTTTTGCAGATGGATATCCACTTACGCCAGCATCACTTGTTAAAGAGACTGCCTTTTCCCCATTTAACTGACTTTGGGCCTTTGTCAAATATCAGCTGCTCATATGTGGATAGATTTATGTCTGGGTTCTCAATTCTGTTCCATTGGTCTATGAATCTGTTGTTGTACCAGTACCAGGTTGTTCTGACTACTGCGGCGGTATGATATGTTCTAAAATCCGGTAGTGTGAGGCCTCCCACTTTGTTCTTCTTTTTCAGTAATGCTTTACTTATCCAGGGCCTCTGTCCCTTCCATATGGAGTTGGTGATTTGTTTCTCCATCTCATTAAAAGTGTCACTGGTATTTGGATCAGGATTGCATTGTATCTATAGATTGCTTTGGGTAGAATAGACATTTTTACAATGTTGAGTCTTCCTATTCATGAGCAAGGTATGTTTTTCCACTTATGTAGGACTCTTTTGGTTTCTTGCGGTAGTGTCTTATACTTTTCTTTGTATAGGTCTTGTACATCTCTGGTTAGATTTATTCCTAAATATTTTATATTCTTGGGGGCTACTGTAAGTAGTATTGATTTGGTGATTTCCTCTTTGACGCTGTCTTTGTTGGTGTAGAGGAGTACAACGGATTTATGTATGTTTATCTTATATCCTGATACTCTGCTAAACTCTTTTATTAGTTTCAGTAGTTTTCTTGAAGATTCTTTAGGTTTTTGTGTGTATAAGATCATGTCATCTGCAAACAGAGATACCTTTACTTCTTCTTTGCCAATCTGGATGCCCTTCATTTCTTTATCTAGCCTAATTGCTCTGGCTAGGACTTCCAGCACAATGTTGAATAAGAGTGGTGATAAAGGGCATTCTTGTCTGGTTCCGGATCTCAAGGGGAATGCTTTCAGACTCTCTCCATTTAGGATGATATTGGCTGTTGACTTTGTGTAAATGCCCTTTATTATGTTGAGGAATTTCCCTTCTAGTCCTATTTTGCTGAGAGTTTTTATCATGAATGGATGTTGGACTTCGTCAAATGCCTCTTCTGCAGCAATTGATAAGACCATGTGGTTCTTGTCTTTTGTCTTATTTATGTGGTGGATTACATTGATTGTTTTTCTAATGTTGAACCATCCCTGCATACCTGGTATGAATCCCACTTGGTCATGGTGAATTCTTTTTTTGATATGTTGTTGAATTCTATTGGTTAGAATTTTGTTGAGGATTTTTGACTCTAAGTTCATTAGGGATGTTGGTCTGTAATTTTCTTTTTTTGTGGTGTCTTTACCTGGTTTTGGTATCAGGGATATGCTGTCTTCATAGAATATTTGTGGGAGTATTCCATCTTTTTCTATGCTCTGAAATACCTTTAGCAGTAGTGGTGTTAACTGTTCTCTGAATGTTTGGTAGAATTCCCCAGTGAAGCCTCCAGGGCCAGGGCTCTTTTTGTTGGGAGTTTTTTGATTACCTTTTCAATCTCTTCTTTTGGTATGGGTTTATTTAGTTGTTCTACCTCTGTGTGTGTTAGTTTAGGTAGGTAGTATATTCCTAAAAATTTGACCATTTCCTCTAGGTTTTCAAATTCGTTAGAGTACAGTTTTTCATAGTATTCTGTTATGGTTCTTTTAATATCAGTTGGATCTGTTGTGATATCACACATCTCATTTCTTATTCAGATTATTTGCTTCCTGTCCTGTTTTTCTTTTGTCAGTCTGGCCAATGGTTTATCCATTTTGTTAATCTTTTCAAAGAACCAGCTTTTGGTCTTGTTAAGTCTTTCTATTGTTTTTCCATTCTCTATTTCATTTAATTCTGTTCTAATTTTTATTACTTGCTTCCTTCTGGTGCCTGAGGTTTTTTTTTTTTGTTGTTGTTGTTGCTCTCTTTCTATTTCTTCAAGTTCTATGGACGATTCTTTGATTTTGCCCCATTCTTCTTTTTGGATGTGTGCACTTATTGCTATAAATTGACCTCTGAGCACTGCTTTAGCTATGTCCCAAAGAGAACCCTGATTTTTGAATGGGATGAGCATGCCAAGGCTCTTGTCCGGTTCTGGCCCTCCTGTCTGGTTTGGCCAGTCTCTGTGACCACAGCTCTACTCATCTCCCTTAGTGAGAGTGGACATGGTTCTTTTTTGTTTTTTTGTTTGTTTGTTTAAGTGAGTAACATACTTGTGGCTGCAGTTTGGTTCAGGAGCAGTAACAGCCCCGTAAAGGCACTGAAAAGAATAGCAGTTCTTGTTTTGGCCTTACCACTAGCCATGTCTTTGATATTTCAAGCTATTTAACGTTAGTCCAGGTTTCCTCATCCATAGAGTGAAAGGATTTCATTAGGTTATCTTTATAATTCGCTCAAGGTCACTTATCTGGTTAGTGACGAATGCACCTTTATCCCACTAACCTCCCCAACCTTCTTCTACTTCTTCCCATGAACGTTTTCTGCCCAGGGAGTAGATCTCAGGTTGGGGTGAGGGTTGGGGCCCAACTGAATCGTAAGGTATTTTGAAATGGACTTCCCTTCTCATTAACTGGGTTGGAATTCAGCAGGATAGGTTATGCATAGATTATGCAAAATCAAAGAATTACTGACATGAAGTTCTCATCAATAAAGAATCAACACAGCCACAAAACAGTGTCTCCCAACCATTTCCACCTTCCTGGCCACATATAGAAAATTATATAATGATTGGAAATGATAATATTTGTACATGGCATGCTGAGGTTAACTGCATGCGGCTGCACATGGCCAACCCAGGAGATGAGGGCACACCTATAATGTATCTGCCCCAGCACACTGGCTTGAATGTTCTGTTATAAGCCCTCTCAAACCAGGGTTGCTGTTTTTGTTACCTGCCATCGAGTTGTTTTTCTACTCATAGTGATCCTATGTGATAGAGTAGAACTTCCCTGTAGGGTTTTCTAGCTGTAAATTTATGGGAGCAGATTGTCCGGTCTCGCTTGGTCTTTCTTCTGCAGAGCCACTGGGTGGGCTCAGCTGCCAACCTTTCAGTTAGCAGGTGGACACTTAACTACCAAGAGCAATGGTAGATTAAGTTATCCCCCTTATTGGGCTCCACCTCCCATTGGTAGAATGCTTTCTTCTTGTTCAGAAATGGAGCTGGAAGACCCAGCCTTCCTCTGTCCCATGATACAGTGATGGTTTATTGTACAAGGCTTACAGATTAGGAAAAAACATATCTCTTTGGTTTGGCGTCTTTCTGTAAAGTGATGATGCATTTTATAGACTGTCGGTTTCTACTGTGTTACTTGTCTTATCATTGCTTTTCTCTACATCTATCACCATTCTTCTCTTCTTCCAGCATAAGTTATTTGATGGTATAGTCTGGTTTGTTCCTCAAGTTGATTAGCATCCTGAGAGACTGGAAAGCCAACTTTCGTAACTTCAATATGTTCTATCACTTTTCCTGTATGTATTCTAGAAAGCACAGTTGCCCTTATGAAGAAGTCTTTTCCTATAACAGACTCAAAGTTTTAGGTCCTATCTCCACACCACATAATTTCACATTGTTGATGGATAATAATAACTCATTTTAATGTTACTGCTCTAACAGCAGAATGTGATAAGATCAGATAGGATTAGTCCAGGTGGTATACTTTTTTCCTTTTTCATCGAAGTATAACTTACACACAATAAAGGCTAGTACATTTTTTGCAGAGCACCTTGGCTGCCTTGGAGCTCACTCATGTTCCCATGTCTTCCACAGATGTTTTTGGCATATCTGTCAAGTATGCCTGCATACCTGCACTCTGTATTTTTTCTCTTCATGTTCTGTTCTTGACTCAGAATCTTTAACTCCTCCCTCCCTACTTCTCTGATCTTGCATCTACTTTTCCATTTTCTTGCCTACTTCCTTCCTGTTTCTACCTTTTTCTTTTTCTTATTTTCTCTCTTTCTTCTCCATTTATTATTTGTTATGTATTTATCACATTGTTTTAGGTTTCCATAGTCCAATATCTCAGTTATAACAACTATACTCATAATTTTCCTTACTAATCTTCTGATCTATCTAGGCTTGTTATTTCACTAGCCTGAAGGGCTTTCTTTTCCACTTGTCTGGCCCCGTGTCTGATGGCTGAGGTTACTGAGGGTAGAATCTGGAGGTAATTCCAAGTGGCAGTGTCTCTCCTATGGGGATGCCTTGTCAATGAGGAAATCCCGTTACCAAAGACCAAGATGAAAAGCACAAACCACAATGTCACAAGAAGAGGATGGGAAAACATTAGAACCAGCATATGGGGCTTGTCTTTGGTTCCAAGTAGCACGTAAGAAGATAGATTTGTAGAAAATCTGAGATCTGATGAACAAGGAAGCAAAATGGCTGTTTTTATGGTCCCTGTTCCAGTTATCTACGGACGTATAAAAAAATACCTGAACTTTGTTGTTATTGTTGTTAGGTGTCGTCAGGTCAGCTCCCACTCATAACAACCTTCAGTATAACAGGACAAAACTTTGCCCAGCCCTGTGCCGTCCTCAAAATAGTAGGTATGTTTAAGCCCTATAGCCACTGTGTCAGCCCATCTAATTGAGGGTTTTACTCTTTTTCGCTGATACTCTTCTTTACCCAGCATGATGTCTTTCTCCTGGGATTGGTCCCTCCTGATAATATGTCCAAAGTGAAGACGAAGTCTCTCCATCCTTGCTTCTAAGGAACATTATGGCTGTACTTCCTCTAAGACAAATTTGTTTTTCTGGCAGTCCAAGGTATATTCAATAATCTTTGCCAGCGATATAATTGAAATGTGCCAATTCTTCTTCAGTCTTGCTTTTTCGTTGTCCAGCTTTCATGTGCATATGAGATGATTGAAAATACCATGGTTTGGGTCAGGTGCACCTTGGTCATCAAAGTGACATCTTTGCTTTTTAAGATTTTAAAGAGGCCTTTGACTTGATGGCACTAGATTTGGTTTTGGTTTTTTTGCAGTAGATTTGCCCAATGCAATACATTGTTTGATTTCTCGATGGCTGCTTCCATGGGCATTGACCCAAGTAAAACTAAATCCTTTACAGCTTCAATCTTTTCTCCGTTTATCATGATGTTGCTTATTGGTCCAGTTGTGAAGACTTTGGTTTTCTTTACGTTGAAGTATAATCCATACTAAAGGCTGTAGTCTTTGTTTTTCTAAATTTTTTTTATTGTACTTTAGATGAAGATTTGCTGAACAAACTAGTTTATAATTAAACAGTTAGTACACATATTGCTTTATGACATTGGTTAACAATCCCACAACATGTCAACACTCTCCCTTCTCAACTGTGGGTTCCCTATTGCCAGCTTTCCTATTGCCACCTGCCTTCTAGTCCTTGCCCCTGGGCTGGTGTGCCCCCTCAGTCTCATTTTGTTTTATGGGCCTGTCCAATCCTTGGCTGAAGGGTGAACCTCAGGAGTGACTTCATTACTGAGCTGGAAAGGTGTCCGGGGGCCATACTATCCAGTCTCTGTCAGGCAAGCAAGTCTGATCTTTCTTTTTGAGTTAGAATTTTGTTCTACATTTTTCTCCAGCTCTGTCCGGGATCCTCTATTGTCCTCTTTGTCAGAGCAGTCAGTGGTGGTTGTACTGGACTCAGTCTGGTACAGGCCATGGAAGATGTGGTCCATTAGTCCTTTGGACTAAACTTTCCCTTGTATCTTTAGATTTCTTCATTCTTCCTTGTTTCTGAAGAGGTGAGACCAGTGGAGTATCCTAGATAGATAGTTGCTCACAGGCTTTTAAGACCCAAGATGCTACTCACCAAAGTAGAATGTAGAACAGTTTTTTTTATAAACTATGTTATGCCAGTTGAGCTAGTTGTTCCCTGAGACCATGGTCCCCACAGCCCTCAGTCCAGCAATTCCATCCCTCAGGGAGCCTAGATGTGTCTATGGAGCTTCCACGACCTTGTCTTGTACAAGTTGTGCTGGCTTCCCCAGAATTGTGTACTGTCTTACCCTTCACCAAAGTTACTACTTATCTATTATCTATTTTGTGTTTTTCCATCCCCTACCTCTCTCCTCCCTCTTGACCATCAAAGACTTTCTTTTTGTATGTAAACCTTTTCATGAGTTTTTGCAGTAATGGTCTCGTACAATATTTGTCCTTTTGTGATTGAATTATTTCACTCAGCATAATGTCTTGCAGCTTCATCCATGTTATGAGATGCTTCACAGATTCATCATTGTTCTTTATTCTTGTATAATACTCCATTGTGTGTATGTACCACAGTTTGTTTATCCAATCATCTGTTGATGGTCATCTGGGTTGTTTCCATCTTTTGCTATTGTGAATAATGCTGCAATGAACATGGGCGTGCAAATGTCTACTCATGTGATGACTCTTATTTCTCTAGCACATATTCCTAGGAGTGGAATTGCTGGCTCATATGGTATTTCTATTTCTAGCTTTCTAAGGAAGTGCCATATCGTTTTCCAAAATGGTTGTATCATTTTGCATTCCTACCAGCAGTGCATAAGAGTTCCGATCTCCCCACAGCCTCTCCAACATTTGTTATTTTCTGTTTTATTGATTCGTGTCAGTAATGGTGGGGTGAGATGGTATCTCATTGTGGTTTTGATTTGCACTTCTCTGATGGCTAGAGATCGTGAGCATTTCCTCATGTGTCTGTTGGCCACTTGAATGTCTTCTTTGGTGAAGTGTCTGTTCATATCCTTTGCCCATTTTTTAATTGGATTACTTGTCTATTTGTCATAGAGGCATTGGATTTTCTTGTAGATTTTAGAGATTAGATCTATGTCTGATTTGTAATAACCAAAAATTTTTTCCCATTCTGTAGCTTCTCTTTTTATTCTTTTGGTGAAGTCTTTTGATGAGCCTAAGTGTTTAATTTTTAGAAGATCCCAGTTATCTAGCTTATCTTCTGAGATTTGTGTGTCGTTAGTTGTGGTTGGTATCTTGTTAATGCTGTGTATTAGGGCCTCTAGCGTTGATCCTATTTTTTCTTCTATGAACTTCATACTTTTTGGCGTTATATTTAGGACCTTGGTCCATTTTGAGTTAGTTTTTGTATATGGTGTGAGGTATGGGTCCTGTTTCATTTTTTTGTAGATGAACCTCCAGTTTTGCCAGCACCATTTGTTAAAAAGACTGTCTTTTCCCCATTTGATGGACTTTGGGCCCTGTCAAAGATCAGGTGACCATAGGTAGATGGATTTACAACTGAGTTCTCAATTCTCTTCCATTGGTCAATGTATCTGTCGTTTTACTAGTGCCAGGCTGTGTTGACTATTGTAGCTGTATAGGAGGTTCTGAAGTCAGGTAATGTGATTCCTCCTACTTTATTTTTTCTTCCTCAATAGTGCTTTAATTATCTGGGCTGTCTTCCCTTTCCATATAAAGTTAATGATAAGTTTTTCCATCTCTTGAAAGAATTTAATATATGTGGACCGGGATTGCATTGTGTTTGTGAATCGTTTTGGGTATAATTGTCATTTTCACAATGTTGACTTTACCTATCCACGAGCGCGGTATGTCTTTCCATTTATGTAGATCTCTTTTGGTTTCTTGCAGTAGTGTTTTGTAGTTATCTTTGTATAGGTTTTTTACATCCCTGGTTAGGTTTATTTTGAAGTATTTTTTTTTAGGGGCTATTTTATTATAAATGGTATTTTTTTTTTTTATTTACCATTTATAATAGCCCCTAAAAAAAAAAAAAACTTCAGAATAAACCTAACCAGGGTTGTGAAAAACCTATACAAAAATAACTACAAAACACTACTGCAAGAAACCAAAAGACACTGGGGTTTTTTTTGTGTGTTTTTTATAAATGGTATTGTTTTCCTGATTTCATTGTTCTCTTTATTGGTGTATAGGAATCCAACTGATTTCTGTATGTTTATCTTGTATCTTGCTGCTCTGCTGAATCTTTCCATCAGTTCCATTAGTTTTTTTTGTGGAGTCTTTTGGGTTTTCTATGTATAGTATCATATCATCTGCAAATAGGGACAGTTTAACATTTCTTCATTACCAATTTGGATGCCCTTTATTTCTTTTTCTTGCCTTATGGCTCTAGCTAGGTCTTCCAGCACAATGTCAAGTAGGAGTGGTGATAAAAGGCATCCTTGTCTTTTCCTGTTCTCAAGTACAATGTTTTCAGCCTCTCTCCATTAAGAATGATGTTGGCTGTTGGTTTTGCACAGATACCCTTTATGATGTTGAAAAATTTCCCTTCTATACCTATTTTATTGAGAGTTTTTATCAGAAATGGGTGTTGGACTTTGTCACATGCCTTTTCTGCATAGATTGAGATGATCATGTGACTCTTTTCTTTCCTTTTATTTATGTGGTGGATTACATTGATTGATTTTCTAATGTTGAACCGTCCTTGCATACCTGGTATGAATCCTACCTGGTCATGGTGTATTTTTTTTTTCATATGATGCTGAATTATATTGGCCAGAATTTTGTTGAGAATTTTTGCGTCTATATTCATGAGAAACATTGCTGTGTAATTTTCTTTTTTTGTGTGATGTCTTTGCCTGGTTTTGGTATTAGGGTTATGCTGGCTTCATAGAATGAATTTGGCAGCATCACTTCCTTTTCTATGTTCTGAAATAGTTTGAGTAGTATTGCCATAAGCTCTTCTCTGAATGTTTGGTAGAATTTTCCAGTGAAGCCATCTGATCCAGGGTTTTTTTTTGGGGGGGGGGAGGTTTTTTTTTTTTAATCTCTTCTCTTGTTATGAATCTGTTCAGATTTTCCACAACTTTTTGTGTTAGTTTGTGTAGGTGGTGTGTTTGAAGAAATTTTTCCATTTCCTCTAGGTTTTCAAATTATAGTTTTTCATAGTACTATGTTATGATCTTTTTATTTCAGTTGGGTCTGTCGTAAAGTCCCCCATTTCATTTCTTATTTGGATTATTTGTGTCCTCTCATGCTTTTCTTTTGTTAATTTGGCCAGTGGTTTGTCCATTTTGTTGATCTTTCAATGAATCAAGTTTTGGTTTTGTTGATTCTTTCTATTGTTTTTCTATTCTCTATTTCATTTATTTCTACTCTGATCTTTATTATTTCCCTTCTTCTGGTGGCTTTGGGTTTCTTTTGCTGTTCTCTATTTGTTCAAGTTGTGTAGCTAAAGTTTTGATTTTGTCCCTTTCTTCTTTTTTGATGTGTACATCTATTGCTATAAATTGACCTCTGCGGACTGCCTTCGCTGTGTTCCAGAGGTTTTGGTATGCTGTGTTTTCCTTCTCGTTTGATTCTAGGGATTTTATTTTATTCCATCTCTGATCTTTTCTATTACCCAGTGGTTTTTCAGCAGGGTGTTATTCAGTTTCCATGTAATTGATTTTTTTTCCTTGCTTTTCTTGTAGTTAATTTCTACTTTCATGGCGTTGTGGTCAGGAAAGATACTTTTTATTATCTCAGTGTTCCAGATTTCGTTGAGGGTTGCTCTGTGGCCTAAGATGTGGTCTATTCTGGAGAATGTTCTGTGTGCATTGGAAAGGAATGTGTACTTTGCAGCTTGTAGGTGGAGTGTTCTACATATATCTATGACGTCAAATTGGCTGATTGTGTCCTTTAGCTTTTCTGTGTCTTCGTTGAGTTTCTTTCTAGATATTCTGTCTTTACCGAGAGTGGTGTGTTGAAGTCTCCTCCTATTATTGTGGAACTGTCAATTTCTCTTTTCAGTGCTGTTAAAGTTTGTTTTATGTATTTTGGAGCCCTGTCATTGGGTGCGTAGGTATTTATTATAGTTAAGTCTTCATGACGGATCATCCTTTTAATAATTATATAGTGCCCTTCTTTGTCTTTTATGATGGATCTTGTTTTAAAGTCTATTTTAGCTGAGATTAGTATTGTCACTGTTGCTCTTTTTTGGAAGTTATTTTTCTATCCTTTGATTTTTAGTAAATTTACATCTTTGTTTCTAAGGTGTGTCTCTTGTAGACAACATATTGATGGATCCTGTTTTTTTATCCATTCTCTCACTGTCTGTCTCTTTTTGGGAGCATTTAGGCCATCTACATTCAGTCTAATTATTGATTAGGAGTGTGTTTATAGCTGTCATTTTGTAGTGCCTTTTTTGTGGAGTGGTTCCCCAGCTGAGTGGCACTTCACAACCTTTGAAGAGGAAGCAAAGATGGCACACAGAGCCAGGTGTTTGAGAGAAAGGAGGGGAAGCTTGTGGGAGGCACAGAAGAAACCAAAAGAAATGGAAAACATCAACCCAGCAACAGACAAATGGCAGTCAAGTATGGGTGGGGTGAATCCAAACAGCCCAGGGCTGAAGCAGTTGCCTCTGGGCCAACAGACTATGGCTGGTAAGAAGCATAGGAGGCCAAAGGGGGTGGGGGAAGAAGGATGGGGTTAGGAAAGTGTATTTCACTAGTGCTCTGTCTCCTGCTGGCAACTTCGTGAAGCTGCTTTCCCATACTCCCTGTCCACTGATCTCCGATGTGTGTGGGGCAAATCCAGGTGGCATGGACACTGCACTTCCTGGCTGGCTGAGCCACCACTGCCAGCTCAGAAGCACAGAGCTAGAGCAGCAGGGAGAGGATGGGGGTGGGAAAGCGTGTATCACTGGTTACCTAGTGCTCTGTCTCCTCCTGGGAGCTCTGTGAAGCTGCTTTCCCATGCTCCCTGTCTGCCAGTCTCTGACAGGAGTCCAAAATGGTGAATCCATGCTGCCTTAGCTGATAGGGGACCTCTGCAGGTACCTCTCCTCACTCTCTCTGTCAGTTTCTTATTCCATTCAGTGCTTGGCTGAGTTATCTCTTCCTTTGACACTTCGGCAGCATGTTGCTTCTGTTTAGGGTGCCATGTTGGCCGGAAGTCTGGGGGCTGTAGTCTTTGATCTCCATCAGTAAGTGCTTCAAGTCCTCTTCACTTTCAACAAGCAAGGTTGTGTCATCTGCATATCACAGGTTGTTAATGAGTCTTCCTCCAATCCTGATGCCACATTCTTCTTTATATAGTCCAGTTTCTTGGAAAATTTGCTTAGCATAAAGATTGAATAAATATGGTGAAGGGATACAACCCTGGCACACACCTTTCTTGATTTTAAACAATACAGTATTCCTTGCCCGAATTTTAGTGGCATAAAACAACAAAAATCATTATTATTATATCTCACAGTTCCGGTGTTCGACTGTGCTAACCTAAGCAGTTTTTGCTCAGGGTCTCTCCTGTGGTTGCTGTCAGCTGGTGGTTGGGGTTGGAGCCTGGGGTTAATGCTAACTGTTGGCTAGGACCTAAACTGGAGCAGTGGGTCAGAACATCCACACCGGCCTTCTCATGTGGTTTGGGCTTTCTCACAGCATGGCAGCTGAGTTCCAAGAGCACATATCCTGAGTGAAAGCCAGGAAGAAACTGCATTGCCTTTTATGATCTAGTTTTGGAATTCACATAGTGTCACTTCTTGCCATACTCTGTTGGTTGAAACAATTACGACAGACCACCCAGGTCCAAGGGGAGGGGCATAGACTCCAGCTTTTGGTGGGAGATGACAAGATCATATTGTCAAAAGAGCACAAGAAATGGAAAATACTATTATGGGCATCTTTGCATGATATAGTCTGCCAAGTTCTGCCCGCTGTCCACAAAGGTACATACCCCTCCCACATGCGAACTACACTTAACTTCCCCCCAAGACTTCCAGGTTTCATTGATTCATGGTATCAGAGCAGGTCAGGAGAGAACAAAAACAGTGGATTCCTCACTTTGTTCTCTGTCATGCATGGCCCTATTCTTTTTCCTTTGACCAGAGAGGGTTTCTCTTGGAGCTTTTCTGCCCATGCAACTTAAGCAGTTGCAGGTTTTCTGAGTCTGTACCGGATGTGGAAAGAAAAAAAAAAATCTTAGGACACTCGCCACTTTATGGGTCTTTCTTGGAGTTTTCATTTCCCTTCCCAATCTGCCTCCTATTATTTATTTTCAGAGTCCTTATTAGTTGCTTTATATATTTTATCCAGGATTTTTAGATCTAATCAATGGCAGAGAGCCCATGTAGTCTACTCACTCTGTCTTAACTGGAACCAGAACATGAAGCCATTTCTTAATTTTAGATTTGTTTGCCATCTGGAGAGGCTCTGAATGAGAAACTTTTATTTTCAAATTCAGCAAGCCCTGTCACTTTTATATTCAATAGTTTATTCTTAGCTCATCTGCACGCTCTCTCGTTTTGTTATAGGCAGCTAGAAGAAACCAGGCAGTACTTTCAATACTATGTCTGGAAATCTTGACTAGATCACACAGTTCTTTAAGTTCATTTTCTATTTTCCAAGTTACCACAGGTGTCAATGTTGCTAAACTTCCTGTCACTACATAAAAATGTCTCCTTTCTTACAGATTCCAATAATATTTTACTCATGTTTATTTAAAACTTCATTGACGGACTTCTCAAGGTTCTCCTGCTTTCTATCCATTGCCCAATACCAAAGCCAGTGCCACATGTTCTAGGATTTAATTACAACAGCACCCACTCTGGTTCCAAAATCTGTACCAGTTGAAGTTTAATCAGAGAAGAAAAACCATCCTGAGCGAAACAAGGAGCTTACTGTAGGGATTAGAATGTACATGACTCTGGGAGCTGTTGAGGCACTCTGTGCAACCTGCTGTCCACGTGTCTAGAGATGCGCCCGAAGTCAGCAGGACTGGCTTCAAGAAGGAAAGATGGAGATGAAGAGGGAGAGAGCAAACACTAACTGGAATCTATGTGGGCGAAGTGGAACCATATGGACGAACTGGAACCCATGTCCGTCTCTCACTGGAAGATGGATGTGCAGTGAGGGAGAACAAGCACAAACAGGAACATGATGGGGACAAAATGAAACACATGTCGGCCTCTCGTTGGAACCCACATCAACTGTGATGATGCTTGGTGAGTTGCTGTTGAGATGTTATCCTGAGAGAATAGGGTTTGGGTGGTGCTATGGATCAAATTCTGTCCTCCCAAAATACGTATTGTAAATCCAAACCTGTATAGTGGTTATATTCCCATTTGGGGAGGGTTTGTTTTTGTTATGTTAATGAACAGTATTAGCATAAGGTGTGCTTTAAGTCAATCACTTTTGAGATATGAAAGAGATTAAACAAGCAAGGAAGAGAGCAAGGATGGGGCAAGAGAGATGCCAAGCCACGTGAAGATGGCTCAGGAGCAGAAGCTCAAAAGAGCAAGGACTTTCCTTCAGAGCTGACAGAGAGAAAGCCTTCCCCTAGAGCCAGCACCTCGAATTTGGACTTCTAGCTTCGTAAACTGTGAAAAAATAAATTTCTGTTTGCTAAAGCCACCCATTTGTGGCATTTCTGTTTTAGCAACACTAGATAACTAAGACAGGTGGACAAGAGGGTTGAACCTTGTAAAATCTGTGCCAAAAGGACCCTCCAGATTGCTGGGGGCCTGGAGTTTGCTTGCTCACCTACAGCTGCTGTCAAGGGTGAGTGCGTCTCACTTGACCTGACTTCTGCTCCCTGCTTTGTTCTCATTGTCAGGTGAAGGAAAGAACAGACTTGTGGATGGCCTGGGTTGGGGACAGGCAGCTGGGCAAGGATCCATAGAGGAAGGGTGGAGATAGGTGATAAGGGTCACTGCCTTGCCCAGTCAACTAGTTCTGCAGTGGCAGGGGGAGAAAGAGTCTCGTCACACCCTAGCTCCAGATATCCAGCTCCTGTCATCTGTATATACCACTTGAACAAGACCTGCTTTCTGCTTCTTTCTTCCACTTTTCCTCTAGCTCAGACTTTGGTTTTCCTTCATGATTACAATTAGAGTTCTCTCCCTAGACCCTGGGCCCCCATTCTGAGGAATTCCCGGGGCTCTGGCCTTACCCTAGTGCTCAGAGGCAGACCCCAAATTCACTTCTACTTTTCAGCCGAGTGAAGAGTCTCTCTGTTACTTTGGCACCTGAGGAAGCAGATGGTTCTGTCTATTTTAGCAGTGCTCTTATTATGAATCACCTGCAGGTACCTGCAACTGGATTTTTTCAGCTTCTAGTCTCAGCTATGCTTCAAACTGATATCCTTGTAGCCTAGTGAAGAGAATGTCATCTAATGAAGTGTACATCTCTACAGCAACTCACCAAGCATGCAGGAACAGTGACAATAGCTTTCCTTTGAGCAGGGGCACAGTACAGATTGCTTTACATAAATTCTCTCTATTCCTCCCCAACAACCCTGCAAGATAGAATATATTGTCCCAATTTTGCAGATGAGAAAACTAGCTCCTGAGAGCCACCTCACACAGACAGTAAGTGGCTGGCACCCACGCCTCCTGACCCCAGAGCCGTGGCACATTGTACACACCATCCATAGCTGCTTCATACATGCCTTAGCAGAGATATTGGTTTATGTTAAAACCTGCCCTTAGCCCAGCATTGTTCTCACTTTCTAAGGACTTACCACATTTTCTTCTAAATCTCAACTCGAAAGTTCCCTCATTCAAGCGCTCCCCTTGGAATTTGCTACACTTAGTAAGTGGTGAACCTCTTTTACAGAACACTTTGGGAAAAAATACTCTCTGAATTAAAATTGTCACATAACACAAAAGGATGAATATCGTATGATTCCACTTCTATGAAGTATCTAAAACCCATTGCCATGGAGTCAATTCAGACTCATAGTGACCCTATAAGACAGAGTAGAACTGCCCCACAGGGTTTCCAAGGAGCACCTGGTAGATTCAAACTGCTAGCCTTTTGGTTAGCAGCCATAGCACTTAACCACTACGCCACCAGGGTTTCCATGAAGTATCTAGAACAGGCGAATGTATGGGGACCAACGTTCATCAGTGGTTATGGGGGTGGGGGTTAGGGAATAGGGGAAGTTACTGCTTAGGAGCACTGACACTTGGAAACAGTAGTGACAGTTGGGCAACATGGCGAATGTAGTTAAGGTCAATGAAGTGGATGTGTAAAAAAGGTGGAATGGCACGTGTTTTGTTATATATATTTTTACCACAATGAAAAAATTGTTACATAAATCTGAGAGTTGTCCTTACCAGCAGGCATTGATGCATTTCTCCTCCTGGCGCGGCCTTGACCTGTTATCACAAAAGCTTCCTTTCTCAGGATCTCCCTTTCTTACCTCAGCCTCAGACAAGCTGCCTGCTGCATCTTACAGGACGTGTTTGCATTCTTAGCTGACAGCCCTTAAAATCTCATATCTATCATTTTTATATACATCTAGGAACAAAATAATACATTTATGATCACAGCAATTTACTTAAATACTCAAAATAGTTGCAAAATTGTGGGAGTTGTCAGTGAATTCAGTGTTCCTGTGCCATGATAGTAAGACAGAGTTAGTGAAATATTTTATATTTACAGTCTTACAAACATTTTCTCATTTGATGCTTAAGAATCTCCAGGAGGATTATGCTAGTTACTCTGAGAACAGGCGAGGACATGCACTTAGAGCGGGCAGAGGACTTACTGTGGTCTAGAAGCTGCTAGGGGGAGAGGAGGTCTTCTGGTCTAAAGTGCTCATGGACCACACCACACACTACTCTTATGTGACTTTATGCAGAGGGCCTACGAACTTCTTGTGTGGACCTGTCTCTCTGATAAAAAGAAAACGTCATTCTCTCTTGTACTTCCTAGGTCCACAAATTACGTGAATTCTGGGCTGCATTCACTGCTTTGCTGGCTAGGATGGGACAGAAATGGCTCTGAGGAGAGTCTTCAGTGAAGCCTCTGTTCCCATGAGTCTAGGAGATGGAGCAGTCTCTTCTTTCAGTTTTTTAGTTTCCTAGGTGAACAGGTGGGGAACACCCGCTCACACAGACTGCAGAAGGAATCACCATGTCAACAGAGTTCAGGGCTGGCTATGGCCTGAGAATGGATGAGATAGCTTCTTAAACCAAATCTCTCCATGCAGGGTTTGGAGACCGATCATTTTACGGGTAAAGGACACAGCCTGATAGTGTATGACTGTCTGCTGGGTTAGTCCACATTAAACGAGACCTTATAAGCCATGCAAAGAGCTAGAGAGGTGCAAGGTAGATGAAACGCATAGCAACCTTATGTACAACAGAATGAAACTCTGCCGGGTCCTGCACCATCCTCACAATTGTTACTATATTTGAGCCCACTGTTGCAGCCACTGTGTCAAGAGGGAGCAGGAGGTAGAGAGTTCTCAAGAGATAATGCGTGGGGTGAGTTTTAGGAACAGAAAGGAGGCCAGTGTGGTTAAAGCAGAGTTCAGCTAACGTTTCTGTAAAGGGCCAGTTAGTAAACACTTAAAGCTCTGTGGAATATCCCAGTCTCTCTTGTAATTTCTCAGCTCTGATGCTGTAGCAGGAGAGTAGCCTTGGACACTATGTAAACGAATGAGTGTGGCTGTGTTCCAATAGAGCTTTACCTTGTTGTTGCTTTTAGGTGCTGTCGAATTGGTCTTAGCTGCCTAATTGCTTGACTCTATTTTCCCTATCTGTAAAAATTAGGCTTCTTGTTGTTAGGTACCCTCAAGTTGGTACCGACTCATAACGACCCAATGTACAACAGAACGTAACACCGCCCAGTTCTGCACCATCATTGTTATGTTTGACCCCATTGTTGCAGCCACTGTGTCAATCTATCTGGAGGGTCTTCCTCTTTTTTGCTGACCCTCTACTTTAGCAAGCATGATGTCCTTCTCCAGGGACTGGTCCCTCCTGATAACATGTCTAAAGTACATGAGATGAAGTCTCGATACTGAAATTTGGATTTCATATAATTCTTATGACTCACACAATGCTATTTGTCTTTTGACTTTTTTTCAACCAGTAAAAGATGTGAAACCCATTCTTAGCTCAGGAGTCATACAAAAACAGGTAGTAGGCTGGATTTGGCCTTGGGGCCATACTTTGCTGACCCCTGGGCTAAAGCACAGTGAGTAGGGAAGAAAAGAGTCCCAGGTGAAATTAGAGTTCTATGGATAAGGGCCAGACTACATGCAAAGGTTTTGTAAGCCATTGAAGGGAGGGTGATCTTTTTTTAATTGCTACAGGAAATGCCTGAAGGGCTTTAGGCAGGGAAGTGACGGGGCATATCTTGATAACACTCTGGTGCATCTAAGCAGAATGGACCATAAGGAGACAAAAGTAGAAATAGCGATACCAGTAAGGAGACTTCTACACCAGACCCGGCAAAGATGATAAAATATTAAAATGGGCATGAGATCCCCAATCTCAAAGGGAATGACTTATGGGGGACAGGGTGTTTAAGCATCCATCAGAGTGCCTGGCACATAGTATGTACTCAGCGGAAGTTAAATCCATTGCTTTTTTTCCTTCTTTGGTGGTAAAGAGTCTGGGAATACTTGGTGTGGTCCAGATCTCTCACCGTTCTCAGAAAAAGGGGTCATTCTACTAAAAATGGGTCATTAGAAGTGAGCAAATATCTGCTTATGTTTTGTTAATGACTCTGACAGGAGATATATATGTTTATATTCAAATTTTGTTGAGTCATATTAAATAACAAAAACTTCCCCCCAATGAAGGTTTGTCAAGGTCATTGGCCCATTGTTCTGAAAACACATTAACTTTTAATCTATTTCTTTGTTCCTCTTAAAAGTATTGGAAATCCTGGTGGCTACGGCTGCTAATGAAAAGGCCGGCAGTTCGAATCCACCAGGCGCTCCTTGGAAACTCTATGGAGCAGTTCTACTCTGACCTATAGGGCTGCTATGAGTTGGAATCGACTCAACAGCAACAGGTTTGGTTTTTTTTTAATTAAAACTATTAGTATATCATAAGGTATTTTAGAAAAAATTATCCTACAGAGAAAAAACGAAGTTATTTGATCATTTTGTTAGAGTTAACAAACAAAAAACTAGTCTTTACATGTTTTCTCCCATTCCCCTGATCCCTGCTGACATTGAATAGTCAGGAATTTGCCTGATATTGGCAAATTAGCAACTTGGAAAAGAAGCTGAGTTCCTTAGGAACTCAAAAAGTACCACGTGGGACCATGGAGTTGAGATGAGGTATTATAAAAATCTAACCAACCCAAAATCTGCGTGTTAAATGAAATAGTGTAGATAGTTGTGGGATTAAATATTTTATACTTAACCAATTTGATGTACTTAGAAAGGTGGAAAAAAAAAGGTAGGGGTGTTTAATCAATAGTTATTAATATTGTATATATATATAGTAAAAGCATAAATATGATAATAGTTCTTAACTTCACATTTAGAATTCATAACAATTTACTGTATTTCCTATAGAATCACAAACTCAGAGAAACTCAGGGTAGATGACTGTGGACTGTTTTTGGCAAAAGTTTACTTCCTAGAATTGGCAGTATAATTAGCCTACATACCAAATACAAGTTAATACATTACCCTGGAATTATTTTCTAATCATTTTCAGTATGCAAATCTTATCTCTTTGACAAAGTTTAAGTTTTAGGTCCGTTATAGGACCTTTTGAATTGAGTTCATCAATCCTACTATTAATTAGTATCATTTCATAGTCTACTATCATCTTTATCATTGTTCCTCTGTGTATGCTTTTCTTCTTCTTTGTCTACTTTAAATTTTTTTCTCCTTATCATGGGCCTTCAGAAATTTGATTATGATATGCCTTGGGGTATGTATTTATGGTTTTCTAAAATTTTATTTTATTATCCTGCTTAGAGTTTATTGAGCTTCTTGGACCTGTGGGTTTATGACTTCCATTAAATTTGGAAAATTTTTGATTATTATTTCTTCAAATATTTTTCTGGCCTCCCTTCTCCCTTTCTGGGACTTCAATTATACATATGTCAGTTTTTTTTTTTTTTTGTATTGTTCTATATGTTACTCAGCCTCTCCCCACCCCCTGAGCTTTATTTTGGATAGATGTCATTGCTACAATTCCTATTTCATGACTTTTTGTGTCTAATCTGCTGTTAATCCCATCAGTGACTTTTTAAAGATACAGTTTTATTTTAGAAGAGTTTTAGATTTATAGAAAAATCACAAAGACTCTACAGAGAGGTCCTGTATACCCTTTACCCAGTTTCCGCTATTGGGAAAACATTACTATGTTACTATGATATGTTTGTCACAACTGAAGAACCAACGTTGACACATTACTATTAACTAAAGTCCATAGTTTACTCAGATTTCTTTAGTTTTCACCTAATGTCCTTTTTCTGTTCCAGGATCCTATCCTGGATACAACATTACATGTAGTCGTCACATCTCCTTAGGCTCCTCTAGGCTACGATCGTTTCTCAGACTTCCCTTGTTTTTGAAGACCTTAACAGTTTTGAGGAGTACTGGTCAGGCATTTTGTAGAATGTCCTTCAATTTTGGGTTGTCTGATGTTTTTCTAATGGTTATACTGAGTGTAGTACTTTTATATTACTACAAATTTAGTGCTTAAACAACACAAAGTTGTTATTTTATGGTTTTGTAAGTCAAAAGCTTAACATAGGTCTCATTAAGCTAAAATCAAGGTGTTGGCAGAGCAATGTTCCTTTCTGGAGGCTCTAGGGACGAATCTGTTTGCCATTTCCAGCTTCTACAGCCTTCCAGCTTCCTTGACTATTTGCCCCCTCCCTCCCTCATCAAAGCTAGCAACACTGAATCTCTCTGACCCACTTTCCATTGTCACATTTATTTCCCTTACCATAGCCAGAAGGGCTCTCCACATTTAAGGATTTATGTGATTAGGTTGGGCACAGTCAGATAATCCAGGATAAACTTCCCATTTCAAAGCCCATATCACATCCACAAAGTCCCTTTTGCCATGTAAAGTAGCATATTCATAGGTTTGGGAGATTAGGACGTGGACATCTTTGGGGCCATTATTCTGAGTACCACAATGGGGCTATGGGTTTTTGGGAGAAAGATCACAGAGATCATTTAATGTCATTCTCATCGCATTTAATTCTTATAGTATCATTTCAAAGGTACATGCAATCAACATGACTAAGCACTGGCGATGTTAAATTTAATCACCTGGTTGAGACAGTGTTTGTCAGATTTCTTCACTGTAGTTACTCTTCACTCCACCCCCTTCCATACAATAATCTTTGGAAGGAAGTCACTATGTGCAGCCCACATTTAAGGGGTGGGGAGTTATGCTCCATTTCCTCTAGGAAGAGTATCTATGCAAATTATTTGAAATTCTTCTATATAGGACATTAGTCTCTTCTCCCCCATTTATGTATTTATTTAATCATTGATTTATACGAGTATAGACTCATGGATATTTATTTTATATTTTGGGTTATAGTCCAATACTTCTTTATCTTGTTGCTTAAATTGTTTCAGACTTGGCCACTTGCAGCTCTTTCAGTTGGCTCCTGTGTCCCTTTGACGTATCCCCATCATTTTGTTTTTTTGAGAACTTCCTTGCTTTCTGGCACTACAAGATGCTCTAGGCTCATTTTGTATATTCCTCGCCCCAGCCCTGGAGGTAGTCATTTCTTGAAGGAGCCCTGGTTGCTTTTATTGGAGAATGATTTTAGAAACTGAGACCTGGGTGCTGGGTCCATCCACTAAAATTTTCTTTTCAGATAGTATATTTTTTATCTGGTTCTATTTTTTTTATTGATTGATTTTTTTTCCTGATTACGGGTCGTGTTTTCTTGCTTCTTGGCATGTTTAGTAATTTGTCTTAGATTTTAGACATTGTGAATTTTATGTTTTTTGTTTTCTTTAATGAGTTTTATCTTTGTTTAGTCAGGCAGCTATACTCGCATATCAGTATACTTGCTATACCTTTTAATATCTGTTTTGCTAAGGTATGTCTAAAGTGGCCTTCACTCACAAGGATTGTTCAGCCCTCTACAGAGGGTTGAATGGCCTGGATGATCACTAATGCCTCTCCATTCTGGCTATTCGGAATGTAATAAATTCCAAGGCTTGTATGAGCTTATTTAGTTTACCATCCCCCAGTCATTCTCTGCCCACTATTTTGGAATACTGGTTTCCACATGCATGTTCCAGTACTCAGTCAACACTCAAGCAGATCATACAGATTTCTAGAGCTCTTTTTCTGTATAACTACTGCCCTGGTAGTGTAGTGGTTAAGAGCTATGGCTGCTAACCAAAAGGTCGGCAGTTCGAATCTACCAGGTACTCCTTGGAAACCTTTTTGGGCAGTTCTACTCTGTCCTATAGGCTTGCTATAAGTCGGAATTGACTTGACAGCAACAGGTTTTTTTTTTTTTTTTTTTCCTTCTGACAGTGAAGAGGACTTACTGATAAAGATCAGAGACCACATCCTACTGTATGGATTACACATCAACAAAAAGAAAACAAAAATCCTTACAAATGGACCAATAAACAACATCATGATAAATGGAGAAAAGGTTGAGTTATCAAGGATTTAATTTTACTTGGATCCACAATCAACACGCATGGAAGCAGCAGTCAAGAAATCAAAAGACATATTGCATTGGGCAAATCTGCTACAAAGGACCTCTTTAAACTGTTGAAAAGCAAAGATGTCACCTTGAAGACTAAGGTGCTCCTGACCCAACCCATGGTGTTTTTAATTGCCTCATATGCATGAGAAAGCTGGACGATGAATAAGGAAGACTGAAGAAGAACTGATGCCTTTGAATTGTGGTGTTGACAAAGAACATTGAATATACCATGGACTGCCAAAAGAACGAACAAGCCTGTCTTGGAAGAGGTACAACCAGAATGCTCCTTAGAGGCAAGGATGGTGAGACTACATCTCACATACTTTGGACATGTTATCAGGAGGGATCAGCTCCTGGTAAATCAGACTTGGTAAAGTAGAGGGCCAGCGAAAAAGAAGACCCTCAGCAAGATGGATTGACACAGTGGCTGCCACAATAGGCTCAAGCATAACAGCGATTGTGAGGAGGGTGCAGGACCAGGCAGTGTTTTGTTTTGTTGTACATAGGTTCGTTATAAGTTGGAACCAACTCAATAGCACCTAACAACAACAAAAACATTTTTTCCCAAACTCTGCCTTACAACTTCCAACTGCCTCAACCTCTCTGACCTTCATTTCCTCAAATCCATTTCCTGGCTCTAGTTTGTGTCCCACATCACTGCAAATGCAGTATGGAAACTGTTCTGATAGAAAGCAGAGGTAGTCACAGGGCTCACTTCATTTGTTTTCTTTATCCCAAGAATCACAGTCCAGTGCTGCTTATTGTTCGCTGCCTGAAAACAGTTGTTTCATATGTTTTGTCCAGTTTTCTGTTTACCTCAGGAGGTCAAGTCCAGTCCTTGTTACTCTCTCATGGCCAAACTGTCTTAGTCATTGTGATGATGGTTTTGTTGTGGATCTTCACATCATATATTCAGTCATATATTGTCTTACACAGTGGTGTGTTTTTTAAATTTGGAAAATCGTGTTCTTTGAAATTTTCTTGTGTCTTTACTAATTTTTTGCCCACTGTTATCTGAATTCTATAAGTCAGGAATTGGTTCTCTTGGATTAAGCCTCCAATTTTTTTTGTTTTTTTCTCCTGTTGTCTTTCTATTATTTTCTTTTACCATTTTCTTCCTCTTTATGTGAGATTTACTTTAACTTATCTTCCAATTATTTTACTAAATCTTAAATTTCTATATTTTTAATTTCCAAGAGCTTTTTCTTGTTCTCTAATTGTTTCTTTTTATATCCTTGTGCTCACTTCATAGATGTAATATTTTCTCACAAATCTCTAATGATACTAATTAAAATTTCTTTGAAGTTTTCTTTTTTTATGCATGATTTTCGTTCCCTGAGTTCTTTTATTTTGTTCATTTTCATTTTGGTCATGTCACAGTTTTTCCTTGGTGTCTCTTAAACCCTTTAGTATTCATTCATGTTTAAGAGTAAGGCACCAAAGAGCAAAAGTTCTGTGTACATGTGCTGTGCTTCTAAATTAGTGGTCCTCACTGAGGAAAACTGGGTAACCACCTGGTGTTTTTACCAAGGACCTCCTGTTATTACTGTCTTAAAGTATTTAATCTGAAGTAAAAAAACAACAAAAAAAAAACAAAAAACCTCTTCACTGGGAATCTTATCTAGCTGCGGGTTTTCTAGGTTTGAGCTGTGGAAGGGAGAAGATTTCCCTATTCACTGTGCAGACTGTCCCTCAATTCTCTTGCTTTGGAAGGAACTTCGCTTCTCTCCTCTTCAGTATTTAGAAGGAGAAGAGGAGTCAGCCAACGGCTTGGGAACTGGATGGGTAGAGAACTGGAGGGTTCTAGCTACTCCTTATATAGACTTTAACATAATCTCATTGCACCCTGCCTAGTTTCCCCTATTCCTGTGTCTTTTCAGGGCTCTGTATGGAAATATACCTTACTTCTTATAGATATCTTACAACTCCCCTTGCAGGCACTAAGGTTTGACCTTCTTCCTTTTTAAGTCTTTTTTTATTTCTCTTTCCAAATTCTACCTTCTTACATTGTGGTTGTAAGGAGCCCTGGTGGCGCAGTGGTTAAAGCACTTGGCTGCTAACTGAAAGACTGGCAGGTCAAACCCACCAGCCACTCTGTGGGAGAAAGATGTGGCAGTCTGCTTCCGTAAAGATTATAGCTTTCCAAACTGTATGGAGCAGTTCTACTCTGTCCTATAGGGTCGCTATGAGTCAGAATTAACTCGAAGGTGATGGTTATATTGTGGTATTAGATGTCTCTTAGTTTCTTAAAGATGGATGTACATTTCTCCTTACTGTTTCCTGTGTTTTTTTTTTTTTTTTTTTTAAATTGTGCTTTAGGTAAAAGTTTACAGAGCAAATTAGTTTCTCATTCAAAAATTTCAACACAAATTGTTTTCTGATGTTGGTTGCGATCCCTGCAATGTGTCAGCACTCTCTGCCTTTCCACCCCAGGTTTCTAGTGTCCTTTCGTCCATTTTTTACTGTCCTTTCCTGCCTTCTCATCTTTGCTTTTGGACAGATGTTACCCATTTGGTCTTGCATATTGATTGAACTAAGAAACACGTTCCTCACGTGTGTTGTTTATTTTACAGGCCTGTATAATATTTGGCTGAAAGGTAGACTTCGAGAATGGCTTCAGTTCTGAGTTAGCAGGGAGTCTGGGGGGGGGCCACAGTCTTGGGGATTCCCCCAGTTGTGGGTCTGGTCTTTTTTTTGTTCCTGGTGATTTTTGAGTGAAGGTAACTGAGGAGTATGTCTTTACTCTGCCATTCTGAAACCAGAAGTCTCACATTTTTACAGCAGAAAACATGGCTCACCATATTATGGATTTTTATAGTATCTTCATTTTTGTTTTCTATGAGTCGGAATCGACTCGAGGGCACTGGGTTTTGGTGTTGGATTCATTTTTGTTTAAAGCCTAAATGAGGAGATAAACTGATTTTTAATCTAATTTGGGCTTTATACTGGCTAACAGGAGATAAATATAGGCTCAGACCACCAAACATCTGGATATGATAACTAGTTTAATGCACAGGTGCTCCTGCCTACATGATGACAAGCTAAACATCTGGACACTGCACATTCTCTTCTTTAGTTTTCACAGATGTTTGATATCATGGAATAAACATAGCCAAGCAATTAAACTAACTTGTGAGTAAAGTGCTGAGGTAGTAACTTGAGGCTACTCCTGTGTGCATCCTGAACGTGACTGTAAGTGCACCTCCATTATTACGGCAGCCTCTCTGCCGATGCATGCTCCAAGAGAGACCGAGGAACTCTGCGGGCACTGATCCCGTGATTGGAACTTCTCTTCTTCATTACTGAGCGATCAGTTAAACCATCACAAGGAACTAATTTTCAACCTATAGTTTCAGAGGCCAAAGAGCTGCCTTAGAGATCTTATTAAATGTACATATTTATTCTGTATCTTGGAGCTAGGATTCTTCCCTCCCATCCCCAATTTTTAATTGTAAAAACCAGTTTCCCAACTCTACCAATATATTGAATATGCAATTCAACAAAATCCCTTTGGCCTAAAAACAGAACTGGATTGGACTATAAGACCAGATGAGTTTGTCAAATGGGTGCTCTCTGTGGGTGAAAAGATGTTTTAAAATCTAAAAGCTTGCACTGGAGTTTTTTTTTAGGCTGATTTTTTTTTTTTATTAACAATAGATACACATATAAATCTATTTCTAATTAAACTGATGTTTATTTTTAACCCATCTTTTAAGGTAGAACTCAAGTCCCACTACCTGTGGGAACACTCTCAGCCTTTCCTTTGGTGGTCCCTGCTATGCTTCATTGTTTCCTCTCTGTAATGATTTATTTCAGTTCTTGAGTAATGAAAGTGTCAAGCTGATGTAAGGGACATATCTCTTCCAGCGAATAATTGCTCAGAAGAGGTCCAGAGAAAACTAGACTAAGCCTATTTGTCCTGGGCTTATGGGTAGTGTTAAGGAGAAATGTACACAGCCCTTTGTTCTTAAAGTGTATTCAATGTGCCAGACCCCACTAGAAGCTCACTTATTTCCTGCTAGTACACCCACCTGACTGAAAGAAGCCATGTTGGTTCTTTAAGGGGACACGATAGTGTTCATTAGAACAAGGCAGAGAACCCTTAGAGTGGAAGCAGGGCTCATCCTGGGAGAATGCAGTACCCCACAACCTAATAGTCTTACACTTTAGGAAGCTCTTTCTCGCCATTTAGCTGCAGAGATGCACAGAAGGGGCTAAGACGAGCCTTTGCCACAGGCAGAGTGTGGTTGTTAGGAGCTGTAGAGTTGGTTCCGAATTACAGCGACCCTATGTACAACAGAGCAGTCCTGCACCATTCTCACAATTGTTGCTATGTTTGAGCCCATTGTTACAGCCACTGTGACAATCCATGTCCTTGAGGGTCTTCTCCTTTTTGCTGACCCCCTACACATTTCAAAGAGGTCTTTGCAGCATGTTTGCCCAATGTAATACATCCTTTGATTTTTTGACTGCTACTTCATGGGTGTTGATTGTGAATCCAAGTAAAATGAAATCCCTGACAACTTCAATATTTTCTTTGTTTCTCACTGATATTGCTTATTGGTCCAGTTGTGAGGATTTTTTCTTTTTTATGTTGAGGTATAATCTGTACTGAAGGATGTAGTCTTTGATCTTCATCAGTAAGTGCTTTCAGCAAGCAAGGTTGTGTCATTTGCATATCACATGTTGTTAATGAGTCTTCCTCTAATCCTGATGCCCCTTTCTTCTTCATATAGTCCAGCTTCTCAGATTATTTGTTCAGCATACAGATTGAATAAATATGGTGAAAGGATACAACCCTGATGCCCACCTTTCCTGATTTTAAACTATGCAGTATTCCCTTGTTCTGTTTAAACAACTGCTTCTTGGTCTAAGTACAGGTTCTGCATGAGCACAACTAAGTGTTCTGGAATTCCCATTCTTTGCAATGTTATCCATAACTTGTTATAATCCACACAGTTGAATGTCTTTGCACAGTCAGTAAAACACAAGTAAACATCTTTCTGGTATTCTTTTCTTTCAGCTGAGGTCCATCTGACATCAGCCATGGTATCCCTCGTTTATGCCTTCTTTTGACTCTGGCTTGAATTTCCGGTAGTTCCTTGCCAGTAACTGCTGCAACCATTTTTGAATTACTTTCAGCAAAACTTTACTTACATGTGAAATTAATGATATTGTTCAATAATTTCTACATTTCATTGGATCACCTTTCTTTGGAATGGGCACAAATATGGCTCTCTTCCACTTGGTTGACCAAGTAGCTCTCTTCCAAATTTTTTGGCGTAGGCAAGTGAGTGCTTCCAAGGTTGCATCTGTTTGTTGTAACATCTCATTTGGTATTCTGTCAATTCCTGGAGCCTTGCTTTTCACCAATGCCTTCAGTGCAGCTTGGACTTCTTCCTTAAATACATCGGTTCTTGATCATATGCTTCCTCCTGACATGGTTGAACGTCGACCAATTCTTTTTGGTATGATGACTCTGTGTATGCCTTCCATCTTCTTTTGATGCTTCCTGAGTCGTTCAATATTTTGCCCATAGAAACTTTCAATATTTCAATTTGAGGGTTGAATTTTCTCTTCAGTTCTTTCAGCTTGAGGAATGCCGAGCATGTTCTTCCTTGTTGGTTTTCTAACTCCAGGTCTTTGCACATTTTATTATAATATTTTGCTTTGACTTCTGGAGCTGCCCTTTGAAATCTTCTGTTCAGCTCTTTTACTTCATCTTTTCTTCCATTTGCTTTAGCTACTCTACATTCAAGAGCAAGTTTCAGAATCTCTTCTGACAGCCATTTTGGTCCTTTTCTTTCTTTCTTGTCTTTTTAATGGCTTTTTGCTTTCTTCATTTATGATGTCGTTGTCGTCTCACAAGTCATCACAACAGGCAGAGTAGGCAGATGCATAAGGAACCGAAACGCCTTGCCTGCTTAAAAGTCTCCACCATGGGTGTTTGGCTTTTGGTTAAAGAACTCTTGCCAGAGGCTTCTAAAGTGATGTAAATGGAGTGTAAAGTCAAGAAATATTTACTTATAATTAATTAACCAGTGCAGTTCAAACACACACACACATCCACACACTACCCAATAAATTAAAATAGAAATCAGAAATTAAAGCAATTTAAATTTTTCTCTTTAATCTTTTCTATATCTCCAAATTTTCATTTTGTTTTAAAATTATCATTTTCCCTCTCTCAATACAAAGATTAGCAAGGAAAAATTAATAACTCCCCCATCCTCATGGTGACCAATGTTAATAGCTTGGTTTGCATATCATTATTCTTTCTAATTCAAACTTTTTTTTTGCATTGTTTTTGCAAAAATGAGATCAAAGGATGCATCTCGATTTTCATTTTTTACAATACGTCTCAGTCCTCTCCCTACAGAACATCAACAGATTTTCTTGAATTCTTTATTTTTTCTTGGTGCCTAACATCCTGCAGACTGGATCAACCATAGCTTATACAAATCATTTAGTTATTGACTCAAGTTCTTTCCAATTTTGTCTCCATAAATATGTCTGTATTGTTCTAATGTTCTGCTATAATCATGTATTACTTATGTTAGAAAAAATGTTTAAAATATAAAGCAGAGAAAGATAATTATACTATAAAGTGAAAACACAGATGCTGAATGAACAGGAGCGGGGCCCTATACCATCTTCTGTCTTGAAATAGTCTCTATTCATTCCAGGCCCTGTCTCCCAGTGCAGACTGTGCATGCCTTCATATGGGCAACCAGACCCCTTTCTTCCTCATCTCCTCCAAAGTGCTGAGCACAGCTCTGTTAAGGGTTGGTAGTCCCAGGCCCACACAACCCACTGTGCTCTAATAGTTTCTTTAGAAAACAGTTGTTTAGACCTCAGATTGCATTTACAATATATACAGTGTTGTAAAATGATGTGTTCCTCGGCCAACCCACAAACTATTATTTTAACTCACAGTTTCTTATTATTTCTGTGGTGTCTTAGGCTGAGTTCTCCAGAGAAACAAACCAGTAAAACCTATATCTAGAGGGCGATCTATATCGAGGAAATAGCTCACGAGGTTGTAGAGGCTGGGATGTCCCAAGTCCGTGGGTAAGGATAGATGCTCCTCCTGATTCACTTAACCGCTGGGGGCTGACAAACCCAAGATTGGCAGTTCAGAGAACAGGGCTCTTGCTGACAGGCTGTGAAAGTCTATAAATCCCAATATTGGCAGGTGAGACCACAGGTAAGCTGCTAGCTCAAGTCCTGAGAATTGGAACAAGGGCCAGCTGCAGAATCCAGAGAGAGCAAAATCCCACAAGCCTTGCCAGAACATCCGCTTATATTCGGATACAGGCCACACACCCAAGGAAACTCCATTTCAACTGATTGGCTACTCAAAGCAGATCCCATTATGGAGGTGATCACATTATATGATTGCCAGACTGCTGAGAACCGTGGCCTAGCCAAGTTGACACACAACCTGAACCATCACAGGTGGAAAACTCTTCTGAATTCCAAACAGGAATTTGGATGCAGTGAACTCTGCCCTACTGTTAGAGAGGACAGAGACACAAAGTTACAGACAGACGGACAGACAGGAAGAGAGAAAGAGAGTTCCTTTCCCTCACTGCCCCAAATGAGAGATGTTCTTCTCTCCCCTTCTGCTAATCTGGTTGGATGTGGAAACTGAGCAAGAAAAAGTGCCACTATGATGACTAAATATGAAGGTGCCAGAAAGAAGGCAAAAAGAACAAATTTAACATAAAAGTTTGAATATTTTTCTTAAAAGTCCTCATTCATGTTTGAGATCTAAGAATTTGAATTTGATTGCCAAGAATATTGTAACATGCATCTGCATATAAAGGATGTAAAACATCACAATTAGAAAAAATTCTTTATTTGTTATAGATTGCTTTGAATTCTTAATCTTTTTCAAATAGCATATTTAAAACATGTGAATCCAAGAAAAATAGTATTATTTAAATATGAATAATGATCATGGGGCATATCACTTATTAATAGCTATTGATCAGTACACAACATTAATTTATAAGTTATTTTCATACTTTGGGAGCACTGAGTCCCAGAAAGTTTGTTTTTCATGGTGTCCGTTCCTTTAAAGAGTCAATATATGAAATGCTAACCTAAAAGCAAAAACGCTTTTTAAAAATGAGTCTTTTGATAAAATAAAAGACTAGGAGAAACTCTATAGCATTTGAAGGAAAAATTATCTATGTAACTTGGGTGTTTTTTTTTTTTTTTTTGGCTTTTTTATGTAACTTGAAAGCTACATAGGTTTAAAAAATCAAAGTGTAATATATCTTGGATATGCTAAACAGCACTTTCTTTTTTGAAGCACTGTGAGAAAACTAGTTAAAAGTTATATGTAATTTATATCAAAATCATAAGCATATCCAGAAATAAATTTCTGAAATCACTTATAAAAATATTCTTTAAAATTTTGTATCAGTAGAAAAAAAAAATTACCCATAGTTCCATCACTCAAAGACAACCACTGCTGATGTTTTGACGTGTTTCTTTTTGGTCTTATCTCTATGAATATCTTTGTTGTGGTCATACTGTACATAGAAAACTATGTTTCCCTTTTGCCCTCGATGTGTAACATACATGTTTCCCATTACCATACTTAAGTTCATAATAAGCAAAACTATCAACTAATCGAAACGTCTGTATGTGGTACAATACTTAGCATTGTGAGAGATGGTAGGGTGGGAGATAATGTTCACCCAGTTTCTCAACAAGGGAAAAAGGTTACCTGTCAGGAGGTGCCATAGAAGCCTACCAATCACGGACACTGTGAAACAAGTGGTCATGGACCTGTTGGGTCTGTACCAATGAAAAGATAAAAAGTCTTCATCAAGGTATGAAGGGAAAATAATGAAACACGGAGTCAATTTGAGCATAACTACACTGATGATGAAACTATGATATTGGTGTCCACATACGGTCAGCTCTGCCTGGCTACCCAGTGAGAGCTTGTTTAATTATGTTGACTCTTGCACAGCCTTAGGTTGCTTGGTGTGTACATTTCTTTCTCTCCTTCAATCTTATGGTTTTTCTTTTTTTTTTTCCTCAAGGCCAACATTCTTTATTAATTGAGCTAAACTGTTGTTTTGTTTATAGATGACTTCATGGGATAGTTTTGCACAATAGATTTGGGAACTCCCCCGTCTCAATGGATCCAAAATGTCTCCATTTAATTTTTCAGTCATCGTTGGTTGTATTTTCTTTCTTGTTAACTCTAATTATCAGGAAATGAAGTAACAATAACAAGTCTCCATTACTGGCTTTGATCTTTTTCCATTTCTTTAAGCAATATAATGTTTTTCCCAAATGAAATCTTACTCAGAAACTCAATGCATAAAACAGACGAAAGTGGAGCTTCTTTGGTTGTCTAGGGAGTAGCAGTGCCGGAAACCAGGATCCATAGCTTGAGGTTGAGAAAATGTGTAATGGACTGTGTAAGCCAATTATTTACTTTCGAATTACAAAACATCAAAGGCAAACCATTAAGTTTTACTTCTGTGGAACGAAAATTCTGTTCTGTGGAAACTATCACACAAGGCGTTTCTAATGAAAGAAGAATCAAGAAAATGTTTAGGAATCAAAAACGTGAAATACACTTGAAACCAGAATAATATTGTAATGAATATTGGTGTTGTGGTGACACAACCTCTGATAAATTATCACTGTTCGTTCAAAACAGACTGAGGGAAATAGTGTGTGCCTGGAATCTACAGCTGGAAATTTCTTCTTCTTCTTCTTTTTTGGCTATAAAGACCTGAATTTACTTCATTCATTTATGGAGATGGAAATTAGAGAAAAAGTTAAGGGGAATAAATATTTTTTGAATTGAGTTCAAAATGGAATAAAAAAGACTGAACCATTTTAGGACATCATAAATTCAATTCCTCATTTGTCCTCAGTAAATTCATCCTGCCAGGAACTGAGGGCAAAGAAGCAACAATTGTAAATTCCTCTAAGCAATCAGCAAGTTAATAAGTAACTCTTGTATTTCACTGATGTCGGAGTCAAACAGAATCAACCTAAATAATGGTAAAAAAAAACAAACAACAAACTTACTGGAGCATAGACGATTTTATAGTATGCTCTTTTAAAACCACAGGGAGATCCTGTTTAGAACCCTTCAACGTCGTCATTGCTCTGGGAGTGAGATTCAGGTTTCTTGATGTGGCCGCTGCCCACTTGTCCATCCACTGATACCTTATGTCCTCCTTACCTCACTCACCACCCTGAAGTCACCCTCATCTTCAGTCAGTTCCCAGAATATTCCAGACTCTTGTATCTTAGGGCTCTGTCCCACTTTTTCTTCTGCCCGGGAACTTTATCACACAATTAGAAGGAAACTGGGTGGTGCAAGCAGTTTGCAACTGGCAGCTAATCCAAAGGTTGGCAGTTCAAACCTACCCAGTGGCTCCGTGGAAAAAAGGCCTGGTGAACTGCTTCCATAAAGATTACAGCCAAGAGTACAGTCATTCTACCCCGTAATGCATGGGGTTGCCATGAGTCAGGGGTCAACTTGACGGCAGCTAAAACAACATCCTTTAAATCTTGGCTTAAATGTCATTTCCTCAGAGGCACCTCCCTTGACCACCTATACACCCCAGTATTTTCTATCAAAGCATCTGTTTACGTCCTTCATAGCACTAAAACAAACCTGTAATGATTTTATTGGTTTGTTTGTTTATTTAACTGTGGACATCACCCTCACTACAGCATAAGCTCCCTGAGGTCTGTTGTTCACACAGCTCAAGAGTATGTGGAGTCTGGTGGCTGGTCCATGACCCTGGTGGGACATGTGGCAGAGATGCAGCCAGGGCTAAGGAAGCAGTGCTAAAAGCTCTATCTACGCACTGTCATGCTCATGGATTTAGCGGAGATGAAGTTTTTTGAGGAAGAATTTAAAAATACTATCAATTTTCCCAACATGAATTACAGATTCAACATGATCCCATTTTCCCAATATGAATTATAGATTTGACATAATCCCAATGAAAAATTTGGCAAGTTATTTTGTGGATATGACATGCTCATCCTAAAACTTATATTGAAAGGGAAAAGACTCAGAATAGCCAACATAATGCTGTAGAACAAAGCTGGAGGACTGACTCTATCCGATTTCAAGACTATGAAGCTACAGTTATCAAGGCAGCGTGGTATTTGTGAAAGAACAACCAGATTAGTGGAACAGAAAAGGGAATCCAGAAATAAACCCAAACCAATGTACTCAACTGATCTTTGACAAAAGAACAAGGGCAATTCAATGGAGAAAGGATAGTCTTTTTAAGAACGAGTCTCGAAATAACTAACATCCACATGCAAAAAAATGAATCTAGAGACATACCACAAGGATGGCAAGACCACGTCTCACATGCTTTGGACATGTTATCAGGAGGGATCAGCATGATGTCCCTGGAGAAGGACATCATGCTCGGTAAAGCAAAGCGTCATCAAAAAAGAGGAAGACCCTCAACAAGGTGGATTGACAGAGTGGCTAGAACAATGGACTCAGGCATAACAATGATTGTGAGAGTGGCGCGGGACTGGGCAGTGTTTTGATGTGTTGTACATGGGGTGGATGTGAGTTGGAACCGACTTGACGGCACCTAACAACAACAGACACATACCACACATCTTTCACAAAAATTAACTCAAAGTGGACCATAGACCTAAATGTTAAACACAAAATTTATTCTCTCACAGTCTAGTGGGCTGCAAGTCCAAATTCAGAGTGACAACTCTAGGGGAAGGCTTTCTGTCTCTGTTGGCTCTAGGGGAAGGGCCTTGTCATCAACCTTCCCCTCGTCTAGGAGCTTCTCAGCACAGGAACCCCGGATCCAAAGGATGCACTCTGCTCTCTGTGCTGCTTTCTTGGTGGCATAAAGTCCCCATGTCTCTCTGCTCGCTTCTCTTTTTTATATCTCAAGAAAGATTTGACTTAAGACACAACGTCATCTCGTAGATTGAGTCCTGCCTTGTTAACATAACTCCCGATAATCCCACCTCATTAACATCATAGAGGTAGGATTTATAACACACAGGAAAATCACATCAGGTGACAAAAAGGTGGGTGATCACACAATACTGGGAATCATGGTGACACATAATTTTTGGGGACACAATTCGATCCATGACAATATACAAAGAACTCTTAAAATTCAACAATAAGAAAGCAAACAACCCAATTAAAAATGGGCAAAAAATATGAACAGATACCTCACCAAAGACATTCAGATGGGAAATAAGTGTGTGAAAAGATGCTCAACATCGTATGTCATTAATCCCCCCACACAACTCACACCAGTTATATGTCAGTAGGGAATTGCAAGTTGAAATAACAATGATACAACTACACAGCTATTAAAATGGCTGAAGTACAACACATTGACAACAATAAATATTGGTGAAACGTGGACCAAAATGGTACAGCCACTTGGAAGACAGTCTAGCAACTTCTCACAAAGCTAAACTTTACCATAAAACCAAACCAAACCTGTTGCTCTGGAGTCAATTTGGACTTGTAATGACCCTATAGGACAGAGTAGGGCTGCCCCACAGGGCTTCCAAGGAGCAGCTGGTGGATTACATCTGCCCACTTTTGGTTAGCAGTTGAGCTCTCAGCCGCTGTGCCGCTAGGGCTGCAAAGCTGACCACATGATCTAGCAATTGTGCTCCTATGTATTTACCCAAATGAGTTAAAAACTTAGGTCCACACAAAAACCTGGGGACACGAATGTATATAGCAGCTTTATTCATAATTTTCAAAAAACTGGAAAGCAACCAAGATGTCCTTTATTAGGTGAACGGATAAACAAACTGGAGGACATCTATACGATGGAATATTTTTCAGTGATAAAAAAGAAATGAGATACCAAGCTATGAAAAGACATGGCGGGACCTTACCTGCACATTGCTAAGTGGAAGAAACCAGCCCTGGTTTATACACTGTATGATTCCAATTACATGACAATCTGGAAAAGACAAAACTACAGAGACAGTCAAAAAATCAGTGGTTGCTAGAGGATGGGGAGGGAGGCAATGGACAGCTGGAGCACAGGGCATTTCAAGGGCACTGCAACGATTTTGCATGATTCTGTAATTGTACATATATAACATTATGCATTTGTCAAAACACCTAATGTAAACTACAGACTTCAGTTAACAATCATGTATCAACGTTGGTCCATCAACTGTAACAAAGGTACCACACTAACGCCCGATGTTAGTAACAGGAGAAGCTGTGTGAGGGAGTAGGAGTGTATATGGGAACTTTCTGCACTTTTTGCACAATTTTTCTGTAAACCTAAATGGATCTAAAAATAAATTATGTTAAAAATATAAAAAATATTCTCAATTCTGTATTTTATGACTCTTTCTGTCTTTTTTATTGGCAAATCTCCAGACATTTTCAAATCAAATCAGAGTGTATCATTCAAAATACCATGAAGGCCGGGGAGAATGAGGACAGAGTGCACATGATTAAGCTCCATTCATATGACTAAGGTCACAGAGAATGGCAAAACTGTAGCAAAAAATTCTTCAAATGTCTAGGTGACCAGCAAGTCAAATGGCTTGCTGAATATTGGTTACAAATTTGAAACTTATTTCTTGTTCAAAGTATCTTTAATACTCCCGAATATTACAACAGTTCTTTCTAAAAAACTTCAGGGCAAAGCTATAGACATTTTTCCCCTTTGTCTTCAAAAGTAAAAGCAATACTTTATAGCTTACCACCTCAGAGAAATAATAAATATTTCAAAGCCATTTGAGGTAGAACAGAGAAGCTATGCCAAAAAATAATCTACAAAGTTTTCAAAATTGAAAGCCTTCCCTTTGGACAAGAAAAAACTGACCACACAAACAAAAAATCATGGCAATTTCGGAGAGTATGTTTTCCCCTAATCAGAAGAAGAGTACGAAATTAATATTTACTACCAAGGATTTGGAAAACCTGGTGGCATACTGGTTAAGTGCCATGGCTGCTAACCAAAATGTTGGCAGTTTCAATCTACTGGGTGCTCCTTGGAAACTCTACGGGGCAGTTCTACTCTGCCCTATATGGTCGCTATGGGTCGGAATCGATTTGATGGCAATGTTCTTTTTTTTTTTTTTTTTTTAACCGAGGATTGGGTAATATATTACTAAATTTAATTTCATGATTTTTAGGGAAATAATTACAATAAAATGAGACACTAGTAAAATAGAAGAAACCATGACGTGAGGTAACGGTCAAAAATGCTCAAACACTTCTCCAACTCGAGGGCTGTGATACTCGAACTTTGACTGAAGACTTTTTTAGCTTCATTACAGTTCTCTTACGATTTGTGGTTGTGATTCATGCAGTCCGTTGGTGGCACAAATGATTAAGTGCTTGATTGCTGAAAGATTGGTGGTTCAGACTTACCCAGAAGCTGCTTGGAAGACAGGCCTGGCAATCTGCTTCTGAAAGGCCACAGCCTTGAAAACCCTGTGGAGCAGTTCTACTCCGCATGCACGGGGTCACCCTGAGTCGAAATCAACTCGACGGCAACCATGTGTCTCTGTTACCTCAAATCCAACTTGGCTGTGTGTTTAGTTAACTTGGACTTCATAAGAATAGTCTTCCTATGCCGGAACTATTGTCTACAGCTTTGTTTTGGCCAACTGCTCTGGCAAGTATAGAATGTTCATTCTCCACGATTCTGTAATCTTCTCAGTGGCCAGGGCAGTGGTCCCAGTGATACTGTGAAGAAAACTGGGGCTTCAGCCGACAGGCAGATGACGGATTTAATCATAGCTGTAAATATTTACACTTTGTCTTTTGTGTTCATAACTTCAATGTACAGTTGTGAAAGCTTTGGTTATAGGTAGAGGGTGATACAATGGAGAGTAACACGCCAATCGACTAGAACGTAAGGAAGCTCCTTGCAAGGCAGAGGTGTTCCTCAGTGTGGAGAAAAGTTCCTGGCAGACAACAAGCACTCAACAAATGTTACTTGAATTATTATTATTTTATAAAGCTATTCTCATTTGCTAAGGAAAAAAAAAAATTCAAATGGGCTAACTTTGAATTTTTCTGTAAATTTCTTCCTGAACTCCATGAGTTAAGGTGCCCGCATGGAGAGGTCTTTCACCACCATGTCCAAGTAATCACTGTCCTTACCCAGGCCCCCAGAAAACAAATCAGTCCTGATGTGCCTAGGTAGATCTTCTTTTAGGATGTTCTGTTCCACAGGTGAAGGATAAACATGCCTCATACCCACGAGATCACTCTAGTTTCATTACAGAAGATTGCTCAACATCTGTTTACATATTTGACTCAAGTGTTTGGTCAGATTTCCTTGATAAAAATGAAGGTTACTTTTTCCACAGACTTGACCAGCTTTCCACAGAGATTTACAACTATATGCATCTCATTCAAGGGCTGAGAACAACTTCTTGACTATGTTTGTCAGTACCATGTGGTTGTTTCAGGTCATATTTTCATTTTTGGTCTGCAGTAACATGTCATCAAGGGCATAAGAATAGAATAAGATTCATCCTGTGTTTTTTGAGTTTAGGGGCCTGAAAAATTGGAAATAATACTTACGCCTTAGGGGTATGCCTAGTGGTTCAGGAAAGTGGGGAGTCTGTGATGCCTCCCAGCTTCCTGTCTAGTCAGCAAAGTGAAAAATACAAGGTTGTGGGGAAAGATGTTATGAGCTTAGTTTTGTTGTTAGCTGCTGTCAGCTTGGCCTCTGACTCACTGTGACCACATGCACAATGAAATGCTGCCCCGTCCTATGCCACCCTCATGATTGCTGGCGGGTCAGACTACTAAGACCCATAGGACTTTCACTGGCTAATTTTTGGAATTAGACCGTCATGCTTTTCTCCGGAAGCCCCATGAAAACCTGTTCAGCATCACAGCAACGTGCAAAGCTGTGGTGGTGGCTGTGCATCGGCTTGGAATCGAACCCGGGTCCCCCGTGTGGAAGACGAGCATTATACCACTAATGCTCGTACCCAAGGACCATCTGTGAAACAATGTGTCTAGAGCTCAGGAGTTACCGATTTTGGAGTCATCACCAAATAGTGAAATTTAAGCTTTGGGGGTGGATGAAAGCACCCAGAGAGAAAACATGAAGAATGAGACAGTACATTTAAGGGCCAGGCAGCAGAAGAGCAGCGAGTCAAGACGCGGCCAGGAGAGACAGGTGTCACACAGATAGGATGTAAGATGGGCGTGATTGACCAGCATCATTAAACGGTGCAGAGACTGAGTAATGCAGGACCAGAAACGGTCCTTTAGAAACAACAGTGGCAGGAAATACATTAAAATATTAACAGATCTATTCCCGAGTGGTGAGATTTCTTACGGCTTTATTTCCTTCTTTCAACTTTTCTGTGGGTCCCAAATTCTGTACAACAAATTATTTTTATATTAAAAAATTATTAAATATAAAATAAATGCTCTGATAAAGTCTTAAAAAGTCATGAGAGCTTGAAGAGGAGCAAGTAATTATTAACTCAGAAGAATTTGAGTGTCTATGTGATGACACCTTGCTACGATAGAACAACGAACAAGAGGGTGGCTCCGTTGTTTCACAAAAAGGAACGGCAGTGGGTTTGGCAAGGCAGGACTGCAGTATTCCTGGGGTGCAGTGGCAGAGGAGGCCAGAAAAGGAGTGTGGTGTCGGATTACAGGGGACTTTATATGTCTTGTCAAATAATATGGATTTTACACTAAAGGCTACAGAGAGGTTTTTGAGGGGCAGAGTTAGGATTGGAATGGCCCTTTCCTTAATGTTAACTTTACATTTAACTTGGATAATAGTGTGGATGCTATTATCCTATCCAACAGACTGGAGGGTTGGAGTTAGAGACAGGGAGCACAGCTACCAGGCAACCGCAATATCAGTGAATGAAGGCAGTGCAGTGAGGATGGACAGAGGGCCAGGCCCAGCGATATTTGGTAGTAGCATCAACCGGTCAAGAGGATACGACTGATGGGAAAGGAAGACATCAAGGATGTCTGATGTTGTTAGCTGTGGTCAAGTTGGCTCTGACTTATGGTGACCTTATCCACAACAGAATGAAACGTTGCCTCACCAACGCTGGCATGTTTGAGTCCATTGTGTAGTTGTGCCAATCTGTCTCCCTGAGGGTCTCCCTCGCCCTTGCTGTCCCTCTACTTCACCACACATGATTGCTCCTATGGCATACCCACAGCAGTGCTCTGTTGTGATTCACAGGGGTTTCATTGGCTACGTTTTGGAAGCAGATAGTCAGGGCTTTCTTCCTTGTCTGTCTTAGTCTGGAAGCTCCGCTAAAATCTGTCCACCACATGTAACCCTGCTGGTATTTGAAATGCTGCTGGCATAGCTCCCAGCATCACAGCAACACGCGGCCACCACAGTACCACACACTGACAGATGGGTGGTGGCAGGGATGTCTGCTGGGTTTTTCGTTTGAGCCCCTGGTAGGCAGAGGCGGCAATTATCCTATGGAGTTTGTTTACAGTTACTCTAACTGCCTGTTACATGAACTAAGAAAGTGAATGGACATGTAAGGTATTATTTCTAAGAGAGAATTAGGAATAACATGTGCATGTGAGATCTATTTCTGAGACCACTGTCACAAACGGAATCCTAAACCCTGAGCTCTCTCCTCACCACGCACGCATATTTAATTTGGATAATTTTCCTTATCCAGTCCACAGAATTCAATATTCCGTGACAAAGAGAGGTAGGTGCTGGGAGTTGTTTTTAAGAAAATGCTTACATATAAATAGGTATGGTGGAGTCCCAGGAAAGGACGCTCTCTGCTGGGTAGAGAAGTTTGGATAATGGGCGATGAAACGCTATGTGGGAAGAAGTAAAACTAGACAAGAGTATACTTTTAAAGAAGGGGCCAGAAAGGGATAGGTAGTGAGTTGTATTAGTTTGAGCTAACACCCCGGGAGGATGACAGGTGCTATCCCTTGTTTAACCCCACTTATGCCATGGAAAACAGAGATCTTAGGCTGAGCAAAACTGACAAGATGCTCAGCTAGTAAGTTAAAACCAGTTGCCTCAGGTCAATTTTGACTCATGGCGACCTCATATATTTCAGAATAGAACTACGTTCCATAGAATTTTCATTGGCTGTGATCTTTTGGAGGTAGATGGCCAGGCCTTTCTTCCGAGGCGCCACTGGGTGGATTCAAACAGCCAGCCTTTAGGTCAGTAGCCTAGCACTTAACCATCTGTGCAACCCAGGGATTCTTGCTAGTTAAGGAGGCCAAGTCTGAGACAGGCTGGAAGCAGTCCTACAGTATACACCCTCTCTTGGATCAGCAACGACCAAGACGTCTCTAAGTCCGAAGTAACTCACATCCTTGCCCACCTCATCTTGCAGGAACAACTTCTGCTGAGCAGGCGATAACTGGTTCTGGAGCGCGCTGCTGCTGACTTACTCGGGGAGGCCTTCCTTATCGTCCAGCCCCCGAAGGAGTGCCAGGTGGTGCCAGTTATGGCAGATGCACCTCAGATGGTTACACCCTCAACCACTGAAGGGGGTTCTAGTAAGGTTACGGGCACCAGTCCCTTGCCCTAGTTCTTGCATTAATATCTAGGTAATGCTGTCTTTTCAGTGAGTTGTCTCTTTTAGTCCCTTGAGGCGGGCAGTTTTAAAGCGTGCATTTTTACTCACCCTGAAAAAAGAGGTTCTAACCCTGGTGGCAGAAACCCTGGTGGTGCAGTGGTTAAGTGCTACAGCTGCTAACCAAAAGGTTGGCAGTTCTAATCCACCAGGCGCTGCTTGGAAACTCTGTGGGGCAGTTCTACTCTGTCTATAGGGTCGCTATGAGTCGGAATCAACTCAGGGCCAACAGGTTCGGTTTTGGTTACACCACTTACACCCGCCCTCCCAACTTGATGGCTAAAACCCCTTTTCTTCCCTGAAGGCTCTCTCTTCCCCAAGCGTCAGGTCACCCTTAGGACGGAGTCAGTCAGGTCCCTGCTTTCCTCCGCGGCTGCCACCAGATTCTGGCCAGATCCCAAGCTTGCGCCCAGCCACGCCTGGAGCCTCAGTGGAGCGTTCGTGCCGCGAGCGTGAGCGCCCTGGTGTGCAAGCCACGGCCTCCAGAGCAGCCGCTTGTTGCTCCTGCCGCCACGACGTGGGGAAGTGAAAATGAAATTGACTTTTCCGAGAAATAATGAAAGCGGCGCTGTCTGCCAATGAACGGCGGCGGCGAACTTCCGCACCCCGGCCGCGGCGGGCGCGCTCCCCGGCCCCCACCGCCGGCTGCACCAGCTGGAAACAAACAGGGGAGGAAGGGCGGCGGGAGGCGGGCCGAGCAGGGCGGGGGCGGGAGGGGCGCCGGCCGCGGCGCTTCGCAGTTTCCTCTCCTTGTTTTGCTTTCGTTCTGGACTGTTCTCAGGCGAGCCGGGGATAACTTTTAGTTTTGCTCCTGCGATTATTCAACTGACGGGCTTTCATTTCCATTTCACACACCCTAGCAACACTTAAACCCTGCGGAATTGTATTGGTAGCGTGAAAAAGCACACTGAGAGGTAACATTTTTCAAATATAGTTGTGACTGCGTGTGTGTTTTGCTGGGGGGCTTGCCGACGAGGACCAGGGGGCTGTGTGCTCGTGCGTCCTGCTGGCGCGACACGGCGCTGGTTTTGTAGACGGAAATGCCGGGATTCATAAACACCGACGCCGGCTTCTGGGGGAGCAGTCGGCGCAGTTATGGATCGAGCGTCGGGTTTTAGGGGAAGCAGGTTCTGCGGCTGTTGCTGCCGCTCCTGGGGCTGCTGAGGCTGCGAGGAGGAGGAGGAGGAAGAGGTGTGAAGGGAGGAGGAGGAGGAGGTTGGTAGAGGTTTAATTTCACTTTTGGATTTGCAGTTGTGGAGAGGTGGCTCCATGGACACAGACCTGGGCTGTGGGCTCTGCGCCCCGGGTGCCGTGTGTGCCGGTCCCAGTCCGCTGGAGTCGGGCCTCCCTTGGAAACAATTATGTCGTGTGTGTTTACAGCGCCGCCGCCCCCAGAGCCCGGGGAGGGGAGCAGGTCCAGCTCCGCGCCGGCGGCGGCGCCCCTCGCTGGGCAGCCTCGAGCGTCCATGAGCAGGAAGCCGCCGCTCGCCGGGCTGCCCGCGCCCCGGCCGGGACGGGCGCCGCTCGCCGGGGCCAAAGGCAACTCGGCGGGGCCCCGCGGGGCCCGGGGCTCGCCCGGCCTCCGGGCTCAGCCAGGGGCCCGCAGGCGCCGGGTGCCAGCGCGCAGAGCCGGCCGGGCGGGCTCGGAGCCGGGCCTGGCCAGCGCGCCCGGCTTCCTGGGGGCTGGGCCGCCGCCGCTCGGGAGGCGACGCGGCGTCCTCCTTCCCGCCGCCCGCGCCGGCCTGGCCCGGGGCCTGGGTCGCTGCGCTTGTCCGGGCGCGCGCGGGGCTGGGGCGGCTCGTCCCTGGAGGGCGCCACCCTGAGCCGTCACCTGCCCGGCCGCGGCCTAGCGCCGGCGCCTCGGGTCCCCGCAGGCGCCCCTGGGCCGGCCTCCCGCGCTGGGCCTGACCCGCCTCGGCTACGGAGCGGGCGAGGTGGGGGCGGGGAGCCCGGGGACCGAGCGGCGCCTGGGGGTCGTGGGCGCGGGCGGCGCCTGGGGGTCGTGGGCGCGGGGGGCGCCTGGGGGTCCTGGGCGCGGCGGGCGCCTGGGGGTCGTGGGCGCGGGGGGCGCCTGGGGGTCGTGGGCGCGGGGGGCGCCTGGGGGTCCTGGGCGCGGGGGGCGCCTGGGGATTCTGGGCGCGGGCGGCCCGTGGGGGTCCTGGGCGCGGGCGGCCAGGGTGGGAGTGAGTCCCCGCCCCGCACCCTCGGACCCGGCCCTGGGCTCCGGGTGACATTCGCCCGGCGGCTGAACATGGCTGGTGGCCGCCACTTCCTTTCCGCCTCGCGGGCCTGGCTCCCCAGCGATGCCGGCCGCGGCCGACCGCGGCGCCCGTCCGCCTGCCTCGCTCCTGGGGCACGGCCTGGGGCCCAGCAGCCGCGGGGGCTGGGAAGCCTCTCCGAGTTCTCATAGTTTCAGATGCCAGCTCGGCTCCCTCGGCCGCACACGCCGGCGTCTGTCCTTGGCCCCGGAGCTCGATGCGTTTGCCAGCCTGGGCCCCTGTGCCGAGCCGGCCAGAGGGACAGTGATGGGGCACCAGACCCGGCGCCCGGGTCAGTTGGGTAGACGGGACCCTTTGTGATCAGCTGTAAATGGGGACTCCTGGGACTGGCAGTCGAGATTGTCACATACTGGGGGGTGGTTAAGAGCTGGGCTGCTAACCGAAAGGTCTGCAGTTCGAATCCACCAGCCGCTCCTGGAAAACCCTGTGGGGCAGTTCTACTCCTTCCTGTAGAGTTGCAATGAGTTGGAATCGACTCGTTGGCAGCGAGTTTAGGGGGTGGTTTAAACCCGTAGTGTTTGAAACGTGGGGGCATTTTAACTGCTCCTCTGTCCTCCGCAGCCTTCTCCGGCAGTATGAGCAGTGGGTGTACGCCTTGCCCTTGGTTATGGAATAAGAAAATGTGGAGGCTTTCTAAATGGGAAAAAGTGACCATGACATTTGCTTTCTGCTACTGGCCTCCCTGTTGCTGTGACTCCATCTGCTTTTGATGAATGGCTAGGAGGGTGGAGGATAGTTACATTTCCTGTTGTGGATTTTTAGGAATCAGCAAGGTTGTTGTCAAGCGTATAGTCGTTCATGGGTTTTCGGACTGCCTGTGAATACCGTTGGAGCCTAGCAGCCTGCACTTTTTGGTGCTTAAGTGCAGGTGCAGAGAGGAGTCTGGTGACAGACGGAGCAGGGAGAGTGGATGGCCTTGATGCTAGACAGATGCTGCTTCCTTAGCAGGACCTGGCGGGCGGGGGGAATCCCTGCTTAATTTTGTCTCCCACACTGATCCAGCATTATCTGATTTTCCAGAAGCCCCATCTTTTTTTTTTTTTTGCGGGAGGGAAGAAAACTAAGAATTCCTAGAAAAACTTACGTTTTCTAAGGAAACTTCAGCAGAAAGAATATTTAGGACTTAAACTGGAATCTCCAAAAGGAAAACCTTGAATATCTATTGATTGATGTCGCAAAGTCCAGAATTTCACTGTTAATTAGTGAATGATTATAATTAAATAACTTGGCCTGTTGTGTAAGAAGTTAGATTTTTGCCACTTAGATCCAAGAGTTCTTGTCTGTTGTTATGATTTGTATAGTTTAATTGCTTCTTGAAATGAAACACTTACATTTTCCATTCTCAACAAATAGCCTTTTTTCTGTGAACCCTCAGAAGTTAAGAGATAATTCCACATATTTCAGATGTACTTAACGTGTAAAAATGTGGTCATAATCAACAGTAAGGGCGTGTGTTCAGATGGGAGGCCGATCATGGCCAGCAAACGGTTGCCATGAAGCAGCGGCAGCTCTGTGAACTCTGGCCCCACCGCTGTCCTCGCTGCCGTCTGACGTGCTTTATTAGGGCAAATATTCAGTGTAGGAGCCAGTTAAAGATGTTTACACTTCGTGACGGAGCACTCGAAACTAAGGAAGTTCAGCATTTGATGTGCCTTAAATTCCTTGTGTTGCCAAGGACATTTTAATTTTATTCTTAGTATCAAATATAAGCTCTGTTTTTCTTTGTTGTTGTTGTTCACTTGTTTTGTTTTTAGAGCATTTTCACACATTTCATTTTGATAGTGAACAGACCTCTGAACTGGGTCATGATTCCCTAATCTGCCTTATACCAAAAAGGGCTTAAAGCAGATAAGGGAATTAGTTTATTCATTCAGTAAATATTCGCAGAACATTTACTGTGCACCAGACCCAGTGCTAGGCTTGTGGATTCAACCGAGAACAAGAAAGAACAAGAAAGGCCTTTAGGGAGATTGCTTTTTAGTTGGCGAGCTGATAATAAACAACCACAAAATAAATACAGTAATTACCTTTTGGGGTCCTTTGAAGGTAATAATAATATTTGACTGTATATCTCAGAGTTGCTTTTGGGAATAAATGAGATACTGTGTATGAAAGAAAGTTGCCTATAGTACAGTAATCTATAAATGTGTAAGGCATTAACTTAAAAAAAAAAAACAAAAAACTATCATTACTATTAACCTAAAAAGCCGGGCGATCATGATTGGGGATTAAATGCTGACTTTCTCTTATCACACTTCCAGAAAGGAGGGGCTTTACTTCTGAGAGTATATGAATGTTGGCAAGGAGTTAAACATGGAGTAACTATTTTATGTCAAGTATCGAGAAAGTATTTAACAATGAAATATAACAATGTCAGTGAATTTTTCCTGTCAAAAATTAGGTGGTACCTATGGAGACCAGATGAGATGAAAATAACAATGATTGGACCAATGTATTTTCTGTATAGCGGGAGAAAAAAATCTTCCCAAGCCTCATTGTGCTGTAGTATGAATTTTCTTCGTCATTGCTTTGAGACTCTTCGATTCATTATGTATAATTACAGGCATGCCTTAGCTAATTTCAATATTTTGCCATAACATCTTTAAAGGGACTTGATTAACTTGCATTTATTGAATACTTGTGTGCTCAACGTTACATATGTGAAATAAGGTATTAAATATATAACATATTTTTACATATATAAAACAAAATACAGAAAGTAATACATAAAAATAATCTGCTGAGAAATGTCAGTTATTATTAATAAAAGTCAACTCTTCTTCCTTACATCTGTCTGGGGTACTGTGTTCCTTTCATGCAGGAGTAAAAGGTCAGGCCTTTCTGCCTCCGTCCCGTTTCTGTCGCCCTTGGACTTGAGTTGGAACAATGATTTCTGCGTTACGTCTGCCCGAGGCAGGGCTGTGCGGTGGCCAGGTGGTGGGAGTGGCTGGTGGGAATGGGAGCAAGGTTTGATTAAACCTCACTTTTTCAACAAATAATGATAAACTTCTGTACGTAGAAGGAAAATAATACAGAGAGTTGAGATGTAAACCAGAAGTCAATATTTATCTAAAATACCAAGGGAAATTCACAGCCATGAAATGAAGCCTATAGGCACCTGATCCTGGCAGCTTCTTTGTCTGCAGGGCTCTACCTGGGCCCCTCTGGATTCAAAGTAGACAGCAGGCTTGCAGCCTCCAACTTTTTACCTCGAAGCAGCCCTTCAAAATGATTTTCCCCTCACAAGCCCTGTATTTTGAGGGTCTTGAAATAAATTGCATTTACTTAGGGAGAGTTCACTTGCTCATTTTCTATTATTCAGAACACGTGGCGTTTCCAGTCAGAACTTACGATTGACTTGAGAAAAGCATTGTTATCGAATCTAGTTGATCTAATTCTAGGCACAGTAGAGGGACTTGGTGTTTTAGACAGCCTGGACAGCGCTTTTCAGGTAAGCTCACAGTCCTGTTGGGCTTTTTGAGGTACTGAAACTAGCAGAGGACCCTCCCACCTCCATCAGTACCTTTGCGTTCTGCTCGGGGTCCAGGGAGTCCAAGATACGAACCACTGTAGAACTCACGCAGTTAGGTTGTTAAATGAATATGAACCTTGTGCCATTAGTTCATTTATTTGTTAAATATTTGTTGACAGCCACCTATATACTAGGCTCTGTGTGGGGGAAGGTGCGTGGACCCAGAATCCAGAGGCCCAGAGTTGACTCCCAGCTGTTGTACTAACTCTTCAATCACTTCCCTTTTCTGGACCTTAGTTTTCACATCTGTAAAATGTGCTGGTTGGTTCTGTCATCTCTGAGGGGATGGGGCACAGGAGCCCCCAGATTTGAGACTATATAGAGCCTCTCCCCGCCTTTCCCCGCGACAACCCGTCATTCCCCAGACTGGGATCCCTCGGGTGAGTGGGGCAGAGCCAAAGTGGAGAACCACTGAATCGAGCGTCTATGTTGTTCCATGCTGTGCAGTTGATTCCTACTCCTGATGACCCTACAGCACAGAAGAGAACTGCCCCATAGGGTTTCCTAGCTGTAATCTTTATGGGAGCAAATAGGTCTTTTCTCCAGCAAAGCCAGCCACTGGTGAGTTTGAACCGCCAGTCTTTCGGTTAGCAGCTGATTGCTTAACTGTTGCCCCAACAGGGCTCCTTCAAGTGTCTCTAACCAGAAAACCAGACCCATTGCTGCCGAGTCGATTCCACTCATAGTGTCAGAGTAGAACTGCCCCATAGGGTTTCCAAGGCTGTAAATCTTCATAAACGGCCACATCTTTCTCCTGTGGAGGTGCTCGTGAGCTTGAACCAATGACTTTTTGTATTTTTATCTCGTTGTCCCGGAAGGCCACAGAGAATTTGGGCTTCTTTTCTATTTGTTTCTATTTGGGCTGAGAGTCCTTTTGTCAGTCTAGTATTCAGCTCCCATAAGCAAGAAAGAATTAGACTCAAGCAAGGAACATCTCCATAAGTCACGGTCCATGTGTATGCTACACTGCCCTGTCTTCTTGACGAGCAGAAGGCTTGTGCGGTTCTCTCTCATGATGGATTCTAAGCATTTTTATCTCAAGGGCAAGACCAATTTAGTTCAACAGAATATCTTAGTTTAGGATTTTGTGGATAAATGCCTGTCCAGCTTTCATTAAACAAACATTTTGAGAGTTAACTGCTTGCTATGTGATTTTCATAAGGAATTTCTTTTCAGATGTAGATGGCAGCCTGTTGCTGTCTGTGTTACAGCCTTTGACACTTGGTTACATAATGTGATCAAAGGAAAAAGTGATTTCACAGTTTAACTTGTTCTTATTGAGGTTATGAATGTCAGGTGTTTGGAGGATCTGAAGAAGTGCTTTGTAAATAGTGCCTCCTAAATTTTTTTTAACTTTTTTTTTGTGCTTTAGATGAAGGTTTATAGAGCAAATTAGTTTCTCATTAAACAATTGATACACGTACTGTTTTGTGACATTGGTTGCCACCCACAAGACATGTCAGCACTTTCTCCTTCTTGACATTGGGTTCCCCATTACCAGCTTTCCTCTCCCCTCTTGTCTTCTTGTCCTTCCCCCTGGGCTGGTGTGCCCCTTTAGTCTCATTTTGTTTCATGGAGCTGTCTAATCTTTGACTGAAGGGTGAACCTCAGGCGTGACTTCAGTACTGAGTTTAAAGGGTGTCTGGGGGGCCATACTCTTGGGGTTTCTCCAGTCTCGGTCAGACCAGTAAGTCTGGTCTTGTGAGTTAGAATTTTGTTCTTCATTTTTCTTCAGCTCTGTCCAGGACCCTCTGCTGTGATCCCTGTCAGAGCAGTTGGTGGTGGTAGCTGGGCACCATCTAACTGTGCTAGACTCGGTCTGGTAGAGGCTGTGGTACTTGTGGTCCATTAGTCATTTGGACTAATCTTTCCCTTGTGTCTTCCTTTGGTTTTCTTCGCTCTCCCTTTCTCTAGATGGGGTGGAACCAGTGTAGTACCTTAGATGGCTGCTGACAAGCTTTTAAGACTTACTTTGATACTCACTAAAGTAGGATATAGAACATTTTCTTTATTACCTGTTATGCCAATTGAGCTAGATGTTCCCTGGGACCATGGTACCCAGCCCTCAGCCCAGTAATTCAGTCCCTCAGGGAGTTTGGATGTGTCTTTGAAGCTTCTATGACTTCGCTTTGGTCAGGTTGTGCTGGCTTCCCCAGTATTGTGTACTCTTACCCTTCACCATGCCTCCTGAATTCTTGATTGGGAGAGAAAGAAGATGTAATCAGGCAGATAAATTTTCTGTCTTTGCACAAATGCCATTGAAAGAGTTTCAGAGGTTGGGGGTGGTGGGCAACGGTAACAGTTGGTAGTTAATTGATAGGAACTCAAGGACCAGCTGAACTATTGGAGGACCCTCCACTCTGGGCTTAGAGGTCAGGCCTTTTTATCCAGGGAAAGATAAAGTCTGATGGGAAAACTGTTAGGTATCAGTAGACTTTTTACAAATGAACAGCAAGTTGTCAGTAGTTATCACTTGGGCATGGTTGAAGCCACCTTAGGAATACTAGTATTAGGACACTGTCTGGGCTGGAGGAATTGGTACCCACCATCCGAGGCCTTAAGGCATTGGTGGTTCAGTGGTAGAACTCGGACCTTCCGTGTGGGAGACCCGGGTTCAATTCCTGGCCACCGTAGTGTGTCATTGGAAGCCCGTGTGTTGCTGTGATACTGAACAGGTTTCAGCAGAGCTTCTAGACTAAGATGGACTAGGAAGAAAGGCCTGGCAATCTGCTTCTAAAAATCAGCCATGAAAACTGTATAGATTTCAATGGTCCAGTCCTCAAAAGGATGATGCAGGACAAGGCAGCATTTTGTTCCATTGTGCAAGGGGTCACTGTCTGTCAGGGACTGACTCTGCAGCGGATTACAACAACATTCGAGGCCTCAAACTTAATCCAAAATTTCCTTTGGAAGAAACTATAGGCTTCTAGAGGAAGATACAGAATACAGGTAGATAATATTTATTAGAAATACTGTGATAACACTCTTAGGTCCTCTTCCTTTCCCCCAGGTGGTCTTCTTTGGTTCAGTGTTGTTTTTGTCAGCAGGAGGTAAATAAGGAACCCTGGTGGCACAATGGTTAAGTGCTTGGCTGCTAACGTTCATAAGTTCAGTAGTTTGAACCCACCAGCCTCTCCGTGGGAGAAGGATCTGGTGATCTGCTTCTTTAAAGATTGCAGCATAAGAAAACCTATGGGGCAGTTCTGTGCTGTCACATGGGGTCACTATGATTCTGACTGTGAGTTAGACTTGACAGCACACAGTGCCAACAGCAGAAGGTAAATATGGAATCAGGAAAAGAGAATGGACCAATTCTGTGTTTCCTTAAAGAATATATGGCACAAGTGAAGACTGAATCACGAATGCTGTAACTGGGTACTGCATGCCATTGACTTTGAAACTGAGTAATCTATCTTGTAGTTAGAACTGTACATTGAAATAACCTTCCTGGAATTCAGTTTAGTGCTATGTACTGAAAGTCTTGAAAACGTTAAACCCTCTGACCCAGTTAATTCCACTTCTAGGAATCCACTCAGTGAAGTAACCAGAGTTGGGAACAAAGATTTATGTACGAGGATGTTTACTGAATTGGCTTTTATTGTAGTGAAAACTTGGAAACAACCTAAATATCCAACAGTAGGAGTACATTTGGATGAATTATGGCACATGCAGATATGAGTATAGTTAGCTTACAAAATTCATGTTTTTGAAAAGCATTTGATGATTGGAAAATGTTTATGGTATATGCTGGATGGAAAGAAGAGGGCATTAAATTGTGGCCCTAATTCTGTTTGTAAATGTATTTGTATAACATGATTAAAAAAAAAAATACTGGAAGAAAACATCATTTGGATGGTGGGGTTGTGTTTTTTGTTCCCTTTGAAATAGTTTTGTAATTTCCAAATTTAATACAACAAGCACAATTACTTTTATAACTCAAGACAATTCTAAAATGTCCCCTCTTGACCTTACCCCTGGGTAGCGTAAGATTGTTGTTGTTGTTAGGTACCGTTGAGTCAATTTCAATTCATAGTGACCCCATGCAGCAGAGTAGAACTGCCCCTTAGGGTTTTCTAGGCTGTAATCTTTACGGGAACAGGTCACAAGATCTTTCTCCCGAGGAGCTGCTGGGTGGGTTTGAACAGCTAAGCTTGGGTTAGCAGCCATGCGCTTAACCGTTGTACCATCAGGGCTCTGTAGTGTAAGTTTGGGGAAAGTGTACTGGTCCTTGTTGAGGAAGGTGCTGTGCTAACCTCGGGCGGATTAGCCAGTGAGCAAGGCAGGCACAGGCTTACTTGTGTTTACTCACTGTGAGGTGGTGAAAAACAGGAGAGAGTGTGCACTTCGGATTAGTAAGTAAACAGTTAAGCCCGTGCATACCTTGCTTATTGGGTAATCCGTCCCTGGACCTGGATTTAACTATTCTTGTGCTCTTTCTGCCTTAATGTCTGGAGCCAGGCTCTAGAATCACGATGTCCTCAGCCAGCGCTGGGAGAAGGTACCATCGACCTACTCTTCACGGCTCTTGCTACTTGAAAACAGTTTCAGACTGGTGGCTCCTGGTGAGGTTGGACGCGCTCTTTGTCAAGAAGCGTGAAGGGTCTGAGATGTTACTCAATAGCATTGTTATATTCTTTATAGACATGAATACTGCAGAAACACAAGGCACCTGAGTCAGGGAAAATAGTTCTTTACTGATATTTACAACCAGGTCACAGGTCAGTAGCCAGAGTAACATTGCAGTGTTGGTCCCCCATACCTTGACCTACAGGTAACAACGTGGGAGCTGGTGGAAACTTTCTATACGGATGCAGGTTACATCCTGCGGATGAGGGATGGAGCAGCTGCCCTCCCCCCCACCCCCGCTGGGTGGAGAGGGGAAAAAACCGTTGCTCCTTTGATGGAAAGGATCCTGGGTTCTCAGCTAACCTTGTGGATCATTCTAAGGGTAAGATAAACCCCAGGTGTCTCTGGCTTTACAACCTAGAGATGTGTCCAAGGTCTGGGCTTCATCCTTGTTGAAATTTCATAAGTAGGGAGGTAGGTCTTCCTAGCACCTTGGGGGCTTAACTTAGGGACCTAGGCCAGCTGTAGCCATTTGGCTTTCTCATGAAGATAAAAACCACAAAACCAAACCCCCTGCCATCAGGTTGATTCAGACTCACAACAGCCCTGTAGGGCACTGTAGAACTGCCCCATAGGGTTTCCAAGGCTGTAATCTTTACGGAAGCAGCCTGCCACATCTTTCTCCCATGGAGCAGCTGGTGTATTCGAACCGCCAACCTGTTGGTTAGCAGCCGAGTGATTAATCACTGCACCACCGGCGTTCCGTTCATGAAGATAAGAAAAACTTTGTTATCCTTTCTGGTTAAAAAAAAAAGTTTTTTAGACAAATTCTCATGATATGTCAAGAGTAAATTACTTCTAGGGAAAGTGAAAGCAAACGTTATCTATGTGTCATGTACGTTCTCTGTTTTTATATTGTACGCGTCCTCATGTCTTGGGAGACTAGGGTGTTTTGTAGGAACATGGAGAAATCCAGGCGAGTTTTACTTATCCCCACGTAACCACCTTTATAAGTCCTCTACTGGACAGTGACTTAGTATGACCTTATCAGAGTGGAATCTCTGATTTCCCACAGCTGAAGAAGCCCCTCAAGCCCTAATTTTTATCTGAAAAAAATTTAGAACACTTTTGATCCCTTTTTGGATACTGAAGACATTTTTGGATTGTTATGCAACTAGGGTAGGGCATAACTGTTAGGAATTCAGCAGCAGAATGCTGAAGAACAGCCAAAAAATGGCAGTATTGGTTAGGACAGCACTGTTCTGCAGTAACGTAATGTGAGACACATACGTAACTTTTAATTTTCTAATTGTTGGGCATAGTCAGGTCGATTTTCGACTCATGGTGACCCCACGTGACAGAGAACTGCCCCATAGGGTTTCCTAGGCTGTAATGTTCACAGAAGTGGATTGCTAGGTCTTTCTCCTGCGGTACCACTGGATGGGTTCGAACCACCAGCCTTCCATTAGCAGCTGAGCGCTTAACCGTTACCACGCTAGGGCTCCTTCACTCTTCTAGTAGCCACATGAAAAAAGTAAAAAAAAAAAACAAAACAGGTGAAATTAATTTTAATAGTATATTTCATTTAACTCAGCATACCCAAAATATTATTTCAACGTGTAATTGATATACAAATATTAATGAGATCTTTCACATTCTTTTTTTCATACTGAGTCTTCAAAGTCCAGTGTTACGTCACACCTACAGCAGACCCAATTCGGACTAGCCACATTTCAGGTGCCCAGTAGCTGCATGTGGCTGCTGGCCACCATATTGGATAGTTCAGGCTTAGGAATCGAAGCAAGGTCTGAGGAGAAATACGGGGCTGGGTGGGGGAGAGTTTTATTCCAGGAATGAAACCTAAAAGGACTGGAGGAAAGCAGAGCTCAGGTGGTCATAACTGCACAAATCTCCTTGTGCCTCCCCCCCCCGCCAAAACTTTACCTGATCTCTCCAGCCTAAAATAATAACCTGCTCCGAATTTCTAAGGAGTCCCTGGGTTAATATGCTTGGCTGATAACTGAAGGGTTGGAGGCTCGAGTTCACCAAGAGGTACCTTGGAAGAAAGGACTGGTGATCTACTTATAACAAATCAGCCACCGAAAACTCTATGGGCGTAGTTGTACGCTGACATACATGCTGTTTCCATGAGTCGGAATTGATTGGATGGCAACTGTTTGCTTTCTGAATTTCTACAGACACACCCAGTGGATGTGCCAGCGATATGGCAGTTAGTCTTGTACGTTTTGATGGTTCTCCTCTTGCCTCTTGAACTGTTAAAACAATCTTTGATTACTCAGTTTTTCCATTTATATCATCTACATGGTGCGTTATCTGAGAGCTAGGATCCTGTCGTGTTTCTTTGCATTCCCTCCCAGCACTTGATATGCAGTGAGAACTAGATAATCCTCTGTTGATTTGGTTTTCATCTGTAGAGCAAAGGTTAGCTCAGAAGGCTGAATTCCAGCTCGGGGAGGATAGCACAGGTTCACTTTGTGTTAGAAACCTGATGATGTATGTCTTGGGCACATAAACATTGGGATTTGTCACTTTGCATTAGGATTTGTCGCTTTGTATTAGGGACTCATCACCTACAAGGTGAAAAATTAACGTGTGGGTATTCTGTTTTTGTACCCAGACCGCTAAGAAAATCTTGCCAGGCCATTCCTATGATCATCTAAGTCTCAGTGATGGTATTGATGCTGTTTATATGTATCAATAAGCTATTTGGTCATAAGCTGGAGCTGTGCATCAGGGAGCTGCTGCTTTCCCTCTGGGTTTGTTAATGAACACTTCAGTCTGTAGCATATATGCAGTGAAATTCTTTTAAAATCAAGTACAATATTTTGCAGTTGCTGTCCTTTGCTCTCTTTGACTGTAATTGTGAAGTTGAAGCAACAGACTTCCCCACAGAGGCAAGGCAATTTATTTTTATTGAATCCTACCTAAGAACTGCTTAGGTAGCTTTTCTCTGCAAGATTTAATGCAACATTCACTGATTCATGTTAGCAGGGCCAGCAGCTAGAAAAATAAAGACTAAACCAAACCTTCAGCAGAGAAATTCCCAGCTGCTCAGTGGGCCAGAGCTTTTCCTGATTGCTTTCTTCCAATGAAAACACCGTAGATTAGTTTTAAGTGAATTCTAGTAGGTTTGGGGATTTGCAAGTGACAGAAGAATAGGAAAGCATAATCTCACTTTAAAATAATAATCCTGAAGGTAAATCTTTATTGAGTCTTTTCTGGGGTGTTGGGATTTTGTTCACATGGGAAAACTTAAGTCACGCCCTCTGCTTAAAAAAAAAAAAAAAAAGCCCTCTGCTTAGCTGATTTTTAAAGTTAAGGTCCTCAAGGTAGCAAGAAAGAACAGGCGCAGAGAAGTCAAGCATGAGGCCGTAGCCCCATGAGGATGAGCTTGCGGGTTTGGGGTGTTGTAGGGACTCCCAAGGAGCCACACAGATGCTGCTGCTCCCCTCTTCTTCTCAGCCTGGGGAGCCTGGCTGGGAGGTCCTGGTAGGAAATGTAGATGAAGCGTTGTTTCCACTTTTGGGTGTCGTGATACTGTTGATCTGTGAAGTCAGGGCAGATTTCAACGTCATTGGAGAGGAGTTGCCTCTCTTACAGGTGCTCTTAATGCCTTAACGTTTTTTCTTTCTGTTTTTTCAAAGTCAGGTTGCAGTTTGGGAGATGGGAAACGTAAAGACGTTTCAACTGGAACAAGTGACTCTTTGGACCACTCAGTCACTGGATGAGCGTTTATTTAGTGCTAACTGTATGTGGGGAGTTCCTGGGTGGTTAGAGGCTCAAGTCCAGTTGTCATCAAGCTGACCCCGACTCCTGGAGACCCCATGTGTGTCCAGGTAGAACTGTGCTCCGTAGGGTTTCGGTGGCTGATTTTTCTGGAGTAGATCATGAGGCCTTTCTTCCAAGGCACCTCTGGGTGGCCTCAAACTTCTAACCTTGCGGTTAGCGGGGAACATGTTAATTGTTTGCACCACCCAGAGACTCCAACTACATGTAAGGGAGTATATAAAAAAGTAGAAAAGTAATCAACTTGGATTTGAGTTAGCTAAATAGATTTTCTGAAGTCTTTAGTTAGGAACCTATAAGGAAGACCAGTTAATATAACTGTTAGTCAAATTTATGCACCAATGACTAATGCCAAAGATGAGGAAGTTGAAGATTTTACCGACGTCTGTAGTCTGAAATTGATCAAACGTGCAATGAAGATGTATTGATAATTACTGGTGATTGGAATTTAAAAGTTGGAAACAAGAAGGATGGATAGTTGAAAAATAGGGCCTTGGTGACAGAAATGACACCAGAGATCACATGATAGAATTTTGCAAGACCAACGATTTATTCAGTGTGAATTCCTTTTTTCCGCAACATGAACGGTGACTATACACATGGACCTCACCAGACAGAAAACACAGGAGTCAAATTGACTACATCTGTGGAAAGAGACGATGGAAAATCTCAATGTCATCAGTCAGAGCAAAGCCAGGGGCCAGCTTTAGAATAGCCATCAATTGCTCACATGCAAGTGCAAGCTGAGGCTGAAAAAAATTAAAACAAGCTGCCAGACCCAAAATAGGACCTTGAGTATATCATACCTGAATTTAGAGACCATCCAAGAACAGATTTGACACATTGAACGTTAATGACTGAAGACCAGACGAGTTGTGGGATGACATCAAGGACATTATACATGAAGAAAGCAAGTTGTTGTTATTGTTAGGTTCTGTGGAGTGGGTTCCAACCCATGGCGACCCTGTGTACCACAGAACGAAACACTGCCTGGTCCTGCACCACGCTCACAATTGTTATGTGTGAGCCCATTGTTGCAGCCACTGTGTCAGTCCATCTCATTGAGGGTCTTCCTTTTTTCCGCTGACCCTGTACTTTATCAAGTGTGATGTCCTTTTCTGGGGACTGATCCTTCCTGACAACATGTCCAAAGTATGTAAGACACAGTCTCGCCATCCTTGCTTCTAAGGAGCATTCTGGTGGTACTTCTTCCAAGACAGATTTGTTCGTTCTTTTGGTAATCTGTGGTATATTCAGTATTTTTCACCAATACCACAATTCAAAGGCTTCAGTTCTTCTTCGGGGTTTCTCAAGCTGGAAGAACTGAAGGGAAAATTGAAGCCTCAAGTTGAAATATTGAAGGATTCTATGGGCAAAATATTGAAAGACTCAGGAAAATTCAAAAGAAGATGGAAGGAATACACAGAATCATTGTACCAAAAAGAATTTGTCAGTGTTCAGCCATTTCAGGAGGTAGCCTATGATCAGGAACTGATGATATTGAAGGAAGAAGTCCAAGCTGCACTGAAGGCATTGGCAAAAAACAAGGCTCCGGGAATTGAAGAATACCAATTGAGATGTTTCAGCAAACGGATGGAGCATCGGAGGTACTCATTCGTCTATGCCAATTTATTTGGAAGACAGCTACCTGGCCAACCCACTGAAAGAGATGTATGTTTGTGCCCATTCCAAAGAAAGGTGATCCATCAGAATGTAGAAATTATCAAACGATATCATTAATACCACATGCACGTAGAATTTTGCTGAAGATAATTCAAAAATGGTTGTAGCAATACATCGACCTGGAACTCCCAGAAATTCAAGCCAGATTCATCCCAGAAATTGAAGCCAGATTCAGAAGAGGATGTGGAAGAAGGGGTATCATGACTGATGTCAGATGGATCTCAGCTGAAAGCAGAGAATACCAGAAAGATATTTACCTGTATTTTATTGACTGTGCAAGGGCGTTAACTATGTGGATCATAACAAATCATGGCTAACATTGCAAAGAATGGGAATTTGAGAACCCTTAATTGTACTCGTGGGTAACCTGTGTATAGATCAAGATACAGTCGTTTGAACAGAACAAGGGGATACTGTGTGGTTTAAAATCAGGAAAGGTGTGCCTTAGGATTGTATTCTTTCGCCATACTTATTCAATCTGTATGCTGAGCAAATAACCCGAGAAGCTGGACTCTCTGAAGAAGAACGTGGCATCAGGATTGGAGGAAGGTTCATTAACAATTTTCGATATGAAGAGAACTTGAACCACTTACTAATGAAGATCAAGACCACAGCCTTTAGTATGAATTAAACCTCAGCATAAAGAAAACAAAAATCCTCACAACTAGACCAATAAAGTGTATTACGATAAACAGAGAGAAGATCGAAGTTGTCAAGAATTTCATTTCACTTGGATCCACAGTCAACACCCATGGAAGCAGCAGTCAAGAAATGAAACAAGGTATTGCATTGGGCAAATCTGCTGCAAAAGACCTCTTTAAAGTGTTGAAAAGCAAAGATGTCACTTTGAGGACTAAGGTACGCCTGACCCGGAAGCAGTGGTATTTTCAGTCACCTCATATGTGTGTGAAAACTGGACAGTGAATAAGCAAGACCGAAGAAGAATTGATGCTTTTCAGTTATGGTGTTGGTAAAGAACAAGCGTGTCTTAGAAGGAGTACAGCTAGAGTGCTCCTTGGAAGTGAGGATGGTGAGACTTTGTCTGAGGTAGTTTGGACGTGTTATCACGAGGGACCAGTTCCTGGAGAAGCACGTCATGCTTGGGTGGGTAGAGGATCAGCAAAAAAGAGGAAGACCCTTGACAAGATGGATTGACACAGTGGCTGCAACAATGGGCTCAAACATAGCAACAATTGTGAGGATGGTGCAGGACCTGGCAGTGTTTTGGTCTGTTGTACACTGGGTTGTTATGAGTTGGTACTGACTTCAGGGTACCTAACAACAACAATAACAAGGAGTCTAATTTTTACAGGTGGATAAAATAGAGTCAAGCAATTAGGCAGCTAAGATCACAGTTCCAGAAAACACTTCTTGGTGATTTTTGTTATCCATAATACCTTTTAGAGGTCTTCTTCCTTGGACCACAGGGGATAGTTTCAGATTATGGTGGAAGCACTAGGGCTAATGTGATGGAGCTATAACCAAGTTGTTGTCATTAATTGTTGTTGAGTCACATTGAGTTTACTCGGACTCATGGTGACCCCAAGTGTGCAGAATAGAACTGCTCCATAGACTCTTCAAGGCCTTTCAAAAGTTGATAGATTTTCTTCCGAGGCACCTCTGTGCGGATTTGAATTGCCAATCTTTCAGCTAGTAGTTGAGCGCTGAACTGTTTGTGCTACTCTTTGGCCAAGCGTATGCATTTTATTTCATTTTTTTAAAAGATTCTTAATTTTATAATAATTATAAAAAAAAGACATTGTTTCATTGTTACTGCTGTTTTTCTCCCATTCTTTCACATTCCATTTGGTAGGTAGAATTCAGCTGTTGTCTGGTGTCTTTTGCCTTTGAGAAAAACTGATGTGGGCAAGTCAAGCACAGATATAGCTCTTTTACGGTAATGTATGTCTTTGTTTGAAAAATCCTGATAATTGTCTCCACTCCCTACGTTCCTGTCCCTCAGGGTAGACACTGTAACTAGCAAGGCTGCTTAATACATAGCAGTTTTGCGTGGGGAGAACCTCCCCCTGTGCATGGCGGTGAGAGGCTTTCTCCTCACATGGCTTGAGTTGACATCCACTGGCTTGAGTTGACATCCACTGTGAAGGGAAATTAGGACCTTATTTGTTTTTTAAAATGCTTCCTTTTCTCTGTGTATTTGTGAGTGTGTGTTTGGCCATGGTGAATACTTCCAGTTGCCCATGATGGGACTGAGGGGACAGAGTGACAGCAGGAACTTATGGATGCATTTCCGGTTGTTCTTTTTGTGGGTTCCACAAGGATGTACTAGTACAGTCTGAAAAACTAATGAAGATTCTACCTATGACGGTGTGTGTAGCATATAGCAGAAAACCATTTTTAAAATTAATTAATAAATTTTTTTATTGTGCTTTAAGTGAAAATTTACAGCTCTAGTTTCCTGTTCAGAATTTGTACACATTATTATGTGGCCCTAGTTGCTATCCTTATAATGTGACAGCATACCCCTGTCCACCAGGGATTTCCCGTGTCCATTCAAACAGCTCCTATACCTTTCTGCATTCTCATCTTGCCTCCGGACAGGAGCTGCCCATTTAGTGTCGTGTATCTACTTGAACTAAGAAGCACACTCTTCACGAGTATTATTTTATGTTTTACAGTTCAGTCTAATCTTTGTCTGAAGAGTTGGCTTCAGTAATGGTTTTAGTTCTGGGTTAACAGAGAGTCCAGAGGCCACGGCTTCTGGGGTTCCTCCAGTCCCAGTCAGACCATTAAGTCTGGTCTTTTTACTAGAACTTGAATTCTATACCCCGCTTTTCTCCTGCCCCATCGGGGACTGTCTGTTGTGTTCCCTGTCAGGGTGTCATTGGTGGGAGCTGGGTGCTATCTAGTTTTAGCCTCAGGATGTTGGAGTCTCGTTTATGTGACCCATTTTGTCTCTTCGGTTAATATTTTCCTGGAGCTTTTGGTGCTCTTCATTCTCCTTTGCTCCAGGTGGGTTGGGACCAATTGATACATCTTAGATGGCCTCTCGCTGCCTTTTAAGACCCCAGATGCCACTCAACAAAGTGGGGTGCAGAACATTTTCTTAATATACTTTGTTATGACTGTTGACCCAGATGTCCCCCGAAACCATGGTCCCCAGACCCCCACCCCTGCTACTTTGTCCCTTAGAGTGTTTGGCTTTGTTCAGGAAGCTTGTTAGCTTTTGGTTTCGTCCATTTGTGTGGACTTCCCTTCACCTAAGATAATTCTTGCCTACTATCTAGTTAGTGAATCACCTTCTCCCTCCCTCCCCGTCCTCATAACCATCAAACAATGTTTTCTTTTGTATTTAGTTCTTTTCTTGAGTTCTTATAATAGTGGTCTCATACAATATTTGTCCTTTCTTGACTAATTTCACTCAGCATAATGCTTTCCAGATTCATCCATGTTGTGAGATGCTTCCCAGATTCATCATTGCTCTTCATCGTTGCATAGCATTCCATTGTGTGAAAACACCGTAATTTGTTTATCCATTCGTCCGTTGATGAGCATCTAGGTTGTTTCCATCTTTTTGCTGTTGTGTACAGTGCTGCAGTGAACATGGGTGTACATATCTCCATTCATGTGGCGGTTCTTCTTTCTCTAGGATATATTCCAGGGAGTGGGATTGTTGGATGGTATGGTAATTCTATTTCTAGCTTTTTAAGGAAGCGCTAAATCAATTTCCAAAGTAGTTTACCATTTTATATTCCCACCAGCAGTGTAGAAGTGTTCTAGTCTCTCCATAACCTCTCCAACATTTATTATTTTGTGTTTTCCAGATTAATGCTAGCCTTGTTGGGGTGAGATGGTATCTCGTTATTGTTTCGATCTGCATTTCTCTAATGGCTAATGATCGTGAGCATTTCCTCACATATCTGTTAGCCACCTGAAAAAGTCGTTTTTGGTGAAGTGCCTGTTCATATCCTTTGCCCATTTTTTAATTGGGTTGTTTGTCTTTTCGTGGTTGAAGTTTTGCAATATCTTGTAGATTTTAGAGATTAGACCCTGATCAGATATGTCGCAGCCAAAAATTTTTCCTAACCTGTAAGTTTTCTCTTTACTCTTTTGCTGAAGTCTTTTGATGAGCGTGTTTGATTTTTAGGAGCTCCCAGTTATCTGGTTTCTCTTCTGGTGTTTGTGCATTGTTACGTTTTGTATTCTGTTTATGCCATGTATTAGGGCTCCTAACGTTGTCCCTATTTTTTCTTCCATAATCTTTATCATTTATGATTTAATATTTAGGTCTTTGATCCATTTTGAGTTAGTTTTTGTGCATGGTGTGAGGTATGGGTCTTGATTCATTTTTCTGCAGATAGATACCCAGTTATGCCAGCACCATTTGTTAAAGAAACTGCCTTTTCCCCATTTAATGGCCTTTGGGCCTTTGTCAAATATCAGCTGTTCATAGGTGGATGAATTTATGTCTGGATTGTCTGTTCTGTTCCATTTGTCTATGTCTCTGTTGTTGTACCAGTACCAGGCTGTCTGGACTATTGTAGCAGTATAACAGGTTCTAAAATCAGGCAGTGTGAGGCTTCCCACTTTGTTGTTCTTCAGTAATGCTGTACTTATCTGAGGCATCTTCCATTTCCATATGAAATTGGTGATTTGTTTTTCCATCTCATTAAAAAATGTGGTTGGAATTTGGATCCAGATTGCATTGTATCTGTAGATTGCTTTGGGTAGAACTGACATTTTCACAATGTTGAGTTGTCCTATCTATGAGCAGGGTATGTTTTCCCACTTACGTAGGTCTTTTTTGGTTTTTTCCAGTAGTGTCTTGTAGTTTTCTTTGTATAGGTCTTTTATGTCTGTGGTTAGATTTATTCCTAAGTATATTTACCTTCTTGGGGGCTATTGTAAATGGTTTTGATTTGGTGATTTCCTGTTCGAAGTTGTCTCGTTGGTATAGAGGAATACAACTGATTTTTCTATGTTCATCTTGTGTCCTGATAACTTTGCTGAAATCTATTGGTTTCGGTAGTTTTCTTGTGGATTCTTTATGGTTTTCTGTGTATAAGATCATATCATCTGCAAATAGGAATACTTTTACTTCTTGCTTACCAATTTGGATGCCCATTGTTTCTTTTTCTTGCCTAATTGCTCTTGCTAGGACCTCTAGCTCAATGTTGAATAAGAGTGGTGATAAAGGACATCCTTGTCTGGTTGCCATTCTCAAGGGGAATGCTTTCAGATTCTCTCCACTTACGATTATGTTGGCTGCTGGCTTAGTGTAAATGCCCTTTATTATGTTGAGGAATTTCCCTTCTATTCCTATTTTGCTGAGAGTTTTTGTCATGAATGGATGTTGGACTTTGTCAGATGCCTTTTCTGCCTCAATGGATAAGATCATGTGGTTCTTACCTTTTGTTTTATTTATGTGATGGATTACTTTGATTGCTTTTCTAATGTTGAACCATCCCTGTATAAAAATTCCACTTGGTCATGGTGAATTATTTTTTTGATGTGTTGTTGAATTCTATTGGCTAGAATTTTGTTGAGGATTTTTGCGCTTGCGTTCATGAAGGATATTGGTTTGAAATTTTTTTTTTTTTTGTAGTGTCTTTACCTTGTTTTGGTATCAAGGTTATGCTGGCTTCACAGGTCGAGTTTGGGAGTATTCCATCCTCTGAAACCTTGTGTAGTGGTGGTGTTAACTCTTCTCTGAATGTTTGGTAGAATTCTCCAGTGAAGCCGTGAGGACCAGGGTTTTTTTTGTTGGGAGTTTTTAAATTACCTCTTCAATCTTTTCTTTTATTCTAGGTTTATTTAGTTGTTCTACGTCTGTTTGTGTTCGTTTAGGTAGGTAATGTGTTTCTGGAAATTTGTCCATTTCCTTTAGGTTTTCAAATTTGTTAGAGTACAGTTTTTCATAGTATTCTGTTATGATTCTTTTAATTTCAGTTAGTTCTGTTATGATATCACCCATATCATTTCTTGTTTGGGTTGTTTGCTTCCTGTCCTGTTTTTCTTTTTTCAGTTTGGCCAGTGGTTTATCGATTTTGTTGATCTTTGCAAAGAATCAGCTTTTTTTCTTGTTAATTCTTTCAGTTTTTCTCTTCACTATTTCTGCTGTAGTTTTTATTATTTCCTTTCTTCTCATGCGAGTGAGCCTCTTTTACTGCTCTTTTCCATTTTTTTGAGTTGTAGGGTTAATGTTTGATTTTGGCACTTTCTTTTTTCTGGATGTGTATATTTATTGCTGTAAAATGGCATCTGAACACTGTTTTGCTGTGTCCCAAAAGTTCTGGTAGGATGTGTTTTCATTCTTATTTGATTCTGTGAATTTCTGTATTCTGTCCTTAATTTCTTCTACAGCCCAGTAGTCTTTGAGCAAGGTGTTGTTTAGTTTCCATGTGTTTGATTTTTTTTTCCTTGCTTTTTCTGTTATTGATTTCTACTTTTAGGCCTTTACAGTCAGAAAAGTTGTTTTGTAATACTTCCATGTTTTAGATTCTGTTCAGGCTTGCTTTGTGGCCTAATATGTGGTCTATTCTGGAGAATGTTCCATGTGTGTTGAAAAAGAAAGTACACTTGCCTACTGTTGGGTGGAGTGTTCTGTGTATGTCTATGAGATTAAGTTGGTTGATTGTGACATTTAGGTCTTCTGTGTCTTTACTGAGCTTCTTTCTGGATGTTATGTTCTGTTCTTCACCAAAAGTCGTGTGTTGAGGTCTAATATTATTGTGGAGCTATTTCTCTTCCTAGTGCTGTTAGAGTTTGTTTTGTGTATTTTGGAGCTGTGTTGTTTGGTATGTAAATATTAACGGTTTTCTCCTCCTGGTGTATTGACCCTTTAATCATTTTATAGTGTCCTTCCTTATCCTTTGTGGTAGATTTTGCTTTAAAGTCTATTTTGTAAGAGATTAATATTGCCACTCCTGCTCTTTTTTGATTGTTGTTTGCCTGATATATTTTTTTCCATGCTTTGTGTTTTAGCTTGTTTGTCTTTCATGATAAGGTGTGTCTCTTATAGGCAGGATATAGATGGATTGTGTTTTTTTTAATCCATTCTGCCATTCTCTGTCTCTTTATTGGTGCATTTAGTCCATTTACATTCAGCATAATTGTTTTTGGATATGAGTTCAGTGCTGTCATTTTGATTTTGTGTGTGTGTGTTGTTGACACTTTGTTCCACTTAATTTTCTGTGCTGTTGTTTTTTTTTATGTTGTTGATTTTGTATTTGCTGAATCTTTATGTTTTTCTTGTTTTTTATTTCGATGTATAGTATTCTTAATTTTCTTTTTGGTTACCTTAATATTTATCTGTTTTTCTAAGTTTAAACCAATCTTTTATTTCTTGCTGTCACCTTGATTTGCTCTCCATATGAAAGTTCTACGACTGCATTCTTTAGTCCTCTTTTTTGTTTTAATGTCATCTTTTACACAATGACATCTCTGTTTCCCTATATTCAGTGTTTCAGCTTTGATTTATTTTTGTGACTTCCCTATCTGGGTTGATATCTGGTTGTTCTGTCCTATGTTCTAGTCCTGAGTTGTTATCTGATGTTATTTATTTTCTAACAGGAGGACTCCCTTGAATATTTCTTGTAATTTTGGTTTGGCTTTTACAAATCCCCTAAACTTCTGTTCATCTGGCAATACCCTAATTTAACCATCATATTTGAGAGACAGTTTTGGTTTAGATGTAATTCTTGGTTGGCAGTTTTTTTCCTTCAAGGCTTTATATATGTCATCCCATTGTCTTCTTGCCTGCATGGTTTCTGCTGAGTAGTCAGAGTTTAGTCTTACTGACTGTCCTTTGTAGATGACTTTTTGTTTATCCCTAGCCACTCTTAAAATTCTCTCTTTATCTTTGGTTTTGGGAAGTTTGATTACAATATGTCTTGGTGACTTTCTTTTGGAATCTACCCCATGTGGGGTTCAGTGAGCTTCTTGGATATTTTCTCATCTTTCACGATATCTGGGAAGTTTTCTGCCAATAAATCCTCAACAATTCTCTCTGTATTTTCTGTTATCCACCCCTGTTGTGGCACTCCAATCACTTGTAGGTTATTCCTCTTGATAGTGTCCCACATACTTCTTAGAGTTTCTTCATTTTTAAAAATTCTTTTATCTGCTTTTTCCTCAGGTAAGTTGGTGCCAAGTGCTTTATCTTCAGTCTCACTATTTCTGGCTTCTGTTGCCTCAGTTCTGCTCCTGTGACTTTCTGTTGAGTTGTCTAATTCTGAAATTTTATTGTTAATCTTTTGGATTTCTGTTTGTTGTCTCTCAGTGGGTTCTTGCAGCCTGCTAAATTTGTCTTTATGCTCTGACATAACCTTCTTAAATTTCTCTATTGCTTTGTCTGTATATTCCTTATTTTGGTCTGCATTTTGCCTGATCTCGTTCCTGATATCTTGAACAGCTCTGTATATTAGTCTTTGGAATTTTACCTCCAGTAATTCCAAGACGCTATCTTCCTCTGGGAGGTTTCTTGATTCAATGTTTTGGTCACTTCCTGAGCCATCATGGCGTGCCTCTTTATGTGATTTGATATTGACTGTTGTCTCCGAGCCATCAATAATAAGATATTACATTTATTTGTGTTATGCCTGCTTACTGTGTCCTAGCTTCTTTTTTTGTTTTGATATGCCCAAATAGGCTGCTCGAGTGAGCTAGTTTGATTATTGGCAAATTTGAAGCTCCAATGTCCTGTCACCAGGTGGTTAGAGCTGTTATTAGTTATATGAGCCCAGAAGTCTGTTTACTTTTTTTGTATGAATTCAGCTGAGGTATCTATTTTTTATCTAGGTAGTCAGTTGCCAAGTGTGTGGAGCAGGCGCTCACCTACAGTCTTAGATGAGCAGGGCTAATTGGGTGTAGGCATAGGTATCTGGCTGCAGTAGGGGGTCATGTGCTAAGCAAGGCAGGGGACTGATAACCACCCCTAAATGTCTGTGTGGAAAGCGTGTCCCTGTTCCCTAGGGCAGCTACGTGGGTAGGTTTTACAGTCGGACTTTGATCATCTAGTACTGTTGGCTGTAAGGACTGTGTGGTACCACTTATTCTCAGACACCTGTCGTGGGTGGCTAGGTGGAGTTGGTGGAGCCACCAGTCCTCAGGCCCCTGATGTGAGTAGGTGAGGACCCTGCTTAATGGGCAGGTTTGTGTCAAATGTCGTGAATCAGCCACTCCACTCCTCCTCAGCTGTTGGATTTGAACATAGGCTTCAGGTGTATACCCTGTCGTACTGTGCTAATGAGGGCCTAAGCTGTTGAAATGGACCCACACAGGTCTGGCAGCAATGAAAGGTATTCGAAGTCCATGGACTCCTTATGCCTGTGCAAAGGGACTGCCCTGAGTTCCTGGCTTAAGGGAGCTGGCACAATATTTTTCCTGTTTGTTGATTTGCTCCCTCTCCAAGCTGGGAGAATGGCTCACAGCTCATGACGGGTCCTACTTTCGGCCCAGGGAGGAGAGCAGTCGCTGAAGATGGACTGGAACCTGGAGCAGAGCGGGGAGGGGCAGGTAAATGGGAGAGAGGTACTTCCCAAGGGAGGGGGGAAGGGTTCTTTTGATCTGTATGGCAGGCTAGACACTCACCTTTCACTGATTCACTGCCACTTCTCCCTGTTTTTGGAGGTTTGTGGAGACTCTCGACGGCTCTGTTTATCCCAAAGCGGAAAACTCATCCCGAGTGCTAGTGCTTGTGCTTGCCACGGTGCAAGCACACCAGCCGATCCAGCCTGTAGGGTGCCGGCCAGGTCACGTCTGGCAAATGCCGACTGCTTCTGAACTGTCCCCCTCTCCCTCTGCTACTCAGTCTGGTTTCTCAACTTTGTCTTGTTGTTCAGGGCTCCTAGATTGTCATATATAATTGGTTCACTTTTTTTTGGGGTCTTTGTTGTGAGAGGGACCACAGGAAGTGTCTGACTACTCCACCGTCTTTGTCCCACCTCCTCACAAAACCATTTTTTAAAATTTCATCTGTTGTAACCCTGATGAAACACACACTGGGGAATTAAATTATACTGAATAGAGTAAATCAGAGTGGATTGGTAAGTGAAAAAAATCAGATAAAAAATTCAACTTCTCATAGAATGCTAGCTTTGGAAATATACGTAGAATGCTGCTGTTGCTGTTAGTCGCCATCAGGTGGGCTCTGGCTCGTGTACAACAGAACGAAACGTAGTCTGGTTCTCCTCCATCCTCGTGCTCGTTGGTGTGTTCAAGTCTATCGTTGAGGCCACTGCATTTTGAGTGCCTTCCAACCTGGGGAGCTCGTCTTCCAGCACGAAAGCAGACAGTACTCTCTTGTGATCCGTAGGGTTTTTGCTGGCTGCTCTTCAAAGCAGATCATCAGAGCTTTCTTCCAAATCTTTCTTAGTCTGGAAGCTCTGCTGAAATCAGAACACTGCGGGGACTCTGCCGGAATTTGAAATACTGGTGGGAAAACGTCCAGCATCATAGCGACGTGGAAGCCACTACAATATGGCAAACTGATAGAAGGGGAGGGGAAGGACATAGAGTCAGGAAAACACTGTTTATAGCGTGTTGGAAATCATGTGACCTGCTGAAGCCAGGTGAGCAGATGGAGTGATTTTGCTGAACTCGCCAGCAAATAATTACTATTAGTTTTATTTTGAATTCTAAAATTTCTAAAGAGAGGAAAAATGTCGCAGTGCTCGAATGTGGTAGTGAATTAATTGTAGCAGCCGCTATCAGTTTGGGGATCATGAAAAAGACCTTGGGGTTCATTCACTTTTATGGTATTTTGGGGTAAAGGTGAGTAAAAGCAGCCTCAAAATAACATTTGAGGGGATGAGAATTTAAATATAATATGTTTTATTATGTTTCAGTGCTATTCTTTGAGTGGATAAAAAAATTATTGCTGAAATAACAGAGCTGTTAAATGAAATGAATAAAGGCATTTGCGATTTGTTGTGAATTACCAACAGAACGAGAAACCATTTATTTATCCTGGATTGGGTTTTAGTAGATGAAGAAATTCCGTGAAGTAGTGCAAGGGTGCAGTAGCAAATTTATTGTTGGTTTAGGTTTATGTTCTGCTCAAAATTTTCGTTTCACTCAATTCTTTTGAAAAGTTGATCTTTACAAGATGATTTGGCCTGGCAAGGTAACATGAATTCTGACTAAGAATGAGTTGGGAAGAAGATACATAATGTCTGTTTGACACAAGGCAGAGCTTAAGGAGAACTGTACTTTGCAGAAATTTATATTCTTCTCTTTAAGCTTGGGGCAGAAGTTCAAAAAAAAAAAATCCTTAAAATTAACCTCAAGTATTGGTCTAATGGTTAACGCATTCAGCTGCCAACTGAAAGATGGGCCGTTCAAGCCCATCCCAAGGCGCCTTGGAAGAAAGGAACTTGGAGGTATTGGTCGTGCCACCTTCCCGTTCTGTCCCCTCTGCATCCCCGGAGACTGACTGAGAGGTGAGAATGTCACCACCATCGGGTGTGGAGGTCTAACAGCTTAGGTTGACTGGCTGTGCTTTACTGGATATTTCTCTTCACTTCATTGTAGGGATCAAGTTGTAAGGTCTTAGTCAAAGACCCTAGATACTTTTATGGTATATTTCTATATGTTATAGTCTATATTCTTTTGTAAAGTGCTGCCCTTTTGACCCATTTATAAATTTTTGAATGCAGCAAAGTGTTTTTCACCAAAACCAAAACCTGTTGCCGTCAATTCCGACTCATAGTGATCCTGTAAGACAGAGTAGAACTGCCTCGTAGGGTTTCCACGGCTATACTCTTTAAGGAAGCAGACTGCCACATCTTCTACCACTGATCGGCTGGTGGGTTTGAACTGCCAGCCTTTAGGTTAGCAACTGAGTGCTTAACCACTGCGCCACCAAAATGACTCGCATATATGCAGTACTAAATAAATGTTGGTTGAATTGAGTTACGGTGGTTGACTTAGTTTCTGTATTTGTTATTTCCTGCCCAGACATAGATCCATCCATGGTACGTTGGAGCTATTAAGGCTCGTGCTGTGTTTTCCACTGAGGCAGAAGGACCAGACAGCAGGTGGAAACGCGTCAGCCATGTTTGTGTGTGCCCTGGGGTGTGTTGGGATGTTTTCCCTCGTCAGTCAGTAAAGATCCTTGTTAAGGTACAAGTGCAAATGACTGTTAAATAGCCAGCTGTAGTCATGCCTTCCACCTGTTTCTCCACCACATCCATCCATTTTTCCTGCGCCAGTCACTCCATGTTAATGGTTCAAATATGGCATCCACTCTCCTCCTTCCTGCCTTTCTTGTTATTCATCCTTCTGTTCAGAATGTTTTCCCTTCCTTTCCACCTAAGGGACTCTTACCTGCCCACATCCAGCTCAGATGCCCCCTCTTCTATGAAACTTTCCAGAGTCCTCTCACTTCTGGGCTTCTACATAATATAGTAATACTCCCCCAAAGCCTTCCCGAAAAATTCACCTGTGTAAAATGTAGGGTCCCATTACTGTGAGGTTACTGAAGTGATGGGGTGAGTCTGATGCAGAGAATGAACCAAGAGCTAATTGTGTTAAGTGTGTACTCAGTTGTCACAGAATGTGTTACTGCGAGGCGCATCCTCACACATTGGCTCCTACCCCGCTTGTTTCTCCAGTGTCGCCTTCAGGACGCGGTGCCTGATTTCACAGCTGGTGTCTCATGTGCCTTCCTCCACCCTTGCATTGTAAGCTCTTTGAGGACAGCGACTGTGTCTTCATCATCTTTGTATCTTGGTCTTGGCATGTATCAGTACCTAACAGGTTTTTTTTTTGAATGAACTATTGAATAAATGTAATTTAAAGGTTTGTGAATAGACTTAGCTTAGTTCACCTGGAAAATACATGAAAATGGTAAAATTACTTTTCCTTAGGCTGCATGCTTTTGCACTCACCTTTTTTTGCTTTTATCACTTCTTATAATAAGTTTTACCCGTCACAACACGTTGCTGATGTCATCTGCCTCCCCTCCAATCCCCTCACCCCCAAAGTGCTTCTCCAAGAGGATTCATCCACTTTCTCATCAGTCAGTAATTACTGCATGTTAGGTTCTGTGCTTGGTATTTTGGGCAGTTCAGAGACGGGTGAGATGGGGCTGCTCTCACAAGGACTGCACTCCGAGAGAGCCTGTCTGCACGTCCATGAAGCTGTGAGCTCCAGCTGAGTCAGGAGGTGGAGGGACTCATTGGGAGGAGAGGTTGGAACGGTGGGAGAGGGGCGACTTACGGCAGTCGAGAGTCCAGATTTTATTCGGTGGGCATTGTGGAGCCCTGAAGGATTTTGAGCAAGGTGATGAGATGTTTTGGAAGATTAATCTGGCCAGCACTCCGCAGTGGGGAGACTATGCCATTATTCCAGAAGATGTACCCTGAGTATCTTCCTGCTCCTTGTGGGATCATCTAGCGTTGTCCACTCCGCTACTGGTGGATCACTGGCTGTTACTAACTGAGGTTTCTTTGGGGACGCCTTGGAGAGGACCAAAGCAATCTCATTCCATACTTTTCCTGCTAATATAAAATGCCCTTTATCTATTTCTTCCTCACACAGCTTTGTCAAGCTGCTATTAAGATCTCTGTTTATAGATGAGGAAAATAAGGTTTGGAGAACTTACAGGTTGTAAGAGGTGGGGTTTGAATCCAGGTGTGCTTGACTGCAGACTTGAGCTCTCTCTACGACATTATACTCAACAAAGAGAGGGAGGGAAGGAAACCACTGTGTTTCTGGAAGGAGTTAGCAGGGTAGGAGATATAGTGACAGAGCAGTAGACACAAAACCCAACTTCAGCCACCATTTGGAAATAGTATAATTTCCAAAAAATTGAAGACAATTATGCAGCTTGCAGGAGAGAGATGCATTTTTGCTTCAGAGGTAATCCTGTACCTAGAGAGGGTAGCAATTTTGGCTCTCTTTTCTGGTTGGAATTCATTGGAAGTCAGGAGGTTTACCCCAGGAATAGAACCAGACCAACAAAAACTGTAGTGCATAAGTTTATAGGTTTTGTGTTGGGTCATGACCTGGTTTGTACATAAAGAGTGCAGTTGGGCGGCTCAGTAATAATAGTAATGACCTTTATTGAGAGTTACTGGCTGGGTACCGCCGTGTCAGCTAGCCTATCCTCAAAGGAAAAGTGGCAGCAAGAAGGAGGTCAGGGCAGCCTGTGGATGTGGAGCGAGGGAGGGAATCATTTTTTCTCATCCAGGAAAAAAGATAGACTGTGCCTTTCAAAGTTAACCTTTTTCAGAGCAGATTATCTTCAGGCAACTGTCTTGTGCTAAGGGAGTGGTTTTCAGCAGTCTGCTAGTAATGGATTTAAAATCAGATGACAGCAAACAATTTTGTCATTTTATGGAAATAGTTTTTCTTAAAAGGTTCCAGTATGCTGGCGCTTCTAAGAGTCCCTGTTGTCGGACTTTTCAAATTTCAGCATTGAAAGCATTACTGTCTCCTCTTTCCCCATGTCCTCTTCTCTCAATGGGGCAAAACACACCTTTTCTAGGTCTGTAGAGCGTAAAAAGCAAGCGGCAGGTTTAAACAGCCCATGTAATTGAGGTCCTGTCCATTCCTTGCTGTGTTCCCTTCCCCGAGCCAATGTGTAGGTCTTAATCACCTGCTTTGTTTTCTGCCCTTTTCCCACACATGCACCATGTTACTGAACTTTTCCCCTGCTTTCCCTGTGTGCGTGATGGCTAAGAAGTCCTTTCCTGCCTTGTATTCTGCTGACTTAGATGGATGGTTCTAGGGACACCAGCGTTTTCATGGAGAGAGGGACAGTCTTGAATGAACGCCACAGTTAGGAGGCTGGATGCTCCCACGTTGTATGGTTGGTCTGTTTATAGACCACTGGGAGTGGGGGGTTGGATGCCAAGGAGAACCTGTGATTTTCAGAGTTTGCTTTCCTTCTTCAATACTGCAAAGGCGACATTCAGGACACGCTGATTAAGGGAAAAATAGGATCGCTTCTTTTCTCATTTTCCATACGGAAAGAAGATTTGGAAACGCAGTACTAGCTCAGTCCATACGCTTTGAAACCTGCGGTGATTGTCTCTTGCTTTGCTGAATTGCAGGATCTGACGCCGTCATGGTGCTGGGACCTGGGGCCAAACTCGAGGCATGGTTTTAAAATTATGAAATTTTTTGAAAGGTCAGCCTACCCTTTTAGTTATTTATTGTCTTATATGAATTGTTTTAGAAAATACACTTTAAAATGGTGATGCATTTTTAAGAAACCTCATGGATTTTCATAATTTAGATGACCTGGAAAGTACTTAGAACAAGTTCACAGAACTTTCTGAGCATCTCATTTTCTTTTTTCACCAGAAAGAATATGACATTTATATCAGCAACAAATTTAATAATCATTGTAGGTTTTTTGCTTGCTTGTTTTGTTGTTGGTTTTCTTTTTAAAAAATTTTTTTTTGTGCTTTAAGTGAAAGTTTACAAATCAAGTCAGTCTCTCATACAAAAATTTGTATACACCTTGCTATATACTCCTAGTTGCTCTCCTCCCAATGAGACAGCACACTCCTTCCCTCCACTGTATATATTTGTGTCCATTCTGCTGGCTTCTGGCCCCTGCTGCCCCCTCATCTCCTCTCCAGACAGGAGCTGCCCACATAGTCTCATGTGTCTACTCGATCCAAGAAGCGCACTCTTAAAAAAATATGGAATGCTTTACGAATTCGCGTGTCATCCTTGCACAGGGGCCGTGCTAGTCTTCTCTCTGTCCTTCCAATTTTAGTATCTGTGCTGCCAAAGTGAGCACGTTGGTTTCTTTTTTTTGGAAAACATGTTTCACATATAATTAAATTGAAATTATGAAGAAGCATTAGCTTAGTCTGATTTCAAATATGCTATAGAAATAGAGAGATGGTGGATCTAATGCTATCTGTGTCTACCTGTCTGTATTTACCTGTCCTTATCAAGCATCCCACATGCTTTCAGATGTTAAGCCTGTGATACCTTGGGACCCATCACCAAGGTAGATTTTATCTCTAGGAAATCCTAGGGAGGCGGGTTGACTCTTTCTCTCTGGGGTAGTTGGTTAGAGCTTAAGGATAGATTCTCTCCCAGGTCCCCTTCAGCCTTGTTAGTCTAGAATCTTAAGTAAATCGTTGGTATCCTTTAGTCTGTAAATAAAAGCGTTTTTAAAAGAACACTGTTTTGTAATGCACAGAATTATCCTCTCAAGAATAAGGAAAACTTAAGCAGCCATCCCTGAACTTCAGATACTCGACCTCACTCAAGGGCAAGAGAAACTACTGCCTGTGGGAATGCTTTAAATAAAACCTCCCATTTCGCAGACTTGTGACAGCTATAGTTGATGAAAATATAAAAGGTGACTTTATCAAAACATTTCCTTCAGTAATTAGATGGAAACAAAGCGTAAAAGCACTTCACGTGTACTCTTACATGCTCCTATTTAAGCTCATTCTGTCATATTCTTGCTCACTGTATTGTGAGCATGTGATCTATATGGCTTGCTATTTTTAAATGGCTACAATTTTTACTTAAGTCAACATTATAAATCAAAACTTTATATCCTATTTATTTGAAATGAAAACAGCTTTCATGAATTTAAAAATGATGCATGTTCAGTGTAAAAAAATTTAAAATAAAAAAAGTTAACATTTCCTCAAATCCTGTCAGAGCTACTCACAGTTAACATTTCACGGAGCCTCCTTAAGGACGTCTCACTGTGTTCATGGGCACATAAAGCTCTCATTAGTTTTACATCACTGGGCTCATACTGTATAACCTTATCTAATATTATGTCATGGATCTCTTATGTTTCACTTTCGCTGTTATAGAATGTTTTTGTGCATTTATTATCAAGCACTGTGTGATTATCTGCCTGGGAACCATTCCTAGGAATGACATGGTTGGGTCAAAGAATGCTATTTAAAATTTTGATACCTATGGCCAAGCTGCTGTGTGGAGATGTTGTACCTACTTGTACACCCACCCTTAGTGCCTGTGAGGCATAAAGCACTGTTCTAAGTGTTTTGAATGTTTCCTCATTTAATCCTCACAGAGCCCTGTAAGAGCAGAGAGGTTCAGTGACCTGCCCAAGGTCATGCAGCCAATAAGTGGTAGAGCCCAAGGTCATGCAGCCAATAAGTGGTAGAGCCAGGGTTTGAAACCAGGGAGCTCAGCCAGGTCCCATAGGCAGTGTTATATTACTTCCATGGAAGCCAGTCTGAGAAAATTAACAGAGGGATGCGGCGATGAGACTCGTTCCTTACTTTATGAGTCTTAGGTGTGGATATGAGCTTTTCTCGTTCTTGATTTATCTGCTAGGATAGGTGCGGAATAATTCTCCTGGGGCAACGCTTACTTACATTCTTTATGAACCTGTGTAACTGGGAAAGTCTTCTTTAAGAAGTCACTTTGGAGATCCAGACCCTTCCCTCCGGTCTTCCTTAAAGCTGAGACAGTGCTCGGCCTTGTACACACACAGCTCCTCACCCTGCCTGCCTCCCAGTCACCTAAATGTTGGTGGGAGAAACCTGACTTGGTTCCCCATGTGACCTGAGGGGGTTAATAAGTAGAGGTGCAAAGGTTTGACGAAGCTTTGCTTAAGGACTTCAGCTTTGAAACTCTTATCTTTGCTGCGGGATTTGTTGTGAAAACTCACCAAAAAAAAAAAAGTGTTTTCAGCAGTGCAGCCCTGGGGTCATACAGGGTCAAAAAAACCGAAACCAAACCCATTGCCATTGAAAAAGACTTCCTCTTTTAGGAAAAGCCCCAGACAGTCACTTATCTTCTTGTCCCATCCTTGTCTGTGAAGGATTTGATTTCTTTCCCCCCCACCCCCTCCCGCTGTGGTCATATCTCTTTTCTTTGAAAAAATTTTATTTTTTTGTTGTTGTTGAGAATATACACAGCAGAACATCTGCCCGTTCAACGTCTTCTACGTGTGCGACTCAGTGACAATTATATTCTTTGAGTTGTGCAGCCATTTTCACCCTCCTTTTCTGAGTTGTTCCTCCCCAGTAACATAAACTCATTGCCCCCTAAGGTTCCTATCTAACAGTAATCTTTGGAGTTGCTGTGGTCACTTTGATCCCATGTAGATACTTCTTAGAAGAGCACAATGCTCAAGGCAGACTTTTTTTTCCCCCCTAGTTAAGCTAAAATGTTGTTTGGTTTTAAGAAAACATCAGGGGATATTTTTGGTTTAAGGTTTAAAGATTATTTTAGGGCAATAGTTTCAGGGATTCATCCAACCTCCATGGCTCCCAAAAGTCTGGATTCCATGAGAATTTGAAATTCTGTTCTTCGTTTTCCCCCTTCCGATCAGGATACTTCTATGGAATCTTTGATCAAAGTGTTCAGTAGTGGTGGCCAGGCACCATCCAGTTCTCTGGTCTCATGGCAAAGGAGGCAGTTGTTGATGGAGGCAATTAGCCACACATTCCATATCCTCCTCCTGTGCCTGACTTTCCTTCTTCCTTTCTTGTTCCAGGTGAACAGAGACAAATTGTTGTGCCTTGGATGGCTACTTGCAAGCTTTTAGGACCCTAGACACTACACAATGAACCAGGAGATAGAACAGAGGCACTAAACACATTATTAGGCCAATTAACTGGGATACTCCATGAAACCATGACCCTAAACCTCCAAATCAAGGAACCAAATCCCTTGAGGTTTTTGGTTGTATATAAGTAGCCTCAGCAGCTACTCTTTTTTTTTTTTTTGTCATTGTTGTAAATATACATATTGCACAACTTTACTCAATTCATCTTTTTATAGGTATACAACTTACAGACAGCAATTAAAATAATCAGCTGTGCAACTCTACCCTTAATGCGGTTTTTCCAGGGTGATTTGTATTCTTGATTGTCCCTCTCAGAACAAAGACTGAACCAAGCAGAGAGTGTTGTGAAGTGCCACAGTGAAAACTCTGGCCTTGTGTTTTCCTTCTGATCTGTAGACCTGTTCCTGACATGAGGAGATAGCCACCAGAATTAGCGTGGTGTCCAAGTAAAGCTTTGGAAGCACACCATTTTCTAGTGTCTGTGTTTGAGCACCTGAAGGGCACATGTAGAAGAATATTATTTCCCAGAAGTTTTATATTACCAAGAAGACCACTAAAGGTTGACTTCTGCATTTGGATACTCTGTTCGCATATTAATGGAGCTCAGCAACCAAGAACCTGCTTTGGCAAGCATTATGCCACAGCTGGAAACAATGCTGCTTAAAATGGGGGTAGTAATAGTACCTGCCTTGTAGGGTTGTAAGGACTGCATGAGATGACATATGGAAAGCACAGATTTAATGCCAGGTGCGTCCTAGGTGCTCAGTAGGTGGTAACTACCATCATTACCACCACCACCAGCCTTCCCTCCTGAGGAATCAGGAGAGCATTCCTTTGGAGACAAGTTTGACTTTGGCATATATATATATATATATATATATATATTTATGAAAAATTCATTTCAGCGCCCACGGATGTCTAGGGTGTCTCCTCATCTTGACCCTCTTTAGCCTTAGTATGTTTTCTTTCTTCACCCTGCCAGGAAGAGGTATGTCCCCAAGGATCTATAAACTATATTTTTACCTAAATCCCTAGAACCTAAACAGTTCAATGTATATTAATCTTATATTGCAATAATTTCTTTGCCCTTTCATTCAACATTATTTTAGGTGACAAAAAAAGGAAGAAAATTTACTAGAGTTTCTTAAATAAATATGCATTTGTGCTGCTGTATTTAATCTTTTTAAGAAGGTTGGATGTAGAAATGGAATAATTTTGTTTTATTCATAGCTTTCCACAGATGAGCAGGCCTTATAAAAAAGTGGGACAGTAGCTTAGGCGTCCATCTCAGTAGATGATACAGTTCTCATTCATAGTGCCTGTCCACATCTGATTTAACTCGATATTCATAAAAGTATCCTTTGTAATAAATTTAATTTTTGCAATCAAGTATTTAAAGTGTTATAGGAGATGTTAATTGTAAAGGAACCTTTAGGGAGAGTAAAGAAATTCTGAATCGCATTTAAAGCTTTTCTTATTTCATAAATAAGTATTTTTATGTATTGGATTGGTAAAGCACTTATACATATTGCTAGGTATACCTGGCTTAAAGGAAATAATAATTTTTAAATGGCTGTTTACAATTTCAAATTTTTAAAAAAATATTCAGCAAAAGTATTTTCCTACTTTCTAGTGTGCAAAAGTAGTTTGTATTAAAATTTTCTGTTTCGGGACTAAAAATGTGCTGCTCGTCGTTAAATTAAGCAGAGTGTGAGCCAGGTTAATTTTTAAGTACAGTTTCAGGTAAAAGGTGCTGATTTTCTTGTATAGCATGAGAACAATAATGTCATCCAAGGACAGAAATAACTTGAAATCTCCTACAGGTCCAAATTCCTTATTTGCCATCCAAAAAAGCTCTGAAAGCGGAAAGTTTTCATTGTGACTCATTTGGCAACGTAGCCTGTCCTGAATTGACAGGAAGCTGCCATGGTCTTTATTTATCCCAGTCAGTGTGAACGTTCATGTTTTGCTGCAGAAATATTACTGCGTCGGATTAAGGGGTTCTGCCCTAGATACTGCCGGGGGTATCGTGTGCTACATGGTATGTGCACTATATGATCTTGCTAAAACCCCGAAACTTCTGAATTCTGAAACATGTCTGGCCCAAGGATTAAGAATAAAAGCTGGTGAACCTATTCCAGAGCAACTACGCCCTACATCCGGGGTACCTCTTTATGTCTGTTTCTAGTATAATTATAAATAAGGTCCTGTTCCCACTCAGACGTGTCCCATTTTGAACAGTAAATCATGTGGCCGCCACACTGACCGCCTCAAGTTCTCGGGAACGGGCAAGGCAGCAATGGCGAGTGAGCATTAGTAAGCTTCTAGGGCTTTCCCGTATATAAAACTGTGAAACAAACAAGATTCTAAGTTGTCTCTGGAACCTAAAATTAACTATTGTTTATGAGAAATAATTAAAAAAATATGTATCTCTGCCTTCTTAGAGTTCCCCACAAAATTTACATATACCTCTTTTTCAGGCAATTCATCAGTTTCCCCATGGCAGTTGCTTGTGTATGAGCCTCCTTGCCCTTACAGGTGGAAGCCCCCTTTCTATTTCCTGTTTGTTTATCACAGAGTCCCTGGGGGGTGCAGAAGGTTAAGTGCTCAGTTCCTAGCTGAAAGGTTGACCATTCGAACCCACCTGGAGGCGCCTCAGAAGAAGGGCCTGGTGGTCTGCTTCCGAAAGGTCACAGCCTTGAAAACCCTATGAAACCGTTCCACTCTGCGCACATAGGATCTCTGTGAGTTGGAGCTGATTTAATGGCAACTTTTTTTTTTTCTTATCACAATGCCCAGCATATATAGAAAGTTCACTGTCTGTTTATTCAGCAAATATTTGTCGAGCATCAGTCTCCGCTGTACCCTAGGCCCTGGGAACATAATGGTGAACAAACCAGAGCTGGTCCTGGTCCTCATGTAGGTCCGGTCTAGTGGAGAAGACGGAGACAGACAGGGCTTTGCCGAGGAAGTGGTTTGGAAGTTGAGTGAAAGGGGATGCTCTTGAAGCTGAGGGACAATAGGTTCAGAGGCTTTGGAATAAACACGATGGCCGGCCGGAGGTAGGGGGGTGTAAGGACAGCGGGGGAGACGAGGCTGGAGCAGGTGGCAGCAGCCGGCTTCAAGCAGTATAATGATAAGATCGTATCTGTGCTTTTAAAAGAGCATTCAGTTTTTCTGCCAAATTAACGGATTGGGGTGGGATTGGGAAGAGCAGTCGGAATCTGCTTGTTGCATCTTTGTTGAAAGAAGGAATTGTTCTTGACCCACCGGTTTCACTTTCTATTCTTGAAGTGTTGTAAATGCTGTCTTGGAGAATAACAAATATGGGCTATGCTTGTTCCTCTGAGACCAAAGTAGTTACTGAAGTTTTCAGGAAAGAAAATTAAAATTGAAGGTTATTCAGGCGTCTATATTCTAGAAAAGTTGCAAATGAGAAACAAAAAGCAAAACCCTTACTCATGGTGGGCCGTTTTTGAGCCAATTGCTTGAAAGGCTGTGGGAGTGGAAAATATTGTCATGATAGAAAATGAAACTATGCTGGGAATGCCAGCTTTGGGGGCCCTGGCCAAAGCTCGAGGCTGTCCTGAAATGTCCTGCAGAGCAGGCCCTGGAGTCCGGGCCTCTGTTCGTCCGTCACCAGAAAACGCCGTCGGCGGCTGCCAGCAACAGGTGCTTTTGACTTCTTCCTTCGGTGCAGCCTTAACCTATGAAGGGAGGGAGTATTGCTTGGAAACCAACCTTGCGTTTTAGTTTAAGTAACTTCGGTTAATACGGTATTGGCACGGAAGTTTGACTAGAGCTAAATCTTTGATGGCTTTGATGAGGGCCTTCTCTAAAATACGCAGATGAGCTCTCTGGTCATCTTAGTTCTAGCTTCCTACACCACCTACCACCTCAGGTTAAATGAATGAAGGGCCATCACTTCTACCGTCCCAGGACAGGAGCTTAGAGCCTCCTTGTTCAGATTGTTGCTGCTTGGTTGAGCTGCCCCTTATGGATGGATGGATGAAGGGACACAGTCATGTGCCTGGTTTGAGAATAAAACTGCCAGTGGTTTAGTTTAAGCACCACAAAGGGAACTTTCTGCAGAAATGCTGTTTTTCCCTCCCTATTGTGAATCAGTTATGTACTTTGCTGTTGTATTTCTAAGTCCTCTTCTTTTTCTTTTGAAATTGTTTTAGACTTAAACTAGAGTCGAAAGAATAGTACAAAACTCTTTCTGAACCTTTTGAAAGTAACTTGCCAGCCCGATATCCCGTTATTCCTGAATGCATGAGTGTGTATTTTCTACAAACAAGAACACTCTCCAGCATGACCACAACCTAACCATCAGAATCAGGAAATTAACACGGAGACACTCCTACCATCCAATCCGCAGACCCCATCCAGCTTTCCCAGTTGTCTCAGAAATGTTCTCTATAGCAAGTGTCCACTTCAGGCCCCTGAACCACTCACTGTGATGGAGAAAGATCAGAACCAGCTTTGACACTGTGCTTCCATCTTTGGTGACAAATGTTTCCTTGGTTACTCCAGCCACATGACAAGTATTCAAGTGGCTGCCTTACTGAATTGCACAGATGTAGAACATTTTTCCATCATTGCAGAAAGTTCTATTGGGCAGGACTGGTCTATACTTACAGGGTGTTTGCTGGATGCAAAGTGCCAGATGGCATAGTTCAGTGGACACAAAGTAATGGTAACCTAGGTGTCCAGCTTGAAAGGGGCATATTGTCTCAATGGACTGAAACACATAAAGACATGAGACTAAGTATAAGCATAAGATAAATGTTAAAAAGACTGTGAGAGGCAGTGTGTCTTATGAATTAAAGGAAATAGGAGGTGATTTGTAGGTGTGTTGAATTGCCCAGGATAGCTTCTTGGAAGAAATGGGTTTTGAGCAGTCTTTAAAGAATGGTTGCATATTTCCAGGCTAGACCTTTCTCCTGAGCTTCAACATGTCTAGTTACCTACCCAGCATTTCCTTTTGAACATCCTAAAGATATCTCACAGTCCCTGGTGATGCAAAGGGTTAACACACTTAGCTGCCAACCAAAAGGTTGGAAGTTTGAGTCCACAGAAGAAAGGTTTGGTAGTCTACTTCTGAAAAATCAGCCACTGAAAACCCTTTGGAGCACTTCGGCACCTGTGGGGTTGCCATGAGTTGGAACTGATTTGATGGCAACTAGATGGAGCCCTGGTGGCACAGTGGTTAAGCATTTGGCTGCTAAACACATCTGCCACCTGCTCCTTGGAAACCTATGGGGTGGTTCTACTCTGTCCTGTAGGGTCACTGTGAGTCAGTGGCAATGCGTTTAGTTTTGGTTAGTTTAAAGGTATCTTAAACTCCAAAACTGAACTGAGTATTATCTCTCCTTTTAAACATTCTCTGTTTCCTGTTGGAGAGAGTGGTGTCACCACCCATCTGGTCTGAAAGAGAAAAGAGGAGGTCACCAAAGTACAGATACAGAAGGGGGAGGGAAGTTAGAAATTCAGGAAGATGAGGCCCGATGGCTTCTATTTTCTCTGTGAAGTTGGAGGAGAGATCACTTACCAGAATTGATAGGGCAGAAGTGAATTAGGGGGTGAGGTTGGAAAGAGCTGAAATCACTCTCATGGGAAGTGGAACAGAGGCTGACGAAGGAAAAGCAGAAAAGGTCCCAGAGACTCTGAAAGCTTGGATGAGGCGATAAACCACAAATCTGTCACGATAGCATTCAACCCAGTCATGAGTTTTTGCAACATCCTGTGATCAAACAACAAAATGGTGGCTATGAGACCCATTCGTTGTAGGGAAGTTGTGGGGCTACTGTGTTGGGGCAAAATGAAGCCAGAGAGCAGACATTCTAGGGAGAGGGGGCAAGGGAGCAAAGTCAAGAAAAGAAAGGCAAATTGGGGAAGTGGAACTAGTTGGACAGGAAGGGAGCATGAAGGTCTGGGAGTGCAAAGGTAGGCAAGTATACTAAAGGGTGTTGGAGACCCAGCAGAGTGTCTTTAGGTCATGGTAGGGAGTCACAGCTTTCTCCTAAAGGTACCAGATGGGAAACCGTTGAAAGGTTTTAAGTTCAAATTTGTGTTTCTGAGATTTCTGAGTAGAATGTGGAAGTGCAGGAAGGAGGAGGAGACCAAGACCAGGCAGCAGTGGGGAGGATGAGTGAGGGCATAGGTCACAGAGGCCTTGATGTGGGAATTTACCACCTGTCAGCTTGCACAGTGGTGGCTTGTGTGTTACTCTGACACTGGAAGCTGTGCCACCGGTATTTCAAATGCCAGCAGGATCACCCATGGTGAACAGGTTTCAGGGGAGCTTCCACACTAAGACAGACTAGGAGGAAAGGCCTGCCAGTCTGCTTCAGAAAACTGTTGTTGTTAGGTGCCTTTGAGTCAGTTCTGACTCATAGCAACCCTATGCAAGACAGAATGAAACACTGCCCGGTCCTGCGCCATCCTCACAATTGTTGCTAAATTGCTATATTTGAGCTTACCGTTACAGCCACTGTGAGCGTTCATCTCATGGAGGGTCTTCCTCTTTTTCGCTGAGCCTCTACTTTAACGATCATGAGGTCTTTCTCCAGGGACTGATTCCTCCTGATAACATGTTCAGAGTACATAAGACGAAGTCTTGCCATCCTCACTTTTAAGGGTCATTCTGTTTGTACTTCTTTCAAGACTGATTTATTCGTTCTTCTGACAGTACAGGGTATATTCAGTCTTCCTCTCCAGCACCATAATTCAAAGGCATCCATTCTTTTTCAGTCTTCCTTATTCTTTGTCCAGCTTTCACATGCATATGATGCGATTGAAAACACCATGACTTGGGTCAGGTGCACTTTAGTCCTGAAGTGACATCTTTGCTTTTCAACACTTTAAAGAGCAGATTTGCCAATGCAATGGGTCATTTGATTTCTTGACTGCTGCTTCCATGGCTGTTGATTGTGGATCCAAGTAAAATGAAATCCTTGACAACTTCAGTAATTTCTTCTTTAATCATTATGTTCTTATTGGTCCAGTTGTGAGGATTTTTGTTTTCTTTATGTTGAGTTGCAATCCATATTGAAGGATATAGTCTTTGATTTTCATCAGTAAATGCTTCAAGTCCTCTTCACTTTGAGCAGGCAAGGCTGTTAATAAGTCGTCTTTCAGTCCTGATGCTGCTTTCTTCTTCAGATTGTCCAGCTTCTCGGATTATTTGCTAAGCATGCAGATTGAGTAAGTATGGTGAAAAGATACAACCCTTATGCACACCTTTCCAGATTTTAAACTATGCAGTATCCCCTTGTTCTGTTTGAATAACTGCCTCTTGTTTTATGGACAGGTTCCTCATGAGCGTAATTAAGTGTTCTGGAATTCCCATTCTTTGCAGTGCTACCCATAATTTGTTATGATCCACAGAGTCTGGTGAATGCCTTTGCATAGTCAATAAAACACATGTAAACATCTTTCTGGCACTCTCTACTTTCAGCCAAGATCCATCTGGCATCAGCAATGATATCCCTCGTTCCATGTCCTTCACAGAATCTGGCTTGAATTTCTGGCAGTTACCTGTTGGTGTACAGCTACAACCATTTTTGAATTATCTCCAGCAAAATTTTACTTTGGTGTGATATTAATGATATTGTTAGATAATTTCTGCATTTTGTTGGATCACCTTTCTTTGGAATGGGCACAAATATGAATCTCTTCCATCCAGTTGGCCAGGTAGCTGTCTTCTATATTTCTTGACATGGGTGAGTGAGCGCTTCCAGTGTTGCATCCCTTTGTTGAAACATCTTGATTGGTATTTTGTCAATTCCAGGAGGCTTGTTTGTTGCCAGTGCCTTCAGTGTAGCTTGGAATTCTTTCTTCGGTACCATTGCTTCGTGATCATATGCTGCCTCCTGATATGGTGGAATATTGACCAATTCTTTTAGGTACGGTGACTATATATTTCTTCCATTTTTATTTTTACCTTACGTTAGATGACAGTTATACCTCAAGTTAATTTCTTATTCAAAAATTTATACACGTATTGTTTGGTGACAATGGTCGCAATCCCTGCAGCGTAACAGCACCCGGAGTTCTCCATGCCCAGTCATCTGGTGCCTGGTTTCTCGTCTTGCTTGTGGACAGGAAGGGTGCCCATTGGGTCTCGTATATTTGATTGTCTCAACATGTTCGTCCCCAGGCCCCATTCCCAGCTACTTAGTCCCTTATTTGGAATTGGTCTTTTTGTTATTTAGGTGTCGAAGTATTTTGTAGACTTCAGAGATTAGACCCTTGTGGAATATGTCGTAGCCAAAATTTTTTTCCCAGTCAGTAGCTTCTCTTTTTACCCTTTTGCTGAAGTTCTTTAATGAGCATAAGTGTTTAATTTTTAGGAGCTCCCAGTTATCTAGTTTATCTTCTGGTGTTTGTGCATTGTTAGTTATGGTTTGTGTCCTATTTATGCCATGTACTAGGGCCCCTAGAATTGTCCCTACTTTTTCTTTCATGATCTTTATCATTTTAGATTTTATATTTAGGTCTTTGATACTTTTTGAGTTAGTTTTTGTACATGGTGTGAGGTATAGGTCCTGTTTAATTTTTTTACAGATGAACACCCAGTTAGGCCAGCATCATTTGTTAAAGAGACTGCCTTTTCCGCATTTAACAGACTTTGGCCCTTTGTCAAACATCAGCTGCTCATAGGTGGACTGATTTACAACTGAGTTCTCAGTTCTGTTCCACTGTCTTCTGACCCCTTTCTTGACCATCCCTGACCTACGTCCGTTTCCCTGACCCTCCTCACCTGTCGCCACTTCAGTCACCAACATCACGCTGGCTCCGACTGATGGCAGCCTTATGTGCAACAGAACAGAAGATTGCCCCGTCCCGAGGCATTTTCGTGATAGTTGGAGGGTTGGAGTCCACCATTGTCGCTGCTGTGTCAGCCCGTCTCGCTGAGGGTTTCCCAAACCATAACTGACGGTGCACAAACACCAGAAGGTAAACTGGATAACTGGGAGCCCCTAAAAATTACTTATGCTCATCAAAAGACTTCAGCAAAAGGGTAAAAAGAGAACCTACTGACTGTGAAAAAGATTTTGGCTATGACATATTCCACAAGGGTCTAATCTCTGAAGTCTACAGAATACTTCAACACCTAAATAACAAAAGACAAATAATACAATTAAAAAATGGGCAAAAAATATAAACAGACACTTTACCAAAGAAGACATTCAGGAGGCCAACAGACATATGTGAAAATGCTCACAATCGTTAGCCATTAGAGAAATGCAAATCAAAAGTAAAACGAGATGCTGTCTCATCCTGACAATACTGGTACTAATCCAAAAAACAAAAAGTAACAGATTTTGGAGAGGTTGTTGAGAGAGTGGACCTCTTATGCACTAGTGGTGGGAATGCAAAATGGTACAACCACTCTGGGAAGCAATATGGCGCTTCCTTAAAAAGCTATAAATAGAAATACCATAGGATCCAGCAATCCCACTCCTAGGACTATATCCTAGAGAAATAAGAGCCATCACATGAACAGACATATGCATACCTATGTTCATTGCAGCATTATTCATAACAAAAGAGATGGGAACAACCTAAATGGCCATCAACAGATGAATGGGTAAGGAAATTATGGTACATACACACAACGGAATACTACATAAAGGACAATGATGAATCCATGAAACATCTCACAACATGGATGAATCTGGAGGATGTTATGCTGAGTGAAATAAGTCAGTCACAAAAGGACAAATATTGTATGAGACACTATTATACGAACTCAAGAAAAGGTTTACACACAGAAAAAAGCATTCTTTGATGGTTATAAGAGTGGGGAGGGAGAAGGAGGGGAAATCACTAATTAGATAGTAGACAATTGTAAACTTCTGTGAAGGGAAGGACAACACACAGTATAGGGGAAGTCAGCAGAATTGGACCAAAGCAAAAGAACAGAAGTTTCGTAGAGACCTGTAAACACTTCGAGGGGCTGAGTAGCTTGGGCTGGGGCCTGGGGACCATAGTCTCGGGGACACCTAGGATGATTGGCATAACATAGTTCATGAAGAAAATGTTGTACATTCCACTTTGGTGTATAGCGTCTGGGGTCTTAAAAGCGTTCTAGCGGCCATCTAAGATACATCTATTGGTCCCATCCTGTCCGCAGCAAAGGAGAATGAAGAAAACCAAAGATACAAGGAAAATAGTAGCCCTAAGGACTGAAGGACCACATGAACCAGAGACTCCACCAACCTGAAGGACTAGATGGTGCCCTGCTACCTTTTTAGTGGCCCACTCTGACAGGGATAACAACAGAGTGTCCTGAACAGAATGGGAGAAAAATGTAGAACAGAATTCAAATTCATGAAAAAAGACCAGACTTACTGGTCTGACAGAGACTGGAGGAACCTGGACAATGTGCTAGTGCAGAACTGAAACCATTCTCAAAGCCCACTTTTCAGACAGATTAGACAGGCCTGTAAAAGAATAAACACAAGTGAGGAATGTGCTCCTTAGTTCAATCAAATATATGAGACCAAATGGGCAACTCCTGCCCAAAAGCAAGGTGAGAAAACAGGAAGGGACAAGAAGTGGATGAATGGACACAGGGAACCCTGGGTGGAAAGGGGGAATGTGCTGTCACTTTGTGGGGATTGTAACCGATGTTACTAATCAATATGGGTATAAATTTTTGAATGAGAAATTAACTGGAGCTGTAAACTTTGACCTAAAGCACAATGAAATTAAAAAAAAAAAAAAAAGACAAGGTTCAGAAGAAAGGCCTAGTTAGACTTCCATTAGTGTTTGTTAACTCTGTTTAAGTGTCTCTAGGTTTCTGCCCTTTCCTCTCTCAGGAAAGCACACATTTGCATAAACATAACATGCTATATATATATATACATGTGTATGTGTATTTTTTTTTTTGCCAATTCAACTTTTTACAGGTGTACAATTTATTTACAGCAAGTACAATAATTGGCGGTGCTGTTTGTGCTTTTGTTATTATGTTAGATAATCCATTGTTACAAACTAGGCCTGACAGTGTAGCCTCTGCTTTTTCTTCTGAGAATTTCATGGATTTGGTTTGCATGTTTATGTCCTTAATCCATTTTGAATTAGTTTTTTGTGTATGGTGTGAGGCAGGGATCCTGTTTCATTTTTCTGCATGTGGAGATCCCACTTTCACAGCACCCTACATGTATTTTTAAGGCTTACTACCTGAATGAAGAACTCATGTTCTCTTTAGGCTGCATCGTGAACTGCTGTAGAACGACCATTGCATCACTCGCAGTAATGAAAACCACAGGTGGGAACCTTAAGTCAGTTTTTCTGTCCTCTTATAGTTGTTCATTATGCAGTAGAAGTTATTAACAGTAGTGAAATTACACTCTTACAGGTACCAGAGTAGTTTGTGGTCAGAAAAAAAAAAAAAAAAAAAGAGATGGGGTAATTTTTGTAATATAGTAATAACTTCCAAAAGGATATAGAAAACCCTGCTAATAAGAAAATTGTGGGTAGACTGGCAAATATGCAAACCTGTAATCCGGATGAGTCTCAGTATGGAAAATTTGTTTTGTGGTACTCGAAGGCATTTTAGAATTTTAATTTCGTATGTACTTATATTCCACTCATGGTGAAATCTATTCACCATTGGCCGCCCCATTTTCCCATGACCTCAATGGGAGATGTTTATTAAACATCTGGAGTCCAGAAGGCTGCTGGGCTAATGAGTACCAAATGACAGTGATTCCCACATTTGGATGCATATTGAAATTATCCTAGGATAGTAGTAATAATAATAAAAAATCTGGTTCCTAAGCCCCAGAGAAGAATTACTCAGTATGTCTAGCTCAGGGTAAGGGAGTTTTTTTTTTTTTTTTTAAAGTATCCTGGGTAATAATGTTGCAGAGGCAGTTTTGGGATACTGGCAGAGGAGACAGAGAAAAGTGTAACTGTGGGTTATGATGTAGTCAGAGGTATGAGCGATGGACAGCAGTTCTGCCACATCATTCAAGGTTGAGTCCCTGAAAAGTAGCATCGTAGGAGAATTCATGGTTGAATTTCTTAAAACCTCATGAGAGAAACTGGGCTAGAAGCTAGAGTTCATAAATGAATCTATATCTTAAAGACATATATCTTTTTAAGTCCAGTAAAGTAAAACAGTAAAGACATGAAATAAGGGTTGCACTGATGATATAATTGGTATCATCCGGTTGACGTCCTTTGCTTATAAACTCTTCTCAAGTTTAACAAGTCTTTTTAAAATAGTGTCTGCATTGTGGATATTATGCATCCTTGGAGACATGCTTTTTTCTGTGGCTAGTGTCACACACGAATGTTAAATGTCTTTCTGATTTCATGACCAGTAATTGTTGACTTAATCTCGCAGGGTCCCATTTAGAGAGATGTGAATTCTTCAGGCAGAGTAGTATCAAGCATAGTCAAAAAGATGGTTCACAAGCAGCCTCCCTGCTAGACAAGGTCGTGTTGCCCTAGCTCTGAGTGTGATGTTTTCAGGCTGAGCACCTACCATAGAGCGTCTCTCATGTATTTCACCTCTGTCTCCCAGAGGTCAGCACAGTTCGCAGGGTTTGCTTCTTGTCTTCCTGTGTCCTCCTTTCTTGCTTTTCACTTTATACAGTCACCCTCTCCCTCCACCATACTACACACCCATAGGCAGGAAAACCTGCCAAAGCCAGAACCTGTGTAAGGAGGAACCCTGTCAGAGAAGGAAAACTCAGATATTTTCCACTAAAACGGGAGATAGAAAAATGGTAAGACCACACCCTGTCAAAGGTGGAAAACTTGTGAGACCCAGAAAAGCAAGGCAATCGATCCATTGACTTCTGTCTCTCATAGGTTTTACTGTACATTTATACGCACACACGTGAGAAGCAGTTCAGCCTGGTGCAGTGTTTTGCATACTCTTTTGACCATAGCACCATTATAGCATAATATATTATATCATAATATAAAATTGAAACAAGTTTCATGAGACAGTGCCTACGCTTACTACTTAGGATACACTCATATTTTCTGTTCTATATTCCAGTTGAGAAACCCTGGTGGCGTAGAGGTTAAGAGCTCAGCTGCTAACCAAAAGGTTGGCAGTTCAAATCCACCAGCTGCTCCTTGGAAACCCTATGGGGCAGTTCTACTCTGGATGGATTTTTTTTTTTTTTTTTGTATATTCTCGTTCAATAAAATTAAATTAAAAGTTGCTGATCTCGATTCACTGATTTTGTGACCCTCTAGAGGGTTGTTACCAGAGGTTTGGAAAATACTGGTCTTAAGAGATTTCTGTTATATTGTTCGGAGTCAGGCAGATCTGGGTTTGAATCCCATCTTTACCACTTAGTGGAAACCCTGATGGTGTAGTGGTTAAGTCCTATGGCTGCTAAACAAAGGGTCGGCAATTCGAATCCGCCAGGCGCCCCTTGGAAACTCTATGGGGCAGTTCTACTCTGTCCTATAGGGTTGCTATAAGTCGGAATCGACTCGATGGCACTGGGTTTGGTTTGGGTTTTGGTTTACCACTTAGTAGCTGTGGATCTTGGTAAGTGGCTTCACCTCTCTGCATCAGTTCCCTAATCTGTACAGTGGAGTAAGAGACTTTATCCCGTGTAGCTTGTTTGAAGATTGAATGAAATAATGCATGAAAAGTACCTGGCCTAGCGCCTGGTTCCTAGTAAGCACCTGAACAAATGTTGTCATGGGGGTGGTGATGATTTTCTGTTTTCAACCTCAGTTTCCTCCCAATTCACATAATTTTGAACTGAAATTCTTACTTTTGCTGAAAAGGTACCTAAAAGTCAGTGTAAGGAGTGTAGAATGTCGTGCGAGAGGAACTTGTATTTTGGGAAGGTTACTGTGTGCGTGGAGTCCCTGGGTGGCACAAACAGTGAAGCGCTTGACTATAAACCAAAAGGTTGGTGGTTTGAACCCACCCAGAGGTGCCAGATCACCAGAAAGGCCTGGTGATCTGCTTTCAAATGGTTACAGCCTTGAAAATCCTGTGGAACACAGTTCTACGATGCCACACGTGGGGTCGCCATGAGTTGGAATTGACTTGGAAGCAACTGGTACTGTATGCACATGAAAAATTACAACTATTAATTACTATTGTATGCCTGTAAGTGTATTATTACTTGTGCTTTTTCTTGTACATCTCCATAACCACAATCCTGAACCAGAGCAGTAGCTTCCAGCTTATCTCCTTGTCTCCGTTTGGCCCTGTATACAGTGCTACAGTGCTACTGAATTGATGACAGTAAAAACATGGCTTTTATCATGTCACATACTCAGAAGTCCTTAGTCCAGAAAACCAAACCCAGTGCTGTCGAGTCGATTCCGACTCATAGCAACCCTATAGGACAGAGTAGAACTGCCCCATAGAGTTTCCAAGGAGCGCCTGGTGGATTCCAACTTCCGACCCTTTGGTTAGCAGCCCTAGCAGTTAACCACTATGCCACCAGGGTTTCCAAGTCCTTAGTAGCCTGTGTAAACAAGCTCAGCCTTAGAGGGGCATTGGAGACACTTCAGAAAGATCTAGGTTCAAATTTTGGCTCCTCATCTAGAGACTTAGATGACTGGGGCAAGTTTTTTTTTTTTTTTTTTTGAGTTGTACTTCTCCTCATCTCTAACACGGGGATAATACTAATTGTTAGGGCTGTTGCAAGGATTAGGGCTGATTTATGTACATTCTCTAGTGTGGTGCTTCTCACATGCTAGGAGCCTGTTACGAAGCCTGCACCCCCATATCGGCTCCAGTCAATTGCTTTGCCCACGTCAGTAAACACATCTCCTTCAGTCCAGCTCTGGCCATCAGCACCAGCCTCTTACCTTGCCTGGCTTGCCTGCTGCCATATCTGTCTAGACAGTTCCTCGCATCCTTCGTATAAACTCTTCCTTGACCATAAAGCTTTCTCATACAAACGATTTAATAATGATTTATATATTCCTTATGAGCTAGTTCACTTAGCTGGCAATCATATACTGCCTTCTAATCTCTACTGCATAGTCTTTCATTACTATAATTATAGTATTATTAGTTAACTTTATATGATTTATGTCTCACATCCCCAGTTAACTTACTGGTTCTTTGAGGGTAGTGATCATGCTTTACACATCTTTCAGTCCTCTACAGAACTTAGCCTAGTTCTTTGTGATAATATATGTTTAATAAATATTGGATGATACACTGGGTGACTGGGTAGTGCAGACAATACATGCTGTAGGAGAAGGGTGCAGTGGTAAGACCCGTGGGGGAGAGTTTAATGGATGATTTGAGCTAACCATTGTTGGGAGGGTAGAATTTCTGTAGGTTGATAAGAGGCGTGGGCACATGGCTGTGTAGGGGGTGCTGTTAGGTGACAGGAGCCCTACAGCTACTTTAAAACAAATGATGCAGCTGCAGACGGAATGGAGGCGAGCTCTGCCGCGGAGCAGTCTCAGACAGAAGCCCTGGTTTAGTAACGTAGTTCCCACTCCAGTGCTTACCTTCACTTCCCCAGCTTTGACCTGTCTCCTGTGACTCCGTTACTATGAACTGATGAACTAGCACATGGGCAGTGTTCTTAGTCATCATCTTCCTCATCCACCCTTTACTGGTTGGCATTTCCACAGTGGCTCCAGCTTCCTCAGTTTGCTCTTGCCCTTAGGATATTTTCAAAGGCTCAAAGTTGTTCAAGTCCTTTGGGGGAGATTGTTAGAGGACCTGCCCGGTTGGTGAAGGCTCGTATTTAAGAGGAATGGAAGATAAGGTTAAAATGATGGCTTTTGGTCTATCTTTTTAAAGAAAGTTTTGCATACTCAATAAAGGATTTTGATTACCCAAGAGATAACACATATCTTTGACTTACCAAAACCAAAACCAAACCAAACCCTTTGCCGTCGAGTCAGTTCCGACTCATAACGACCCTATAGGACAGGGTAGAACTGCCCCATACGGTTTCCAAGGAGCACCTGGTAGATTCGAACAGCCGACCTTTTGGTTAGCAGCTGTAGCTCTTAACCACTATGCAACCAGGGTTTCCTGACTTACCAAAGTCTAGTATAAATTAGTATTTTTTTTTCTTCTTGGACCAGGCAAGGTCCATTTTCCTCCCTTTTGATTCGAATGTTATTGTTACCAGGTATTTTAGTTCTCTATATAATTTATTAAGGAGCTCTGTTCTCACAACCGTTAAGTGCTCAGATGGTAACTGAAAAGCGGGTGGTTGAAACACACCAAGTGGCTCCGTAGGAGGAAGATCTGGTGATCTGAAAGATCTGGTGATCTGCTCCTGCAGAGATCGCAGCCTGTCACGTGGGTCGAGCTGAGTCAGATCAGCTCTGCCACACCAACAACAACATGGAATGTTTTATATAGTCAATAATTTGGATTTAACTACATATTTATCCTATTTATTGTTCTTTATTCCTTCTTGAATCCCCAGGCTTCCGTCTAGATTTACTTTTTTTCTTCTGCCTAAAGGATACCTTTTAACATTTCCTGGCTCATGGGTCTGCTAGTGGGCGCACTGTCTTCTGGTTTACTTGATGTTTTTTCAGTGGTGTCTAATCTATTCAGCCCGTCCATTGAATTCTTAATTTTAATTAGTTTTTAGTTCTAGTATTTCTATTTTTTAAAGTAATTTCCAGTTATCTGCCAAACCTTTTATTTCCTTGAGCTTACTAGGCAGTTATTTTAAAGACTGTGTCTGAAAACATTTAGTGTCTATATATCCATTAGATCTGTATCTGTTTCCCCTGGGTCTATTTCTGATGTCCACAGTTTTCCTTGGTTTCCTAGTATGTTGCCTTTTATCCTTGTATTCCTAGGTATTTTGACTGAATTTTGGCCATTGTCTATGAAAAAACTCTAGAGATAATATAAACCTTAGGAAAATGTTATGTTCTATATATGATTTGGAGCCTTGATGGTGCAGTGGTCAAGAGTTTGGCTGCTAACCAAAAGGTCGGCAGTTCAAATCCACCAGCTGCTCCCTGGAATCCCTTTGGGGCAGTTCTACTCAGTCCTATAGGGCCGCTTTGAGTTGGAATTGACTTGATGACAGAGGGTCATGGGGTCAGATATAATTTAATTTTTCTCCTGATAGTTCCAGATTACTTTAATCTGATGAGACCAGGCTATAAAGTCAAGCAAAAAGGAAGTGCCTTCATGTAAAAGGATTCGTTTTTTGTTGTGTATCATTGGGGATGTCCTGTTACTTTAAAAAACAAGCAAACAAGTACACAAAAAACAAAGCCTAAAATCAGAAATAAGTGAAACACTTTCTAACAGAGTTTGTCCTACTCTGAAAAAATACTCTATTTGCTTTTCCTAAAAATGAAATTATAATTTATGAAAGCTTTGAAGATTTTGAAAAAAAAAATTGTTTGATTTGCATAGTATTTTGGTTTGGTGAGAAAAATTTTGCTTGTTAAAAAGACATAGCATGGAAATAAGGGACAGACCAACAGGTGATGCACTGACACACTTAGACAAATGGAGGAGGTCTGTCTGCCAGAATGATCAGACTTTGCAGGAAGCCACGGAAGAACTGCGTAAATAGTAATTAAAAGTAAATCCAGACCCTGGATCCTCCAAGTGTTTTCCGCAGACCTAAGAGCTTATTAGGATTATAGACTCACAGAGTCCACCCAGACCTATTGGAGATGTGTGTGCACATTAAAATTGGTGAAGCACTGGTCCAGATTCCATAATCAACTCTTGAAAAAATAAACAAAAAAATACCCAACAGTTGCCATCAAGTTGATTCTGACACTTGGAGACTCCATGGGTGTCAGAGTAGAACTGTGCTCTGTAGGGTTTCAGTGGCCAGTTTTCTGAAGCAGCTCACCAGGACTGGCTTCCTAGTCTTAGTTCCACTGAAACCTGCTCAGCATCATAGCAACATGCAAGCCTCCACTGTGCTTGAGGTACGCTGGCCAGAAATCACACCTGGTTTCCTGCGTGGAAGGTGAGAATTCTGCCACTGAACTACCAACGCCCATGACCGTAGCTACCATTTATATGCTAGTGATTCCAGAATTCCTATTTTCAGACTTCATCTCTGCAGAGTACTGGACTTTTGAAATATAACTCCCTTTGTTTCTGTCTATGCGAATGATGAAAGATAGGCCTGTCAGAAAGCCAAAATTAGCATGTTTTCTTCCAAACATGCTTTTCTGCTTAAATTTTCTATCTTAATTCATTTAACAAGTATACATTAAGCACCTGTTATGTGCTGGACTCTGAGCTGCTGCTGGGCAAAAAGGGGAAAAAAATAAGCAGCCACCATCTTCCTGCCCAAATCACACATAAGCCCTGCTTCCCCATGGCTCAGGGAGCTGGATCTGAGGAACCTCCTCCCAGGTCCTTGCTCTGGGCACTGCAATGAAGTTACTTTCTCTTCTCAAAGGCCGGTGCCAGGAAATTGGAAAGTCTGAGTGTGCTGGACAAGGACCCACCTTCTAGGGTTCAGTAACAATATCATCACCATTACCCATGGTGGTGATAGCAAATTCTAGTAAAAATTTATACACACAGTTATGTGATCCTAGCTGCCATCCCTGTATTGTGACGGCATATTCCCCCTTTTCACTCCGGATTTTGTGTGTCCATTCACCCAGCTCCTGTCCCCTTCCGCCTGCTCATCTTGCCTCCGGACAGGAGCTGCCCATCTAGTCTTGTGTATCTACTTGAACTAAGAAGCACGCTCTTCGCAAGTATCCTCTTATGTCTTAAAGCCCAGTCTATTCTTTGAAGAGTTGGCCCCAGGAATGGTTTTAGTTCTGGGCTATCAGAGAGTCTGGAGGCCATGTCTTCTGGGGTTCCTCCAGTCTCAGTCAGACCATCAAGTATGAACTTTTTAGTAGAATTTGAGTTCTACACCTACTTTTCTCCTGCTCCGTCAGGGACTGTCTGTTGTGTTCCCTGTCAGGGTGGTCATTGGTGGTAGCCGGCTACCATCTAGTTCTTCTGGTCTCAGGCTGATGGAGTCTCGGTTTATGTTGCCCCTTTTGTCTCTTGGGCTAATATTTTCCTTGTGTCTTTGGTGTTCTTCCTTCTCCTTTGCTCCATGTGGGTTGGGACCAATTGATACATTTTAGATGGCTGCTCCCTAGTTTTTAAGACCCCAGATGCCACTCATCAGAGTGAGATGCAGAACATTTTCTTAATAAACTTTGTTATGACAGTTGACCTAGATGTTCCCTGAAACCATGCTACACTGTCCCTCCAAGTGTTTGGTCGTGTTCAGGAAACTTCTTAGCTTTTCATTCAGTCAGGTAGTGCTGACTTTCCTTGTATTGTACATCATCCTTCCCTTTACCCAAGACAATTCTTGTCTATTATCTAGTTAGTGAATTTCCCACTCCCTTCTTCCCCACCCTCATAACCATCAAAGAATGTTTTCTTCTGTGTTTAAACCTTTTCTTGAGTTCTTGTAATAGTGGTCTCATATAATATTTGTCCTTTCATGACTACTAATCTCATTCAGCATAATGCCTTCCAGATTCATCCATGTTATGAGATGTTTCTCAGATTCATCGTTATTCTTTATCATTGCTTAGTATTCCGTTGTGTGAACATACCATAATTTGTTTATCCATTCGTCCATTGATGGGCACCTAGGTTGTTTCCATCTTTTTGGTATTGTGAACAGTGCTGCAGTGAACATGGGTGTGCATGTATGTATTCGTGTGATGGCTTTTATTTCTCTAGGATATATTCCAAGGAGTGGGATTGCTGGACCTTATGATACTTCTATTTTTAGCTTTCTAAGGCAGTGCCAAATTGATTTCCAAAGCAGTTGTACCATTGTACATTCCCACCAGCAGTGTAAAAGTGTTTCAGTCTCTCCACAACTTTTCCAACATTTATTATTTTGTGTTTTTTGGATTAATGCTAGCCTTATTGGGGTGAGATGGTATCTCATTGTAGTTTTGATTTGCATTTCTCTAATGGGTAATGGGAAGTGTTAAGATCTATAGCTGCTAACCAAAAGGTCGGCAGTTCAAATCCACTGAGCACTCCTTGGAAACTCTATGGGGCAGTTCTACTCTGTCCTGTAGGAGCACTATGAGTTGGAATTGACTTGTTGGCAACGGTTTTTGGATTAATGGCTAATGATCAGGAGCATTTCTTCATGTATCAGTTAGCCACCTTAATGTCTTCTTTGGTGAAATGCCTGTTTATATCCTTTGCCCATTTTTTAATTGGGTTATTTGTCTTTTTTGTGGTTGAAATTTTGCATTGTCTTGTGGATTTTAGAGGTTAGACCCTGACTAGATATGTCATAGCCAGAATTTTTCTCCCAGTCTGTAGGTTGTCTTTATACTCTTTTGTTGAAGTCTTTTGATGGGCATAAGTGTTTGATTTTTAGGAGTTCCCAGATACCTAGTTTCTCTTCTGGTGTTTGTGCATTATTAGTTAGGTTTTATATTCTGTTTATGCCATGTGTTAGGGCTCCTAGCATTGTCCCTATTTTTTCTTCCCTGATCTTCATCTTTTTAGATTTAATATTTAGGTCTTTGATCCATTTTGAGTTAGTTTTTGTGCACAGAGTGAGGTGTGGGTCTTGTTTCATTTTTTTCCAGATGGATATCCAGTTATGCCAGCACTGTTTGTTAAAGAGACTGTCTTTTCCCCCATTTAATGGCCTTTGGGCCTTTGTCAGACATCAGCTAGGTGAATGAATTTATGTCTGGATTCTCAATTCTGTTCCACTGGTCTATGTATTTGTTGTTCTACCAGGCTGTTTTGACTACCGTGGCAGTACAGTAGTTTCTAAGATCAGGTAGTATAAGGGCTCTGGCTTTTTTCTTCTTCAGTAATGCTTTACTTATCCGGGGCCTCTTCCCTTCTATATGAAGTTGGTGATTTGTTTCCCCGTCTCATTAAAAAATGTGGTTGGAATTTGGATCAGGATTGCATTGTATCTGTAGGTTGCTTCAGGTGGAATTGACATTTTCACATTGTTGAGTCTTCCTATCCATGAGCAAGGTATATTTTTCCACTTACGTTGGTCTCTTTTGGTTTCTTGAAGTAGCGTCTTTTTACTTTTCTTTGTATAGGTCTTTTACATCTCTGGTTAGATTTATTCTTAAGTATTTTGTCTTCTTCAGGGCAGTAGTAAATGCTGTTGATTTGATGATTTCCTCTTTGTTGGTATCCAGGAATCCAACTGATTTTTGTAAGTTTATCTCCTATCCTGAAACTTTGCTGAAATCCTCTATTACATTCAGTAGTTTTCTTGTGGATTCTTTGGGGTTTTCTGTGTATAAGATCATATCACCCGCAAATGCGAATACTTTTACTTCTTCCTTACGAATTTGGATGCCCTTTATTTCTTTTTCTCACCTAATTGCTCTGGCTAAGACCTCCAGCACAATGTTGAATAAGAGTGGTGATAAAGGGTATCCTTGTCTGATTCCCATTCTCAAGGGGAATGCTTTCAGACTCTATCCATTTTGGATGATGTTGGCTGTTGACTTTGTATAAATGCCCTTTATTATGCTGAGGAATTTTCCTTCTATTCCTATTTTGCTGAGAGTTTTTATCATGATTGGGTGTTGGACTTTTTCAGATGGCTTTTCTGCATTAATTGATAAGATCATGTGGTTCTTATCTTTTGTTTTATTTATGTGATGGATTACATTGTTTTTCTAATGTTGAAACATCCCTGCATACCTGATATGAATCCCACTTGGTCATGGTGAATTCTTTTTTTGATATGTTGCTGAATTCCGTTGGCTAGAATTTTGTTGATGATTTTTGCATCTATGTTCATGAGGCATATTCATCTGTAATTTTCTTTTTATGTGGTGTCTTTACCTGGTTTTGGTATCAGGGTTATGCTGGCTTCATAGAATGAGTTTGGGAGTATTCCATCCTTTTCTGTGCTCTGAAATACCTTTAGTAGTAATGGTGTTAAGTCTTTTCTGAAAGTTTGGTAGAATTCTACAGTGGAGCCATCTAGGGGCATGGCTTTTTCTTGGGGGCGGGGCGTTTAATTACCTCTTAAGTCTCTCCTTTTGTTATAGTTTTATTTAGTTGTTCTACCTCCGTTTGTATTAGTTTAGGTAGGTAGTGTGTTTCTAGAAATTTGTCCATTTCCCCTAAGTTTTCAAATTTGTTGGAGTACAGTTTTTCATAGTATTCTGTTATGGTTCTTTTAATTTCAGTGGGGTCTGTTGTGATATCACCCATCTCTTTTCTTATTTGGCTTATTTGCTTCCTCTCCTGTTTTTCTTTTGTCAGTTTGGCCAATTGTTTATTGATTTTGTCAATCTTTTCAGAGTACCAGCTTTTGTCTTTTAACTCTTTCCATTATTTTTCTTCAATTCTATTTCATTTAATTCTGCTCTAATTTTTATTATTTCCTTTCTTCTGGTACCCAAGGGCTTTTTTTGTTGATCTCTTTCTATTTGTTCAAGTTGTAGGGATAATTCTTTGATTTTGGCCCTTTCTTCTGTTTGGATGTGTGCATTTATTGCTATAAATTGACCTCTGAACACTGCTTTTGCTGTGTCCCAAAGGTTCTGGTAGGATGTGTTTTCATTCTCATTTGATTCTGTGAATTTCTTTATTCCATCCTTAACTTCTATAGCCCAGTAGTTTTTGAGGAAGGTGTTATTCAGTTTCCATGTATTTGATTTTTTTTCCCCCCTCGGTTTTTCTGTTATTGATTTCCACTTTTATGGCTTTATGGTCAGAAAAGATGCTTTGTAATATTTTGATGTTTTGGATTCTGTTAAGGCTTGCTTTGTGGCCTACTGTGTGGTCTATTCTGGCGAATGTTCCATGTGCATTGAAAAAGACTGCTGTTGGGTGAGGTGTTTGTCTGTGAGATCAGGTTGGTTGATTGTGGCATTTAGATCTTCTGTGTCTTTACTGAGCTTCTTTGTGGATGTTCTGTCCATCACCAAAAGTGTTGTGTTGAAGTCTCCTGCTATTATTGTGAAGCTGTCTATTGTGGAGCTGTGGAGCAGTGCTGTTGGAGTTTTTTTTTTTTTAATGTATTTTGGAGCCCTGTCATTGGTGTCTAAATATTTACTATGGTTGTGTCTTCTTGTTTTTGACCCTTTAATCATTACGTAGTGTTCTTCCTCATCCTTTGTGGTGGATTTTGCTTTAAAGTCTATTTTGTGAGAGATTAATATTACCACTCTTGCTCTTTTTTGATTGTTGTTTGCTTGATATATATTTTTTCCATCCTTTGAGTTTTAGTTTGTGTCTTTGAGCTAAGGTGTGTCTTTTGTATGCAGCATATAGTGGATTGTGCTTATTTATCCATCCTTCCACTCTGTCTCTTTATTGGTGCATTCAGTCCTTTTACATTCAGCGTAATTATTGATAGGTATGCTTTTTTTTTTTTATGAGCTTAGTCCTGTCATTTTGATGTATTTTTTTGCGTGTGTGCCATTGACTGTTTGTTCCACTTAATTTTCTGTGCTGAGTTGCTTGTTTTTATTTTCTTTTCATCTTTTTCCTTGTTGTTGATTTTGTATTTGCTGGGTCTTTGTTTTCTTGTTTTTTATTTTGATGTCTTGGATTGTTAGTTTCATTTGTGGTTACCTTAATATTTACCCCTATTTTTCTAAGTTTAAACCAATCTTTTATTTCTTTATCTCACCTCGACTTCCTCTCCATACGAAAGTTTTAAGACTACATTATTTACTCTCTCTTTTTTTGGAAATCCTGGTGGCATAGTGGTTAAGTGCTATGGCTGCTAACCAAAGGGTTGGCAGTTCAAATCTGCCAGGTGCTCCTTGGAAACTCTATGGGGCAGTTCTACATTGTCCTATAGGGTCACTATGAGTCGGAATCAACTTGACAGCACCTGGATTGTTTTTTTATTTTAATGTCATTTTTTACATGTTGACACCTCTGTTTCCCTATATTCCGTGTTTTAGCTTTGATTTATTTTTGTGACTTCCCTATCTGGGTTGATACCTGGTTGTTCTGTCCTGTGTTCTAGTCTTAGGTTGTTAACTAATGTTATTCATTTTCTAATTTGAGGACTTTCTGTAGTATTTCTTGTAATTTTGGTTTGTTTTTCACGAATTCCCTAAACTTCTGTTTATCTGCAAATGCCCTAATTTCACCATCATATGTGAGAGACAGTTTTGCTGGATATATGATTCCTTGCTTGGCAGTTTTTTTCCTTCAAGGCCTTATACATGTCATCCTGTTGCCTTCTTGCCTGCATGGTTTCTGCTGAGTAGTCAGAGTTTAGTCTTATTGACTCTCCTTTATAGATGACTTTTTGTTTATCCCTAGCCACTTTTGAAATTCTCTCTTTATGTTTGGTTTTGGCGAGTTTGATTATAATATGTCTTTGTGACTTTCTTTTGGGATCTACCTTGTGTGGGGTTCAGTGAGCTTCTTGGATAGATATCGTCTCATCTTTCCTGATATCAGGGAAGTTTTCTCACAACAAATCTTCAACAATTCTGTTATCCCCCCTGTTTTGGTACTCCAATCACTCATAGATTATTGCCCTTGATAGGATCCCACATACTTCTTAGGGTTTCTTCATTTTTTAAATTCTTTTATCTGATTTTTTCTCAAATAAGTTGATGTCAAGTGCTTACATCTTCAGTCTCACTAATTCTGAGTTCCATTGCCTCAATTCTGCTCCCGTGACTTTCTATTGAGTTGTCTAATTCTAAAATTTTACTGTTAGTCATTTGGATTTCTGTTTGCTGTCTCTCTATGGATTCTTGCAGCCTGTTAAATTTGTCATTATGCTCTTGTGCAATCTTTTTAAGGTCCTTTAATGTTTTGTCTGTGTGTTGCTTTGCTGCTTCTGCATTTTGCCTGATCTCCTTCCTGATCTCTTGATGAGTTCTGTATATTAATCTCTTGAATACTACTCTGGTAATCCCAAGAAGTTCTCTTTTTCCAGAAGGTTTCTTGATTCTTTGTTTTGGTGGCTTGCTGAAGCCATCATGGTCTGCCTATTTATGTGATTTGATATTGACTGTTGTCTTGAGCCATCAGTAAGTTATTATATTTATTTTATGTTTGTTTACTGTGTCCTAGCTTCTTGTTTTGTTTTGTTTCAATATGCCCAAATAGGCTGCTCGTGTGGTCTGCTTTGGTTTTTGGCATCTTTGAAGATCTCATGTCCTGTCTGCAGGTGACTAGAGCTGTTACCAGGTATGTGAGCCCAGGAGCCCGTTTACTTTTCTTGTGTGGTTTCAGGTCAGGTGTCCTAGGTCGTCGGTCACCGAGTGTGTGGTACAGGCTCTCACCTAGAGTCCTAGATGGGCAGGGGTGATTGGAGTAGGCACAGGTATTCGGCTGCAGTAGGGGGTCATATGCTGGTCAGGGCAGGGGGCTGACTGCTGCTCCTGAGTGTCTGGGTAGAAGGCATGTCCCTGTTCCCTAGAGCACGTAGGTGGGTGGGTTTTGCAGCCAGACTAGGAGCAGTCAGTGCGGTCGGTTATAAGGACTGGCAGTCAACACTTATTCTTGGACCCCTGTCTGGGGTGGCTCGGTGGAGTGGGTGGAGCCACCAGTCCTCAAGTTCCTGATGTGGATAGGTAAGGACCCTGGTTAATGGGCAGGGTGGTGTCAAATGTCATGACTCTGTCACTCCCCCTTAGAGCAGATACAGATGAAAATAGGCTTCAGTTATATACCCTGTCATACTGTGCTAAGGAGGGCCTACAGTGTTGAAATGGGCCCACACAGGTCTGTGCAGGGGTGAAAGGCATTCAAAGTTCATGGACCCCTTATGCCTGTGCTTAGGTAAAAGGGCTGTGTCTGCCCTGAGTTCCCAGCTTAGGGGCTGGCAGATTATATTTTCCTGTTTGCTAGTTTGTTCCCTCTCCAAAGCTGGGAGAATGGCTCCAGGGCACAGCGATGGGTCCTACTTCTGGCCCAGGGAGCATAGCAACCACTGAAGGTGGACCAGAACCTGGTGCAGAGTGGGGAGGAGACAGGTAAATGGGAGAGAAGTACTTCCCAAAAGGGTTTTTTTTTTAATCTTTTTGATCTGTGTGGTAGGTTAGATGCTTGTACTTTTGCTGACTGAGTGCTGTTTCTCGCTGGTTCTGGAGGTTTGAGCAGACTCCCTGCCACTCAGTCTCCCCTGATGTGGAAAACGTGTCCAAAGTACTACTACTTGCCTCACCACTTGCGCCAGCCTACAGCCTACAGGGTGCCAGTGCCAGCCAGGTCAGGTCTGGCAACTCCTCACTGCTTCTGAACTGTCTGTCCCTACCCCTGCTGCTCAGTCCAGTTCCTCAACTTTGTCTTTCTTGTTCAGGACTCCTAGATTGTCATATATAATTGATTCACTTGTTTTTTTCGGGTCTTTGTTGTAAGGGGGACCACAGGAAGCATTTGACTACTCTGCCATCTTGGCCCCGCCTTGAGATCTAATTAAGAGGGAGGGTCTGACTGGGCTGGTGTGTCACCCCTGTGCTGGCCAGTGACCTCGTGGTGGCCACTCCAGTGGGTAGACCTTTCCTAGCACCCCCATAGGTCTTCCATAACTCCTTATCATTTGAACACAGAATTCAACATGTGGTGGTGTAATTCTCTTCCTTCCTGTCTCTCGTGTTAGACTAGGAAGTCCTAGATGGCAGGGATGTCTTATCTTTTCCGGTTCCTAGAACGTCATGCTCAGAAAATGATCTTGGAATGGGTGGATGAATGAATGAATGGAACGACCTGAGAACCACTTACAACAGCTGTACTTGGGGCTTTTTGTGGCCTTGTCCTTTTGGCCTGTCTCTGAGGTTCCTTTTGCTTGTGTCAAAGAATGCTGGCCTGAAGCCTCCAGGTAAGGAAACGGTGACAGTCCTCAGTGGCAGTACTACCCAGGCTGGTCTTTAGAATTGGCCTGTTCCTTGGTTTAACCACCTGTGTGGAAGGCAGCATTTGGGTTTTAAAGGCTTATAAAATGATTTATGAGAGGTGAAGTCCTCAGAGAATTTATAATTAACCAGAACTAAGACAGAAGAATCAATGTATTCTAATGGTGTTATTGAAGAATATTGACTATACCATGGACTGCCAGAAGAATGAAAAAATCTATCTTGAAGGAAGTATAGCCAGAATGCTCCTTAGAAGCGAGGGTGGTGAGACTTCATCTCTATGGACACGTCATCAAGAGAGACCTGGAGAAGGACATCATGCTTGGTAAAGTAGAAGGTAGCAAAAAAGAGGAAGATTCTCATCTCACTTACTTTGGACACGTTATCAAGACAGAGCAGTCCCAGGAGAACACCCTGCTTGGTAAATTAGAGGGTCAGCAAAAAAGAGAGAGACCCTCAACAAGATGGATTGAAGCAGTGGCATACCAATGATTATGAGGATGGTGCAGGACCAGGCAAAGCTTTTTTTTTTTTTTAACCAGGAAGAACTAATAGGAAGAGAGGGTATACAGAGCTGAAAGTTTATAGGCAATAAGAGAATTAGATACAAATAAAGATAACATGTAATCGCTGCCCCTTTTAAAACCGTGTTTGCTATTCACCTGAGCGGTACAAGAAGAGCGAGTGCTGTAGAGTTGGAGGAGGAGGGATTACCTCAGCTTGGGGTGTTCTGGGAAGGCCTTGTGCCGGAGGTGGAGGTTGGCTCCTAGAGGGTGGATAAGGATCAGCAGGGCTGGGGAAGGAAGAGCAGAGGGAATGATATGAGCAAAGGAGCTGGAGTTGTCTGCAACAGCGAGTGGACCAGAACTGAGAGAGGTGGCTTCACAGTAGGCAGAGGGTGAGGCCCCACATGAGTTCAGTTAATAACATTTGTAATCTGCGATGAGCTGGGGGGCAGGGCATAGGGGAGGAAGGAGGCCCTTTGCAAGCTGCAAGGGGCAGTTATTGGATCATCTCAGCCCAAATACACCTGAATATAATTTTCAGAGCTCATTTTTAGAGCAGGAATGAGTAAAAGAAAGAAGACACTGTGAAGGGGTGAAAAGAGGATTATCATATCACATTGTTAATGAAATCCTACAGAACAGAGAATTGTATTAGTATCGTCTTTGCTTTTAGATCCCAGATTAAAGTTCACTTTAGGTCCAATTAGGATGGAGCACTGGTGGCGCAGTGGTAAAGAGCTCAAGCTGCTAACCAAAAGGTCGGCAGTTGGAATCCACCAGCCATTCCTTGGAAACCCTGTAGGGCAGCTCTGTTCTGTCCTGTAAGGTCGCTATGAGTCAGAATCGACTCGATGGCAACAGGTTTTTGGTTTCTTAAGGTGAAGATGAGTACTAGACAGTTTGGAAGGTACTTTGTTAGTAATTCTACTCTGAGTAAATTTTGGTGGACAAGGGAGAGAGTATCTTAGAAAGGAATCTGCAAGGAGGAGTGTCGTGGATTGAATTATGTCCCCCAAAAAATGTGTGTATCAACTTTGTTAGGCCATGATTCCCAGTATTGTGTGGTTGTCCTCCATTTTGTGGTTGTAATTTTATGCTGAGATGATTAGGGGGGGATTGTAATACTGCCTTTACCCAGGTCACCTCCCTGGATCCAACGTAAAGGGAGTTTCCTTGGGGTGTGGCCTGCGCCACCTTTTATCTCTCAAGAGATAAAAGGGAAGGGAAGCAAGCAGAGAATTGGGGACCTCAAACCACCGAGAAAGCAGCACAGGGAGCAGAGCGTGTCCTTTGGACCTGACGTTCCTGTGCTGAGATACTCCCAGACCAAGGAAAGACTGATGCATCACAAGGACCTTCCTCCAGAACCCACAGCGAGAAAGCCTTCCCCTGGAGCTGACACCCTGAATTTAGACTCGTAGCCTACTGGACTGTGAGAGAATAAATTTCTCTTTGATAAAGCCATCCACTTGTGGTATTTCTGTTACAGCAGCACTAGATGACTAAGACAAGGAGAGAGGGGCGTCCTGTGGGCCGGATGGAGGGAAAGTAGGTTAAATAAAGAGGAGGGGTAGGGTGGTATTGAAAAAAGATGCCTGCAGGAGTGAATAAAATACTGAATTAGGGTAAAAGTCAAGGCGAAGCCAAAGCAAGATGCTGGCAAGCTCTGAAAGCAGATAGAACAAGCCTGGAGATGCCTGGTTGGTGAAAGACCTTGGAGGAGCCAAATTAACTGATCCCTTTAGAGCTTTTAAGTGCCTGTGTTTGGAGTTCGTAGCCTTTATAACTCAGATACCAAAAAGGAGTGAATTGGTTATAATAACTCTTTGCCACCACAGCTGTTTCGCTCCATTCAGCCAGGTCACCAGTGAACCAGTTGCCGTCGATTTCAGCTTGTGGTCACCCCAAGTGTGTCAGAGTAGAACTGTGCTCCACAGAGTTTCCGTTTGCTGATTTTTCAGTAGTAGACTGCCAGGCCTTTCTTCCAAGGCAACTCTGGGTGGACTCGAACCTCCAGCCTTTCAGTTAGCAGCAGAGCTAATTAACTGTTTATGCCACCCCAGCACTGGTAAAACCTAGCCTCAGGTAAGGTCACAAGGAGGAGTCTGAGTCCTCCATCTAGCTGGGTGTCTGCCGGTCTGGGCCTCCAGCGCATCCCCTTGGCAGAATGGGCAGACCTGGCCCATACCGTTGCCCCGCTGAGGCAGCTCCCTGGGAATGGGGCAGAGTGGCAAGCAAGGCAGAGCCCTTCAGTGCAGTTCCCTGACTACACCCCACATGCCCATGCAAATAAGCTGTGTGCTTCTGAGGAAAGGCAGATAGAAAAGGATCAAGCAGGGGTGTAGTTCCTTGGAGTGCAGGCAGCGACAGCGATAGAATTGCCTAATGTGTTTTCTCCTTTGCAAAAGGGTACCTACCATGCCTGTGGAAAGGATGCGGATGCGCCCGTGGCTGGAGGAACAGATAAATTCAAATACAATACCGGGGCTGAGATGGCTTAACAAGGTAAGCGCTTTGGGTGTGTACGGGCATGGGTACGTGTGTGAGAGAGACTTGCTAAAGGTCGAATTGTTCTTCATGTTCAAAATCTTAGGCTTATTAATTACAAAAACAAACCGTTACCCCCCCAAAACCCATAAAAACATTGAGTTATCATGTAAATAAGATTTTTATCATCTTTTCTGCCCATGGCCTCAAGCTTGAGTTACTAGTGCCAGCTTACATCTGGTGTTTCGGATGACTATTTGGGGAAACTTCTTACTGTGTTTTTCTTCAAGGACCTTCGCCCTCCTCTCCAAATTCCTTCTCTGCTTGTCCTGACTTTCTAGGGTTTAGAGGTCCTAGGAACTCCCGGGTTGATATTGGGGATGAAGCATATAGATTTTCTTTTCGGTGGTCTCTATGTAAAGAAAACTTGTTTTGTCTTAAATGTTTCCTCTTCATCTTTGTCTTGAAGCCCCGTCCATGAACCCAGCTGTTCTAACATCCCCCTGACACATGTATACATAAACACTCCCTTACTTTGACAACTGCAAAACTCTCAACTTAATTAATCCTAGCTGTTAGGGTGAACCAGGAAGAGATGATGTATGGAAAAATAAAAACATTTGAAAATATGTAGTTATAACATAGGCAGCTAAATAAAATATATCAGGGCTGCTTTAAGGGCGAAGTTTCTCTCCCACTGCCAGGGTTTGTTGAAATTCTTCAGTGCAGGTGGTTTTTTCTTCTTTTCCTCCCCAAGACCCCCTCCCACCGATTTTTTAAATCTTGAGAACACGTGAATAATTTAGCTGATCAACTTCACTTCATATGGGGCACTGGAAAGCTTAGAGCCAGACTGTTGCCTGGAAGTGTAACTTTTTTTTAACTGATCTCATTCCTGGCTTCATTTTATCTTTTCAGATATCTATGAAATTTCATTTCTTTTTGTTCTTTTTTCCTCACTCACTTATATTTAATGTACTTGTATTTGAATGTATTGGTTTAAGTGAGTCCTTTATGAAGCAACGTAGGGTACAGAGTAAATAGATTAAATAAGCCATGTGTTCATTTTATGTGACCTTAAAAGCATAAAGTTGTCCATACAAATTGAAATTTATGGCAAACAATGAGTTTTTATAGCCTTGCAGTATCTATAGTGTTTTAGATTTATACTCTGAGGGGTCTCAAAATTAGCTTCTCCCAAATAAGGACACAAACATCAAGGTGTTCCTCTGCCTGCCCAGTTAGTAGGAGGCATAGGAGGTATCAGGAAAGGGGAGGTGATGGTGCAAGAGAGTAGGGACACAGGATAATAAGTAATCATAAAAGTTAAGCGCTTACTGAGCGCTTGCTGTGTGCCTGGTATTCCTCTACGCAGTGTATGTACATTAACTCACAGAATCCCTACTATGAGATGCGTAATTCTACTATTTCCATTTTACAAACGAGGAAACTGAGGCACAGAGAGGTTAAGTAGGATTATATTTTGAAGAACAAGATAACTTTTTTTTCTTCCTGAAGGTGCCTTCAGGTTGATTCTGACTCATGGCCATCTTATATGATAGCTGCCCTATGGGGTTTTCTAGGCTGTAATCTTTTTGGGATCAGATTCCCAGGTCTTTTCTTCCGAGGAGCGGCTGGTGGGTTCTAACTGCCAGCCTTATAGTTAGCATTCAAGTGCTTAACCATTGTGCCTCCCATCCAAACCCATTGCCATTGAGTTGACTCTGACTTGTAGCGACCCTATATGACAGGGTACAACTGCCGCATAGGGTTTTCTAGGCTGTGATCTTTATGGGATCAGATTGGCAGGTCTTTCTCCTGGGGAGCCACTGGGTGGGCTCGAACCAGCAACTTCCCTGGTAGCAGCTGAGCGCTTAACCAGTGCTCCACCAGGGCTCTTTAACATTACCTGTTTTGATTTATAGTGTGAGATTAAAACAGATATTCTTGAATTCTGAAGAGAAGTGAGCTGTTTGTTTTACTTTTGCTTTCTTTAAAACATATCTCCAAATTTTGGTTGGCTTGATGCAGTGAACATACAAAGTCATCATGCCTTGTGCACTGAGTAGTAGCCACTTACTAAGTTGCTCAAAATGGTATATCCACATCCTAACCCCTCGAACCTGTAAATGACCTTATTTGGAAAAAGGGTCTTGGCAGATGTAATGAAGTTAAGGATCTCGAAATGAGATCATCCTGGATTATCCAGGTGGGCCCCAAATCCACAGACAAGAGTCCATGTTTTATGACATAAGAGGAGGAAACACAGAGAGGAGAAGGAAAAGGCCTGTGAAGATGAGTCAGAGATTGTAACACCTGGAGCCACCAGAAGCTGGAAGAGGCAAGGAAGGATTCTTCCCTAGAGCCTTGGGAGGGAGCATGGCCCGCTGACACCTTGATTTCAGACATCTGGCCTCCAGAACTGTGAGAGAATAAGTTTCTGCTGTCATAAGCCATGCAGTTTGTGGTATTTTGTTACGGCAGCCCTGGGGAGCTAATAGAGCCTCTAAGGGTTGTTTCCTTACTGGGACTCTCCACTTGAATGCCTTTTCTTCCATCCACTTAGTCTCTTTTTCTCATATGGGGCCAGAAGGAAATGAATCCTCTTTGTGCAACTGGGCACTTAGATCCTCTCAGGTGGCCCTTACCTGCTGAGCCTCACTCATCTGGCTGTTGACTCGTGAGTTCTCTTCCTAAGGCAGAGAGGAGATGGAGACCCCCTCTGCCATCTCACTGGCCCTCTGATAGAGCTGGACTGAAGAAAGGGGGTGCGTGCGCATGGCTACCTACAGACATCGCCTCTCAGTAACACTGGCACAGGAGCCCGTGGGCTGTAGTTGCTGCCTGAGGGGCCTGGTCAGTCAGGCCTCTGGGCCCTCAGGGAGAGTGGGCGTGTGGCTGTGTTTGTGCAGTGGGCGCCGTGACTGGAGGCCTTGCGTGAGGTCAGGGCATTTTCTCTCTGAACCTATACTCCCACAGGGCATCTTTCCACAGGCTTCCACCAACCTTGGACTCAGATTTTCACTATCTGCCTTAGTTATCTAGTGCTGTAACAGAAATACCACAAATGGATGGCTTTAACAAACAGAAAATTGTTTTTTTCACAGTGTAGGAGGCTAGAAGTGCAAATTCAAGGTGCCAACACCAGGGGAAGGCTTTCTCTCTTGACTCTGAGGGAAGGTCCTTATTCCTTGGCTCTTTGGTGGTCTTCATGTGCTACGGTGTCTGCTTCTTTAATCTCCTTTTATACGTTGTAAGAGATTGACTCAAGATGCACCCTACAGTAATCCTGCCTCATTAACGTAACAAAAACAACCCACTGCCAAATGGGATTATAACCACAAGCATAGAGGTTAGGATTTACAACATATATTTTAGGGGGACACAGTTCAGTCCATAGCACTAACTTAAGTTTGTCGGCAATCAGCTGTCCACATTAATGCTTTACTGAGATCCTGATATCATTTTCTTCCCATTTATAAGCATTCTGCCTAAGAATCCCTGTTTCTATTTTGAGCGGTTTGAGGTAGAAACAAGCCATTCCAAAATCTCTTCTCCCACTGAAGACTTTGTGATGCTTAGAAGATGAGCCTTGTCCATGGTCTTCGTGGTCCTCTTTCGCCATAGTTGACACGCAGAGTGTCGTGTTTGTGGGGAAAGCCCCTGCTGCAAGTGCTGGGCTCCGAGCTCCAGGAGGGTGGGCACATGGCTGTGTCGGTCGGGCTGCACACTCGCGGGCCTGGTGCCTGACGCTTAGGAGGCACTTGGTAAGTACTGTTCATGAATAATGAATGACACAGACTGTCATGGATTGAATTGCATCCCCCCAAAATATGTCAGCTTGGTTAGGCCATGATTCCCAGTATTGTGTGGTTGTCTTACATTTTGTGATTGATACAATATTCCTATATGTTGAAAATCCTAATCTCTGCCTGTGGTTAATAAGGCAAAATTGGATTATGTTGAAGAGGATTAAGGTGAGATGTGATACCCTTGCTGAAGTCACATCCCTGATGTGATGTAAAGGGAGTTTCCCTGGGATGTGTCCTGCACCACCTTTAGTCTTACAAGGGAAAAGGGAAATAAGCAGAGAGTTGGGGACCTCATACCACCAAGAAAGCAGTGCCAGGAGTGGAGCGCATCCATTAGATCTGGGGTTCCTGTGCGGAGAAGCTCCTAGTCCAGGGGAAGATTGATGACAAGGGCCTTCCTCCAGAGCCCACAGAGGGAAAAACCGTGCCCTGGAGCTGACATCTAGAATTTGGACTTGTAGCTTACTAGACTGTGAGAGAATAAATTTTCCTTGTTAAAGCCATCCACTTGTGGTATTCCTGTTACAGAGATCTAGATGACTAAGACACAGACTTAAAGAAAGGTAACACTGGTGGCTGTATTTTTGTTTTGTTAATATAGTCTCTCTCAAAAGGAAGGCCCATCAAACGTAGTGCATTCCTCGTAAGAGACAAATAGGTGGTTTTAAATAATGCCTTTAACTTGTTTCCATCTCCTGCTGTCAGTACATTCTGAGAAGGATGGCAGTAGAATGGGTGCTTTGGAATTATCTGAAGGAATAGTGAGGAAGTTGGGCAGAACAGCATTATAGCTACACTGTACAAACAGGGCCTTGTCTTGGGCCATTTACTTTTTATTATGAGTATTTGCAAGTGTACATAGTATGTTTGAATAGTCCAGTGACTAAAGGATAGTATAGCAAATTCCCATGTGTTCACATCTAGATTTCACAATAATTAACATTTTGTTTTGTGTATGTCTCCGTGTGTTAGTGTGGCATTTTAAAGCAAATTCCTCATAGTCTGCATCTCCACAATACCATCATAAATGGGGCAAAATTAATAATGATTTTTTTATATCATCGTTACCCTATTCATATTCACAATGCTTTGAGTATTCCCCAGATATCTTTTTACAGTTGATTTGTTCAAGTCAGAATCCAAAGAAGGTCCATAGGTTGTGTGGTTGTTATGACTCTAAGTCTCCTGATTGTGTACAGTATACACTCCTTTTTTTCCTCCTTGCCATTGACTTGTTGAAGACACCAGGTCAGCCCTGGATTTGTCCAGGTGCTTCCTGGTGGTGTCCCTGGGGCATTTCTTGAGTAGGAAGGGGCAGCCACGTCCAGGTTCTTCGTTAGAGCTCTGCTTGATTCCCACTCTGGTCATTGAAATTCATAGTCAGATTGAGGATCTGCCCGCATCCAGATACCACAGCCACTCCCCAGACACAGGACATCATCAGGTGGCTCCAGAACTTTCCTTTTTCTTTATTTTGAAAGCAGACTTGTTCTTGTGTAAACACGAGGCTATCTCTGAACAGAATAAAAACCCAAAGAAAAGTAGCAAATTAACTGGAAAATCTTAAAAACATTGGTGTAAAGAGGCAGAGAGAGATAACAAAACTAGTTTCCTATGTGTCTAGGGTGTGTCTGTTCTGCATTGCTCAAGGTAATCTTAAATGTTTTTCTGAATTCATGCAGCGCTCATCTCTTCTGCTCTCAGATGGGCCAAGTTCTGTATGTGTGTCAGCATGAAGGGACTGTGGTACATAGAGTCCTGCTGTGCCGTGAACACAGCCACTCCTGTGCAGCACTGCTCACATGGAGCCCCGTGCATAGTGATATCACAGAGTCTGCACAAACATAGCAGCTGGTGTGTAGTGATGTCACAGAACCTTCACGGACACTGCACCTGGTCATAGTGACGTCACAGGGCCTTCACAGAGATAGCACCTGGTCATAGTGATGTCACAGAGCCTTCACAGAGATAGCACCTGGTCATAGTGATGTCACAGAGCCTTCACAGAGATAGCATCTGGTCATAGTGATGTCACAGAGCCTTCACAGACACTGCATCTGGTCATAGTGACGTCACAGAGTCTGCACAGACACAGCACCTGGTAATAGTGACATCACAGAGCCTTCACAGACACAGCGCCTGGTCATAGTGATGTCAGAGAGCCTTAACAGACACAGCACCTGGTCACAGTGACATCACAGAGCCTTCACAGACACAGCGCCTGGTCATAGTGATGTCAGAGAACCTTAACAGACACAGTACCTGGTCATAGTGACATCACAGAGCCTTCACAGACACAGCGCCTGGTCATAGTGATGTCAGAGAGCCTTAACAGACACAGCACCTGGTCATAGTGACATCACAGAGCCTTCACAGACACAGCGCCTGGTCATAGTGATGTCAGAGAACCTTAACAGACACAGCACCTGGTCACAGTGACATCACAGAGCCTTCACAGACACAGCGCCTGGTCATAGTGATGTCAGAGAACCTTAACAGACACAGCACCTGGTCACAGTGACATCACAGAGCCTTCACAGACACAGCGCCTGGTCATAGTGATGTCAGAGAACCTTAACAGACACAGTACCTGGTCATAGTGACATCACAGAGCCTTCACAGACACAGCGCCTGGTCATAGTGATGTCAGAGAGCCTTAACAGATACAGCACCTGGTCATAGTGAAGTCACAGGGCTATCACAGACACTGCACCTGGTCATAGTGAAGTTACAGGGCTTTCACAGACACAGTACCTGATCATAGTGAAGTCACAGGGCTTTTACAGACACAGCACCTGGTCATAGTGACGTCAGAGAACCTTCACAGACCCACAGCACCTGGTCATAGTGACATCACAGAGCCTTCACGGACACAGCACTGGTCATAGTGACGTCAGAGAACCTTCACAGGCACGGCATCTGGTCAGAGTGATGTCACAGAGCCTTCACAGACACTGTACCTGGTGTGTAGTGATGTCACAGAGCCTTCACAGACACTGCACCTGGTCATAGTGATGTCACAGAGCCTTCACAGACACTGTACCTGGTGTGTAGTGATGTCACAGAGCCTTCGCAGACACTGCACCTGGTCATAGTGATGTCACAGAGCCTTCACAGACACTGCACCTGGTCATAGTGACGTCACAGGGCTTTCACAGACACAGCACCTGGTCACAGTGACGTCAGAGAACCTTCACAGACAGAGCACCTGGTCATAGTGACATCACAGAGCCTTCACAGACATAGCACCTGGTCATAGTGACGTCACAGAGCCTTCACAGACACAGCACCTGGTCATAGTGACGTCATAGGGCTTTCACAGACACAGCACCTGGTCATAGTGACGTCATAGGGCTTTCACAGACACAGCACCTGGTCATAGTGATGTCACAGGTCCTGCACAGATGAAGGAACACTTTAACTGTCCCATGAAACTTGATGACCTTTGGCTAGTATGTATCTTGGTCAGAATATCTTCTAATTTTAAAATGAAACTTATCTTGTTTACCCCTCAACATTTTTTTTAATGTTTCTTTGTTTCATTTATTAGGAGTTTATTTTCCTGTAATATGAAAAGCTAGTTAAAAGTTACATTGATTTTTTTAAATTTGTTGTTTTAAAGTGTACTTTTCAGTGGTGCTAAGTACCTGCAGTGCTGTGTAACCATCCCCACTATCTAGTTCCAGAACTTTTCCATCACCCAGAAAGGAAACTCTCTTAAGCATTTGCTCCCCATTTCCAGTGCCCCCTCCCCCTAACCACTAATCCTCTTTCTATGGATTTGTCTATTGGGGATAATTTGAATAAGTGGAATATTTTTGTGTGTGGGTTTTGTGTCTGTCTCCTTTTACTCAGGGTATTGTTTTCCAGGTTCATCCATCTTGTAGAATGTTATCAGTACCTCGTTCTTTACTGTGGATGAATAATGCTCTGTTGTATGGACATAGCACATTTCGTTTATCCTTTCATCAGTTGATGGGTATTTGGGCGTTTCCACCTTTTGTCTGTTGGGAGCAGTGCTGCCATGAACATTCATGTACAAGCTTTTGTTTGAACACCTTCTTTCAGTTCTTCTGGGTGGTATACCTGGGAGTGGAATTTCTGGGTCCCATGGCAATTCCGTTTAACTTTTTAAAAACCACCAAACTGTGTTCTACGGTGGCTATGTCGTTCACATTCCCGCCAGCAGTGTATGAGGGTTCCAATTTCTCTATATGCTCACCAACACTTGTTGTTTTGCTTTAATTCTAAGCACCCTGGTAGATGTAAAGTGGTATCTCATTGTTGCTTTGGTTTGCATTTTCCTGACGGTTAATGAAGCTGAGCAACATCTTATGTGCTTGTTTGCCATTTGTATATTTTCTTTGGAGAAATGTGTATTCAAGTCATTTGCCCATAATTTAATTGGGTTGTTTGTGCTTTTGTTGTTGAGTTGTAAGAGTTCTTCATAATTCTGAATACTAGATCCTTGTCAGATATATGATTTCCAAATATTTGCTCCCATTCTGTGGATTGTCTTTTCACTCCCTATCTTTTCACTCTCTTGGTAGTGTTCTTTGATGCACAAGAATTTTGATGAAGTCCAAGTTGTCTATTTTTTCTTCTATTGTGTGTGCTTTTGGTGTCATCTAAGAAACCAAAAAAAAAAAAAAAAATTAAGAAACCAAAGATTTACCCCTATGTGTTTGAGGGGTCATGAAAATTTACTTCTATGGTTTTTTCTAAGAAGTTATAGTTTGGCTCTTATATTTAGGTCTTTGATCCATTTTGAGTTTATTTCTGTGTATGGTATGAGGTAAGGATCCAACTTTGTATTTCTGCATGTGGATATTTACTTGTTCCAGCGCCATTTGTTGAAGAGACTGATTTTTTCTCACCCTTATTGAACATTTGACCATAGATGTAGGAGTTTATTTCTGGACTCTTCAATCGTATTGCGTTAGTCTATGTCAGTTCTTATGTCAGTACCATACTATGTTAATAACTGTAGCTTCGCAGTAAGTTCTGAAATCAGGAAGTGTGAGTTCTCCAACTTTGTATTGTAAAGATTGTTTTGGCTACTTTGTTGTTGTTGTTAGGTGTCGTCAAGTCGATTTTGACTTATAGCAACCCTATGTACAACAGAACAAAACATTGCCCAGTCCTACGTCGCTCTCAAAATCGTTGTTCTGCTTGAGCCCGTTGTTGCTACCACTGTGTCAATCCATCTTGTTGAGGGTCTTCCTCCTTTTTGCTGACCCTCTACTTTACCAAGCATGAACGTGTCCAAAGTATGAGAGATGTAGCCTCACCTTCCTTGCTTCCAGGGAGCACGTCTTCCAAATGGATTTGTTCATCCTTTTGGCAGTCTATGATATATTCACCGTTCTTCTCCAACACCACCACAATTCAAAGGCGTCAGTTCTTCTTTGGTCTTCCTTATTCATTGTCCAGCTTTCGCATGCATATGATGCAGTTGAAAATACCATGGCTTGGGTCAGGCGCACCTTGGTCTTCAAGGTGACACCTTTGCTTTTCAACACCTTAAAGAGGTCTTTTGCAGCAGATTTGCCCAATGCAATGTGTCTTTTGATTTCCTGACGGCTGCTTCCATGGGTGTTGATTGTGGATCCAAGTAAACTGAAGTCCTTGACATCTTCAGTCTTTTCTCTGTTTATCATGATGTAGCTTACTGGTCCAGTTGTGAGGTGTGGGTACTTTAGGTCCCTTGAAATTCCATATGAATTTTAATATGAGCTGTCCATTTCTGTAAAAAAAGGCCATTTGGATTTTGACTGGGATTGCATTGAATTTGTAGATCACTTTGGGGAGTATTACCATTTTAGCAATATTAAGTCTTAGTATTAAGTTCTAATTAATGAACATAGGATGTCTTTCCATATGTTTTGGTAATCTTTACTTTCTTTCAACAATGTTTGGCCGTTTTCAGCAAGTTTTGCACCTCCTTAGTTACATTTATTCCTAAGTATTTTATTGTTTTTGATGCTATTGTAAGTGAAATTGTTTCCTTAATTTCCTTTTTAGATTGTTTGCTACTAGTGTATAGACTTCCACCTGATTTTTGTGTGTTGATCTTGTATTGTGCAACTTTACTGAATTTATTATCTATAATTTTTTAAAAATAGATTCTCTAGTATTCTCCCTATGTAGGATCATATCCTCTGCCAACAGAGACTGTTTGACTTCTTCTTTCCAGTTTTGATGTCTTTCCTTCTAGTTGAGGAGGTTCCTTTCTATTCCTCGTATTTTTGTCGTGAAAGGCTGTTATATTTTGTCATATTATAAGGCTGTTATATTATCGTGAAAGGCTGTTATGTTTTGTCAAATGTATTTTTTTATTTGATGATCATGTGGCTCTTTTCATTTGTTCTCTTAATGTGGTGTATTACAACGATTTCGTTACGTTGAATACCATAAATCACACTTGGTCATAGTGTGTAATCTTTTAATGTGCTGCCGGAATTGGTTTTTTAGTATTTTGTTGAGGATTTTTGCATCTTTATTCATAATGGATATTGGTCTGTAGTTTTCTTTTCTTGTGATTTGTCTGGCTTTGGTATCAGGGTAATTCTGGCCTCATAAAATGAGTTAGGAAGTGTTCCCATCCCTTCTGTTTTTTGAAAGAACTTGAGAGGTACTGGTGTTAATTCTTCTTTAAATGTTTAGTAGAATTCACCAGTGAAGCCATCTGGTCCTGGATTTTTCTTTGTTGGGAAGTTTTTGATTACTGGTTTAATCTCTTTGCTTGTTATAGGTCTGTTCAGATTTTCTGTATCTTCTTGAGTCAATTTTGGTAGGTTGTATGTTTCTAGGAGTTTTTCCATTTCATCTAGGTAATCTAATTTGTTGGTGTGTGATTAATTGTTCATAGTACACACTTACAATCCTTCTTATTTTTATCAGGTCAATAGAAATGTTGCCACTTTCATTTATGATTTTAGTAATTTGAATCGCCCCCTTTTTTTCTTTAGTCATTCTAGTTAAAGGCTTATCAATATTGTTGATCTTTTAAAAAAAACTTTTATATTTTGTGTATCTTCTATATTTGGTGTATCTTCTCTCTAATCTTTATTAGTCCCTTCTGTCTGCCAGCTTTGTGTTTAGTATGCTTTTCTTTTTCTAGTTCTCTAAGGTGGAAACTTAGGTTATTGAGATTATCTGTAAGCGTTTGCAGGTGTAAATTTTCCTCTAAGCATTATTTTACTACATTCCATAAGTTTTGGTTATGTTGTATTTTTATTTTCATTTGTCTCAAAGTATTTTCTAATTTCCCTTGTGATTTTCTCTTTGACCCGTTTCCCTGTATTTGTGATATTTCTGCTTTTCCTTCTGTTATGGATTTCTTGTTTCATTCCATTGTGGTTGAAGAGGATATTTTGTGTGATTTGAATCTTTTTATATTTATTAATATACTTTAAGGACTACAGTGCACCGGGCCCAAGCCATGGTGTTTTCAGTTGCCTCATAAGCATAAGAAACTGGACAATGAATAAGGGATACAGAAGAAGGATTGATGCTCTTGAATGATGGTGTCGGTGCAGAGTGTTGACTATACCATGGACTGCCGGAAGAGTGAACAAATCCGTCTTGGAAGCAGTACAGCTGGAATGCTTATTAGAAGCAGGGATGGCAAGACTTCATCTCACATACTTTGGACATCTTATTAGAAGGGACCATTGCCTGGAGAAGGACGTCATGCTTGGTAGAGAGTCAGGGAGAAAGAGGAAGGCCCTCACTGAGGCGAATTGACACAGTGGCTGTAACAATGGGCACAAGTGTAACAATGATTGTGAGGATGGCACGGGACTGGGCAGTGTTTCCTTCTAGTCTACATAGGGTCACTTTGAGTCTGAACAGACTTGACAGCACCTAACAACAACATATTTATTGAGCCTTTTTTTTGGCCTAACATGGTGTATCTTGGAGAATGTCCTGCATATACTTAAGAAGGGTGTGTGTTCTTTTGTTTAGGGGTAGAGTGTTCTGTGTATTTCTGCTATATCTAGTCGGTTTATCGCATTGTGGAAGACCTCTGTTTTCTTGTTGATCTTCTATTTGTTCTCCCCATCGCTGCAAATGGGTACTGAAGGTTTCAGCTTGTATTGTACAGCTGTGTATTTCTCCCATCAATTTGTCCATTTTTGCCTCATGTATTTTGGAGCACTGTTATGTTTGTATATGTTTATAATTGTTAGATCTTCTTGATAATTTACACTTTTATCAATATGTAATTTTTTCTTTGCCTCCTCTAACAGCTTTTGGCTTAGCATCTATTTTGTTGGGTAATAATATAGCCACTCTGGCTCTCTTCTTGTTACTATTTATGTGGAATACCCTCTTCCATCCTTTCACTTTAAACCTATTTGTGTCTTTGGATCTAAAGTGAGTCTTTTGTAGACATCATATAGTTTGATCATGTGTTTTTGCCCTTAATGCCATTCTCTGCCATTTAATTGGAGAGTTTAATTCTTTTACATTTAAAGCAATTACTGATACTGGAGAAATTACCACTGCCATTTGCTATTTGTTTTCTATATGTCTTTTATCTTTTTTATTTAGTTTCTCCATTATTGCCTTCTTCCGTCTTTGATTTTTGTTGTGTTTTTATTCCCCTACTGTTCCACTTTGGCTCCCTTCTCATTTCCTTTTATGTACAGTTTTTTAGATGTTTTCTTAGTGGTTACCCAGAGATTACAACTAGTCTCTTAAACTTATACCAGTGTAGTTTGAATTAATACAATCTTAGCATCAATAGATGTAAAAACTTGCTCCTAGCCACTAAAGAGATAAAATACTTAGGAATTAATCAGGAACATAAAACTACAAAACACTATTGCAAGAAACCAAAAGACACCTACATAAATGGAAAAAACATACCATGCTCATTGATAGGAAGACTCAAAAGTCGTGAAAATGTCAATTCTATTCAGAGCAATCCACGGATATAATGCAGTCCTGATCCAAATACCAATAGCATTCTTTAATGAGATGGAAAAACTAATCACCCACTTTATGTGGAAAAGAAAGAGGCCCCAGATAAGCAGAGCATTACTGAAGGAAAAGAGCAAATTAGGAGGCCTCTCACTACCTGATCTCAGAAACTGCTATACAGCCACAGTAGTCAAAACAGTCTGGTAGTGATACAACAACAGACACATAGACCAGTGGAGCAGAACTGAGAAACCAGACATAAGTCCATCCACTTACGGTTAGCTGATCTTTGACAAAGGATCAACATCCATTAAATGAGGAAACAAAAATAGGGACAGCACTAGGGGCCCTAATAAAAACCCAACCCCTAATAAAAAACCCCTAATACCTGGCATAAATACAATACAAACTATAACCAACAACGCATAAACACCAGAAAATGAGCTAGGTAACTGGGAGCTCCTAAAAATTACACAGTTATGTTCATCAAAAGACTTCACCAAAAGAATAAAAAGAAAACCTACAGACTGGGAAAGAATTTTTGGTTGTGACATATCTGACAAGGGTCTAATCTCTAAAATCTATACAGTACTTCAACAACAAAAAAACCAAATAATTAAAAAAATGGGCAAATGATATGAACAGATACTTCATCAGAGAAGATATCCAGGTGGCTAACAGACACATGAAGAAATGCTTGCGGTCATTATTCATTAGAGAATTTTAAGTCAGGACTACAATGAGATACCATCTAATGCCAGTATTACTGGCACCAATCAAAAACCCAGAAAATAATACATGTTGGAGAGGCTGTGGGGAGATTGGAACTCTTTTGCACTGCTGATGGGAACGTCAGTGGTACAATCACTGTGGAAAATGCTTTAGTGCCTCCTTAAAAACCTAGAGATAAAAATACTAAACTGTCTAGCAAACCCACTCCTAGGAATATATCCTAGAGAAGTAAGAGCCCTCACACAAACAGACATATCCACACCCATGTTTGTTGCAGCATTATTTGCAGTAGAAAAGATGGAAACAACTAAGTGCCCATCAGCAGATGAATGGATAGACAAACTATGGTACATACACACGATGGAATACTACACAACAATAAAGAACAATGATGAATCTGTGAAACATCTCACAACATGGATGAATCTGGAGGACGTTATGCTAGTGAAATAAGTCAGTCAGAAAAGGACAAATATTGTGTGAGGCGACTACTATAGAAACTGAAGAAAAGAATTACACACAGGAAAAAAAAAATCTTTGAGGATTACGAGCAAGGGGAGGGGTGCAGAGGGGAAATCACTAACTAGATAGTAGATAAGTGTTAACTGTGGTGAAGGGAAAGACAACACACAATATAGAGAAAGTCAGCATGACTTGACCAAGGCAAAGTCATAGAGGCTTCCAAGAACATATCCAGATACCTACAGGGACCGAGTTACTGGGGCTGAGGGGTAGGGACCACAGTGTCGGTGGACATCTAGGCCAGTTGGCATAACAGTTCATAAAATCTTTTACATCCTACTTTGGGGAGTAACATCTGGGATATTAAAAGCTTGCACGCAGCCATCTAAGATACATCTATTGGTCTGGAGCAAATGAGAATGAAGAAAACCAAACACACACGGGAAATATTCGTCCAAGGGACTGATGGACAACAACTACCATAGTCTCCACCAGCCTGAGCCCAGAAGAACTAGATGGTGCCCAGCTAACACCCAACAACTCTGACAGGAATCACAATAGAGGATCCTGAACAGAGCTAGAGAAAATGTAGAACAAAATTCATATTGACGCAAAAAGACCAGGCTTACTGGTATGACAGAGGCTGGAGGAACCCCAGAGACTATGGCCCCCAGACACCCTGCTAACACAGAACTGAAGCCACTCCTGAAGTCCAGCTTTCAGCCAAAGATTAGATAGGCCTATAAAACAAGCAATAACACATGTGAGGAAAATGCTTCTTAGTTCAATCAAGTGTACGAGAGCAAGTGGGCAACATTTGCCCAAAAGCAAAGATGGGAAGGCAGGAAGGGACGGAAAACTGAACGAATGGACACGGGGAATCCAGGATGGAAAGGGGTGCTGACAAATTGAGAAACTGCAACCAATGTCACCAAACAATTTGTGTATAAGTTTTTGAATGAGAAAAACAATCAAACAAAAAAACTACTCCTATATAGCTTCTTATCACCTCCTAATGTTGTTATTGTCATAAATTGCATCTTTATATATTGTGTGCCTATTAACATAGATTTATAATTATTGCTTTGTAAATTTATCTTTTAATATGCATAGGAAAAAAAAGAAGAGTTACAAACCAAAAATACAATAGTACTGACTTTTATATTGATCTGTATAGTTAACCTTCCCAGATGTTCTTTATTTCTTTGTATGACATTGAGTTACTGTCTAGTGTCCTTTCACTTCAGCCCGAAGGGTTTAGCATTTCTCATAGGAAGGATCTACTAGTGACTAACTCCCTCACCTGTTGTTTATCTGGTAATGTCTTAGCTCCTTGTTCACTTTCGAAGGATAGTTTTGCCAGATACAGAATTCTTGATTTAGAATTTTTTCTTTCAGCACTTCAATATGACACTCCACTGCTTTGGCTTCCATAGTGTTTTTCTTTCTGTGTTTTTTAGATGTGCTTTAGGTGAAAGTTTAGAGAGCAAATTAGTTTCTCATCAACTAATACACAAACTATTTTGTGGCATTGGTTGCCAACCCCTCAGTCTGTCAACAGTCTCGCCTTTACCTCTGGTTCCCCGTTTCCATTTGTCCAGTTTTCTTGTTCCTTCCTGCCTTTTTCTCTTTAATTTTGGATTGGTGTGCACCAAATTAAATAAACTGTGGAAACTCTGATGGCGTAGTGTTTAAGAGCTACAGTTACCAACCAAAAAGTCGGCAGGTTGAATCCAGGTGTTCCTTGGAAACCGTATGGGGCGATTCTACTCTGTCCTGTAAGGGTTGCTATGAGTCGGAATCGACTCAATGGCAATGGGTTTGTTTTTTAGGGGGGTTATGCCCATTTTTTTTTTTTATGCCCATTTAGTCTCATATACATGTTTGAGCTATGAAGCACATTCCTCAGTGTGTTATTGTTTTTTTTTATGGACGTGTCTAACCTTTGGCTGAATGGTGAACTTCAGGAGTGACTTCAGTACTGAGTTTAAAAGGGTGTCCAGGGGCTATACTCTTGGGGTTTCTCCAGTCTCTGTCAGACCAGTAAGTCTGGCCTTTGTTGTGTGAATATGACTTTTGTTTTATATTTTTCTCCGGCTCTGATCCCTGTCAGAGCAGTCAGTGGTGATAGCTGGGCACCATCTAGTTCTGGGCTCAGTCTGATGAAGGCTGTGATTGTTGTGGTCCATTAGTTCTTTGGACTAATCTTTCTTTTGTGTTTTGGTGCCCAGGTCCTTTGCTCCAGCCGATATGGGACCACTAGACGTATCTTAGATGTCCAATCCTAGGCTTTTTAAACCAGATGATACTCACCACATGTGGATGTAGGACATTTGCTTCATAAAATATGTTATACCAATTGCTAGGCGTCCCCCAAGACCGTGGTCCCCAGCCATCAGCCCAGTACCTTGGTCCCTCATGGAGTTTGGATGTGTCTGTGAAGTGTCTATGCCTTTTCTTGGTCAAGTTGTACTGACTTCCCCAGTATTGTGTACTGTCTTACCCTTCACCAAAGTTACCACTTATCTACTATCTGGTTAAGAGTTTTTCCTTCCCCACGACTTCCCTCCCTCGTAACCATCAAAGATCATTTCTTTCTGTGTGTTTTTATAATAGTGGTCTTGAGTTTTTATAATAGTGGTCTCATACAATATTTGTCCTTTTGTGATTGACTTATCTCACTCAGCATAATGCCCTCCAGATTCACCCATGTTGTAGATGTTTTGCTAATTCATCATTGTTCTTTATTGTTGCATAGCATTCCATTGTGTACGTATACCATTGTTTATCCAGTCAGCTGTTGGTGGGCACTTACGTTGTTTCCATCTTTTTGCTATTGCCAGTAATGCTGCAGTGAACATGGGTGTGCATATGCCTATTCGTGTGATGACTCTTATTTCTCCAGGATGTATTCCTAGGAGTGGGATTTTGGATCATATGGTATTTCCATTTCTAGCTTTCTAAGGAAGCACCATATCGTTTTCCAAAATGGTTTTATCATTTTGCATTCCCACCAGCAGTGCATAAGAGTTCCAGTCTCCCCCCAGCTACTCTAACATTTGTTTTTTCCTGTTTTTTTTTTTTTTTTGATTTGTGCCAGTAATGCTGGGGTGAGGTGGTATCTCATTGTGGTTTTAATTGGCATTTCTCTAATGGCTAGTTATGTCGAGCATTTCCTCATGTGTCTGTTGGCCGCTTCTTTGATGAAGTGTCTGTTCACTTCCTTTACCCATTTTTTATTGGATTATTTGTCTTTTTGTTGTAGAGGTGTTGGATTTTCTTGTAGATTTTAGAGATCAGACCTTTGTCTGGTTGGTAATAGCCAAAAGTTTTTACCCAGTCTGTAAGTTCTCTTTTTTTACTGTTTTGGTGAAGTCTTTTGATGAGCATAAGTGTTTCATTTTTAGAATACCCCAATTATTCAGCTTATCTTCTGGAGTTCCTGTATTATTGGTTACGGTTGTATCTTGTTAATGCCTTGTATTAGGGGCTCTAGTGTTGATCCTGTTTTTTCTTCTATGAACTTTATAGTTTTGGGCTCTATATTTAGGTCTTCTTTGATCTATTTTGAATTAGTTTTTGTATATGGTGTGAGGTGTGGGTCCTGTTTCATTTTTGTGCAGATGGACATCGAGTTTTGTCAGCACCGTTTACTAAATAAAAAGACTGTCTTTTCCCCATTTGATGGACTTTGGGCCCTTGTCGAAGATCAGGTGACTGTAGGTGGATGGATTTGCATCTGGGTTCTCAATTCTATTCCGCTGGTCAATGTATATGTCGTTGTACCAGTACTAGACTGTTTTGACTACCATAGCTGCATAGTAGGTTCTGAGGTCAGGTAGTGTGAGTCCTCCTGCTTTATTCTCCTTCAGAAGTGCTTTACTTATTCGGGGCTTCTTGCCTTTCTATATAAAGTTAATGATAAGTTTTTCCATCTATTTAAGAATGTTGTTGGTATTTGGATCAGGATTGCATTGTATTTGTAAATAGCTTTGGGCAGAATTGTCATTTTCACAGTATTGAGTCTACCTATCCATGAGCATGGTATGTTTTTCTATTTGTGTAGGTCTCTTTTGGTTTCTTGCAGTAGTGTTTTGTAGTTTTATTCGTACAGCTCTTTTACATCCTTGGTTAGATTTATTCCTGTGTTTTATTTTTTTAGGGGCCATTTTAATGGTATTGTTTTCTTGATTTCCTTTTCATTGTTCTGTTTATTGGTGTATAGGAATCCACCTGATTTTTGTGTGTTTATCTTGTATCCTGTTACTCTGCTGAATCTATTAGTTCCCAGTAGTTTTCTTGTGGAGTCTTTTGGGTTTTCTTTGTATAGTAGCATATCGTCCACAAATAGGCACAGTTTAACTTCTTCGTTATCAATTTGGATGCCCCTGATTTCTTTTTCTTATTACTCTAGCTAGGACTTCCAGCACAGTGTTAAGTAGAAGCGGTGATAAAGGGCATCCTTGTCTTGTTCCTGTTCTCAAGTACAATGTTTTCAGCCTCTCTCCATTAAAAATGATGTTGGCCATTGGTTTTGCATAGATGCCCTTTATTATGTTGAGAAATTTTCCTTGTATACCTATTTATTGAGAGTTTTTATTAGAAATGGGTGTTGGACTTTGTCGAATGCCTTTTCTGCATCGATTAAGATGATCATATGATTCTTTTCTTTCCATTTATTTATGTGGTGGATTACATTGATTGATATTCTAATGTCAAACCATCCTTGCATACGTGGTATGAATCCTACTTGGTCGTGGTATAATATTTTTTTGATATGATGCTGAATTCTGTTGGCTAGAATTTTGTGGACAGTTCTTAATCTATATTCATGAGAGGTAAACTCTGGTGGTGTAGTGGTTAGGAGCTACAGCTGCTAACAAAAGGTTGCGAGTTCAGATCTACCAGGCACTCCTTGGAAACTCTGTGGGGCAGTTCTAGTCTGTCCTATAGGGTCACTATGAGTTGGAATCAACTTGATGGCAATGGGTTTGGTTTTTGGTGGTTTTTTATTCATGAGAGATATTGGTCTGTAGTTTTCTTTTTCTGTGGAGTCTTTGCCTGGTTTTGGTATCAGGGTTATGCTGGCTTCATAGAATGAAGTCAGAAGTATCCTTCCTTTTCTACGTTCTGAAATAGTTTGGGTAGTACTGGTGTAAGCTGTTCTCTGAATGTTTGGTAGAAGTCTGCAGTGAAGCCATCTGGGCCAGGGTTTTTTTTTGTTGTTGTTATTGTTGGAAGTTTTTTTTTTTTTTTCAATCTCTTCTCTTGTTATGGGTCTGTTCAGATTTTCAACATCATTTTGTGTTAGTTTGGGTGGGCAGTGTGTTTCTAGAAATTTGTCCATTTCCTTTAGGTTTTCAAATTTGTTGGAATATAGTTTTTCATAATGCTGTTATGATCCTTTCTATTTCAGTTGGGTCTGTTGTAATGTCCCCATTTCATTTCTCATTTGGAGTATTTGCGTCCTTTTTTGTGTGTTTTTCTTTTGTCAGTTTGGTCAGTGGTTTGTCATTTCGTTGGTCCTTTCCAAGAATAAAGTTTTGGTTTTGTTGATTCTCTTTGTCTGTTCTCTATTTCATGTATTTCTGCTTTGTTATTTCCTTTCTTCTGGTGGCCATGGGCTTATTTTTGCTGTTCTCTATTTGTTCGAGCTGTGTACCTCATGTTTTGGTTTTGTCCCTTCTTTTTGGATGTGTGCATCTATTGGTGTACATTGACCTCTGAGCACTGCCTTTGCTGTGTCAGAAAAGTTTTGGTATGATGTGTTTTCATTCTTGTTTGATTCTAGGTCTATTTCGATACCATTTCTCATTTCTTCTGTTACACAGTGGTTTTTAAGCAGGGTGTTATTCGGTTTCCATGCAATCGATTTGTTTTCCTTGTTCTTCCTTTTGTGAATTTCTACCTTAATGTTGTTGTGATCAGAGAAGATAGGTTGTATTATCTCAGTGTTCTGGATTTTTTTTGAGGGTTGCTCTGTGGCCTAAAATGTGTTCTCTTCTGGCGAACTTTCCATGTGTGTTGGGAAAAAAAGTGTACTTTGCAGCTGTCGGGTGGAGTGTTCTGTACGTGTCTGTGAGGTCAAGTTGGCTGATTGTGCCCTTCAGCTCCTCTGTGTCTTTGTTTCTAGATGTTCTGTCCTTTACTGAGAGTGGTGTTTGAAGTTCCCTACTATTATTATTGAACTGTCAGTTACTTTTCCAGTGCCGTTAGAGTTTGTCTTATGTATTTGGAAGCCCTGTCCTATTATGGCTATTGTCTACATGATGAATCGTCCTTCAGTCATTATGTAGTGCCCGCTTGGTCTTTTATGGCGATTGTCTACATGATGAATCGTCCTTCAGTCATTATGCAGTGCCCCCTTGGTCTTTTATGGCGATTGTCTACATGATGAATCGTCCTTCAGTCATTATGTAGTGCCCCCTTGGTCTTTTATGGTGATTGTCTACATGGTGAATCGTCCTTCAGTCATTATGTAGTGCCCCCTTGGTCTTTTATGGCGATTGTCTACATGATGAATCGTCCTTCAGTCATTATGTAGTGCCCCCTTGGTCTTTTATGGCGATTGTCTACATGATGAATTGTCCTTCAGTCATTATGTAGTGCCTGCTTGGTCTTTTATGGCGATTGTCTACATGATGAATCGTCCTTCAGTCATTATGCAGTGCCCCCTTGGTCTTTTATGGCGATTGTCTACATGATGAATCGTCCTTCAGTCATTATGTAGTGCCCCCTTGGTCTTTTATGGTGATTGTCTACATGATGAATCGTCCTTCAGTCATTATGTAGTGCCCCCTTGGTCTTTTATGGCGATTGTCTGCATGATGAATCGTCCTTCAGTCATTATGTAGTGCCCCCTTGGTCTTTTATGGTGATTGTCTACATGATGAATCGTCCTTCAGTCATTATGTAGTGCCCCCTTGGTCTTTTATGGCGATTGTCTACATGATGAATTGTCCTTCAGTCATTATGCAGTGCCCCCTTGGTCTTTTATGGCGATTGTCTACATGATGAATCGTCCTTCAGTCATTATGTAGTGCCCCCTTGGTCTTTTATGGTGATTGTCTACATGATGAATCGTCCTTCAGTCATTATGTAGTGCCCCCTTGGTCTTTTATGGCGATTGTCTACATGGTGAATTGTCCTTCAGTCATTATGTAGTGCCCCCTTGGTCTTTTTTGGCTATTGTCTACATGATGAATCGTCCTTCAGTCATTATGTAGTGCCCCCTTGGTCTTTTATGGCGATTGTCTACATGGTGAATCGTCCTTCAGTCATTATGTAGTGCCCCCTTGGTCTTTTATGGCGATTGTCTACATGGTGAATCGTCCTTCAGTCATTATGTAGTGCCCCCTTGGTCTTTTATGGCGATTGTCTACATGGTGAATCGTCCTTCAGTCATTATGTAGTGCCCCCTTGGTCTTTTATGGCGATTGTCTACATGGTGAATCGTCCTTCAGTCATTATGTAGTGCCCCCTTGGTCTTTTATGGCGATTGTCTACATGGTGAATCGTCCTTCAGTCATTATGTAGTGCCCCCTTGGTCTTTTATGGCTATTGTCTACATGGTGAATCGTCCTTCAGTCATTATGTAGTGCCCCCTTGGTCTTTTTTTTTTTTTTTTTTTTTTTTTTTATAATAACTTTTATTAAGCTTCAAGTGAACGTTTACAAATCCAATCAGTCTGTCACATATAAGTTTACATACATCTCACTCCCTACTCCCACTTACTCTCCCCGTCTTGAGTCAGCCCTTTCAGTCTCTCCTTTCTTGACAATTTTGCCGGCTTCCCTCTCTCTCTATCCTCCCATCCCCCCTCCAGACAAGAGTTGCCAACACAATCTCAAGTGTACACCTGATATAATTAGCTCACTCTTCATCAGCGTCTCTCTCCCACCCGCTGACCAGTCCCTTTCATGTCTGATGAGTTGTCTTCAGGGATGGTTCCTGTCCTGTGTCAACAGAAGGTCTGGAGAGCATGACCGCCGGGATTCCTCCAGTCTCAGTCAGACCATTAAGTTTGGTCTTCTTATGAGAATTTGGGGTCTGCATCCCACTGCTCTCCTGCTCCCTCAGGGGTCCTCTGCTGAGCTCCCTGTCAGGGCAGTCATCGATTGTGGCCGGGCACCAACTAGTTCTTCTGGTCTCAGGATGATGTAGGTCTCTGGTTCATGTGGCCCTTTCTGTCTCTTGGGCTCTTAGTTGTCATGTGGGCTTGGTGTTCTTCATTTTCCTTTGCTCCAGGTGGGTTGAGACCAATTGCTGCATCTTAGATGGCTGCTTGTTAGCATTTAAGACCCCAGACGCCACATTTCAAATTGGGATGCAGAATGATTTCATAATAGAATTATTTTGCCAATTGACTTAGAAGTCCCCGCAAACCATGTTCCCCAGACCCCCGCGCTTGCTCCGCTGAGCTTTGAAGCATTCATTTTATCCCGGAAACTTCTTTGCTTTTGGTCCAGTCCAATTGAGCTGACCTTCCATGTATTGAGTGTTGTCTTTCCCTTCACCTAAAGCAGTTCTTATCTACTGATTAATCAATAAAAAAACCCTCTCCCACCCTCCCTCCCTCCCCCCCTCGTAACCACAAAAGTATGTGTTCTTCTCAGGTTTACTATTTCTCAAGATCTTATAATAGTGGTCTTATACAATATTTGTCCTTTTGCCTCTGACTCATTTCGCTCAGCATAATGCCTTCCAGGTTCCTCCACGTTATGAAATGTTTCAGAGATTCGTCACTGTTCTTTATCGATGCGTAGTATTCCATTGTGTGAATATACCACAATTTATTTACCCATTCATCCGTTGATGGACACCTTGGTTGCTTCCAACTTTTTGCTATTGTAAACAGAGCTGCAATAAACATGGGTGTGCATATATCTGTTTGTATGAAGGCTCTTGTATCTCTAGGGTATATTCCGAGGAGTGGGATTTCTGGGTTGTATGGTAGTTCTATTTCTAACTGTTTAAGATAACGCCAGATAGATTTCCAAAGTGGTTGTACCATTTTACATTCCCACCAGCAGTGTATGAGAGTTCCAATCTCTCCGCAGCCTCTCCAACATTTATTATTTTGTGTTTTTTGGATTAATGCCAGCCTTGCTGGTGTGAGATGGAATCTCATCGTAGTTTTAATTTGCATTTCTCTAATGGCTAATGATCGAGAGCATTTTCTCATGTATCTGTTGGCTGCCTGAATATCTTCTTTAGAGAAATGTGTGTTCATATCCTTTGCCCACTTCTTGATTGGGTTGTTTGTCTTTTTGTGGTTGAGTTTTGACAGAATCATGTAGATTTTAGAGATCAGGCGCTGGTCGGAGATGTCATAGCTGAAAATTCTTTCCCAATCTGTAGGTGGTCTTTTTACTCTTTTGGTGAAGTCTTTAGATGAGCATAGGTGTTTGATTTTTAGGAGCTCCCAGTTATCGGGTTTCTCTTCATCATTTTTGGTAATGTTTTGTATTCTGTTTATACCTTGTATTAGGGCTCCTAGGGTTGTCCCAATTTTTTCTTCCATGATCTTTATCGTTTTAGTCTTTATGTTTAGGTCTTTGATCCACTTGGAGTTAGTTTTTGTGCATGGTGTGAGGTATGGGTCCTGTTTCATTTTTTTGCAAATGGATATCCAGTTATGCCAGCACCATTTGTTAAAAAGGCTGTCTTTTCCCCAGTTAATTGACACTGGTCCTTTGTCAAATATCAGCTGCTCATACGTGGATGGATCTATGTCTGGGTTCTCAATTCTGTTCCATTGGTCTATGTGTCTGTTGTTGTACCAATACCAGGCTGTTTTGACTACTGTGGCTGTATAATAGGTTCTGAAGTCAGGTAAGGTGAGGCCTCCCACTTTCTTCTTCTTTTTCAGTAGTGCTTTGCTTATCCGGGGCTTCTTTCCCTTCCATATGAAATTGGTGATTTGTTTCTCTATCCCCTTAAAATATGACATTGGAATTTGGATCGGAAGTGCGTTAAATGTATAGATGGCTTTTGGTAGAATAGACATTTTTACTATGTTAAGTCTTCCTATCCATGAGCAAGGTATGTTTTTCCACTTAAGTATGTCCTTTTGAATTTCTTGTAGTAGAGCTTTGTAGTTTTCTTTGTATAGGTCTTTTACATCCTTGGTAAGATTTATTCCTAAGTATCTTATCTTCTTGGGGGCTACTGTGAATGGTATTGATTTGGTTATTTCCTCTTCGGTGTTCTTTTTGTTGATGTAGAGGAATCCAAGTGATTTTTGTATGTTTATTTTATAACCTGAGACTCTGCCAAACTCTTCTATTAGTTTCAGTAGTTTTCTGGAGGATTCCTTAGGGTTTTCTGTGTATATAATCATGTCATCTGCAAATAGTGATAACTTTACTTCTTCCTTGCCAATCCGGATACCTTTTATTTCTTTGTCTAGCCTGATTGCCCTGGCTAAGACTTCCAACACGATGTTGAATAAGAGCGGTGATAAAGGGCATCCTTGTCTGGTTCCCGTTCTCAAGGGAAATGCTTTCAGGTTCTCTCCATTTAGAGTGATATTGGCCGTTGGCTTTGCATAGATGCCCTTTATTATGTTGAGGAATTTTCCTTCAATTCCTATTTTGGTAAGAGTTTTTATCATAAATGGGTGTTGGACTTTGTCAAATGCCTTTTCTGCATCAATTGATAAGATCATGTGGTTTTTGTCTTTTGTTTTATTTATGTGATGGATTACATTAATGGTTTTTCTGATATTAAACCAGCCTTGCATACCTGGTATAAATCCCACTTGATCAGGGTGAATTATTTTTTTGATGTGTTGTTGGATTCTATTGGCTAGAATTTTGTTGAGGATTTTTGCATCAATGTTCATGAGGGATATAGGTCTATAATTTTCTTTTTTTGTAATGTCTTTACCTGGTTTTGGTATCAGGGAGATGGTGGCTTCATAGAATGAGTTGGGTAGTATTCCGTCATTTTCTATGCTTTGGAATACCTTTAGTAGTAGTGGTGTTAACTCTTCTCTGAAAATTTGGTAGAACTCTGCAGTGAAGCCGTCCGGGCCAGGACTTTTTTTTGTTGGGAGTTTTTTGATTACCGTTTCAATCTCTTTTTTTGTTATGGGTCTATTTAGTTGTTCTGCTTCTGAATGTGTTAGTTTAGGTAGGTAGTGTTTTTCAAGGAATTCATCCATTTCTTCTAGGTTTTCAAATTTGTTAGAGTACAATTTTTCATAATAATCTGAAATGATTCTTTTAATTTCATTTGGTTCTGTTGTGATGTGGTCCTTCTCATTTCTTATTCGGGTTATTTGTTTCCTTTCCTGTATTTCTTTAGTCAGTCTAGCCAATGGTTTATCAATTTTGTTAATTTTTTCAAAGAACCAGCTTTTGGCTTTGTTAATTCTTTCAATTGTTTTTCTGTTCTCTAATTCATTTAGTTCAGCTCTAATTTTTATTATTTGTTTTCTTCTGGTGCCTGATGGATTCTTTTGTTGCTCACTTTCTATTTGCTCAAGTTGTAGGGACAGTTCTCTGATTTTGGCTCTTTCTTCTTTTTGTATGTGTGCATTTATTGATATAAATTGACCTCTGAGCACTGCTTTTGCTGTGTCCCAGAGGTTTTGATAGGAAGTATTTTCATTCTCGTTGCTTTCTATGAATTTCCTTATTCCCTCCTTGATGTCTTCTATAACCCAGTCTTTTTTCAGGAGGGTATTGTTCATTTTCCAAGTATTTGATTTCTTTTCCCTCGTTCTTCTGTTATTGATCTCTAGTTTTATTGCCTTGTGGTCTGAGAAGATGCTTTGTAATATTTCGATGTTTTGGACTCTGCAAAGGTTTGTTTTATGACCTAATATGTGGTCTATTCTAGAGAATGTTCCATGTGCGCTAGAAAAAAAAGTATATTTTGCAGCAGTTGGGTGGAGAGTTCTGTATAAGTCAATGAGGTCAAGTTGGTTGATTGTTGTAATTAGATCTTCCGTGTCTCTGTTGAGCTTCTTACTGGATGTCCTGTCCTTCTCCGAAAGGGGTGTGTTGAAGTCTCCTACTATAATTGTGGAGGTATCTATCTCGCTTTTCAGTTCTGTTAAAATTTGATTTATATATCTTGCAGCCCTGTCATTGGGTGCGTAAATATTTAATATGGTTATGTCTTCCTGATCAATTGTACCTTTTATCATTATATAGTGTCCTTCTTTATCCTTTGTGGTGGATTTAAGTCTAAAGTCTATTTTGTCAGAAATTAATATTGCTACTCCTCTTCTTTTTTGCTTATTGTTTGCTTGATATACTTTTTTCCATCCTTTGAGTTTTAGTTTGTTTGTGTCTCTAAGTCTAAGGTGTGTCTCTTGTAGGCAGCATATAGATGGATCGTGTTTCTTTATCCAGTCTGTGACTCTCTGTCTCTTTATGGGTGCATTTAGTCCATTTACATTCAGGGTAATTATAGATAAATAAGTTTTTAGTGCTGTCATTTTGATGCCTTTTTATGTGTGTTGTTGACAATTTCATTTTTCCACATACTTTTTTGTGCTGAGGCGTTTTTCTTAGTAAATTGTGAGATCCTCACTTTCATAGTGTTTGACTTTATGTTAGTTGAGTCATTACGTTTTTCTTGGTTTTTGTCTTGAGTTATAGAGTTGTTATACCTTTTTGTGGTTACCTCATTATATACCCCTATTTTTCTAAGTAAAAACCTAACTTGTATTGTTCTATATCGCCTTGTATCACTCTCCATATGGCAGTTCAATGCCTCCTGTATTTAGTCCCTCTTTTTGATTATTGTGATCTTTTACCTATTGACTTCCATGATTCCCTGTTATGTGTATTTTTTTTTTTAATTAATCTTAATTTGTTTGTTTTTGTGATTTCCCTATTTGAGTTGATATCAGGACGTTCTGTTTTGTGACCTTGTGTTGTGCTGATATCTGATATTATTGGTTCTCTGACCAAACAATATCCTTTAGTATTTCTTGTAGCTTTGGTTTGGTTTTTGCAAATTCTCTAAACTTGTGTTTGTCTGTAAATATCTTAATTTCGCCTTCATATTTTAGAGAGAGTTTTGCTGGATATATGATCCTTGGTTGGCAGTTTTTCTCCTTCAGTGTTCTGTATATGTCGTCCCATTCCCTTCTTGCCTGCATGGTTTCTGCTGAGTAGTCAGAACATATTCTTATTGATTCTCCCTTGAAGGAAACCTTTCTTTTCTCCCTGGCTGCTTTTAAAATTTTCTGTTTATCTTTGGTTTTGGTGAGTTTGATGATAATATGTCTTGGTGTTTTTCTTTTTGGATCAATCTTAAATGGGGTTCGATGAGCATCTTGGATAGATATCCTTTCGTCTTTCATGATGTCAGGGAAGTTTTCTGTCAGAAGTTCTTCAACTATTTTCTCTGTGTTTTCTGTCCCCCCTCCCTGTTCTGGGACTCCAATCACCCGCAGGTTATCCTTCTTGATAGAGTCCCACATAATTCTTAGGGTTTCTTCATTTTTTTTAATTCTTTTATCTGATTTTTTTTCAGCTATGTTGGTGTTGATTCCCTGGTCCTCCAGATGTCCCAGTCTGCATTCTAATTGCTCGAGTCTGCTCCTCTGACTTCCTAGTGTGTTGTCTAATTCTGTTATTTTATTGTTAATCTTTTGGATTTCTACATGTTGTCTCTCTATGGATTCTTGCAACTTATTAATTTTTCCAGTATGTTCTTGAATAATCTTTTTGAGTTCTTCAACAGTTTTATCAGTGTGTTCCTTGGCTTTTTCTGCAGATATCCTAATTTCATTTGTGATATCATTAAGCATTCTGTAAATTAGTTTTTTATATTCTGTATCTGATAATTCCAAAATTGTATCTTCATTTGGGAAAGATTTTGATTCTTTTGTTTGGGGAGTTGGAGAAGCTGTCACGGTCTGCTTCTTTAAGTGGTTTGATATGGATTGTTGTCTCCGAGCCATCACTGGGAAACTAGTTTTTCCAGAAAATCCGCTAAAAAAAAACTGCAGTCAGATCCCTATCAGAGTTCTCCCTCTGGCTCAGGCTATTCAGATGTTAATGAAGCCGCCTGCATGCAGTCCAAATCCCTGTGGGACGGTTCCCCGGCTCGGATGCTGCTCTTTCTGCTCCAAGATCAGTCACTGCCTCCCGGGGACTTCTCCTAACGGCTGCGTCCCACGCCGCCCGTGGAACCGGCTAGTCCCCCTCCCGGGGTTAGTTCAGGGGGGTGGAGCAGGTCTCTGTGCTTGTGCCGTACCTGACTGGTACGCTGGCTCCAGGCTCTGGAAACAATCGCTGCTTCCCCGTATTAGTTCGTTCTCCGTCTCTAAATCTGTGTTTGTTGTTCAGGGTTCGTAGATTGTTATGTATGTGATCGATTCACTTGTTTTTCCGTGTCTTTGTTGTAAGAGGGATCCGAGGTAGCGTCTGCCTAGTCCGCCATCTTGGCTCCGCCTCCCCCCCTTGGTCTTTTATGGTGATTGTCTACATGGTGAATCGTCCTTCAGTGATTATGTAGTGCCCCCTTGGTCTTTTATGGTGGATTTTGTTCTATAGTCTGTTTTATCTGAGATTAGGATTCCCACTCCTCCTCTTTTAGTAGCTGTTCACTTGATATATGTTTTCCATCTTTGATTTTTAATAAATTTACATCTTTGTTTCTATTGTGTGTCTCCTGTACACAGCATGTTGAGGGACCCTGTTTTTTTAATCCGTTCTGTCCCTCTCTGTCTCTTCATGGGTGCATTTAGGTCATTTACATTCAGTGTAAGTATTGGTGGGTATGAGTTTATCCCTGTCATTTTGTAGTGCTTTTGTTGTGGTGTTAATGTTTTCTTTGTTCCTCTTACTCTCCTGTGCTGAATTCCTTTTGTTTGTGGATTTTTTTTTCAATTCTTTTGTTTTTGTAGATTTTGTTTTCACTGAGACTTTATGTTTTTTTTCTTTATTTTGTTGAGTAGGTTTGTTAACTTTCTTTGTGGTTACCTTGATATTTACCCATATGTTCCTAGGTTTGAACCAGTCCGTTATTACTTGGTTTTGCCTTGCTTTCCTCTCCATTAGAAAGTTCTTTACCTATACCGTTTATTCGCTGTTTTATTGTTCTGACGTTGTTGTCATTTGCAGATTAACCTCTCTGGTTCCCTATTATAATTCTTGTGGTATTGGATAGTCCTTGAGAGTTAATTTCCAAGTTGGTACATGACTGGTACGACCTTGCACCCTAGATTCAGACTGTAGTCTGTTGTTGTTTGTTCTTAGGCCGAAGGACTCCCTTTAATAATTCTTATAACTTTGGTTTGTATTTTACGTTTTCTCTTGATTTCTGTTTATCTGGAAATGTTCTAATTTTCTCCATCATATTTGAATGAGAGTTTTGCAGGGTATAGTATTCTTGGTTGGCAGTTTTTTTTCTTTCAAGGCATATATGTGTCATCCCATTGCCTTCTTGCCTGCGTGGTTTTGCCGAATAATCAGAGCTTAGTCTTATTGTTTCTCCACCGTATGTGACTTTTCCTTTTTCTTGAGCTGCTCTCAGAATTCTTTCTTTGCCTTTTTTTTAGCGAATGTGATTCTGATATGCCCTTGGTGATTTTCTTTTAGGGTCTATCCTATATGGGGTTAGTTGAGCTTCTTGAACGGTCAACTTTTCATCTTTCGTGATATTAGGGAAGTTTTCTGTCAGCAATTTTTCAGAGCTGTGTTTTCATTTTCTCCCCCTGTTCTGGAACTCCGATCACTTGCAAGTTTTTGCATTTGCTTGTATCCCACATAATTCTCAGGGTTTCTTCATTTTTTTTTTTCTTTTTCTGATTCTTCCTCAGGCAGAGTTGTATGTATTATGGATTGAATGATGTCCCCTCAAAGATGTGTGTATCAGTTGGGCTGGGCTGATTCCCAGTATTGTGTGATTTTCCTATATGTTGTAAATCCTGCCTCTATAATGTTGATAAAGGAGGATGGGTGGCAGTTGCGTTAGTGAGATGGGACTCAGACTACAGATTGGATTGTGTCTTGAGGCAATCTCTTGAGCTATAAAAGAGAGAAGGGAGCAGTGAGACAGGGGACCGCCTACCACCAAGAAAGCAGTGCTGGGAGCAGAGCACGTCCTTTGGACCCGGGGTTCCTGTGCAGAGAAGTGTCTAGTCTGGGGGAAGATTGATGAGAAGGCCGGCAGAGAGAGAAAGCCTTCCCCGGAACCTAACATCCTGAATTTGGACTTTTAGCCTACTTTACTGTGAAGAAATAAATTTCTCTTTGTTAAAACCATCCACTTGTGTTATTTCTGTTATAGCAGCACTGGATGACTAACACAGTATCCAAGTGTTTCTCTTCAGCTCCGCTGATCCTGTCTTCCATTGTTTCAAACCTGGCCTCAGCCCTTTTATGACACTGCCCATTTCTGAAATCTTGTTGTTTATCTTTTGGGTTTCTAGTTGTTGTTTTTGTATGATTTCTAGTTGTGAGTTTATTTTGGCATTTTGTTCCTGTATTATTTTCCTGAATTTTTTTTTTTTTTTTGGGTCTGTATTTTCCCTGAATTTCTCTGTCTTTTCCATGAATTTGTCTATTTTTCCCTCATTTTTGTCTGGTTTTTGCTTCAACTCTTGGGTAGCTCTGAATATTAGAGATTTGAGTTCCCTATCAGGTAGTTCTAGTGCCTTTTCTTCTACTGGAAAGTCATGTGGTGTTTTATTTTGGATGCTTACTGGAACCATACTGTTCTGTTTTTTTATGTTTTGATATTGTCTGCTGTCTTTAGGACATTCAGTAGTTACTTTCTTCGTTTATCGATTGGGGATTTGCTTGTTTCATCCTGTTTTTTTTTCTTTTTTTCTTTTTTTTAATTGGTAATGTCTGAGCAGGCAGCCTGTGTGTTCTTTATTGTTTGCTTATCCGTGGGTATGAGCTTTTCACCTCCTTGTCCAGTGGGCAGGGCCAGTCACTCAGTTATGGTGTAGCAGGGTGGGTCCAGCTTAAGGGGAAGGGTTGGGATGGGCTGTTTGTGGCATGTTCTAGGGTCAACTAGATGGGCCAGGAATCAATGCTGGGCAGGTTCCGGTAGGCCATACCTGTGGTCCTTGGGGGCGTGATGTTCAGTGCACGGTGCAGGTGGGCAGGAAGGAGGTGGGAGGTTGTGATGTGTGGAGCTTAGGTGTGTATGGGAAAGAGGAGAGAGAGGAGAAAGAAACAGGAGTGAAAAACAAACAAACAAGAAAAGTGCTAAGGGAGCTTGCCGATGGAGTGGAGAAATGAGAAACTGAGAGATGGGGAAAAATAAAAAGGGGGAAAAAAAAAGATTAAAAGAAGAAGAAAAGTAAAGCCCACCGGTGTGGCTACGAAGACCAGGGAAGTGGCTCCCAGGCTGCGCAGTACAGCCTGGCTAGAAGGGGTAGAGGTACCACACAGCGCCAGGTGTTCAGGAGACAGGAAAAGATGGTAAGTATAGAGAGATGAGAAACTTAGAAATGAAGAAAGACAAAAAGGAAAAAAGAAATGCCCCCAGGGATCCCAATGGCACAGCTGCGCAGACCAGGGAAGTGGCTCCCAAGTCACGCTGTACAGACTTGCTAGAAGGGGTCGAAAGCCGCGAAAACAAAAAGAAAACAAACCAAGCAAAACAACAAAAATCCCTTGGGGATCCCACCAGTGTGGTGGTGTGGGCCAAGGAAGTAGTTCTCCAGTCAAGCTGTGCTTTACAGCCTTTCAAGAAGAAGCAAAGATGGCACAGGGAGCCAGGTGTTCAAGGGAAGGGAAGGAGAGGTGGCAAGAGACATGGAAGAAACCAAAAGAAGCAGAAAAAACCAACACCAGCAACAAACAAATGGCACTCTGGAAGCTGGCAAGTGTGAAAAGGGTGAATCCAAGCTGCAAGGGGCCAAAGTGAGTGCCTCCCAGCCAAGAGAATGCTGCCAATGGAAAGCAGAGGAGGCCGGGTAGCGGGGTGGTAAAGAATTAGGTAGGGGGTTGGGAAAGCATATAAAAAAACCAAAACCAAACCCAGTGCCATCGAGTCGATTCCGACTCATAGCGACCCTGTAGGACAGAGTAGAAGTGCCCCATAGAGTTTCTAAGGAGCACCTGGCAGATTCGAACTGCTGACCCTTTGGTTAGCAGCCGTAGCACTTAATCGCTACGCCACCAGGGTTTCCTGGGAAAGCATATATCACTGGTTATATCACTGCTGGGAGCTCCTTGAAGCTGCTTTCCTATATTTCCTGTCCACAGATCTCCGATGTGGGCAGGGTAAATCCAGGCAGCACGGACCCTGCATTTCCTGGCTGGCCGAGCAACCGCAGCCAGCTATGAAGTGAGGGAGGTTGAGCAGGGGGGAGAAGGATAAGGAGTGGGAAAGTGTGTATCGCTGGTTACCAGGTGTTCCGTCTGCTGGCGGGAGCTCTGTGAAGCTGCTTTCCTATACTCCCTGTCCGCAGATCTCTGACAGGAGTCCAAGGTGGCGAATCCTTGCTGCATTAGCTGATAGGGGACCTCTGCATGTATTTCTCCTCACTTTCCTGTAAGTTTCTTATTCCATTTGGTGCTTGACTGAGTTGTTTATCTCTTCTTTTGAGGTTTAGGGTTCCAGGATTGACGTTTGTCTCTGTTTTACTTAGTTTTTGCTTTGGAGGGTTGGCATGGTGCTTCCGTCTACAGCACCATGTTGGCCGGAAGTCTTAGACAACATATTGATGGGTCATTTTTTTTTTATCCATATAACACTCTCTGTCTCTTTACGGGTGCATTTAAACCATTTACGCTGAGTGTGATTATCAATAGTTGTGAGTTTATTGCTGTCAGTTTGTAGTGCTTTTTTTGTGGTGTTAATGTTTTCTTTGATCCTCTTACTCTCCTGTGCTGAGTTCCTTTTGTTTGTGGAATTTGTTTTCGTTTCTTTTTTTATTGTAGATTTTGTGTTTATTGAGACTTTATGCTTTTCTTCTTTATTTTGATGAATAGGTTTGTTTGTGGTTACCTTGAAATTTACCCTTATCTTCTAAGTTTGAACAAGTCTTTTTATTACTTGATATCTCCTTGACTTCCTTTCCATTTGAAAGTTCTATACCTATAACATGTCATTCCCCTTTTATTGTTCTGATGTTGTCATTTACAGATTGATGTCTCTGGTTCCCTGTTTTAAATCTTTTAGTTTTGTTTTATCCTTGAGAGTTATTATATAGTTCAGTATCTGGCTGATACTGACCCATGTCATAGATTCAGGTTATTGTCCCATGTTGTTGGTTCTCTAACTGAGGACTCCCTTTAATACTTCTTGTAAGTTTGATTTGGTGTTTACAGATTCCCTTAATTTCTGTTTATCTGGAAATGTCCTAATTTCACCATCTTATTTAAAAAATTTTTTTTTCCTTTTTTTTTATTTGAGAGAGTTTTGCATGATATAATTATTCTTGATTGGTGATTTTTTTCTTTCAAGGTTTTGTATATGTCATCCCATTACTTTCTCATCATCATGGTTTCTGCCATGATATCAGAGCATAGTCTCATTGTTTCCCCTTTGCATGTGACTTTTCATTTTTCTTCAGCTGTTCTATGCTTCCTCAGTGACAATTTCTGCTTATTTATTTATTTTTCCTATGAGTGGGCCATACTGTATTTCTTTGAATGCATAGCAATAGTTTATTTAAAACTAGACATTTAAAAAATTTTTTATTGTGCTTTAAGTGAAAGTTTACAAATCAAGTCAGTCTCTAATACAAAAATTTATATACACCTTGCTATGTACTCCTAGTTGCTCTCCCCCAAATGAGACAACACAGTCCCTCTGTCCACTCTCTATTTTCGTGTCCATTCGGCCAGCGTCTGACACCCTCTGCTCCTCGTCTCCCTTCCAGACGGGAGCTGCCCACATAGTCTCATGTGATAACTCTGGAGATCAGATTCTCCCTTCATCCCCATGGTTGGTCGTTGCTGCTTGTTTTGGGTTGTAGTTGTTTGTTTAGTAACTTTTCTGAACTATTTTTTTTTAGTGACTGTGTTCTTTGTAGGGATTACTGAAGTCTGTTCAGTTAGCTTAGTGGTGAGCTTGTAAGTTGACAGATTTTTCTGAAACGCCTGGAACCAAAAGAAGAAGAAAAAAAAAATCTCCCAGTATTTGCATCTGGGCTCTGTGTGTAGGCTGGGCCATGACTTCGGTACTCAGCTGGACTGTTCCCAAGCATGCCTTTGCTTTCACGGACTGCTTGCGTAGAGCTTGAAGGTCAGCCAGCAAGAGTTTAGAGTCTTCTAAGTTCTTTTCTGAGCATGTGCCCCTTTCTGGGCATGCACATGGTTTTCTAAATTCCCAGAAATATGTGGAAACTTCTCAAAACCTTTACTTCCTAAAGTATCTCACTCCCAAACTTCTTCTCCCAGGCTTTTTGGCATGTGTATTATTTGCCCCAAATGATATCCTTTGCTCCAGGTGGCAAGTGTCTAGTTCACTTGCCTTTCAATGTTTTTTGAAGAATCCCTTTGTGCAGCCACTTGTTTGTCTTTAGACAGTTCTGAGTTAGGCAAAATAAAGGCAAGCCCTTTGTGTTAGTTTTTCAGGGAGCCCCTGGACAGTCAAAACAGACAAACACAATTATTTAAAAACAAGGTCTGCTCTGCTCCCTGTTGAAGCAGGAACCCACCTGGGAATTCAGTCGGAGGTCTTTAAGACCTTTACCAAGCTGGGGAAAGAGGACATGGGGAAAAAAGTAGGTTACAGTCACCTTTTTCATGATAAGTGTTTGCTTGAGTGCTGTAAAGCTCTGAGTGTTTTCTAGGATCCCAACAAAGTTGATTGTGACAGTATTTCCAGTTGTTCTTTTGTTTCTGTGGAAGGATGGGACCTTGGAATTTCCAATTTCATTATTTGTAACTCCTCAACAAATGTTTTTAAGAAAATTTATTTTGTATGGCTTTAGGGCACAGGTTTTATGATTAGCCCTAGCGAGACAGCACCACATTTAAGAGATAATTGGAAGAAAATGGATTTGTAGGTATTTTACCACCTTTCACATTTCTACTGAATAACAGTATTATTTTTCATTTGTTGATACTTTATATCCTGAGTGCTTCCATGAGGATTCACAGTAGATATTGCCAGGCTTAGGTACGGCTTTGTGGTTTCATGATTTTGGCGGTTTCTGTGAGACGAGGTTTGGTGGTTGTGTCTCCGTGCATGTACACATGTAAATTCTTTGAAAGGTCTACCTGATGGGGATCAGCTTCATGTCCTGTGAAGTGGATTTCAGATTGTGCCACACCACTCTTCCTTTGACTGAGCAAAAAGTACAACAGCATGTTCTTTACGGGCCTGTTTTTTAAGCATAAAATCTTTAGATGCTGAGTATGTACCTCAGTACGTTTTTTCCTGAGTGTGTACCTCAGGAAAAACTCTTTTTCATTTTTATTCATTTTCATGTGCACATAAAAAGCTATATCAAGCAATTGTTCTCTCTGATTTTTATCTAGCTCCATTAAAAAAAAATTTTACCCAGTGCATTTCTGGTCACTGCCCTTTTAAAAATTGCTAACGTGAAACTCTGTTGTCTCCTTGGGTGATATAGAACGAACAAGGAGTAGTTTATGAAAGCCTCTTGCTTTCAGTTCTTTATTAATCTACTTTTAAATACAGTAGAATTTTCCCTTTTAACAGTTTTTGGGAAACTCTCAAATGTTCTGAAGTATTTTAATTCAGGCTTTGTAATTGGTTCTTGAGAGAGGCACAGGCCCCATTTTGAGACAGTTGGGACCCTTTCTGCCTTTCATTGTGTGAGACCAAAGTGGTGGAAAATCCCTTCTGGCGTTTTCTTCCCTTCACCAGCATATTGTGGAGGAGCCCCCATACCTTGAAGTTATTAGAACTGCTTTTTTTTTTTTTAAAAAAAAAAGCTTCTCGGGCCTTATGCCCCACAGTTTCTGAATCAACAGGTATGCCATAGAACAGGGGTTCTTCTAAATCTGAGAGCCCCCCAGTGCTTCTCATGACCCAGCAGATGTGTGGGGAGACAAGTTGATATGCTTGAGTGAGCCAACGTGGGATCACATTACCTGAGGTTTCAATCTAGACGCTTAGCGCCGTAAGCCTCTGGGCTAAATCATTTAATTATGTTACTCAGTTTTCTCATCTGTACAATGGAAGTAATAACACATACTTAGTTGATTAGATTGTTCCAAGAAACAAAACCGACACCCGTGTGAACGTGTTTAGTCTGAGGCAGAGTGCCACAGGGTCAGTAGGAACTGCGGCAGTACCAGTCGGAGGGCTGCTTGAACCAGGTTTCACATGTGTAGCTGTATTATCAGAAGAACTTTGCTTCCGAAGCATTAGTTTCTAATCATGCGTTTGCCAGATTAGTTTAAGCAAATTTGAGTTATGCCCCAGGCTCTATGAGAGATAGAGAGGATCTGGTCTAAGAATTGTCTTGAGAGATGTTTCTCCAGGGACGGAGTGTCTTCTCCATGTAATCTGTACATCTTTGTTTGTGCTTCTTGTTGCCGTATTTAGGGCAGCCGACATACAGGAATTACCGCAGTAGAAATCATTTATTTCTGTTGAATACCCCAAGCAGATTTTGATGTTTGGTCTCTGAGACAGTGCCCTCAGATACCTCCAACTTCCCTTTAGCAGCTCAAATTGGTGTTATTTTGGAAAGTTATGTGATTTTCAGTTTACTGTAGGCAGCTGGAGTTTCTGCTTACCAAATGGTGGGAATAAACTGTAAAAATAAGTACTAATGGTTTGGGTCAGTTGTCAATTATCTATGGTCCTCTTGAAGAGAAGAGTCCCAGATAACAGACCTTGGAATACACCCCTACTCTGCCAGGCTCCACAGGACTCTGAATCTCTCCCTGGGCACACTGTCAAGATGTGAGTCCCAGTGTGGGAGTGGATTTGGTTTACGGTAGATTTTACAGTAGACAGTCAGCAGACCCAGTGATGCTTAGTGATGAATCCTACTAATTAAAACTGAAGAGCTCTCTTCAATGATGGACCAAAACCCAGGGCTGCAGTTCTTGTTTACTTTTTTTTTTTGTCAGGAAAAGAAGATTTTTCAGATCCCCTGGATGCATGCGGCTAGACATGGATGGGATGTAGAAAAAGATGCTCCACTCTTTAGGAACTGGGCGATCCACACAGGTATTACCGCCCCCTGCAGTGTTTATAGACATGGGCATTTTTGTGTGTTTTTGTTTTCATAACACCTATAGAATCCCCTGGCTGATGCCACATGACGGTAGCTGTGAAAAATCTTTGACTTATCTCCAGGCACGTCCAGGACACATGGGTACAAACTTCATCACTCAAAAGCCATGTTCTACACATCCCATGGAATTTCAGCCATTAAATTTCCTGTAAATGTGGTATTCTAATAAGTTCCTCAAGTGTATACCGAGAGAATATAGTCATTTATTCTGGAGGTATAAACTTGGATTGAGTTTATCTTCCCAAAAGGTGGTCAGGAATATACTTACTTATTTATTACAGAATTTAAGTAGGCAGCTATTTATACCACCGGAACAAATGACTGTATTCCTCTTGTACTTCTTACTTAATATTTGAGAGTCAGAAGAGAAAGAGGAACTCAGGTTCCTTGTGTGTGTTGGCTTCTCAGTCATCTGTACCACTTATGTTGATTCCTCATTCTTCTACGATCACTATCGTCCCTCAGGCTGTTTAGTATCACCAGAGTGACTCACACATCCTGGTTTACAAGAAACTGACTGAACTTTAAAACTAAAAGTCTTGAATCTTGAGAACCCCTAGTTCCTGGTCCACCTGGACAGTTGGTTACTCTAGGTATAGCCTGGAAATAAAAGCTTTCTCTGAAGACAGAGGGGGACAGGAGCTGGCTGAATGGACATGGGGAATACAACAGTGTGGAGAGGAGTGTGTTCTCTCATTAGAGGGAGAGTAACTAGGAGTACATAGCAAGGTGTATGTAAGTTTTTGATTGAGAGACTGTCTTGATTTGTAAACTTTCACTTAAAGCACAATTAAAAAAAGGAAAATGGAAAAAAAAAAAAAGCTTTCTCTGTACCATCTGGCCAGCAATAATATTTCTCCAGAAATTTTTGTTCAATGATCTAATTTTTTCCCTGTTCCTCTTAACCTTTGACTGTTTTGTTAGGAAAGCATCAACCAGGCGTAGATAAACCTGATCCAAAAACATGGAAGGCGAATTTCCGATGTGCCATGAACTCCTTGCCCGATATTGAAGAAGTCAAGGATAAAAGCATAAAGAAGGGAAACAATGCCTTCAGAGTGTATCGAATGCTGCCCTTATCTGAACGACCTTCTAAGAAAGGTAGATCAAGATGTTTATTGACTGAAAAATTGACCACTTAATGTATATCATAGGTCCTCCACCTGTAGTCCCTCCTAGGGAAGCACACCTAGTCGTACTGTAGATGATGATTCTGCTCTCACCTGACCAGGAAAAATGACATCCAGGTCACCAAAGGCAATCAAAGGAGCACTTGGAATTTTGACTATGTACAGGTTCAAGTAGAAGGTCAGCAAAAAAGAGGAAGACACTCAACAAGATGGAGTGACACAATGGCTGCAGCAGTGGGCTCAAACAAAGCAAGGACTGTGAGGATGGTGCAGGACCAGGGAACATTACACTCTGTTGTACATAGGGTTGCTGTGAATCGGAACTCACTGGATGGCACCTAACAACAACAACAACAACAACAGATTAAAGCAAGCAGTTCTTTAAGACTTTCTGAAGTAGTTTAACTCAGGAGAAATGTTTCTCTATATGTTAATAAATTAATCCAAAACTCTTCTTTTGTTGTGACAGGAAAGAAAACAAAGACAGAAAAAGAAGACAGAGTTAAGCACATCAAGGTAATCTTTGGTTTTTCGGAGAGAAGGCCAGAGTTGTGACCACATTCGTGATTCATATTCTGTTTCATGAAAACAAGTAATATGGTCTCTGGGAAATGTTTCATTTTTCTTCTTTTGGTGTTGTGTTTTCTGTGTTTTACATGTCCCCTCTTTGACATGTAACCACTTGCAGACACAAGCCCACACATCCCTTGCTTAATCCGATTTCATTGAGAAAGTTATGAATGAAGTCACAAATTCACACTGAGCTAGATAATCTTGGGCCTTCTTCAGCTGGTCACTTCACTTCCAGCGAAGCTCCAGCAACCAGATAATGTATGATAATATTATGTTTTCAGCCTATTAAATATGTTTTAAAATATATGAAATATCATATAATAATATTAAAAAGATTATCATATATAGATCGTACATATTCAGTGACAGGCTTTTAGGTTAGGGACACAGTAGTAAATGCAGGCACTTTACTAGTGTGGGTCTCAATAGTTTTTTCCTGCTCCATTACAGAACCATCTGTCATAACTCCCATGAGTTTTCCTTAGGGATGTGTGGTGGGGGGGAGGGGAGAACATGCTTTTCAGTAGGGTATGTAGTCTGAATCCCCCGCCCCCATAGTTAATTCTGCTGAGCCTCCATGGCTTGAGGGTCTCCATGCTGTAGATTGGGTTTGTTGTTGTTGCGTGCCGTTGAGTAGATTGGGTAAAAAAAAAAGTAGCCCTTGTTAAATACTGAGAGGATAGTCAAGTATTCTTTGCAAAGTTGAGGGTGAACTAGAGCTGCTAAGCAAAGAGCAGACACTGCGATCACCGACGCGTAGACCGTTATAGGGAAGATCGTCTGGTTCATTGCCCTGAGTTTGCAGAGGCAGAGAGGTGAGGGCAGGAACCCAAGATGGCACAGTTACTTAGCACTGAGCTTGAATGAGATGTCAAGCATTCTGATTTCTAACCTGTAAAAACTATTGAAGAAAAAACCCAAACCGTCTAGATAGCACAATGTTTAAAAACAGACCAATAAGTTGAAATAGTGGGAAAAATGCAAAGTATTTTAGATATAAAGTTAGATTTGTGAAGGCAGTTTGATTTTGAGTGAAAACTTGGATAAATTGCTAAACTTTTCAAGATATTGACCTCTACAATGGAAAACAAATATTTTAGGCAGAGTATATTTTAACAATGATACTTCCAGTTTTACTTTTGATATCTTTTAGTTTGTGACTCTTCTAAGTATAGCACAGCATAAAGGTCTATTTTAACTTTTTATTGTGGAAAGTTTTATACACATTAAAAGGAGACAAATGACCATAAATAGCCCCTAGACCAAGCCCCAGTTTCAGCATTAGTCAGCTCATGGCTGCTTTTGTTTCAGGAGTACCTCCACCCCTTCCCGTACCTCTGCTACAAAATCATCTATGTTCACTGATTTTTGACTTAAAGTTTCCTGTGGTTCCATTCAGTATTTTGAAGTAAATTCCAGATATCATCATATCAGTTCTTCTATAAATATTTCATCATCTATCTTTAAAAAAGAATTTAAATAGCACAGTGTCATCATTATACTTAAAAAAATTAACAGGAATTCCTCAATATCATCAAATATCTAGTCAGTGTTCAGATTTCCAATTGTCTCATAAATGTTATAAATTTTGTGCAGCTTGTTTATTTGAATAAGGATCCATATAAAGTACTAGCTATGATTTTGTTTGTGTCTCTTAAGTTTTTTTAACTTACAGATTACCCCTTCATCATTTAAAAAAATTATTTTTCCTTGCAGCCTATTCATTGAAAAAACCTAGTTTTGAGTCTTATCATGATTTCCATAGTTAGGGTTTTTTTTTGTTGTTGTCGTTAGGCCTTCATGTTGATAATGGTGTTTTATCAGAAAAGTATAGCTTCCCCTCAAATATATGATTTTGAACAATTTGGTAGAATCCTAAGTGTGACCATATCGTAGATTATTTTCAGAACCTGTAGCTCAGTGCATGTAATAACAGAAGAAGTAGTTAATACATATTTGATCACTGAATAGATACATAGGTATTTGTTGTTTAAATAGATGCATAAATAAATACAATATCCAAGATGGAAGTGGGGTTTTTACATTAGAATGTAGATTTAATTTAGTAATCACAACTAGTGGAAAAATAAGAATGCAGTAACAGATGTTCACTTTCCAATAAACTTTGCTCAGACGTACCCACCATATTTCACTGAGTGGCAGACACCAGCAGTGATAAGAGGCACCATTATGTTATGTATCACTAAGAAAGAAAAACTCCTTCCAATGAAACCATGACACGTAACTGATGATAAGGCATATCCTATTTCAGGAAGTGGATGTGTAAGGAAATATGCAAATTATGACAGGTGTTGTCTTAAGTGAAGGATGACTGCAGTCAGCGCCAGCGTGGGCAGCGTCTTCCGTGTGGCCGTGCGAATGCACAGGTTGTGGAAGGTGTCGCCCTGCGTGGGCCTGGCCGTAGTGGCCCAGGGAAGCAGCCGAGAGGTTTCCTCTTAGTTGCAACCGTGCAAGTCAAGTTCCATCCTCGTATTTTGAAGTAAATTCCGGATATCACATCAGTTCTTCCATAAATATTTCAGCATCTACCTTTAAAAAATTTAAATAGCACAGTGTCATTATTACACTTAAAAAAATTAACAGAAGTTCCTCAGTATCATCAAATATCTAGTCCTGTGATGAAGGTATGGTTAATACCTGAAACGCATCCCTCAAAGGGATATTGTTCGTTCAGCAGAAGACAGATGGCTCATCAGAAATAAGCAAAGTCTAACTTCTGCATTTAAACGTACTTGCAGCTGTCCCACAGTGTAGTGGTGGAACGTGGATGAGGCCAGTGGGCCTCCCGGATTCTGTGGTTTATGAGTGCCAAGCCATAGTGGCGACTGAACGTTTCTGTACAGTGTTTCAAAATTTAATTCCCCAGGTTGTCTAGAATTGTGTAGTCAAAGGAACTTATCCTTATCGAGCTGCTAATATACTACTTTTTGTTGTGTGTCAAAACACCTAAACTCTGAGTTAATATATTCTGTGCAAATATGTAACTGGATAGAGTTAATATATCCTGTGCAAATTTTCTTCCACTGAGAAAATACGTCTTGTGTCTACTAACTACAGTATATGAAAATTTGCTGTTAAAATAAACTCTTCAAGTCGAATTGAAGTTTTAATTAGCAACCGATGTTTAGGGTATGTGGGGCAAGTGCCAGAATTTTCTTGGGCCACTAGGCAGTTTATCCATGTCCGTGCTCTGTGTCCCCCCAGCAAACGTTTCCCCTAGATTGGGAACCCCAAGGCCCGTTGGTGCAGGAACCCTTCCTCCACGTTCTCTGACGTTCTCTTTGTGGACTCAGTGAGTCATGTGTGCAGGGGCCTATGTGAGAAAGTAAGGATGAAAAACTCCACAGTAAGCAATAGCAGATCATGTGTCATCAGTGCACATAAGTGTTTTAGAAAATACCATGGAACAGATTCAGGCAAGGCCAAGATGAGTAAGGACAGAAGAGGGTGAAACAGAGAGGTGACCAGGTGACCAGTTGCCACTGAGCTCGTTCTGACTCATGGTGACCCCGTCTGTGTCAGAGCAGAACTGTGCTCCAGAGGGTTTTCAGTGGCTGACCTTTTGGAAGCAGATCACCAGGCCTTTCTTCCAGGGTACCTTTGGGTGGCTTGAACCACCAGCCTTTCAGTCAGCAGCTGACTGTGTTAAAACAGAGGTAGCCATTGATATTTTTGAGCCTTGTGATGGGCAGATTATCTCTTTTGCATATGAGGAAGCAGAGGCACAGACAGGCTGAGTAATTTGTCCAAGGTTGCATTGTTTTATGGAGCTAGGATCTGAATCGAGGCTGTCAACCCCAGAACCCGTGTTCTTTCAGCACACCCAGAGCCTCTGATCCTTTTGGAAGCTGTGGCACCTGAGCCAGGCCTCGGAGGAAATAGTAGGGTAACATAGTGGCCATTTACACCACCAGGAACATTATGAATGAAGGCCAGGAGATTAGATTTGCTGTTTGGTCTTCGCTGTACAAGTCAGGAGAGTGGCTTAATTAGAGTAGGTGTTTGTGTGAGGGAACAATGGGAAGTAAAGACAGGTAAGGTACCCTGGATTGTAAGTGAATACTCCCTGCCTCATTGTGTGCAGACGATGTACACACACTTTGAAACTAGAAACTTCCAAGTCAAAGTATTAGCGTTACGATGGAAAATAGGACTTTGCAAGGTTTCTAAAGTCACTTGGTAATGAGTAGACCTGGGCTGGATTGGTTCTGAATGCAGACCTCTGGTAGAATAGTTTGCTCTGCAAACCTTCATCTAAAGTACAATAAAAAATTTAAGAAAGAAAAAAGAAACAGTGTACTGTCTGGCTTAATTAGTCCCCTGGCATTTGGCCTGTTCAAAGACAGGCCAAATTACCACCTATCAGGGCTGCTACTGGAAGGATCCCCACACTAGTTGGAAGACGTCTTTCATTTCCAAATTTTATCAGATGAAAACACCTTTCAACCACTCATTTGAAAAACAGATATAATGAGAATTGGCCTGGATGAGATGGATTAGTGGGCTTGCCCTGTCCCTCCTTTCCTTATGGTGGCTGTTGAAGGGACTGCTCAGAGCAGTTTGAGAACTGGTCGACTGCGTGACCTCTCGTTGTTAGCTGCGTCAAGTCATCCCCGGCTCCTGGCGACCTGTGTGTTACAGAGTAGGACTGCTCAGAGCAGTTTGAGAACTGGTCAGCTACGTGACCTCTCGTTGTTGTTAGCTGCATCAGGTCATCCCCAGCTCCTGGCGACCTGTGTGTTACAGAGTAGGACTGCTCAGAGCAGTTTGAGAACTGGTCAGTTACGTGACCTCTCGTTGTTGTTAGCTGCTTCAGGTCATCCCCGGCTCCTGGCGACCTGTGTGTTACAGAGTAGGACTGCTCAGAGCAGTTTGAGAACTGGTCAGCTGCATGACCTCTCGTTGTTGTTAGCTGCATCAGGTCATCCCCGACTCCCGGTGACCTGTGTGTTACAGAGTAGGACTGCTCAGAGCAGTTTGAGAACTGGTCAGCTGCATGACCTCTCGTTGTTGTTAGCTGCGTCAAGTCATCCCCGACTCCCGGTGACCTGTGTGTTACAGAGTAGGACTGCTCAGAGCAGTTTGAGAACTGGTCAGCTGCATGACCTCTCGTTGTTGTTAGCTGCGTCAAGTCATCCCCGGCTCCTGGCGACCTGTGTGTTACAGAGTAGGACTGCTCAGAGCAGTTTGAGAACTGGTCAGCTACGAGACCTCTCGTTGTTGTTAGCTGCGTCAAGTCATCCCCGGCTCCTGGCAACCTGTGTGTTACAGAGTAGGACTGCTCAGAGCAGTTTGAGAACTGGTCAGCTACGTGACCTCTCGTTGTTATTAGCTGCTTCAGGTCATCCCCGGCTCCTGACGACCTGTGTGTTACAGAGTAGGACTGCTCAGAGCAGTTTGAGAACCGGTCAGCTGCATGACCTCTCGTTGTTGTTAGCTGCGTCAAGTCATCCCCGGCTCCTGGCGACCGGTGTGTTACAGAGTAGGACTGCTCAGAGCAGTTTGAGAACTGGTCAGCTACGAGACCTCTCGTTGTTGTTAGCTGCGTCAAGTCATCCCCGGCTCCTGGCGACCTGTGTGTTACAGAGTAGGACTGCTCAGAGCAGTTTGAGAACTGGTCAGCTGCATGACCTCTCGTTGTTGTTAGCTGCGTCAGGTCATCCCCTGACTCCTGGCGACCTGTGTGTTACAGAGTAGGACTGCTCGCTCCATGCGACCTGTGTGTCACAGAGTAGAACTGCTCGCTCCACAGGTGTTTTTTTTTTTTTTTTTGCTGTAATCTTTATGGAAGCAGATCACCAGGTCTTCGTTCTGTGGAGCCACTAGGTACGTTCAAACTGCCAACTTTCTGGTTAGTAGTCAGTTGCAAACTGTTTATGCCACACAGCCTCCTTAAACGACCTCTGTGGATGATTTTAAGAAATAAGGCACAGCTGAACGCCTTGGAGCAGATTCAGAACGTGCTGGCGTTGATCTTTAAGGAAGGCCATTCTCACAGTGGTAGGCAGGGAGAACTGGAGGGAGGATATACTGCTTCAGAGAGTGGAGGAGGTTACGGAGAATGAAGACAGAAGTGGGTCAAGGAGGACACCCGAGCTTTTGGACTTCAGAGGAGAATGTTAGGAAGGGAGATTGTTTTGTCGGGAAGAGGATGAGCTTAACTTTGAAAATGTTGAGTTTGAAGTGACAGAGAGTCCTCTAAGGCGACCGTTGGGTAGAAAGTTGGATCCAACAGATGTGGAGCTCAGGTAAATGTTGGAGGTAGAGCTGTACGGTCATTTACTCAAGAATGATACTTGGAGGCCTTGAAAACAGATGTCCTCTCCATGAAAGAAGCTATGTGAGATGAAGACAAAAACCCCAGGAAAAGAGGAAGAGAAGAGTGATCCAAGGAAAAAGTTAGAAGGGAGAGAGAGAGAAAAGAGTGAAGGCCTAATTCCAAGAAAGGAAGAGAAGGAAAGTGTTCTTAGGATTAGGCTGTAGGCTTCAGCCTCTTTTGCTAAGAACAAATCTTAGTGACACTGTGTGCCTTCATGGTGTAGGGTGTGTACCAGAAGTGCACTCTCCTAGGGTCCAGTTCCCTGGGCTACTTTATGAAGCCCAGCTGTCAGTCTGAAGCTTTTGTTAGCCGAGGGATGCAGAGAGGCCCTTAAACTTGATGCCTTTGAATTTGACTTCAAGGAATCTAATTTAGCACGGATGAATTAGTGAATTTTGGGGAGTGAGAGGTGGGTTGGGGATGTGAGATGATCACCTGGCCACTGTATGGACCTGAGGAGTGGGGAGATCTAGAGGAAAGACTGTGGCACAGGGATGAGACAGGATGGGCTTGGAGCAGAGGGATGAGGGGCTGGCTGGAGAAGCCCTCTGCCGCCCTCTAACTCAGGTCCACCCCAAGCTCATCCAGCAAGTGTAGCTTTGAGACCGTTCAAAGCTGTTTCATTTTAAAGGGCTAAAGAAAGCCACCTCTGCCCTTAATATCTCTCTTGTACCAGCTTGTTTTCGTCATCGAATTCCTAGACCAAATCTTGGATTCCGTAATGGCGGATAAGGTTCGTGGGCATAAATATTTGACAGGGTAAGAGCACCATAGTGGAGCCTGACTCCAAGTGCAGTCTTTTTTCTGGTTTTTTTTGGAGAGAAATGAGAGGGTTAGAAGCAAAGAAAGCTGCCAGGAGCCAGTTGCCACCAAGTAGGCTGTGACTCACAGCGACTTCGTGTGTATCAGAGTAAAGCTGCGCTCCACGGGGTGTTCAATGACTGTTACCTTTTGGACGTAGATTGCCAGGCCTTTCTTCGTAAGCACCTCTGGGTGGATTTGAGCTGCCAACGTTTGGGTTTATAGTGAACACTTAACTGTTTACACCACCCAGGGACTGCAGGAAATCTCCAGGTGACTTGATTGGAGAGCCTATATCTCAATAAGAAAGAAAATAGAAAGTGGGGGGTGGTTCAGGATTAACTAGGCCAGGTTACGGTGCAACGCAGCGAGGAACTGTCGGAACAGGGCGACAGCGAGGCTTCCTGGAGGACCAGGAGAGGCTGCAGGCAAAGGCCATTCGTAACCTGCAGGGCAGAGCACATGCTGTGCAGAGAACTTTACGCTTCCTTTTCCTAACTTGGGTTCCTTGGGTTTATTTTAGCATAGTTTGGGTTTAGAAAGCCCTAGTTTTAATCATTTCAAAAATTTTGACTGAATATAGTGAAGATGGAGCTTTCATGGCACAGTGGTTAAGAGCTTGGCTGCTAACCAAAAGTTTGAATCTACCAGCTGCTCTTTGAAAACCCTGTGGGGCAGTTCTACTCTGTCTTGTAGGGTTGCTATGAGTCAGAATTGACTCGACAGCAATGGGTTTTAGTTTTATAGTGAACATTCTTCTCTCATGGGCCTGCTGTTCTGCACCCTTGATGTAAAGGAGACTTCTCAGGGAGATGCTGGCTATGTTCCGTACAATTTACTAGATCCCCCTCCCAGAGTGATAGTACCAAAGAGGTGTCTTGCATTGAACACCTTGAAATTGACAGTTTATTTGAAGTGGGCTGGGGGGAGTAAAACAGTATTCAAAGTAGTTCATCTTAATCTCCATTATTAGTTCCGTCATGGAAGCAGTGCAGGAGACAAGCGTTTATTAAGACAGAAAGTTTTTGGAATTGAACCATGTCTCAAGACCAACGACTGGGTTCAGTGCTTCTGGCCCCTCAGGCTAGGAGGAGTGTGATCTTGGAAAATTAATTTAGTCTCTGAGTCATAGTTTTCTCAAGTGTAAAGTGGCAAAAGTATTACTTGCCACTAATTAAAGGCAGATCATATGCAATACTTGAGTTCTTTGAGAAATCAGAATAACTTTGGTTTTTAAATATATGCAAGTCAGACTGCCTTTTACCTTTATAAGAAACATAGAGATTGAGTAAAAAATAACTTGAGACAAAAGAAACTCATGAAAATGAGCAGTTTTTCCATAATTTCTTCAGATGTTCTGTGTTTAGTTCCTCGTGAGGGAATCAAGGAAAGGGAAGTGGAGTAATGAAATGTGGGCATCATCAGGGAGGGGAGACAAATGAGGGACCATTGAGGAAGCTCACAAGAGGGGAGACAAATGAGGGACCATTGAGGAAGCCCACAAGAGGGGAGACAAATGAGGGACCATTGAGGAAGCCCACAAGAGGGGAGACAAATGAGGGACCGTTGAGGAAACCCACAAGAAAGCAAAGTGCGATTGGAGAGACAGAGAACTGCAGCAAATTCAACTGCAAATAATTCAGCCGGGTAGGTGGTCAGAAAGGGAAAGTGTGGTCCCTTCTGGTTGGTGTCAGAGAGATGGGGCGAGGGGACAGGACTTGAGAAAAGGTCACTGGATCTGGGAGAGCAAGATTTCATTGGTGACCTTGGAGAATAGCACTCATCTGTGCTGGGCACAGTCTTACCTCATCTGATCTTTCCGTCATCCCTGTGGCACGGATGCTGTTACTGTCCTCACTTTACAGCTCTTCACCATGACCAAAGGGAGGCTCAAGGAGGCTAAGTAAGGTCCACAACCGGTGACAGGAGCTAGGCCTTGTCCCCAGGCCTGTCAGACTTACCACCAGCCTGGGCGCTTGATCTGCAGTGGGGTGGAAGTGGGACCACAGGTGCCGATTGCTAATGGTGGTGGGGGTGCTGAGGAGTGAAGTTAGGGAGGTCAGGCACTTGTTCTAAGTTTCGTTATGAAAGAAGGAAATAAATGGTTGCTCAAGTCACAGTCAAATGATTCTCCTTGCCCATACACCGCTAGAAAACAAGACTTCTTATTTGGAACTCTTAAAAAAGGGAAAAGTACAAGATGCTGAGGGAAAAAGGGGTAAAATTTCTGCCCAGTGGGGCCCTTCTGGGCCCTTCCTTGTATTCAGCCTTTGGTGCATCTTATAAATAATGCATTGTGTGATTTTTAAAAAAATTGAACTCTGTGGTGAAGTGATGTCTTTGAAGTCAGGTTATCATGTTGGGAGCCGGCCAGGTGGGATCTAGAAGGAACAGGGAATTTCCTCCAGGGTGCTACTTCCCTATGATTTTTCTTGGAATTCATCATTGATTCCAAGTAGCACATAAATAATAAAAATGCTCAACATGCCTTTGAGTTGAGTACCACTCTTAAGGTTTCTACCTCCCATGGTCCTCAGCTTCTAGACCTGTGTTCTTCCCACCCCTCCACCCTTCTCTTCCATTTTGGTTTCCCCATGAGTCCTCCTGTGTGGCACTTCTGTGCCTAACCGGAAGCAAATGCAATCTGGCCTTGAGGAAAAGCTCTCTAATCAAAATGCTGGAAGTCAACTTGCACCTCAGGACTGGCTTTCCCAGAGTTGGTTGACACTCTTAGAGAGTGGAGAGTTCAATGCTTTTAAATAAAGCAAATTTTAGCGCTGTAATGAGGTCCAGGAATTTGTTTTCATTGTTTCCTTAGTGTGAATGTGTAGCCTCTCAGGCTGGATGGATTATTCAGCCACTTGAAAGGCATTTATGAAAGCAGGGACATGGGGTTGCTTGACTGGACCTCATCCAGGTGGAGGGAGGCTTCAGCTGTGAGTGTGGCCTGTGCTGTCAGCCAGCCACCCAGTGAAGAAGGCTCAGGTGGCCAGAGGTAATGGCAAAACACACCTGAGGAAAATTCATCCACAGCTTCCTCTCTGTTCCTAGTGGCAGGCCAGTTGGTGAGGCAGAGCTTTTCCTAAGAAATAATTGCAAAAGAGATGACACGATTCCTCCTTAGAGAAAAAGCCTGCAGCTGACTCTTCTGAGCGCTCTACCCAGGAAGGAAGACCTGGAATGTACGCAGTGCAGTCCTTTTCACAGACAGTTACGTGCCCTGCTTAACCCACAGTCATGGTCTACAGGTGTAAGTGTTTTCAGAGGCCAGCCAGATGCTGTGGTACTATTTCCTTGAAGGAAAATGAAAGTAACTGAATACCCAGCAGTACGCTCTTAGGCAGAAACGTGCTTCAATAACTGCAGGCTAATTTAGAGAAGTGGGGAATGCATTCAGTAGATAAATATGACCCCAGCATTAAGAAAGTAGACAGGGAGTAGAATTTAATCTAAGAAACGGGAGGGATAAGAAGTGTTCTCAATTCTTTTTTCTTTTCTTCTTCCTAGCAAGAACCGGTTGAATCATCTTTGGGGCTTAGTAATGGAGTGAGTGATCTTTCTCCTGAGTACGCCGTCCTGACTTCAGCTATAAAAGATGAAGTGGACAGTACGGTGAACATCATAGGTAACTGTTTTGACATTTCATTTTTTTGTACACACGAGCGGCCTCTGGGGGTCTAAAATTTGTAAAGCAGTGATCTTGAAAAACCAGTCAGAAGGGGGAGGTGTTGGCATCATCTCAAAATGCAAGTTCCAGCCCCAAGATTTCAGGGCTAAAAAAATAAAGCGCTTTGAGAATCAGATAAAGGAACTTGGATGTGTCAGCCTGAAGAAAAGAAGGCTGAGGGTGGTTTCCCATTAGCGTCCAAGTAAACGAAATGTTTTTTCCCGGTGGCCGATGATTAGTGATTCTCAATCGTCTTTCAGTATTTGGTCACATGAACAAATATGTTGTGACTGTCTTTATGAATTTGCCAAGCACCTGTTCTGTGGCCGACTTGCTACAAAGACAGTGCCCATGTTACATGTGAAGAAACTGAGGCACAAAGACATGTTGCTAAAGGGCACACTTTGATTCAGCAGATGTGTTTGAGTACCTTCCATATACCAAGCTCGGTCTACAAGCAGCAGAAAGAGTAGAGACGAGGTAGACCTGTTTCCTGTCCTCATGGAAGGAAGGAGGCAGATGGCTAACAAACCCACAATTAACGGAAGCATTACCAATTGTGAGAAGTACTGCAAGGGAAAGAAGAGCAAGATGAGAGAATGACAGGGGGCCGCATTTAGGGTGGGGAGCCGAGGGGGCCTTTCTGAGGAGCAGCATTTCACCAGCAGCCAGTGGGTGGAGGAACTGCCCACACTGGACCCCTTCACACTTGTGAGAAGAGGAGGAGGCTGAGCATAGTGAACATGGGGAGAGTGGCATGAGATTCGGTCAGAGAGTGAGGCCGGGATAAGCCATGCAGGCCTTGTAGGTCACGGGGAGATGGTTGGGTTTTATTCCAAGTGTTAAGGAAGGCATTGTTTAGGAAATCTTTTTATTGAAGTATATTATATGGACCGTAAAGTACACAAATGTTCTTCACACATACACAATGTGACCACCACCTCTTGAAGGGTTTTAGGCAGGGAGGTGACAAGCTGTGAATTACATATTAATAAGGCCCCACTGGACTATTGTGGTGAGTGGATGGTGGGGACCAGATGCAAGAGGGGAGACCTGGCAGTGAACTTGGATTAACTATAGCTGCAACCCAGAGCCACACTTCTTTGCCTGGACTACCATTTGAATTAAACTTTGCTGCATTTTGTAAACAGGGCTCCTGATTTCCTCTGCCATGTTGTGCTAGGAACCAGAGAGATCTCGCAGGGCTATAAAGCGAGCCTTGTGTTTGGGTGCCTGCATTCTGGATTGGAGCTGCAAACGTTAGGGCTTTGCAGCCTGAGAGAGCATTGAGAGGGCATAACCCTCACACTCCCTTGATTTTGGAGTTTTGGAGGTAGAATCACGTATGCAGGAACTGCCTTTGACTTTGGCAGAAAGAGAAAGCATGTGTTGAATGCACTCCATCTACCGAGATGGACAGACAGACAGGGCCTTGCCTTGTTCCCAGAGCTGACATCAAGACTTGCCACTTTTGCATGGAGGCAGTTTGTCCCACAGCTCGTAGTTTTTGAGCTGAGGTGGGTCTTAAGGATCAAGCATTCTCCCACTTTCCGATGAGGAAGCTGGGCCCGGTGAAGTTAGGCTGTTTGCCTGACAGAAGCCCCAGCTCCCAGGTCTCTCGTCTCCGTGGCTGTTTCCATGGCTGGCTTGAGCCGCCGTGCGGGGTGGCCTCATTCAGGGCCCTCCCTATTCTTCCGGCTCTTCCTTTATCCTGCCTTTCTCGCGAGGCGACCCTTGCAAAGTATATGCCCATTGAGGCTTTTTAAAAAAATGAAGAAGTTTGCCAAAAATTCAGGGATATTTTAAGATTCAGCTTACTTTGGGTGAGTTTGTTGGTTATCAGAGCTCCCTGCCATTTGTGAGGTGAATGCAGCCCAGACAAAATGCTGAACAAGAGCCTCAATTGTACCAGAGTTTTCTTTATTTCAAAAAAAAAAGAGTCTTTCAGTCTTGAGTATGAAAATCCTCTACCCAATTAATTGTTCTTTGCCTTTTGTACTGTCTTCTGCCTGGAGCTGGTACTTATTTAATGAGTTTTCTTTGCCCTCTTCTAGGGCAGAGAAAAACACCAGGGTTGTTTAGGGAACCATCTAATGGATTGAATGATTCTCTTCCTGGTCTTAATAAGGAATTAGTAATAAACAGGAGCAAAACGAGTTTAAATTTCTCTTTTTAACTTGTCCATCACCCTTATGAAGGTATATAATTATTTATGAAGTGGACAGGTGCAATATTTTAAAGAAATGGCTAATTTGTGATCATTGATGATAATAGCAATAACACAGGTTAGTAAACCTTTCACAGAGCTTTACCTACACTCTGTGATCAACAGCATCAGTTGTCGGAGGGCTGGGTCCTTGTCGGGCTTCTTCTCCCTAAGAGCCGAGTGAACCTTCAGATTCAGCTGCCTGCGCACACCAAGGAAGGGTCTCACACTTGAGATGTCACGTCTCCTAATGTTCCATTTCTCTGGTATGGTTAAATGCACAGTGTTTAGCACCCGAAGACCTATCTCTGCTTTCCTTTTAAGGAGAGGGAGAAAAAAAATTATTTTTCTTTGGCATTGGATTTTTTTTTTCTTTTTGTGGTGACTTCTGTTTTTAGGAAACAGAAGAAGCCAGCTACATGTTGAATTGTTCAGACAACACCCAGCTGGCATGTTGCCCAGGTTAGCAGTGCTTTTGCTGAACTGTGCTGAAATGATCTCCAGGCCAGCGTGAAAAGTTTGCAGGTGCGGACGTTCTGTTTGACGTGCCTAGGCAGCGCTTTATAACCCCATTGTGTTTCTTGATAAAAGGTAACCCCACCCTTCAATAAACCAAAGATTGCTGTGGAACAATGGAGGCTTTTCATTACTCTGAATTAAAGAAAAAAATCCTTAGTGACTAGACATATAGCAATTAAGAAATAATGTATTTTGGATTTTGTCTTAATTTTGGCTGCCCAAAATGCACGTTATATTCTTTTTTTGGTACTTGCTTTTAAATTTGACTTAACTTTATCTGAAGTGAACTGTGAGTAGATTTTTTTAGCCAAGCTTGGAAGGACTAGGGAGGACCGAAGAAGCAAGAGAAGAGATTTCCTTTCAGATCCCCGTAAGGGCTCATGGTTATAGTTCAGGTTGGCAGCCTCTGGCACTCGAATTCACTGTGGTTTCAAGGATGGCCAAGGGGTGATACTGGAGAGGGCTGGGCTGCAGAACTGTCTTCATCTTTCCCTATCTCTTTTCTTCCCTATCCTTGTCCCCAGTATTCCTGGTGCTTAAGATGTGAAATTCCATCTAGAATTTAAAAATTAGCTTTGAGGTGGCTCTTTAGATAGAGGGCACCCCCACTGAAGAGGGTGGGGGGTGAAGACCGTCCATGTTCTGTCGGTTGTCACCTCTGCCCCGTGCTTTCTCCTGGGAGGCCAGAGTCATCAGAACTCCTAGATATCAGAGGCAATTATGTCAGAACCCCTAGGAAATTTTTACGACATGGAGCTCCATATGAGATGTACAACAAGATCTCACAGTATAGCCATAGAACTGATAGCGTACCTTGCTCTTCCACAGTGGTGAGTGGCCACCAAGGTGAGTCTTGTGGGCCTGCTTCGTAGTCACTGTGTGCTAACCAGTGGAGCTTGGCTGTGGTTTCTCAACCGTAAGACATTTTTATTTACCCAAGAAACCTGTCTTTTATGAGGCTATGCTTGTTTTTGTTCTTCTCCCCCTCTCCGTTGCCATCCCGACCCCATTTATAATTAACTGTCAGATCCACCTGTTTTCTTTTGCCATCTTTCTCACATCCATCCTCTTTTTTCTATTTCCCACACCACTCACCTTCACTCCTGCCTGAGTCCTGCTTCCATCCTCCCGCCTCTCCAAGTATTCTCCACACAAAATGATTTTTAAAACATGACAATCAAACCATGTCACCACCCTCCCATTGCCCCCAGGATAAATAGTAGGTCTTCCTCGTGTCCGGTGTGATCAGTCCTCTGCCCACCTTTCATACCTGATTTCGAATCTGAATTCTTCTGAGCATTTGGACCCCCCGTGATTCTGTGCAGAGAAAGCAAAGTTGGTGGTGTGTTTTGTTACCGTGGAGTGGCCACTAAGGTTCTGTTGGCACAGCACAGCAAGAAATGGACATTTGGCAGCTAAATCAGTAAGCGTAAGCTGCCAATCCAAGAAGGCTTATCCAGGTTTCCGCTCCCAGACTATTGACCCTGAGCCGTACTGACTGACTGCTGATTTTTATTGGGACCCATCATTTGCCCACCTTTGTATAGTATTAACAGCCTGTGATGCGGTTTCCTAGTGGAGGTGCAGAGTTCACACCACACCAGCCACATTCCTTCTGCATCCTGCAACTCAGACCAACCTGCTGGGCTGGTTATGGGCTACAGCCGGGGCCAGTCTGACCGCACAAGGACAGAACTCCTTTCTGAAGTTACTGCTTCCTGTTAGGGTTGTTGCAAGGATCAAATGAGATGTGTCAATAAATCACTCTGTGATGAGAGGTGGTGAAATAATACGATTATTACATAATCAAAATCATATTAAAATATGTTTGGGAATCAAAATTAGCCTCCATCTGGGCTGTACCCTCAGAGCTGGTATCCACAGTCTCAAATACTCAACTTCCCAGACAGGGTCAAAAAGAGCTTTCTCTCCATTGTACCATGCTGATGGCTTAATTTTATACGCTTTGCTGATAAGTTTTACTCTTGACTCTGCAGCTGTCTGGATGACCTTGGCAATTTACCTGACCTCTCTGGGTTTCGGTTTTTTCAACTGTAAAATGATAGGGCCAAGTCACCTCTAAGGGCTTTTTCATTTCAAATTGTATCTGCTCTGAAGAGGTTTCTCTGGGGCATAACGGGCAAGCTGCTTTCTCTAGTTGAGCCCTCCTGTAAGTCAACAATTGCTAATAAAGTAAGGATTACCTTTTAGGAATTAAACTGCCTCCTCAGTAACCAGCCACGAATAATGTTGTTGTAATTCTCAGCATTCCTGTGGGTAACTCTTTCCCTGAAGCACTGGCCTTAACTTAGTAAGCTGGGGAAGCTTAGTGGATTTCTTCGCTCCTCCAACCATTTGAGAATTTCCTTGGCACCCAACATATAACCGTTGAAAACAAATTTCACTATTGGTTAGGAGCCAAGAGTCTCATTAAGGTTAGATTTGAAAGTTTTTAACCTACCAGGGGCTTAAAAAGCAGAGTAGGTGAGTTTGAAGTTCCGTAACTCTTTCTGTTGAAAAGCACTTAAGAGTTGAGCTCTAGGGTCAGGTGAGGCTGAATTTGAGTCCTGGTTCTACCACTCCCTAGCTGCCTGACGTGAATGAGTTATTTAGCTGTCCGGGACTCTGTTTTCCCTTTCTAAAATGGGCGTGATAATTGTTCCTTCCTCATCCAGTTACTATTACTATTTTATTGTGGTAAAAAATATATATAACCAAATATTTGCCAATTCAATATTTTTTTACATATACAGTTCAGTGACACTGGGTATAATGTTCATCGTGCTGTGCAGCCATTGCCACTGTCTGTTTCCAGATTCTTCACCACCATTAACAGAAACTCAGTTCCCCCAAGCTAAGACTCTCTTTTTTCCACAGCTCTCCCTCCTGGTAACCACTAATAAACTTTGGTCTCTCTGTATTTGCCTGTTTCATATAAGTGAGATCATAAAATACGTGCCGTCCTGTGACTGACTTAATTAAACCAGCATAATGTGTTCAAGGTCCATCCATGTTGTAGCATGTATCAGGACCTCATTTCTCTTTAAGGCTGAATAGTATTCCACTGTATGTGTATACCACATTTCGTTCATCCATTCATCTGTTGGTGGACACTTTGGTTGTTTCTACCTTTTGGCTATTTGTGACGTGGTAGGATTTTGGAATCATGCTGGCAAAGCACGTAGTATAGAATCTGGCAAAGGTAAGTGCTCGGGAAATCCTAGGTTTGTTACTGTTACTAATCACAATCAGGACACTCCTTAACATCCAGTGGGGTGTTGCGTCTGACCTTACAGTAGATAGCTAATGGTTTGTCCAATGGCAGATACTGTCTGTTTTGCCATCCAGGGCAGAGTTGTTTGGGGAAATCAGCTCACCTGGCATGAAGGCGACAAAGATTGATGGTGCGTAAAGTACACCTAGGTCACATCTCAGATGTTGGGATTTCCCTGCATCTCTCTTGGGTTTGTGACTTGAGAGTTGGGGATAGTTTCTCAAATGTGCTCAAAGATGTTCAGATGGAGAGAAGTGGGAGGTTTTTACTGAGGCATAAAGCTGCACCCTCTTCTGGAGATAATTTGACCTTAGAGATAATGCAGTTAACTTAACTGGGCACCCAGAGTGTGGCCCTGAAAACAACCTACTTTTCCATCCTGGGGTTGGAGTTACATAACCACCACCCTGTAAAGACCCAGGATGTTTGCTCGTGGCCTTTGCTGTTAGTATCTTCCCCCACCTCAGCCCCTAGCAACCACTATGATGGCCATGTCTTTAAGACTTCACTTAGGTTCAAAAGAGCCTAGGTCTTAAACTTCTCTAGAAAACATGACCTGTCACCTCCTACATTTGCAAGGGAGCTCTGGTGGCATAGTGGTTAAGAGCTACGGCTGCTAACTAAAAGGTCGACAGTTTCATTTCACCAGCTGCTCCTTGAAAACCCTATGGGGCGGTTCTACTCTGTCCTATAGAGTCACTATGAGTCAGAATAGACTCAATGGCAATGGGTTTGGTTTTTTGCTTTTTATATTTGTAAGTCATCATGAACTTTTGCAAGATTCTATGTTTTCAGCTCCCAAGGGAGAAGCCTGGACCAGCCAGGGAGCCTCAGCCCCTTCATCTGTCCACTCATGTAGCAGCGGGCCCCTGAACTGCTCTCTGGAGGAGCCATGAGCATGTGCTATGGCTGGATACAAAAGTTCTCAGACAGGTTCTCAGCTGTTCCAGGAGCCATCACTTGGTTGAGGAAATATGGCATAGACAGATAAAAGTTAATTAAGGATACAGTTACCCAGCAAACAAGGCAGAAATGTCGCAAGGTGGTGTCACATTATTGTTTTTGCTGAGCAATTGGTACGATGAGTGAGGGATACTCAGAGGAGAGAGAGGTCAGCAAGGGCTTCAGAAGACAGGGCCTTGTCGGCCCTGCCTGCTGCTCAGGCCCCATCTTCCATGCTCCTGCCTCCTTGGAGCTCAGAGCCCTCTACCTGGAAGCAGCTGTCCCCTTCCTTGGCTCTCAACATGTGATTTATTGCCATCCACCCCTCTTTTTTTGTTTTTTTGATTTTCACTGTTGCCTTGTATTCTCTAGATTTATGCATGCTGGCCTGTAACCCTACTAGACTCATTACAAACAGAGCCCTTGACTGATCGATCTTTCTGTACCCTCCTAAGGAGCCCTGGTGACACAGTAGTTAAGTGCTTGGTTGCTAACTGAAAGGTCAGTGGTTGAAACCTACCAGTGGCTCTGAGGGAGAAAAATGTGGCAGGCTGCTTCCATAAAGATTAACAACAACAACAACAAAAAACCCAAACCCATTGCCATGTAGTCAATTCCAACTCATAGTGACCCTATAAGACAGAGTAGAACTGCCCCATAGGGCTTCCAAGGAGCGACTGGTAGATTCGAACTGCCAACCTTTTGGTTAGCAGCTGAGCTCTTAACCACCGTGCCACCAGGACTCCTTGGAAAGCCTGTGGGGCAGTTCTACTCTGTCCTACAAGGTCGCAGTGAGTAGGAATTGACTTGACGTCACACAGCGACAGTATAGCCTTGTAGTACTTGGTAACAGTGTCTTGTGCAAAGCATGTGTTGGCTGAATAACTGAGTTGGGCGTTATGGGGAAAGCAGTGAGAGAGAGAATTCCTGGTCAGAACAAAGGGATATAATGGGAAGACGCTTGAGCTGCTGCCATTGTTTATACTCAAACTACCTTACTGTCTTTCTATTAAGAATTACAGTACAGCCCCTCCTTCTCTCTCCCTTCCCTCTGGGGACCACCAGGCGCCACGCTTCGAACGCAAAAAATGGGAAAGAAACAGAATGGGAAGAGTAAAAAAGTCGAAAAGGCAGAACTTGAAGAATTTGTGGTAGAAAAAGTGCTGGACCGACGTGTAGTGACCGGGAAGGTGGAGTATTTGCTGAAGTGGAAGGGGTTTACCGATGCTGACAATACTTGGGAACCTGAAGAAAATTTAGTTTGTCTGGAATTAATTGAAGCATTTCTTAATTCTCAAAAAGCGGTTAAAGAAAAACATGGTTCCAAAAGAAAATCTTTATATGACAATGAACCTGATGACAGCAAATCAAAGAAGAAAAGAGACGCTGCTGTCACACCAAGAGGCTTTGCCAGAGGTCTTGATCCCGAACGAATAATTGACGCCATGGACACCAGTGGAGAATTACTGTTTCTCATGAAGTGGAAAGACTCAGATGAGGCTGACTTGGTGCTGGCAAAAGAGGCAAACGTGAAGTGCCCTCAGATTGTAATTGCCTTTTATGAAGAGAGGCTAACTTGGCATTCTTGTCCAGGAGATGAAGCTCAGTAATTGTGTTGCTTTTTGATATATCTTTATATGTACATAAAGTCTGGATCTTGGTTTTTTGATTTATTAGTGTGAAGAATAACTATATTCTAATGGAAATCAAGTTTAATGTGTTTGTTTTGAAGTACTGTTGGGGGAGTTGTGGTTTTTTTGTTGTTTTTTGGTTGCATCAATAGCACTGGTTACTTTGAACAAATAAATAAAAACTTTCTGTAGTTTCTTCATTTATCAGAAAAGAACATTGGATACTATGGTATATTATTTCCTCTGCGTTAGAGAAGAGCTTTTCTAAATACTGGAAAAATTTACATAGCCGGTACTGAACCAGAACTTGTGTTTAACCCATATGTATTCCTAAGGATCATTCTGGGTTTTTTGATTCTTTGTTATTTGCATGTGTGTATACATAAATACATATGTAAATTTTATTTTATTTTATTTACATTCACCAAAAGCAAAGAATTCTAAACAAAACGGTGTTTCAGAGCCACGGGTAAGCAGGTTGTTTCAGGGATGCTGTCATTCTGAGCAACTCAAGAAATAGACCACCTCAAGTTAAACTGAAAAAAGTTTTGAAAGCATAGCTTTCAAATCAAGTAAGCGATCCCATAATTAATTGGACAATTTAAAACATCCATATCAAAAATCCATATCTTTATAGTCATATAAACAAAACCGTTTATTTGCAAAATTCCCTGAGAGGAAAATCTTATCACTACTAAAAACCTCCCTGCTCAGATGAGAAAACTAGACAAATACTACTATGTTTTAGTTAGCCAAGCAAGGTGTAGTTAAATGGGCAATTGTTCCTTCTGGAGAGCCGTTCCTTGAGGGAGAGTTGAAATCCCTGTGCTGTGTCGACTAAAAGATCATGATTCATGAGTCACCTAAGACCTTGGTGGTGAAAGCCTGCTAAGATGGTTAGAGGCGTTGCAGTTGAGGACGTGCTGGCATAAATGGGTGAACAAACTTTGTAATCTAACCTGTTGACCTGCGTGTTTATCTTTACCTCAACCTATTCTTTACGTGTAGGTTCAATCTTCTCAGTACGTGGGTTACTGGTTCAGCTGAAGCCAAGAAAAACAGCTGTGTAGTAATCAGAATGTTAATCCAATTGTACTTTGTTTACTGTAAATACTGGTGAACAGTGGTCAATAAATAGTTTTATATTTAAAAAAAAAGGATTATAGTTCCAAAGAGAAGTGAATTTTGGAGTGTTGGAAATTAAAGAGCATTGATTTACATGAAATTGATTATAAGACCTTAATTGCCTATCGCTGGTTACACCCCCGCCCCCGCCAACACACATACTCTTTAGTTTCTGTCTCCATGCGTCAGCTGCTTCTTAGAGCAAGATTGACCTAGGAGTCAGTTCTCATTTTCCAGCTGTTCTATTTACTTGGGAGAAGAGGCAGAAGAACCTTGAGAGAGGCCATGTCGGCACTCTGTGTCCGGCGAGCCGCATGAACCGATGCTCTCGTACTCGCGTGGGACGCTCCAGTGGATGAAATCAGACCGCCTGCCATACACAGCCTGCTTTCCTTTTCGTTAACCTCATCTCCTCCAGGGAAACCTAAACAGCATCCAGTTCCCTTCTGCTCTGTGAGCTGTGGCTTTGTGGACTCTCGCCACATCCCCAAATCCCCCTTCCCAGCCTCCTGTGCCCCTTTGCCATCTCCATTAGAGAAGCTGTGAACTACCATTGCCCTCGAACACCTCCCCTGAGCAGAAGCCAGACGACCCCTCCTTGTTCTTAGCTGCTGCGGAGTCAGCCCCTGACTCATGGCAAGTCCGCGATAGAGCAGAACTGCCACGTAGGGTTTTCTTGGCTGTGATCTTTATGGAAGCAGTTTGCCAGGCCTTTTATTCTGTGGGGCCAGTGGGTGGGTTTGAATCGCCAACCTTTGGATTAGCAGCCTGTCACAAACTCCTTGCTCCACCTAGGCTCGTCAACATCTAGAAAGCAGTTAAAACAGAACCCCTTTATCTACCTGTCCGTGATGGCTCACTTTTCAAGGAGGTTGGAATTTGACCCCTTCCTGCCTAGCCTGAACATGGTACACATGGGGGAGAAGATGTCAGAGAGAGAGCACATAATCCAGGCTGTGTGACTTTGGGCATTTACTGTACCTCTCTGTGCTGAGTTTCTTCATCTGTAACAGCAGATTGATGCTTTCCCTGTCAGTCTTATGGGTTGAAATGTGAAAAGCGCTTACACAGATGTATTGATTATGGTGGTAAAGTACTGTGAGGACCTTGGGAAAACGTCATTAGTGCCTTTTTATGATCTCCTCAAGTATTTACTGGAATCAGTTTTCAGGGCTATTTCATCCAGTCAACTTCCAACAGCAGTGTAATGTCTGTTCTGTTTAAAATTAGGGCAGGGCATTAGGGACATCAAGTTAAAGTCACAGTGAGACATCACTACCCAGCTGTTAGAACAGCTAAAATCAAAGAGTGACAACTCCAGATGCTGGTGAGGATGAGGGGAAGCTGACCACTCATACATTGCTGGTGGAGTGTAAAACAGTACAGCTGTTCTGGGAAACCGTTGAGCCGTTTCTTGTCAAACTAAACGTGCAGTTACCTATCACCCAGTAATTGCGTTCTTGGGCGTTTATCCCAGAGAAATGGAAACTTACGTTCACACAAAAATGTGTACAGGAATGTTTATAGCAGCTTTACTCGTAACAGCCAAAAGCTGGAAGCAACTCGGATGTCCTTCAGTCAGTGAGTGGTTAAATAGACTGGTCCTCTCGTACCCTGGAACACTACTCAGCAATAAAAAGGGGCAACTGTTGACACAGCGACTTGGATGGGCCTCCAGGGAGTTATGCTCAGTGAGAAAAGTCAGCTCCCAAAGGTTACTGTATGAGTGTGTTTAAGTAACCTTGAAACGATAGGAATTACAGAAACGGAGAGTGTAGATTAGTGGTTGCCAGGGGTTAGGAGCAAATAGGAACGAGGAGGTGGTAGGGGAAAGGGAGGCTGGAAGGAGCTGGGTGTGGTTACAAAAGAGTAACCAAGGAGATACTCGTGGTGATGGAACTGCTCAGTATCTGACTGTAGTGGTGGATACCTGAACCTACACATACGATAAAATTGCACAGAACTAAATACACACACGTACACAAATGAGTACAATTAAAACTAAGGAAGTGTGAACAAGACGAGTGGACCGTGGCCGTGTCGGTGTCCGGACTGTGATACTGTGCTGTATAGGTTCGTAAATGTGACCGTTGGGGAAGACTGCAGCGGATACTTAGGACCTCTCTGGACTTTTCTGACAAGTGCGTGTTAGTCTACAATGATCTCACAATAAAAATTTAAAAAATAATAAATAATCATGCCAGCGTTCACAGCCAGGGCTGTCAGAATCCATTTCATTACTGGGAAATTGATGCTACTGATGTTTGTTAGAATTGGGAAACTGTGTTATATTGTTTTCATATTTCCCCCAGCTATCATGTTGCCTGCAGAGCAGGAGGAGGGCTGGGAGTATGAACAGAGCACCCTGCAACTACACATGAAACCAAGAGGTGGATTTGGGTGGGTCCGCCTCCTTATTAAGATTCAGTCCTGTCTTTCTGGACCACGGGGTCCGGAAAATAGCACAGCAGCCTACCTCAAAGCAAGGGTGGAGAATAGAAATGGGTCAGGCTCTAAGGACTGTCATTTCTAGCCCAGGGGGTTATATCTGAATTTAGCCTCTGGTCGTGTAGCCTTGGCCATGAACAACTTGAGTTTGCGACTCTGCTGAGATAGACGGATGAGGCCACCTGTAAGCACTGTTGGCAGGCATGCAGGAAACAGCCCAGGATAGCCAGATTATTGGCGGACTGCTTCTCTGGAGACATCAGCCTGCAGCCAAGGCTTGTTCTTCATCTTCCTGGGAGGTGGCAGGCTCTTTTGGGGAAGACTTTCTTTCTAGAGAGCGTGTGCTTTAATTGTAAAGTCAGGAGACCTCGGTGCATGATGACTCTCTTTTCTTTGAAGTTGTAGGACAGTCTCACCTGGGCGGCAACATTGAGGATCAAGAGATTGTCACCAACCCACCGGACATTTGCCAAGTCGTAGAGGTGACCACTGAAAGTGATGAGCAGCCAGTCAGCATGAGCGAGCTCTACCCTCTGCAGATATCCCCTGTGTCTTCCTACGCAGGTAAGCCAGCAGAAGGAGATCTCTGAACTGAGCCAGGAACGAGCAAGGCTGCTCCTTTAGTCTAGAGCCAGTGGCTTCACCACACAGCAAGGAATCTCTCCTCTGTCTTAGGGGTTATTCTTGATGGAATTATTCTTGCTTTAATTTCCTGGACCAATGTCTTGTTGCACACTTTTGTTCCCAGTTAAAAAATATGGTTACAGCATTTCTTTACTCGATCACATAGCACTTCTGTGCATGACTAACAAATATTAAGATTTCTTTGGGGGAAGCAGTTAGAGTCTACTTTATTTTCACTGCAAGTATTCAGAAATCCTGCAGGGTGTTTTTAATGGCATTTGTCCAAGCTGGATAGGGGCTTAGAGGTCATCCTTCCAGTGCCTTTAGTTTTAGAAGTGAAGTGATTTGCCCAAATCCACACAGTCAATAAGTGTTTGGGCCAGGACTTGAACCCAGTCTTCAGACTCGAAGCTCATTGCTGGATCTAGCCTGTTCCATCAAGTCTATGTGTCACTTCCATGTATTTTCTCCTTTCTGTGTAGCACAGCTTCTCAGGAGGCCAGGTGTCTGAGCTCATTTCTTTTTCCCCAGGGAATAGCCGTATAGTTTCCAGAATTGGTCTAGATACTGTGAAAGCATTAGAAACAGATTCTGTTGTTTCTTCCATCCTTACAGAATAAAGTGATGGCTCATTTTTCCCATCAATGTCACATCATCTCACACTCACTTCCTGATGATCTCCACTTAATTTTGAGGACTCTTGCATAATTGCCATTGTTGTGTGCCGTTGAGTCGATTCTGACTCATAGTGACCCTATAGGACAGAATAGAGCTGCCCTGTAGGGTTTCCAAGGAGCTGGTGGGAGATTTGAACTGCTGACCTTTTGGTTAGCAGCCAAGCTCTTAATCACCGTGCCAGCAGGGCTCTTCTTTCATAATTAGGAAATATAAATTCTAAGTCATGTTATTGCTTTCAAATATTAAAAAGAAAAAAAAAGCAGAGGCCCTATCATGGGTGATTACTGTCAGGAGTCCCTGGTGGTGCAGCGGTTAATGCTATCAAGCTGCTAACTGAAGGCTGGAGGTTCAAGCCTACGCACAGGCACTTTGGAGAAAAAATCAGATGATCTACTTCCAGAGACTCAGCCATCGCAAACCCTATGGATATATGTGTGTGTATGTGTGTGTGTGATACATATAACTAAACGTGTGTATAGACACATGTGTGTGCATGCATATATGCATGCACATGTACATATATAATACATATATTATAACTGATACTCCTTAGATTGGTTATACCAAACACCTCATGGGATTAGCCTGGGTTTGAAGCCTTAGGACCGTAGTCTCTTGGGACAACTCAGTCAACTGGTATAATTCATAAAGTTTATTTTCTGCATCCTAGCTTGGTAAGTAGTGTCTGGGTTTTTAAAAGCTTATGAGAGGCCATCTAAGAACCAGCTGTTGGCCTCTTCTCATCTGGAGCAAAAGAAAAGGAAGGAAACCAAAGACTAAGAGGAGAAACTAGCCTGTAGGACTAAAGTCTACATGAACCCACAGTCTCATCTGCCTGGAGACCAGAAGAACTAGTTGCTGTCCAGCTACTACTCACAACCATTATGATCAGGGCCACAGTAGATGGAGAGAGAAGGGGGGGAAATGTGAAATAGAACTTAAAATCTTTAAAAGCCCAGATGTACTGGACTGGTTGAGACTAGAGGACTACCTGAAACTGTTGCCCTGAACCATAAACCTTGAACTGCAACTACCTCAAAGTCACCTTTTAGCTAAATAACTGATCAGCTCATAAAATACAGAAAATTACCAGTGAGTACTGCATACCTTTAAAAAATCATCTGTATGAGACGTAAGACCAATGGTTAACAGTTACTCTAAAGCAAAGATGAAAGGGTAAGGGGACAGGAAAACCACATCACTGGAAACGAAACATCTAGAATTAATTAGAATGTTGACACATTGTGAAAAATATAACCAGTGTCACCAATTTGTATAGTAATTGTTAAATGGGAACCAATTTGCTGTGTAAATTTTCACTGAGAACATAATAAAATACCTTTTTTTTTTTAAAAAAAAAGACAACCCTATGGAGCACAGTTCCCCTAAGTGGGAATCGACTTGACAGCAGCTGGTAGAGTTGGCTCTGGTGACTGGTTCAGGGATTCTTCCCAGGGTCCTTTTTATGCTGCCAGGTGGAGTGTTACCCAGTTAGGGCGACACCTCCCTGACTGGTATAAAGTCAGCATTAGAATTTGATTGACTCAAGTGGCCAGTTGTTTGTGAATTAGCAGCCACTACTAACGTAATATTTCCTGAACCCCAACTTTCCTTTATCCTAGGAAAATGAGAACAGACCTCGGCTACAAGTAGCTTATAATCTGTCAAACAGAATGGGCTTGTCAGTGCGTACGTATTCATCAACCGTATTTTGAACTCCTACGTGTGCCAGGTCCTTTGCCAGCCCCCAGGAATAGCTACAATTCGTTGCATGCTTCTTGTACCCTGGGAACTGTGCTAAGTGCTTGATAGCAATTGACTTGTTTAATTCTCGTGAGAATAACCCTTTCAGCGTGGGCACCAATATTACCCACTCTTTAAAACTGAGGACTCCAAGCCAAAGCAGTGTGTTGAAGGACAAACAGCTGGTAGCACAGATAGACCCTCTTCTTCAGCCCCCGGCTGTCATGCTGCCCGGGAGACTGCACCAGGCTTGGCCACTCACAGCACTTGCTTGCATGTGGTCTCATTTGATTTTCACAAGCATTCACCAAAGGAGACAGAATATTTCTGCCTTCATTTTACAGTTGAGAAAACTGCAGCTTGAAACACTAAGCCGCTTTGTCTGTGTTTACACAACTATGGCTAAAAATCCGTGACTCTTGTACATCATGCTGTACCAGGCATTATTAGACCCCATGCACTTTTTTTTTTTTTAAGGCTTGGGGCTTTAGAATAGACTTTTCTGTTTGTCTGTTGTAGGATTTTCTGTCTTCTTGGAGATTTTTGAAGGACCTCTTCTTGCTGTCCTGCCAGCCGTGGCGTTTTGCTTTAGTAGAAGAATCCCGAGAATAGCTGCTCCATGTTGAGAGAAATGAAAATCTCCTTACCCCTTTCAGGGCGTTTGCACGGATTTGAAGAGAAGGATTTTAGTTCCAGGATGGCAGGAGGCAGGAGGTTTTGTTGGAACCTGGCTTGTCAGCTCACGCTCTAGTTCTTTCAGTTGTTTTCATTGTCTGGGTTCTGGAGAGAGGTGTATTGGATGAAGCCAAAATGTCATTAACACTGCTTTTCTAGAGCTTACAAACAAAAACTTTATCTGTTACGGACCATGGCTAGTTTAAGTCCTTTAGTCAGTGTGTTAGCAATCTAGTATTGCTTTAACAGAAATACCACAAGTGGATGGCTTTAACAGACAGAAATTTATTCTCTCAGAGTTTAGGAGGCTGTCTAAATTCAGGAGAAGGCTTTCTCTCTGGAGGAAGGTCCTTGTCTCTTCAGCTTCTGCTTCCTGGTTCCTTGAAGGTCTCCATGTGGGTTGGCATCAATGCCCCCCGCCCCCCATTTGTCTTCTTGCTTGCTTGTTTAATCTCTTTATATCTCAGAAGAGATTGATTTAGGATATACCCTACACTGATCTTGCCTCATTAACATAACAAACAAAACCCATTCCCAAATGGGATTATAACCACAGGCATAGAGGTTAGGATTTACAGCACATATTTTGGGAGGGCACAATTCAGTCCATAATAGTAATTTTTTAGCATTCTGCTAGGAAAGACAGTTTTCTGGTTGTATTCACCTTTCTTACTTTATATTCCCAAACTGAATAGTCTGTTTGCCTGTTTTTCATGACAGGGTTCCCCTGTGTGACTCTGAAGAACTGCGGCCTCCTCTAACCACCCCCACTTACCTCCCTGCTCAGAAAACTGGTATTTGGGAGCTGTCCTTTGCTGTTTTTTCCCCTACTGATCACTAAATATTATTCTGGTAGTATCTTAAAACCACATTCAGCTTGCAAGTCTGTCTTCTCTTCTTTGTTTTAAATATTATGATGAGAAACAAGAAAAGCAGTTTCTTTGAATGGAAGTCCTTACGTTGGATGTTTTAAGACAGCATGGAATTCTAGTATGATTTTGTAAACTTTGGTGCTGGGGCAGCATCCCCCAAAGCCCACCCTTGGGAAGCTCTTTAAATAAATAAATAAATAACTAGTTGCATGGAGTCCATTCTAACTCATGATGACCCCGTGTGTGTCAGAGTAGAACTGTGCTCATAGGGTTTCAGTGGCTGTGATCTTTTGGAAATCGATTGCCAGGCCTGTCTTCCAAGGTGACTCTGAGTGGACTGGATCCACCAACATTTTGGTTAGCACTGAGCACATTAATAGTGTGGGCCACCCCGAGACTCCCTCAGGAAGCTCTAGAAGACAGTCATTCATTTTATTTTTAAAGGGCTACAGTCAGGTGGCCTCTTAGAAAGTTTTTGAAGGCTTAGTGAAAGAAAGCCATAATAGGATTTCTTTTGGGGGACATGAGAGGGGGTTGGGGAATAAGTTCGCGAGGAAGGTATAATACCATGGAGGAACTGCTTATGGCAGAGAGAATGGAGAGCGCCTGCTGACCAGCAAGGCCAGTAAAGCCTTTGGATCCCTATGGAAACCACAGCAGGCTTGCACACTTTTGGGTGGGGCAAAGATAGAATTGCTTTAAGATTAAAAGGACTCTGATCTGAACCTTTTAATTAAGCCTCTTAGTAAAAGCAATTGAGGAAATGCTGGATGGAAAGAAATCCTTGTCATCTATTTACTAAAACTTGAACCAGATCTTTCTGAAAAATGTTACTAGGATATTAGAGCGTAAAAAGGCTTTAAGACAAAAGTTATTGCCTTCCTTCCCATAATGTTCCTGAGATGGCTCGACACTATGTATTCTCAAAACCAAAAGCTAGTTGTCTTAGAGTCGATTCCGACTCATGGCAACTATGAGTAGAACTGTGCTCCATAGGGTTTTCAATGGTTGATTTTTCAGAAGTGATTGACAGGCCTTCCTTATGAGCCTCCTCTGGGTAGACTGGAACCTCTGACCCTCGGTTAGCAGCAGAGTGCGTTTATCATTTGCACTGCCCAGCGCCTCTGTGTATCCTCAGGGAACCTGATACAGTGCATGAGCCTAAGGAGACCACGATCCTCGATGTGCACTGCCCAGCGGCTCTGTGTATATTCAGGGAAGCTGATACAGTGCGTGAGCCTAAGGAGACCACGATCCTCGGTGTGCACTGCCCAGCGTCTCTGTGTATCCTCAGGGAAGCTGATACTGTCGTGAGCCTAAGGAGACCACGATCCTCGGTGTGCACTGCCCAGCATCTCTGTGTATCCTCAGGGAAGCTGATACAGTGCGTGAGCCTAAGGAGACCACGATCCTCGGTGTGCACTGCCCAGCGGCTCTGTGTATCCTCAGGGAAGCTGATACAGTGCGTGAGCCTAAGGAGACCATGATCCTCGATGTGCACTGCCCAGCGGCTCTGTGTATCCTCAGGGAAGCTGATACAGTCGTGAGCCTAAGGAGACCACGATCCTCGGTGTGCACTGCCCAGCGTCTCCGTGTATCCTCTGGGAAGCTGATACAGTGCGTGAGCCTAAGGAGACCACGATCCTCGATGTACACTGCCAAGCGGCTCTGTGTATCCTCAGGGAAGCTGATACAGTGCGTGAGCCTAAGGAGACCACGATCCTCGATGTACACTGCCCAGCGGCTCTGTGTATCCTCAGGGAAGCTGATACAGTGCGTGAGCCTAAGGAGACCACGATCCTCGATGTGCACTGCCCAGCGGCTCTGTGTATCCTCAGGGCAGCTGATACAGTACGTGAGCCTAAGGAGACCACGATCCTCGGTGTGCACTGCCCAGCGTCTCTGTGTATCCTCAGGGAAGCTGATACAGTCGTGAGCCTAAGGAGACCATGATCCTCGGTGTGCACTGCCCAGCGGCTCTGTGTATCCTCAGGGAACCTGATACAGTGCGTGAGCCTAAGGAGATCACGATCCTCGATGTACACTGCCCAGCGGCTCTGTGTATCCTCAGGGAAGCTGATACCGTGCGTGAGCCTAAGGAGATCACGATCCTCGATGTGCACTGCCCAGCGGCTCTGTGTATCCTCAGGGAAGCTGATACAGTGCGTGAACCTAAGGAGACCATGATCCTCGATGTGCACTGCCCAGCGTCTCTGTGTATCCTCAGGGAAGCGGATACAGTGCGTGAGCCTAAGGAGATCACGATCCTCGATGTACACTGCCCAGCGGCTCTGTGTATCCTCAGGGAAGCTGATACAGTGCGTGAGCCTAAGGAGATCACGATCCTCGATGTGCACTGCCCAGGGGCTCTGTGTATCCTCAGGGAAGCTGATACAGTGCGTGAGCCTAAGGAGATCACGATCCTCGATGTGCACTGCCCAGCGGCTCTGTGTATCCTCAGGGAAGCTGATACAGTGCGTGAGCCTAAGGAGATCACGATCCTCGATGTGCACTGCCCAGCGTCTCTGTGTATCCTCAGGGAAGCTGATACAGTGCGTGAACCTAAGGAGACCATGATCCTCGATGTGCACTGCCCAGCGGCTCTGTGTATCCTCAGGGAAGCTGATACCCTGCGTGAGCCTAAGGAGATCACGATCCTCGATGTACACTGCCCAGCGGCTCTGTGTATCCTCAGGGAAGCTGATACAGTGCGTGAGCCTAAGGAGATCACGATCCTCGATGTGCACTGCCCAGCGGCTCTGTGTATCCTCAGGGAAGCTGATACAGTGCGTGAGCCTAAGGAGATCACGATCCTCGATGTGCACTGCCCAGCGTCTCTGTGTATCCTCAGGGAAGCTGATACAGTGCGTGAACCTAAGGAGACCATGATCCTCGATGTGCACTGCCCAGCGGCTCTGTGTATCCTCAGGGAAGCTGATACCCTGCGTGAGCCTAAGGAGATCACGATCCTCGATGTACACTGCCCAGCGGCTCTGTGTATCCTCAGGGAAGCTGATACAGTGCGTGAGCCTAAGGAGATCACGATCCTCGATGTGCACTGCCCAGCGGCTCTGTGTATCCTCAGGGAAGCTGATACAGTGCGTGAGCCTAAGGAGATCACGATCCTCGATGTGCACTGCCCAGCGGCTCTGTGTATCCTCAGGGAAGCTGATACAGTGCGTGAGCCTAAGGAGATCACGATCCTCGATGTGCACTGCCCAGCGGCTCTGTGTATCCTCAGGGAAGCTGATACAGTGCGTGAGCCTAAGGAGATCACGATCCTCGATGTGCACTGCCCAGCGGCTCTGTGTATCCTCAGGGAAGCTGATACAGTGCGTGAGCCTAAGGAGATCACGATCCTCGATGTGCACTGCCCAGCGTCTCTGTGTATCCTCAGGGAAGCTGATACAGTGCGTGAACCTAAGGAGACCATGATCCTCGATGTGCACTGCCCAGCGGCTCTGTGTATCCTCAGGGAAGCTGATACAGTGCGTGAGCCTAAGGAGATCACGATCCTCGATGTGCACTGCCCAGCGGCTCTGTGTATCCTCAGGGAAGCTGATACAGTGCGTGAGCCTAAGGAGATCACGATCCTCGATGTGCACTGCCCAGCGGCTCTGTGTATCCTCAGGGAAGCTGATACAGTGCGTGAGCCTAAGGAGATCACGATCCTCGATGTGCACTGCCCAGCGGCTCTGTGTATCCTCAGGGAAGCTGATACAGTGCGTGAGCCTAAGGAGATCACGATCCTCGATGTGCACTGCCCAGTGTCTCTGTGTATCCTCAGGGAAGCTGATACAGTGCGTGAGCCTAAGGAGATCACGATCCTCGATGTGCACTGCCCAGCGGCTCTGTGTATCCTCAGGGAAGCTGATACAGTGCGTGAGCCTAAGGAGATCACGATCCTCGATGTGCACTGCCCAGTGTCTCTGTGTATCCTCAGGGAAGCTGATACAGTGCGTGAGCCTAAGGAGATCGTGATCCTCGATGTGGGTACTGGAAGATGAAACCTTTGAGGTCTTCTAATCCAGATCTGCCCCTTCCCTCTCACCCCAGTTACTTTCAGGGAAACTGAGACCAGAAAGATTAAGTGAATTGCTCAGGATCATGGACTTCTTACTCACTCTGTAGCTACAAATTCCCAGCTTATTTAAACTGTGCTGATGAAGCTACGCCAGATTTTTTATTCTATTGTATTCAAAGTGCATTTTTAAACATCCAAAATAATCAAAATGGAAATATTTCTTGATTGAAAATGAAATAATGTCTCATGTTGATATTTCGCAGTAACTGACCCAGAAGTAGGCACTGCGGTGACCTCATTTGTCGTATATTTATGACAAAAGTGACAATGGCGAAGTAAAACTACGAAAACGGAGGACAGTGGCCTTGAGTACACCTCCCGCCATCTGGTCGTGGGTGTGAGAGCCACTCTTGCTCCAGCGGACGTGTCTTGGACCCTCAGGTGGAAGCTTTGCTCCAGCGGACGTGTCTTGGGTCCTCAGGTGGAAGCTTTGAGCGTCTCCTGCTCCTAGGCTGAAGGCACTCAAGGCCACTGAGATTCTAGTTCAGAAGTAGGAGCCCTGAGGCACAAACAGTTAAGCACCCAACTGCTAATCAAAAGGTTGGTGGTTCGAATCCACTCAGAGGCCCCTTGGAAGATCTGCTTCTGAAAAAAAACAGCCCCTGAAAGCCCTGCAGAGCACAGTTCTACTCTGACACACATGGGGTCGACAGGAGTCGGGGTCAACTCAACAACAACTGTTTTTTTGTTTGTTTTTTTTTTTGGCTTTTCTTTCTTTTTTGGTTTAGTTCAGAAGTAGCTAATCTTCAAAACTACATATGCTCTTCAGCTAACATTTATTAATGTCAGTTTAAACCATAACTTCAAAACATATGTATTGTCTGAAACTTTCTTTGAGCTGAAAAGTGGGTATTAAAGGAAATTAATGTTCTGATCGTGGTCTTACCAAGGAATCTTACTGAAGGTCTGACTTCCAGCCCCTCCGTGCAGTGCCACCTGGACTGCGATGGAGCCTAGACCCCAGTGTTTTCCTCCAGCAAGCGCGTGCCTGTGGCATCTGTGTATACGAAGAGGAGAGGAACAAAGATGATGGTGTTTATGCAGGATAATTAGGAGTGAAGGGGCCTGGCCATGTATGGAAGGAAGAGAAACCTTGGCTTTGGAGCACAAAGAAAGCTAAGCATAAAAATAGAAAGGGGATCTTGAGATTGCGTCAGAGGCTGGCGGAGCAGGAGCCTTATGGAGGCAGAGGCCCTGCGTTCAGCACCGGAGGCCCTGGGATCTGAAGTGCAGTTTTGTTTTCTCCCCACTCTGCTGACTCAGTTACTAACTTTGGCAAGTTTCTCTACATCTCTGTTCCTCATTTTTCTTTATAGGAGTGGCAGTGCTAATTCCTGCCTCTTCAGGATACTGAGCTAGTGTGAGGGCTAGTGTGAAGAGGAGAATGTTCTTTTTTGCTGCTTTTAATTTGTTTTTGTGTGTAAGCCTTTCTTGTGCTTAGTGTTGTCAGCTTGTCTCGATGGCTGCGCTGTCAGCCGAGGCTGGAGCCTTCTTTGGGCATTTGCTGCTCCCAGCTGGGGATGCTTTCGGGAAACGTGAGCTCAGGCCCTAGGAGTGTAGAGGCCTGTTCTCTAGTTACTCATGGTCAGCCTTTGGCTGTGAAACCACTGGAGGCAGTGATCGAGAAAGGTGCAGGGTGGCTCTGGGGTGGGACCATGTAGTCACCATTCTTTTTCTTTGTTTAAGAAATGAGCCTGTGGCATAGCTTGTTGGCTTTTTCTTTAGCCTTTAATTTTTGCAGAGCCCGGTCTGTGGCTGATGTTCTGTGTGGTAGGGAGGGCTCCGCCTGGGCTGGAAGACGTCTGTCCCAGCTCTGCCACCAGCAAGATGTGAACCTGAAGGCCAGTCCCTCAGTGGGGCCAGGGTAGAAGGCACCAGAGTGTCGGAGCTCCCCTGCATAGTGGGGGGATTGTGGTATCTGCCACTGAGCACCCTCCCAGGGCTGAATAAGACTTGCATGCGCAGCAGCCCATGCGTCCCAGGCTCACAGCACATCATAAACAGCCTTATAAGGTATCTCGTTAGGCCTCGTCTGTACAATGAATGACCCAGATTAAGTGATCTCTTTGGAGCTCTGGTAGCACAGTGGCTGTACTATGGCTGCAAACCAAAAGATCAGCGGTTTGAATCCGCCAGCTGCTACTTGGAAACACTATGGGGCCATTCTACTCTGATCTATAGGGTCGCCGTGAGTCTGAATCGACTTGACAGCAAAAGGTTTAAGGGTGTACTTGTTTCTGAAATGCTCCCCTTTGTTCATCATTTTTCGATGGCCTTGTCAACACTGAAAAATTGCGCACCATTCGTTTTTTATACTTCAAAAAAAATTAAAATGTTTTTACTTTAAAAAAAATTATTACATTTCCCCCTAAAATAAAAAAACAAAATCCATTGCCGCCAATTTGATTCCAGCTGATAGCAACCCTATAGGACAGAGTAGAACTGCCCCACAGGGTTTTCAAGAAGCAGGTGGTGGGTTCAAATTGCCGACCTTTTCGTTAGCAGCCGAGCTCTGAACCACTGCGCCACTCCATTACATGTACAGGTGACACGTAATCACTCTCTCTTGATTTGACTCTCTTCATCCAGCCTGTTGTACTATCTAATATTGAAAGCTCTGATGAGCTTAGGATAGAAAGGACATTGTTGTGGGGCAGTTCTGCTCTGTTGTATGGGGTCGCTGTGAGTGGCAATCGACTTGACAGCAGTGGGTTTGATAGTTTTGGGTTGTCTGTCATTCTTTGGTGCCATCAAGTCAATTCCAACTCAAAGCAAACACGCGACAGAGTAGGGCGGCCCCATAGGGTTTTCTAGGCTGGGTGGGCTCAAACCACTGACCTTTTGATGAGGAGCCGAGCACTTAATCTTTGCACCACCAGAGCTCCTTGTAAGGGACGTAGGAATGTGTATTTTAATATGTTTTGTGTGGCAACATTTCTTGGGTGTCTAACTAACATTTATTTATTGTCTGCTGTGTGCGTGCCCTGTGCTGGATGTGAGCACTACACCCTTTCATTTATGCAGCAAATAGTTCTCTTAGGAAGGTATCACCAGCCCCATTTTATAGGGGGCTGCAGCTCACTGAGGCTGAGTGTCTCACAACTGATGGAAGCTGAGTCACTGACTGGCTGTGAAACACTGTCACCACAAACTTAGTGGCTGAAAATGATGTATCTGTGCCATCCCTCCGTGGCAGAAAGACATGGTGATCTGCTCCCATAAAAATTATAGCCTAGAAAACCCTATGGGGCCGCTCTACTCTGTCACATGCGTTTGCTTTGAGTTGGAATTGACTCGATGGCACCTAAGAATGACAACCCCAAACTACCAAACCCACTGCTGTCGAGCCGATTCCAACTCACAGCGGCCCCATAGGACAGAGTAGAGCTGCCCCACAACAACGTCCTTTGTCATCCCCCCTGGTTCTGTGTCAGGAGTGCAGGCCTGGCTTAGCTGGGCCCTCTGCTACAGGGGCCTCACAAAGCTGCAGTCAAGGTATTGCCAGGGCCGCCCTTCCATCTGAGGCCTAATTCCAGGCTCATGTGTTTGGTGGCAGGATTCAGTCCCTTGCACGTTGTAGAATCAAGGGCCTCAGTTTTTGCTGGCTGTTGCCTGGAAGGTGCCTTTAGTTCATTACCATGTCAGCCTTCCCAACATGGTCTCTCACCCCCTCAAAGCCCGCAAGGGATAGCGTCTCCTCACAAAACAGGTGCCATCCTGTGTAACCTAATCGTGTACATGTAATCACACATATGCCGTATTCTGTTGGTTAGAAGCAACTCATGGGTCCCACCACTCCCAAGAGAGGGAATCACACAGGAGAGTGAAGACCTGGAAATGAGGCTTGTGGGGCCACCCTAGAATCTATCCACCACCGTAAGCCAGGTGGAAGATACGGCTCTGCAAACCCAAGATACAGGTACTGCAGGGAGAGGAGGCACCTGAGCAGGACGGTGAGATCGAGAGAGTTTCTGGATACTGTTGACTTTAAGTTGGGATTTAAATGAAGTAATTGACATGAACTGGGAGAGAGGACCAGCGTGGGGCATTGTGGACAGAGCAGCAGTGAGGGAAAGGTGCTGAGGTGCCATCAGGCATAAGCAGAGGGCGTGGGGAGCAGAAAGCAGATTGGCGCCACGGGAACCAATGCCCCTGCGTTGGGAAATCAGCTTAGCCTGGCTGTGGAATATAAAGCCACCCCTCACTGCTGAAGCAGTCCCTGGCTGGCATAAATGGTTAAACGCTCGACTGCTAGCCTAAAGGTTGGCTGTTCGAACCCCCCCAGAGGCACCTCAGAAGACAGGCCTGGCAATCTGTTTCTGAAAGGTCAGAGCCTGGAAAACCCTATGGAGCAGTTCTACTCTGTACATGTCGAGTCATCGTCTGTTGGAATCCACTGGACAGTAACTAACAACCGTAACACCTCTAAAACCAGCTTTCTCCAAAGGACCGGCATTACAGAATTAAAACTGCAGCATCTCACAATCAGAAGTTTTTGTGTTTGACCTTACAAAGGGGAGGGGGTTGGTTAGTTGAGTTATCCATTTCTCTTTTGAGAAAAGAAGTACTGATATATTTTTTTAAAACACTGCCTGAGCCTCGAAACAGCGTAAGTGGCAGGAATGATGCCTTGTGTTTTTCTCTCTGTGAACAGAAAGCGAAACTACCGACAGTGTGCCCAGTGATGAAGAGAGCACTGAGGTAAGCGTGGCACCACATGGTCCAGAGACACTGTGGGAGGGCACTCCCAGAGGCCACTTTGTTTTCCTTGCTAATAGCTAAGTTTTTAAGATTTCGATCATGAGTTTTGCTTTTGGATTTTGAATTATTAAACTTCGGGAGCTCAGTGAGAGGGAAAGAAGTGAAATATTACCGTTAGCAAGAGGCTGTGATGGCAGGAAGATGGAACTGAAGTTGAGACCAGGGAACGATTTGTTACCACTATAAATATCCTAATTCACAGGCAGAAATAGAATGTCCGGAGTGGCCAAAGCAACCACCAGAAGGAAGCATCAGGAAGGGCTAAGCAAGAGGCCCCCAGATCCCTGGATTCCCCTCCCTTTGTGATCCCTGCCCAGAGGCTGCTTGTGTGCTAATCTCGATTCTGAGCTGGCAGGCTTCCGATTTCCCCGTTCCAGGCAGGCCTCACACAATAGCAGGAAGTGGCTGTAGAAGCAGGGGACGGTTTTGCGTGTGTGTGCGTGTGTGTGCGCGCGTGCGCGTGCGCGCTCACCACCCGTGAGTGCATGAAAGAGAGGAAGAGGGAGAGAGGAGTAATGGTTGTTTGAATTAGTAATTTCCAAAGATACCAAATACCTTCAAGTGAAGTGCAGGAATTCTGACAAAACAAAGTGTAGATGCTGCTGTACGTTTGACCCTGTTTCTTCACGGTCAGAGTTCCAGCTTTTCTGAGCTGCTTGGAGGGCCTCCTGGGCTCTGAGCTGCACCCACTGAAAGCAGTCCAGGGCACGTGCGTTAGTCCTTACTGGACCCTCCTTTGAAAATGGAGATTGGGCTCTCAGAGAAGGGCCAAGGAGCCCTGACAAACCAGCCAGCCCACCCTCAAACCTATCCAACCATCAGGCTGGGCAGCCAGGGCAGAACGGAACTGGGATCTGAGATGCTGCCTTGTTTTCCTGCCTTCATAGAATAGTTTTGGCTATATTTCTGGGACAGCAAATGAGGACTGACTAAAAAGGAAGAGAAATCACTGCTTGGGGTATGAATGGCTGGGTGTGGATTTTAGGGAGGGTTATAAACCCTGGTGGCGTAGTAGTGCTACGGCTGCTAACCAAAGGGTCAGCAGTTCGAATCCGCCAGGCGCTCCTTGGAAACTATGGGACAGTTCTACTCTGTTCTATAGGGTTGCTATGAGTCGGAATAGACTCGACAGCACTGGGCTTTGGTTTATAAAGCTGCTAAGCTGTTGCTGTTCTGTGACTCTTTTCAATTGAAACACCAACACATGGGAAGAGTGGTGGGTTTTTTTATACCGGTGGCGTTCAATAGAAGGAAAAGAAAAAAATGCATCTTAATTGTTTTCTTTGAAAGGGGCGGCCCCACTGGAGGAAGAGGAATATCGAAGGCAAACAATATCTCAGCAACATGGGGACACGAAGCACCTACCTGCTGCCCAGCATGGCGACTTTTGTCACTTCCAACAAGCCTGATCTCCAGGTCACCATCAAAGAGGAGAGCTGTCCGGTGCCTTACAACAGCTCCTGGCCCACTTTTGCAGACCTCCCCCTCGCTCCCTCTGTGACTGCAGCCCCCAGCAGCAGTCGGCCAGACCAGGAGACTCGGGCCAGCGTCATCAAGAAAACATCAGATATCACCCAGGCCCGGGTCAAGAGCTGTTAAGCCTTTGACTCTCCCTGGTGGTTGTTGGGATTTCTTAGCTTTGTTTTGTTGTTTGTCTGTATTTTATTTTTCTCTCTGACACCTGTTTTAGGCAAATCTAAGGGAAAAAGCCTTGACAATAGAACATTGATTGCTGTGTCCAACTCCAATACTGGAGCTTCTTTTTAACTCAGGACTCCAGCGCATTGGTAAACACATCTCTCTAGAGTCTGGTGGACTTCCCAGGGGTGCTCCCTCAAGTTCAAGGATGTCATAGGACCAACACCTGCAGTGGGCAGCCAAGGCCGGCATGGTGGAGTGGATGCCTCAGAATGGACGAGAAAATGTGAACTAGCTGGAATTTTTTATTCTTGTGAATATGTACATAGGGCAGTACTAGCGACCTTGCAGTCGGCTTCTGCACCTTATCGTAAAGCACTTACAGATAGCCTTCTCATGATCTTGCTCTGCTTCACAGCACAGACTTCCCCTTCCCTGCCCCCTACCGGCTTCCCTTCCTGTCCCTTTGGGTTCTTTTCCTACTTTTCCTTCTCTAAAAGGCTGTGTTCCACGCGCCTGAGGGGGAGGAGAAGAAAATGAACCTCTATACAGATGTCCCACTTTAAGACTGCTTTAAAAAAAGAAAAAAAGTCTTTCTGATCTGCTATGCTTGAATGCCACGCGGTACACAGGAAAACTATCATGGAAATATTATGCAAATTCCCAGATTTGAAGACAAAAAATACTCTTAATTCTAACCAGAGCAAGCTTTTTTATTTTTTATACAGGGGAATATTTTATTCAAGGTAAAATTCTAAAGAAAATATAATTGTTTTTTATCTTTTCTACGGCAAATTTATAATTTTAAGATTCCTTTTCTTGTTTATCAGCAGTTGTTATTACATCCTTGTGGCACAATTTTTTTTTTTTAATTTTGTAAAGGTGAAAAGCTTATATGAGCTCATGTAGCAATCAAATATCCTGTGGATCGATAATAAATGAATATGATATATAGTTAAATTTTTAATGGGCATCACGCCTGGCTTTGTCTGTGTCTACTTTAGAGCACAAATGTGGGGTAGGACTGACAAAGTATTACTTCTTCTTGGGGACCAAAGTGTCTTCCCTTGAGGACCACCAGAGACCCTGGAGATCCTGCTGTGAGGATGCAGGTCACTCCCTCTGCTGAGTGCTTAACTGAGCCAGGGCTGTGCTGACATTACACGGGCTGCCTTCTTTATCTGCACAGGTATGCTACACAACAGGGAATGACCTCCACTTCACGTGTGAGGAAATGGAGAGTGACCATAAAATGCCTTCACTCAAGACCATGTAGATAGGAAAGGTCAAGAGTGTGAGATGAGCCCAGGTCAGTTGAGTCAGTCCCCACTCATGGTGACCCAACGTGTATCAGAGTAGAACTGTGCTCCGCAGGGTTTTCAGTGGCTGATTTTTTGGAATTAGATCGCCAGGCCTTTTTTCTGAGGCACCTCTCGGTGGACTTGAATCTCCAACTTTTCTGTGAGCAACCCAGCATGTTAATTGTTGGCAGCACCCAGGGGCTCCTGGTGTGACTGCAGAGGGAGCCGTTTTACCCACCCTGTTACTCACTTCCTTGCTGTGAGCACATGCCACCCACCTCTGCGCTTCCATCCAGAGGCTACACGTGTGACTAAAGGTCTGTATTTATGTTGCTGTTTTCAGTAACAAGAAATACTTACTGGGTTCCTACTTAGATCCATCATGTTGTCTTTGGGACCTGGGGCCTTAGACATAGGCCCTGCCCTCAGAACTTAGAGTCTGTCTTTTGGTGTGAGACATACGAATTCAGGAAGGCCTGATTCCCTTCCTCACCCCTTGTTCTTCAACCTTGTGTAACCAACCTTGGAAAAGTCTGCACTGACCTCGCCTGCTGCTGTTGCGTTTATAAAATCAGAACAGTAAAACTCAGCTCACCTCGGGGAAGTCGTCGAGGAGATTGCCAAGTTAATATTTGAAAAGCCTCCTTCAGTGTAAGGACAAAGGGCTATTTTTATATCTAACTCCTTCTGTGTGGCTGCAGATACAATTACCCTTTGCTATTGAGTTGATTCCAACTCACGGTGACCGTATAGGACAGCAGAACTGTCCCCATAGGGTTTCAAAAGAGCAGCCAGTAGATTGGAACCACCGACCTTTTGGTTAGCAGATAAAAAAAAAAAAAAAATAGAGCGGTATAAAATTATCCAGCCCTAACAAAAATTAACAGAAGCATTCTACTGGCTGATGTAGTGCCAGGCGTTGATGATGAACGACTTCTGTGAGCAGCGCCCTTCGTGACTGTGAGCTCATCTCCATTTCCCTGGAAAGCCTGTATCTCCAGTGAAAGGAGAAGCCTAAGGAGGGAAAGGGATGCTCCCTGGCCTTCTTAGCACCATGCTCTTCAGCCCAGAACCACTCCTCTCCTGGGTCCTAAACAAACAAGTTCAGTAATTTTTATTTTATCTCTAAATCCTTTATTCATCCTGTTTTTTTTTTTTTTAAATTTAAATGACAATAAAGGAAGGTGACCCTATGTCACATGGGCTGGCTACCAAAGGGTTAAGGGCAGCCTCTCTTTCCCTCCCACTTTCTGTCCTTCAGACTTGACTTAGTACCCAGCTCACACCCCTGCCTCCTTAGCAACCGGCAGGCCCCAAACTTGCTTCACTTCTGTGGTTTAACTGGACTTAAACAGAACCTTATCAGGTAGAAGAATGGTCAGGATTTGGAAATCCAACATTTAAGTTTTAAAGTTAATAATGCAATGCCAATAAGGCCATGAAAAACAGAATTGCACTTAAAATATTTCTGACCAGGCTATGTATTACTTTAAAGGGCTACTTGCCAGTAGTGTAGGAAAGCAGGCAGCAGTCACACAATGCTTAGGGTTGACAGAAGAAGAATGAGTGAGATGGGGCATCTGTGGACCACTGAGAGGAAGTATTGGGGGCATGTGCTTCATCCGGCTGGTGTCTGGGTGAACCAGTAGGCTTTTATGGTAGGTGTAGTGTGTGAATGGGTGAGTAGCAAGTTTGGTGTGACTGCCTTTTGAACAATAGTCTCCATTCTCTGCAGCCAGTACATGGGTCACCCCTTTGAGCAAAACCCGTTGCCATCAAGTCAGTTTCAACTAATAGTGGCCCTGTAGATACTGAGGCATGTCGTACACCTGTGAACCGTGAATCCAGGGACAGGTACTTCTTCCTAGCTCTAAGGTTAGGAAAACAGCAGTGCTGGTACTGCTGCTTAGATAAATGAGGGTTTTGTAGAGTATTTTTTTTCTCTGTGGTCAGGCTAACAGGTGCAGGGCTCTGTGTCTCTGCTGCTGAAAATAGTGCCTAGAAGGAAGGAAGTAGCCGGGCCGAATAACTGGTTTTAGCAAAAATAAACGTTAAGTCTGTTCAAGAACCTGGGCCGTGCTGTGGAAGGATCGAGATGCGGGGCGTTTCAGGGTTCACAGAGTCCGAAAGCGTTTTGGGGGGTCCTCTGACCAGGTTTCTTGTGGAGCAAAGCTGCGTGTGTGCGTCTGCTCCTCCAAGCAGGCTGCCCTGTGGAGGTTTGGTCAGCGTTTCCAGATCTGTTCTGTTAACATGCTCGGACAGAAGCTGCCGGCTCTGTGGAACGCTGTGCTGGGATTGTGCGACTGCTGCTGCGTTAACCCCTCGCACACGGCAGGAGAAACAGCACCCTCACGTGCAGCAGCCTGTGCGGCGAAAATGCTTGATTTTAGTAACACAACTGTTTCTGCAGGTGCAAAACAGATTCCAAGATGACAATGTCTTTGTTTCTTTTTTGAGAAGAATTTAAAAAAATTGACCCACCTAAACATTATTCACGTGAATCCTCAGGGAAAGAGAATACCCGACATGCTACATCTGCCAGAACCTTGGGTCCAGTGTCTGAGAATGTTATTGCTCTCCAAATTCTCTCTAATGCGTCAGTTCAGAGGTGTTGACGTTTTTGTCCTAAGTTCCAGGATAATGTTAGCTGCGAGCTACATGAGGATGAGTTCTTAATGGTTGGTGATGAGTAAATCAGTCATTCATTCCTAGAATTAACATCAATATATATTCTCAACAGAGTTCTCCTGTCTCCCAGCGAGATTATAAATTTGAACTTCTGCCTTACCGACAGGGTCTCGTGCTGTGAGCGCTGCAGCATCTTTTCTCTGGGAAGCCCATGTATCAGTTTTCACGTGTAACCACGCAATGCAGTGGTAGAATTCTCTGCTTTTTTGTGGGAGACCCAGATTCAATTCCCAGCCAGTGTACCTCATGCGCAGCCACCACCCGTCTGTCATTGGAGGCTTGCATGTTGCTATGATGCTGAACGAGTTTCAGCAGAGCTCCCAGGCTAAGATACATTAGGAAGAAAGGCCTGGTGACCTTTAGAAAATCAGCCAACGAAAACCCTGTGGGTCACAACGGGCTGATCCACAACTGATCATGAAGACGGCACAGGACCAGGTAGGGTTTCATTTCATGGTGTGTGGGGCCTGCATGAGACTGGGCTGAATCGAAGGCCGCTTGGGGTTTAACAGCAAAAGCCACAGGCAGTACAGAAGAGATTCCGCAGACTCAGGCTGAAAGATTCAGGGGATAGGCAAATAGGAATTTTTGTAAAAATGTAAATTGCAATTCAAAGTCATTGCTCTAATTCTAGCTGATGGTTCAGGGCTCGTTTGCAGTACTGCTGTGATGTGGGAAGGAAACCACAGGCTCACTTGGCAGATTCATGTTTCAAACTCTCTTATTTGCAAGATTAATTTAATGTAATTCCAAATGTCTTTCCTTAGCACCTCATTGATTTAATTAGGATAATCAAACATTTCAGTTTACCCAGGACCAAAAGGGTTCACAGGACATGGAGCTTTCAGTGCTAAAACTGGAAAAGTCTCAGGTAAACGAGGAAGAACTGGTCACCCTGATTTTAATGCTGACGTCAGAGAAAGCACGTCATTCTGTGTTCTCTGAGGACTACTTGGAAGCTTCAAGAGGAGGAGTTATTGAGGCTATGTTGTTGATGGGCCTGTGACTAATGCGTTGATTTAGTACTAATTTGTTAAGAAAAGTAGATTCATTCGTTAAACAATATTTATTGAGTTCCCTCTATTTGCTGGTCCTGTTCATATGGGATGACCATGAGTCAGAATCAACTAGATGGCACCTGGTTTGGTTCCAAGAGTTAGAGGGCTGTACAGAAGTGAACAAAACAAAATCCTTGCTCCAATGGATTCTTAAAGTCCATAGTTGGGGTGGACATCCAACCAGTAAATAAAAATAATCCTTCAGTGACAATAAGTGCCATGAAGAAAAATAAAGCAGGCTGAGGGAAGAGTGACAGACATACTCAAAGCTTTCATCTCAGAGCTTAAAGAATCAAGTAAAGGGCTGGCAGTTGCAAAGACAGGCAGTTAGAGGGAAAAAGGACAACTGTGTATCGGTAGGGTTCAGGTACAGGAAACAGAGACCGCTGCAGCTATTTTAAGCAGAATGGGACTGAATAGAGAGAAGAATGCGTTCACAAATGGGAAGGCTGTTGTTGTTAGGTGCTGTGGATTCAGTTCCGACCCATAGCGACCCTGTAGGACAGGGTAGAACTGCCCCATAAGGTTTCGGAGGAGCAGCTGGTGGATTTGAACTGCCCACCTTTTGGTTAGCAGCCAAGCTGTTAACGACAGCACCACCAGGGCTCCTAGGAAGGCTGGAGGAGCTGATTTACAGCTGCTTTTTTTTTTTTTCCGCCTCTGCCATCAACAATGAAGGTTGGAAATCAGCGTGGACTCTGAGAACAAGCTGCAGTAGCTGAAATCAGAGAACCAGGAAGTGCTTCTCACCACTGCCCTAACGATCCCTTGACGCTCACGAAATTAGTGACCGCACGTTGAGACACTGCTTCAGAACGTCCAGTGTTTCCACAATCGTGTTTGCCTATGGTGAGAGCCAAATCAGGGAGAAGGTAGCTCCTGCTTTAATTCTGACTTTTGAGTCTCATGCAAATGCATGTAATCTGCAGTTAGAAACCTGGCTGCAAGGGAGTCTGGGAAATACGGTTTTTTATTTCCTCTGCAGTAGAAGAAAGAGGTGGGAATGGACACTGAGGGCCTACCTGAGACATTCACCATGCCTCGTGGAAGCCACTCTTTGCCAAGAAACAAAAGAAAGTAAAAAATCCAAGGTAGGAATATCCAGAGAATGGAATCTTCATCCCATAGACTCCAGTGTATATGGGAAGGCAACATTGTGTAGTGGGAAGAGAAAAGATTTCTGAAATCAGATCAGTGTGGGTTCAATTCTCACTTACCGCTGATGATTTGAAGCAAATTTCTTAAAGTCCATGGGAACCAATTTCTTCCTATGTAAAATGGGGGTATTTAATATTTTACTTGCAAGGCTGTTGTAAGAATTAAATAAGATAATGCCATTAAAGCAAGGGTACTTAGTAGGCCCTCTATTGTATAAACTAAACATCTGCACATAAAATAGCCACAGTCCATGTTTTGGAGTGCTGACTCCAAATGATCCATCCCCCAGACTCGTATGAATCCCAGCGTTCACTGTTGAGCATCACAGAGCTGAAACCTGTGATCTCAGTTTCTGTATTGTTAAAATTAGGTGTTCTTTTTTTTAATTGAGAGATCCTGGGCCATTTTACTAGGCAAGCCAAATTCCATTACTGAACGGGCGTGGAAGGGGCTTAGAATTTATTTCTTTTTGGTAGAAGTTAGAGGCAATCAGAACCGGTTAGTACTTACTTTTATTTTTGAACAACATTGACTCAAATCAATGTAGGAAATGCCTTATGAAACCGCCAGATAAAGTAAATCAACTTTTGGTTATTTGGATGATTCTAACTTGCCTCATTCTGAGTCAGCAATATAATTTCCACTGTGAACCAGTTTGCACTATAATTCCCACGAGATTCGTGGGACACATGGCATTTTTACTCAGCAATTTTGAAACTGCACATATTTCAACATATTTCTAAAACAGACCAACAAACTATTAAGCTTTTTTTTTGCTTTCTGGACATACTCTCACCCTATTCTAGAATCTCATCCTAGCTCATGGATAGGATGAGGGATCTTGTGTTGCAGGAGCTTTGTCAGAGCCTAAACATGCGCCAGGTGTGAGGGCAGGAGCACTCCCTTGGCATCTGTTAGCATAGAGCGATTAGCATAGGGGCTGAAGTGCCTCCTGGGAAAAGAACTAGAAGAGTGTTTCAGGGACTGAATCCCAGGAAGAAAATTGATCCTGCGGGTATCACCAGCTGGTGTCATCAAGAGAACCTGAAGGCAGTGAGAGCTGTTCTCAGTACAGTGTGGTGACTGTTTCTTGAGCCCATAGTGACCCCTGACCACTCAAGAGCAGTGTATACACCCTGAAGAGAGAAAAGCTGAGGGTATGTAATGCTGCACCTCAGGGCCGTTCATCACTCTTACAGGTAGGTTCCCTAGCTACTTCTTAGTGCTGTAATGAGCAGTGGCCTGAGCCTAGGTGGTGTCAACAATATCGGCACCAGGTCGAGTAGAATGATGAGAAGTAAGCCTGGACAGTGCCCTGGTGAAGGTGGAGGCAGGTGGCTGGTAAAAGTTGCCAGACACTCTGGAGTGAGATGGCAGGCCACAACCTGAGCCAAGGAATGAGAATTTGGCTAAAAGCAGCAAGGCAGTGGGACAGGTAGCAGACCCAGGGGAGTAGTAGCTCCAAGGCAAGGGAGGAAAGAAGTGTACTTAGTAGACTGATACACAAAAACAGAGAGCCTGAGACATCTGAAGTGCAGGAAATTTCAAAAATGAGTTGTAGTAGTGGCAGAAGATGGTGCCGTTGAATTCCAGAGATTGCATAGATTAAGACTTCCAAATTTCAGGAAGTTAGTATATGTATTAATACAATATCATATTGGATAATAAAACAATTTTTTCATAATGGTGAGGCCATATGTAAAATTATTTTAAAAGTAAGTATCTTTCTCGTTCTTTCAAGATGCTTAAAATTTCCCTTCTTCCTTTTTTTCCCGTCATTGCATTATCTGCACGAAGTACCACCCATTCTCTATGTAACTGATTCTCCTCCAGAAGAAATGCTTCTCTGAGGCTTCAGGGAATAAATAATGTGCACACTTTATATACATAGTTTCAGAGTACTCACCGGTAGGATGAGCTTCATCCAAGCAAAAGATAACTGAGGAAACTTCGGCAAATGAGCCAATAGTGAAAATTTAATACGCAATTGTATGTTGTTGTCAGTTGCTGTCGAGTCGATTCTGACTCATTGTGACCCCAGGTAATTGTATAGCTAAGACAGAAACAAGAGTGGGGGCAGCATTGCAAGAATAGTGTCTTAGTTTGCTGATGCTGCTATAACAGAAATACAAGAAGTGGGTGACTTTAACAAACAAATTTATTTTCTTACAGTTTAGGAGGCTCGAAGTCTGAATTCAAGGCACTGACTCTAGGGGAAGGCTTTCTCTTTCTGTCGCCTCTGAGGGAAAGTCATTTTCTCTTTTCTGCTTCTGTTCCTTGGTTCCTTGGTCATCTTCATGTGGAGCGTATCTTCCCCTTCGTTTGTACTTGCTTGCTTCTGTGCCTCATTTGCTCTTTTTATATCTCAAAAGTGATTGGCCTAAAACACACCCTACACTGATATTGCCTAATTAACATAAATAAACCTTATTCCCTAATGGGATTACATCCACAGGTATAGGGATTAGGATTTCCAAAACATATTTTGGGGGAACACAATTCAATCCATAACAGATAATATGTAAATGTTATGTGTTCTGGCAATATAGAAGGAATGTAACTATTTATAGAATGTAATGTTTATAGAATTATGGCTCTGTAAATTACTCAAGCCAGCTATTTGGAGGAGAGGGTAAGGAAATATTTGCATATCAGAATCTAGGGAGGCAAGGCTAGAAAACAAAACAGTACTTTGTCCCACTGCTTTGATTTGTTTTTAGTCATAATATTTCATCTATTTTTGTATTTTATAAAAACTATACTACTGCATGCAATTTTTATGTAGATGAAAAGATAACATGGGTTCAAAATGATTAAGAAACACTAATCTAGAGGGATTTTCAGGTCTGGGGAATAATTGCAACCACCTGAATTTGAATCTTTTCATACAACCCCTAAATTCAATGGGAAAACAAGAAGACTACATATAGCCCAAGCATTCAGTATTAGTAAAAGACAGAGAATATTACCAACTTCAAATTACCAATATGTTGAGGAATAAACTCTATATCCCAATGGTGCTCTCACCATTTGTGACTGCAAACTTGTGGCTGCAGAGAGCAGGGGAGAATAGATTGAAAAGGCTCCGGGAAAAAAAAAAGGAATAAAGAAGCATGGAGGACCTAGATGTAACATAGACAAAATCACCTCCAGAAAGAGTAAGTTTCAATACTAAGTTATGAATTCACAGCACAGTTAGAGGGAAGGAGCTTGAAAGTGAGCAAGATTAGAAGTGACAGCCTTAAAGAAGCATTGTTTCTTGGGGAAAACCAGATAAACAGAGAGTGGGTGGTGCCCCTTGGAGACTTGGCAGTCAAGAGAAAGAAGAAACTAAGAGGGGGAAATTGAGAATCTTGCAGAAATAAAAGAGAAATAAGACATGATAACTTCTCCATTATTATCCATTAAATAAATTTCACTTCACTGATGGGAGGGGGAAATTCTTATTTAGAAACCTCTTCCACAAAATGCCTAGGAAAAGAAACAAGCAATCAATCTAACTTTATAAAGAACAACTGTTAGAAGAAAATAGAAAATGAGAATCATAATGGCTTAACTGTTGAACATTCTCCACCTAAAACCAACAACAAAGCAGAAGAAAATTATAACACCATATTATAAAGTGAAGTAATTATGTTCAACAAACAACTAGAGATATGCAGGGAAAAACACCATAATCAGAAATTCAAAAACTAGGATGATCAATGGGCTAAATGCCTCCCCCCCAAAAAACAAACTGAAGGAAAAAAAAAAAAAAACATGAGTTAACTGACCTCAGGAAAGAAATTGAAGAAACATAATTATTTCCAAAATAAAGAATAAATTACAAGATGCTCAAAGGAGAATAGATTTGATGTTGAAAAATTTCAGCATTGAATAACGGAGGTAAAATAACTAAGATAATGAAAATGAAATAAAGAAAGATATAAAAAGAGTCAGATAGAATGTGATTAAAATGGAAGATAGGCAAATGGTCCAACATACATACAACAGAAGTTCCTGAAAAAAAAAAAAGAAGAAAAACAAAACAATGGAGCGGAACTATAATCCAAGAAAACTTTCCAGATATAAGAGAAAACAAATCTACATGTTTAAAAGGCCCTATGTATATCTTGGAGAAGTGACCTAGAATGATCAACTTTGAGACATTTTGTAGTAAATGCAAAAATAAAAATTAAAAAAAAAAAATCCTCAGAGACTATATTAATTTCCTAGGGCTATCTTAGAAAATTACATAAATTTGGTTGTTTAAAACAATAAAAATTTGTTCTTTCACAGTTCTGGAGGCCAGAAATCTGAAAGGAAGGTGTTGGCAAGATTGGTCCCTCTGAAGATTCTGGTAGAAACTCCTTCCTTGCTTCTTCCAGCTTCGGTGGTTCCCAGCATCCTGGCATTCAGAAGTTGTGCTTCTGGTTGCATAACTACAGTCTTTACCAGAATCTCCACATGGCCCTCTCCCTTCCCCCCCTCCCCCCAGTGTCTACTCCTCTTTTGTCTGTCTCACATCTGCCTCTGCCTTTTTCTTACCAGAACACTATTGAATTTAGGGCCAATTCAGATAATGCAGGATAATCTTATCTCAAGATCCCTAACTTAATTACATTTGAAAAGAGCCTTTTTCCAAATGTGGTAGCATTTACAAGTTCCAAGGATTGGGCATGGAAATATGTATGTAGGGGGCACCATTCCATCCCCTATATAGCCTCTGGGCAAAAGATCAAATTACTTATAAGGATAAAGAAACAAAACTGGCATTAGACTGCTCATTAGCAACACACAATGCAAGGCAATAATAAAGCACCTTTTAAGAGACTTAAGAGCAAAGAGTGTGAGCCAAGGGTTTGGTAACTAACTAAGCTGTCCTTCAAATATCAAGGCTAAAAAAAAAGTTTCAACATGCAAAAATTCAGGAAACGCTGTGTATACGTGCAGTGGGATTATCCTAAAGGATGAGTTTTGTGCAACAAAGAGATCATGGGGGCAAATTTTTGCAAAAGGACTGGTGGTGAAATTTTAATATATTTAATTGTATAGCTAAGACCAAAATAAAGGTGAAGACATGGGTCAAAGAATAGTGTGTTGAGATATTATGTTATGGAAAATTAGAAAGAATACAACCAAAAAAAAAAAAAAAAAGAGAGAAAGGGGAAAAGTAGAATAGTATAGTTAACAATTTTATAGATAATGGGTAGGAGAGAAAAGTACAAACGGGCATACCAGATGATAAGAGCTTAAATAAGAAGAAAACAGGGATGAAACACACTTGTCAATGGAATAAATATAAAGGCAACCACTGGAAAAAATATATAAACTTTCTGAAATGCCAAAAGAAATGAAAAAATGTATAGCAAAGAAGACATACCAAGTAAAGAAATACTGCAAATATAACACATGCCATAATTATAACAAAATAATATGAGTCTTGAGACTGAACATATGAGACATATTAATAAATAGAATGGACTTTACTGATTTCTTTCTTTTTTTCATTTTGTCCGTAGCAAGAAAGGACCCAGTTCTCGAACTGGCCCATAAGGCAAAACCCGACACCATGCTGTATTCAGGAGAATCAAGCAGAGTGATTCAAAGACCAAAAACAAATAAATGGGCAAATACATACCAGAAAAAAATAAAAACAGCAAGTTGGGGTAGTGATACTGATAATAGACAAAGTATAATTCAGGCCAAAAAGATTTAAGTGAGACAAAAAGGATATTATAAAATGTGGAAAACACATTCACAATGAAGATCCAACAATGAATATCTGTTCACCAAAAGACAGAGCAAGCACCTACATAAGGCAGAAATTACACGAGAAGAGGGTAGAAATATAAACACATTAACAATAGACTGTTATGGATTGAATTGTGTCCCCCCCAAAATGTGTGTCAACTTGGCTAGGCCATGATTCCTAGTATTGTGTGATTGTCCACTGTTTTATCATTTGATGTGATTTTTCCATGTGTTGTAAATCCTACCTCTGTGATGTTAATGGAGCCCTGCTGGCACAGTGGTTAAGAGCTATGGCTGCTAACCAGAAGGTGGGCAGTTCAAATCCACCAGTGGCTCCTTGGAAACCCTATGGGGCAGTTCTACTCTGTCGGGGGTCGCTGAGTCAGAATCAATTCCACAACAATGGTTAATGGGTTATGATGTTAACGAGATGAGAATAGTGGCAGTTATGTTAATGAAGCAGGACTCAATCTACAAGATTAGATTGTGTCTTAAGTCAATCTTTTTTGAGATATAAAAGAGAGAAGCAAGCAGAGAGACAGAGGGAACTCATATCACCAAGAAAGCAATGCTGGGAGCAGAGCAGAGCGCATCCTTTGGACCCAAGTTTCCTGAACTGAGAAGCCCCTAGACCAGGAGAAGATTGATGACAAGGACCTTCCCCCAGGGCCAACAGAGAGAAGAAGCCTTCCCCTAGAGCTAGCACCCTGAATTTGGACTTCTAGACTGTGAGAGGATAAATTTCTCTTTGTTAAAGCCATCCACTTGTAGCATTTCTGTTATAGCAGCACTAGATGACTAAGACATCCATCATGCTCAGTACATGAAGATCTAATAGAAAGAAAATCAACAAAGATATATTTTTAAAAATCTAATCAATAAGGTAGATCTTATGTGTACATATTCAACACTACACCACACTATATACACAACACTACACTAATAATAGAGAATATAGTGTTTGCTTAGTAGTGGGAGATGAATAACAAAGATAGATATTTCAGACATGTCATCTTTTCAAATGTACACGGATCATTCATGAAAAATTGATCATAGATTCTTATTTATGGTGTTGTTTTTGTTAGGTGCCGTCGAGTCAGTTCCGACGCATAGTGACCCTACGTACAACAGAACAAAACACTGCCAGGTCCTGTGCCATCTTCAAAATTGTTGTAATGCTTGAGCCCATTGTTTTAGCCACTGAGACAATCCATCTTGTTGAGGGTCTTCCTCTTTTGTGCTGACCCTCTACTTTGCTAAGCATGATGTCCTTCTCCAGGGGCTGTTCCCTCCTGACAACATGTCCAAAGTATGTAAGTTGCTGTCTCTCCACCCTTGCTTCTAAGGAGCATTCTGGTTGTCCTTCTTCCAAGAAGGATTGGTTCGTTGTTTTGGCAGTCCATGGTATATTCATTATTCTTCGCCAACACCACAATTCAAAGATGTCAGTTCTCTTCGGTCTTCCTTACTCTTTGTCCAGCTTTCATATGCATATGTGATTGAAAATACCATGGCTTGGGTCAGACGTGCCTTAGCCTTCAAGGTGACATCTTTGCTTTTCAACACTTTAAAGAGGTCTTTTGCAGCAGATTTGCTGAACGCAATGTGTCTTCTGATTTCTTGACTGCTGCTTTTATGGGTGTTGGTTATGGATCCAAGTAAAATGAAATCCTTGACAACTTTGATCTTTTCCCCATTTATCATGATGTTGCTTATTGGTCCAGTTGTGAGGATTTTTGTTTTCTTTATGTTGAGGTGTAACCCACACTGAAGGCTGGATTTTATGGTTTCATTAAATAAACCAGGATAGGTTTGGTAGACTTCTGGTATATACCTTTGCTCAATTCTTTATTCTAGTGTCTGCTATAGTTTCATCTAGTAGTGTGTGGGAAACCCTGGTGGCATAGTGGTGAAGCGCTATGGCTGCTAACCAGAAGGTCGGCAGTTCAAATCCACCAGGCACTCCTTGGAAACTCTTTGGGGCAGTTCTACCCTGTCCTATAGGGTCGCTATGAGCTGGAATCGACTGGACGGCAATGGGTTATGGTTAGTAGTGTGTGAGATGCATGTGCAGTGAACAAAGTTTGCACTTTAACGTGTGATTAAATCTGAAAGTGATACTGTTCTCTCTTTCCCTGACCTTTTCCAGACAGAACATAACTCATACTCATATCTTTGTTTTAATGACCGCATGTGGATCCATATAAAGAAAGCAAAGTGCTCTCAAGCACAAGTGTCCAGGGACAGTTAACCCTTTCAAGTTACTAGGCCTGCTAGGAAAGGTATTTGATCCTGCTGCCCCTGCAGACCACTTGGCATGCCAGTCAGTGGTGCTGTGAGGCCTGTGAGACGCACAAAGTCATCAGACTGCCCTTCAACAGGGTGGAGGAAATGACAAATGATGGATTATTTGTACATGAAATTTTATGTGCAGAAAATAAAAACTGAGAAGTCCTTCCGTAGAGCATATGCAAAGTACTATGAATCTTCTTGCTAGGGTGGTTTTGTTATTTATTGTATATCAATCCACAATTGCTTATTTTATTATTTAGTAACTTTTTTATTTTACAATAGACAATTTTGGCAACAATGAGTTAAAAAGGCATATGCTTAATAAAAAAAATTGTACTGGCATTCTGATTCTTAAGAAAGTTGATGATCGATATGTAATTTGCACAAAATCTATGTAGACATTTACCATCCTCCATGGGACTGGTGATACCACCCACCACATGAAAACCTTTACCAGACAAAAACCTGCTGAAGAAGTATCAAAACCTATTTCAACAGTTAGTAGTGATTTCAAAAAGACTGTGCTTGAAGATGGCTATTTAACACGAACAAATACAGTGTATTTGCATATCACTCTGTGAGCATGACTTTTCATTTAAATCAAATGTCTGTTCTTCTAAATTAATTTTTCTCATTTTCAACGCCAAGTTTTCTTGCACATGTGAAGAACACAAAGTGAAAGCTGTTTATGTGCTGGCCTCACTAGCAGAAGAATTTGGCAAGCTGTTAAATGATGCCAGTCTGTATCAACACCATCGGATGATTCACACAGAGTCAGATAACTGCAAAAATGGTTCTTTTTTTTTAATTCCAATTCTCAGAATCAAAGTCAAGCTTTTGGAAGTGTATTCTGTTGAAGGTGAAATGTGTCATGTTATTGAACATGCTATTGGCAAACTTTGTTCAATATCAAAGGTGAGAGTATTTCTTTCGCAATGATAATATAAATATAAATTTTGGGATACCACAGAGTCATGGCAAAACCAGTGTTCTTATCAAGTGAAGAAATCAGTGGAGTAGGAAAACGCAACAAAACCCATTGCTGTCGAGTCAATTCCAACTCATAGTGACTCTATAGGATGGAGTAGAGCTGCCCCATAGGGTTTTGAAGGTGCAGCTGGTGGATCCTAACAGCAGACCTTTTAGTTAGCAGCCAAGTTCTTAACCACTGTGCCACCAGCGCTCCGATGGAATAGAAGTCTACATGAAATTAGCTATGACACACACATAATTTATAATTATGTCTAATAAGCAGCAATATTTTACCAATGGAAATATAAATTTTAGGTGTCAAGTTTACAAATATTTTTATACAGCGTAATTGAACTACAAATAGTTGTGATGATGTTGAATATGTATTTTTTTACAAAGAACTTCAGCATGGAACGTATGGGCTTTCTTTTTTTGCTGCCCATCATCAGTTGGATTTCAAAGAAATTTTTGAGCCTTCAGAGAAATATTTTGTAAACTAAATGTCCTACGATAGTCTTAAACTTTTATAATAAGTCTTCCAAATTCTAATTGCATTTTGTTCAAAACCAGTTGAAAAACTTTTAATCAAAATATTCAGGAAATGGATCATCAAACAATCACAGCTTTTGAAGCTTTCAGGGAATTGCAATTACTGAAAATAAAGTTTTCTGAAAAGGAAGATGTTGAAACGTATCCTTACAAAAGCAAGGGAGAAACTAGATGTGAACAAATTAAACAAAGAGAACTCAAGCAGTGTACAGGGTTTAATCTGCCATTTCTACAATTGCAGTTTGAAATGTCTTAACATGGAAAACATCTTTCAATATTTTTTAATTTGATAAATTTATATTCTAACTGGAATGGTGAGAAGTTCTCGAATTTTAAAGCATTGAAGTTTACAGAATCATTATAAATATCCTAGAGAAAATTTACTTGAAAAGCTCTGTTTTATACAAATATTTGTCAAACAATATGCTGTAGGCAAGAAGACAGTGCTTGTGAAAATATTTAAGATTAAGTATTTACATATTTTAATAAAAATAGAGCTGAGAATATCCTCCATTTAGTAGAATTTGCTCTGAGCTTACCAGATAACTCACCACCTGAAAATTTTTAAAAGCTCAGACACAATTATTTACTAGTAAATTTGATAATGAAAATTATTAAAATAATAAGGCCGTAATAAAAAATACATTCTTAAGGAAAAGGCTAGTGATGCAGCATTAAAGACAGATATGGCTAAGAAACTAATTAAAGTGTATCCTCTTTTTGGTTTTTTAAAATATTCAGATAATCAAGATAAAGAAGTTAAAAATTTTTGCTTTAATGTTTACAGATACTTGTTATTTTCATACTTTTTAAAAAGGCTTTATTTTTTAAATTTCCTTTGGAACATACAATTTTTTGCTCTGCCAATATACTAAACACGAATTTATTTGTAAACAGATAAATGTTTCAAGAAATTATATAATTTTAATTAATTTTGGTTCCCCTTTTACTCCCAAAGGCGTCATAATTTAGTGGGTGAATTGTATAGTCATCCCAGTTAAGGGCCTTGAATACGAGGGTGAAGAATCTTCATAATTTGGTAAGAAATGGGAGACATCAAATATTCTAAGCAGAGGAATGATATAATTGTAGTTTTCTAGGCAAAAGGAATTGAAAACTGAAGATGAAGGAGCCAGGTGATGAAAGAAACAAGATGAATAGAGGGCTGTTGTTAAAGTGTGGTGCAAATAGTTAACATGCTTGGCTGCTAACTCAAAGGTTGGAGGTTGAGTCTACCCAGAGCACCTTGGAAGAAAGGCCTGGCAATCTACTTCTGAAAAATCAGCCATTGAAAACCCTATGGAATACAGTTCTACTCCTACACATGTGGAGTCATCATGAGTTGGAATTGACTCCATGGCAACAGGTTGGTTTTTAGGAGGTAGAATCCCCAATCTTGCATGTGGCTGGATGGAGTATGAACAGAAGTAAGGTATCCGAGAATTACATTGTGTGATTGGTAATATTTTTGTTCCTTTCATAGAAATGAGGAAGTGAAGAGGAAGTGCTCCCTTTGTGGGACTCTCTCAGTGCCTACTCTAGGGCCATGACCAGGGTGAGAGACAGAGGTTCTGGAGCTGACCTGAGGAGCTAGTAAGGTTTATCAGAGGGCAGCAACAGATTGAGTCAGAACCAGGACTCTGTTCTTTGCATCTCCCCCTTTCTTCTGCGCTATGGTGTGGATATCTAGTGAGAAAAGTATTTATTTATTCATTAAATTATTTAAACATTTATCAAGTGCCAATGAGCCAGACACATTTCTATGCCCTAGGAATAAACAAGAATAAAACCATTCCTGCCCTCCAGAGACCTCTCTACTTAGGCGGAGGGGCGGGGAGGACAGACATCAAACTTTGTCCACCAACGTTCTCATTCCTTGTCTTCTTGAGTAACTTGTCAAAGTATTATCCCAGCATTACTTGCAATTAGTGTGGCCATATGACTAAATTTTAGCCAATAGAATGTGAGTAGAAGTGCTAGATGCCATTTCTGAGCTAAGTCTTTAAGAGACAATTACATTCTCCCCACACTCTCTTTCCCCATTCTACCAGCTGTTTGCAAATTCAGATGACGTGAGAGTACATGGTGGAGCCAGAAGATGCAAGGGACTCAGATTCCAGGAAGACCATGTGGGCGAAAGCTACGTGTCATCCAGGAAATACTAACCTTGAACTGTTACATGAGTAGGAAAGAAATTTCTAATGTGTTTAATATATTATGTTATATATTATGTTTATCCTACCATAACAGATATAGAAATCCTTACCTTGAAGTAATGTGCTGCCAAAACTCAAAACCCAAGATCTGGGGTATTGGCTTAGTATTGGGAGGTGAATACCAAAGAGATAGGTATTTGAGTATGGAAACAATGGAGATCCATGCTATGCAGAAACATGGTATTTGGTAATAACTTGAAAGTGTCTACTGAGGCTATAAAAAAAACTCATCAGAAATTGGTTGGAAAGAACCTAAGTGTAGGGTGCCTTGGTTACTCTTCATTGTCAGGAGCTAAGAAAATCTATCTAAATGTTGGAAAGAAAGCAAAAAGATTTCTGGGTGCCCTAGACTATAGCGTTGTCTAATAAGCCACCAAAAGTCATCTAACCACTGATGGACTGTAACTAGTTGCTGTTGGCTATGGCCCAAGCTCTTATCTACAAGTTAGACATTAACTTGTGGAAGACTGACAAGTTGCAAACAAATTTTATGTGGTAGAGAAATAAATGATTTCTGTGTGATAGACAAATCCAAACATTACGATTTTATCGCCCCTCTACACATTGCCCAGTTTTGTATCTTACTTATTTTAGCACTTTCTTTCACTGACTGGAGTGACTTCAGTGTCTTGAATCCTCAATTGAGCCAGCTTTGTCACCCTGCCGGTTCCCGCATTAATGAGTTAAATATTTCACCTGTACTCAGTACGTATTTGTATGAGAACTGTATTTTCCACTTTTTGAATTATATTTTGACATAGGGCAAGGGCTTCTCACATTTCCTGCCTCGGGGAATCCCATGATTGTTTGGACTAGTGGCTGCTGAGTGTTTCCTCATTCCCTTTTCTGAAGGGGAGTTTCTGTTGTGGTTATCCTGGGCCTGCTCCAGTACTGTGTATTAGTTAGGAGGAGAGGGGCAGTGGTTGTTTCTTTTAGTTTATAGATCTCTGGTCTGTAAGGAACTACATCTGAATCTAATGAGAAAACTGAGCATTACCAAGGAATCCTAGCTGTTGACATGGAGGCAGTCACTGGATGAGTGTTGGAGTTTTCTCTCTTGAGGAGGGCGTGAGCATGCTTTTTGTGTGGGACAACCAAAATGAGAACCAAACCAATTGCCACTGAGTTGACTACAACTCATGGCAGCCCCGTGTGTCAGAGTAGAGTTGTACTCCATAGAGTTTTCAACAGCTAATTTTTCGGAAGTAGATCACCTTTCTTCTGAGGTGCTTCTGGGTAGGCTCAAACCTCCAAACTTTGTGCCTGGCAGGTACTCGAAACCTAGGAAAGGAGCTAAGTAGTTCTTCTTTATCACTTGAAAGTGTCAGAGGTTTTAATAGTAAAAGATTCAATTCCTTATGAACTTTTTTTTTGTTGTTGTTGATTTCTTTAAAAGAAAAGCAGGAATTTTTCTCTAAGAATAGTCAAGATGCCAGAAAGTAAGTGACTGGTATTCTGGGATTTTGACAATTCCTGTGATGGGGCTGAGCAATGTGACAGCTGCTGTGAAGGGCTGTTGATGTTGTCCTAAGGTAAAGTCACCACAATGTTGTAGTAAAGCAAGAGGAAAGATTTTATTCTGCATATGTTCCAAGAGGCAAAAGTGGAAAATGAACAAGTGTGCTGCTGCCAGAGCCATACCTGCTGAGTCTGAGGAATGTTACAGAATCATCAGAATATATTGACATTACAAATGGGTAAAATCATTACAAATGGGTAAAAGCTTCACTTTTCCATGGATTGGCTGAAAACTGCTAAATCACCTTGGTTCTACATTTTGAATTGCCTTTCTTAATAATCATTGGTACAAGTTTCAATAATGACACTGAGGAATGTCTTCAATGGTCCAACAAATCTTACTATTTACTTAATGCTAATAGAAAAAGATAAGAGTGGAAAATATGTGGGTTTTTGGTTCTCTAAGTATTTGTTTATGTGAAAGGTTTCCTAAAAGATGTTTTCCAAGATTGTCCAAACTATGGTTTTCATACCATGTGAGTCCTTCTTGTTCCAGCTGGGTCACATTCTTTATACTTAAGGACAGGGAATAATGGTTCCAATTTTAATTCCTTAGCCAATGCTGACAGAACTAAACTGCTGCTCAGGCAGTGCCTTGTCAGTAGAGGGAAAAGACCAGGTCCTCACAGTGTGCACAGGGAGACATTCAGTAATCGGAAACAAGGCCTTTTCCCTTAAAGGAAATCATCCTGAATAAATAAAATATGTCTGAAAGTCTGTAAGATAAGTAAGGGAGGCAAATACGGAGGGTTCCATGTTCAGAAATGAGAAGAAAGAGTTTCTAGCTGCCCTGGTAGAGATACTGCTCTTCCTAGCCAGCAACTGAGAGCTGCTAAGGCAGGGAAGAATGAAGGGTGAGGAGCACAGATCTGTGGTCCGATTTGCTTTGTCTCATGGTTCCAGTGAGTCTGCAGAGCTGAGTGCAAACCGGCAGGGGTATCCATGCCAGTGAGACACACGCAGGGCACATTCACCCTCACCCTGGTAAGGCAACCTTGCTTACTGATAGTGAAGAGGACTTGAAGCAACTACTTATGAAGATCAAAGACTATAGCCTTCAGTATGGATTATAACTCAACATAAAACAAAAATCCTCGTAGCTGGACCAATAAGCAGCATCATAATAAATGGAGAAAAGACTGAAGTTGTCAAGGATTTCATCTTACTTAGATCCACAATCAACAGCCATGGAAGCAGCAGTCAAGAAATCAAATGATGCTTTGCGTTGGGCAAATATGCTGCAAGGGACCTCTTCAAAGTGTTGAAGAGCAAAGATGTCACCCTGAAGACTAAGGTGCGCCTGACCCAAGCCATGGTATTTTCAATCACATCATATGCATGTGAGAGCTGGACAATGAATAAGGAAGACTGAAGAATTGATGCCTTTGAATTATGGTGTTGGAAAGAATATTGAATATATCTTGGACTGCCAAAAGAACAAACAGATCTGTCTTGGAAGAAGAACAACCAGAATGTTCCTTATAAGCAAGGATGGTGAAACTGTATTTTGGACATGGTATCAGGAGGGGCCAGTCTCCGGAGAAAGACATCATGCTTGGGAAAGTAGACGGTCAGCAAAAAAGAGGAAGACCCTCAACAAGATGGATTTTCACAGTGGCTGGAAAATGGGCTCAAGCGTAACAAGGATTGTGAGGAATCTCAGGACTGGGCAGCAGTTTGCTCTGTTGTACTGTTGAAACTGACTTGACGGCACCTAACAACAACAACTGAGAGTGGGACTGAACGCCTACAGGTGATTGTTTCTTCCAGAGCTGTGTGTAAATTCTTTCTAGAGACACCTACATCTTGGCCTGGATTGGCTTTGCCACTTATGCAGGTTCCTGTGCAATTTCCAGATTGGAAGACTTGCTGCTTCTTCTAAAATATTCGCTGGGAAATTTTTCAGCGGCAGTAATGCAAAGCTCTTACTGGTAAAACAGGAAGGGAGAGGCCTGCTGTGCTAGACCCCCCCCAAAACAAACAAACAAAAAAAATAGCTTTTAACAACTATTAAAAAGTCATTTGCTCTATAGCTTTATTACAAAGAAAGAAATAAAGCTAACAAATGCAAAAGTAACCACACACATGCACATACAGAACTGCAAAATACTTTTATAGGATTAATTCCCTCCAGCTCTTTATCAGATACAAGTTGGAGTTTCATAAAAGCCATTATGACGTTGATAATTCGAGGACCTAGAAAAGGGAGCCTTCATCTCTTAGCACAGCTCTGAAAATAACCATATGCCCATAAGACTTCAGGAAATGAAGTCTGATCTAGAAGAAATTAGTCTAAGAGATCGGGCAGGAAGTTTAAAATAAATTTAACTATTGTCTTCTTCTTCCTTTTGAGATTGGTTTTCCCTCTGGGCAGTGCTTTGAACTCTCTTATCTTTAAGTTTGGAGCTGGAGCAGGAGTTGAGATGACAGGAAGGAAGAAGTAGAAACAAGCTTTTAGCTGATGAAAAATGGCCCCAGCTTTGTAGACTAAATGAAATTTTCAAGGCCTTGTGATTGTTAAAAACTGCCATGTTTCTTCTATTTTAAGAACCACTTTATTTTTTTCACATTTATGGAATTGGGATGCGTAATGCACTTCATGTCAAAAGAAGTTGAGGCAGAGTCAACATGGCACCCTCAACAGACGCATTATGCCGTCCCTCTGCAGCAAAAACCTGGAAAACTAAGTAAAACACATACAACTATCAATCCTAGAACCCTAAGTATCAAATGAGGGGATAAAGAACTAGAGCAAACACCAAATGGAAGAAGAAACTGAGGGAAAGTAGAGAATGAGGAGAATATTGAGTGGAGGTCCCTGCCAACTAACATGGCACAGCACTGCCATCCTGGAGCACAGCCATCAATGATCCCATACAGGGAGCATAAGAAGGCAACTTTACGGAGCTCCCAACAGGAGACAGAGCACCCAGTAACTAGAGAAACACGCTTTCCCACCTCTCACCCTTCTGCCCTATACACCTGCTCCACCCCTCCTGACAGACCACGCTGAGCCATCTTGGCTAGAGAGGTACCAGCCTGCCACCAGCCTGGGTCCACCCCACCCCCACCTGTCAGCTCCTGCCACACCATTTTTCTCCCTTTCCCCTTTTTCTTTCTCCCTTCCACCTAGCCTGTACATCGCCTCTACTCCTTCCCACTGGGGCATGATGTACCACCTTGGCTAGAGAGATACTGGCCCTCCAACCAGCCTAGGTGCACCCTATCCCCACTTGTTGGCTCCTGCACCATCGTTTTTTTTCCTTTCTTCATTTTCTTTCTCCCTTCCACCTAGCCTCATACCCCACCTCTATCTCTTCCCCCGAGCTACACTGTGATGCTTTGTCTAGAGTGATGCTGGCCCATCACCAGCCTAGGTCCACTCCACCTTCACCTGCTGCTTCCTGCCACACCATTAAAAAATACATATTTATTTATTATTTTTACCCTTTCTTCCTTTTCTTTCTCCCTCCCACTATACTCATTCCCCATCTCTTCCCCTTCCAGCCAAGCTATGATGCACAGCCTTGGCTGGAGAGACACCAGCCAGATGCCAGCCTAGGTCTACCATGTCCCCACCCTCTGGTTCCTGCAGGACCATTTATTTTCCCATTCTTCCTTTTCTTTATCCCTCTCACCAAGCCCTGTACACCACCTCTACCCCTTACCACTGGGCCATGCTGCACCATCACAGGTAGAGAGGTACCATACCAGCCCACTTCCAGCCGGGGTTTGCCCTGCCTCCGCAGGCAGCTCCTGCTGTGCCATTTATTTTCTGTTTAGCCTTTCTTCCTTTTCTTTCTCCCTCCGCATAGCCCGGTACACCACCTCTATCACTTCTCGCCAAGTCCTCTGCATATAGAGAGCTACCAGCCCTCCACCAGCCCAGGTCCCCCAAACCCCCACTCACCAGCTCCCATTGCACCATGTTATTTTATTTTTAGCCTGTCCTTCTTTTCTTTCCCTCTCACAACTAGGCCCATACCCCACTTCTAACCATTCCTGCTGGGCCAAGACTTGGCAAGAGAAGCACTGGCCCACTGCCACCTTGGGTTCACCGTGCCCCCACCTGATACCTTCCACCTCACCATATTTTTCTTTTCTTTCTATCTCTTTTTTTTTGTCTCCCCCCCCCCACCTACCTCTGTACCACACCACCCTTCCTGCCAGCCCTTGCTGGACCACTGCTTTGGTTCCACACTGCTGCCCCTCTTCTGCCACTTGACCAGCTGCTGAATGGAGAGAAGCAAGCCCGTACCACTCCCCGTCTGACAACTCCACCTATCTGACAAGGGGCTGTGAATGCTCCCACACCACTGGACCAATATCAGGAAACAGTGCCCACCTAGTCTGCCCTCAGCTACCTTACCAAACCAGTGCATGGTGAAATGGGCTCACCCTGCCTGCTGCTGACCTGCACACCCACACAAGGTGGTGAGAGCTATTGTTCCCACAAACAAGCAGCAAAGCATGTCTGGCCTGTCTGCCCTTACATATCAAAACAAAACAAAGAAACAGGACAAAACAAATGAACATAAAACCAATAAATGAAAAAAAAAAATACCTTAAGGTCTTGGAGACAGTGGGCAATATCAAAACATACAAAAAAATCAGGACAACAGGGCCCCAGCAAGTGACCAAAATAATCACATGATCTTCCAGCAGAAGAAAAGGCCGTGGAACTATCTGATATGGAATTCAAAAGACTAATATTTAGGGGTCTTGAAGAGATTAGGAAAGAGATCAAGGAAAACATAGACAAAGTTAAGGAAAAAATAGATAAAATTGTGGAAAACACAGACAAAACCAGAGAAGAATACAGAAAAATAATACAAGAACAAAATGTCAAAATAAATACTTAGAAATTAAAAAAACAGCAACTTCAAATGCAAAAGATAAAAAAATTTCAGAAATGGACCACTTAATAGAAGGTTTTAGGAGCAAATTTGAAATGATGGAAGACAGAATCAGTGAATTGAAGACAAATTCATGGACACCATTCGTTTGAAGAAAAAAATGAAGAAAATGTACAAATTATGTGGGGCAAAATCAAGAGCAAAAATTAACTTGTGATCGGAGTTCTGGAACAGGGGGAGAAAATGGAAAACACAGAGAAGATTGTTGAAGATTTGCTGGCATGAAATATGAAAGATGAAAATCTGACCATCCAAGATGCTCAACGAACCCCATATAGGATAGATCCCAAAAGAAAGTCACCAAGACATACCATAATCACACTTCTTAACTAAAGACAAAGAAAGAAACCTGACAGCAGCTTGAGAAAAATGAAAAGTCACTTCAAAAGGGGAAACAATAAGACTAAACTGTGATTACTTTACAGAAACTATGTAGGCAAGGAAGCAATGGGATGATATATAGTAAACCTTCAGAGAGAGAGAGGAAAAACAAACAAACAAACAAACAAAAACCTTCCAAGCAAGAATAATAAATCCTGCAAAACTCTCTCATATATGGTTGGTGAAATTAGGACATTTCCAGATAAACAGAAATTAAGGGAATATGTAAAAGTCAAATCAAATTTACAAGAAATTTTAAAGGGAGTCATTCAATTAGAGAACATCAGAAAACAAACAAAGTCTAGGACACAGGACAGTATCAGCTACATACCAACCTAGGTAAAGAACTCTCAATAATAAAACAAAGCTAAAGACTTAGAAAAAGAAAACAGAGATACAAATCTGTAAATGACAACAACATCAAAACAATAAAAGAGAGAATAAACGATGTAGGTATAGAAAATTCAAATGAAGAGGAAGTCAAAATGATATAAAGTAGTAAAAGACTGGTTCAAAACTAAGGAGATAAGGGTAAATTTCAAGGTAACAAAAAGAAAGTTAACAAACCTACTCATCAGAAAAAAAAGAAGAAAAATGTAAAGTCTCAGTAAACACAAAATTTTTAATAATGAAAGAATAGAAAAGAAAATCCACAAACAAAAGGAACTCACCACAAAAAAGTAAGAACAAAGAAAACATCAGCACAACAAAAAAGCACAATAATATGACAGCAATAAACTCATACCAATCGATAACTGGAAACCCTGGTGGCGTAGTGGTTAAGAGTTCAGCTGCTTACCAAATGGCTGGCAGTTCAAATCTACCAGGTTATCCTTGGAAACCTTATGGGCCTATTCTACTCTGTCCTATAGGGTTGCTATGAGTTGGAATCAACTTGATGGCAACAGGTTTTTGTGTTTTTTTTTTTTAATCGATAATCACACTGAAAGTAAATGGCTTAAATGCACCTGTAAGGAGACCTAGAGTGGCAGAATGGATAAAAAAGCATGACCCATCAATATACTTTCTACAAGAGATGTACCTTAGACACAAAGATATAAATAAAAAACAAAGGATGGAAAAAATATATCAAGCAAACAGTAAGCAAAAAAGGGAAGCAGTGGCAACACTCATCTCAGATAATATAGACTTTAAGGCAAAATCACCCATAAAGGACAAGGAAGGACATTATATATGATTAAAGGACAATCCACTAAGAAGACATAATCTTAATAAATATCTACATATCCAATGATGGGGCACCAAAATACATAAAACAAACTCTAACAACCCTGAAAAGAGAAATTGACACTTCCACAATAATAGTAGGAGACTTCAACACACCACTCTCTGTAAAGGACAGAACATCTAGAAGGAAACTCAACAAAGATTCATAAGATCTAAAGGCTACAACCAACCAACTTGACCTCATAGACATATACAGAACACTCCACCTAACAGCAGCAAAGAACTCATTCTTTTCCAATACGCATGGAATGTTCTCTAGAATAGACCACACCTTAGGCCTCAAAGCAACCCTCAACAAAACCCAAAACATTGAGATAATACAAAGCATCTTTTCTGATCACAGTGCTATAAAAGTAGAAATCAGGAGGTGGGGCCAAGATGGCAGAGTGGTCAGACACTTCTGGTGGTCCCTTTTACAACAAAGACCTTAAAAAACAAGTGAATCGATTATATATATGACAAGCTAAGAGCCCTGAACATCAAAGGCAAAGGTAAGAAATTGGACTGAGCAGAAGGGGGAGGGAGAGATGGTTCAAAAGCAGCAAGGAGTTGCTGGAACTGACTCTGCGGGAACCAGCACCCCACAGGCCCGATCCCCTGGTGTGACCACAGCAGGGCTGGCAGTAGTGCTATGGATGCATTTTCCACCACGGTGAGAGTGAGCAGCACAGAGTTTACTCATGCCTCTGAAATCAGTGAAGAACAGCGCTCTGTGCAAAAGATAAGTATTTGTGTCTAATTTACCATGTGAACCAAAAAAGCACCTCTTTTGAAAGAACTCTCTCCCATTACCTGATCCCTCCTCCCTCTGCTTCAGCCCCCGAGATGGCTTCAGTGGCATCCACTTTCCCTGGTCCTGAGACAGGGCCTGCTGCACATCCTGAGCCATTCTCCTGGAGGATGGCGAAGGATTAACAAATGGGGAAAATAATCTGCTGGCTCCCCTTAGCTGGGAACTCAGGGCAGAAGCAACTCCTTTGCCTGGGCACAGGCAAAAGCAATCCATGGATTTCGAATGCCTTTCACCCCTGCAATTACCTGTGTGGGCCCATTTCAGCAGCTTAGGCCCTCCTTGGCACAGTGCAACAGTATATGTGCCTGAGGTCTGACTTCAACTCTTTCAGCTGGGTGCTGGAGAGGAGGGTTTTTGATGTTTGACACCACTCTGCCTATTAAGCAGGGTCCTCACTTACCCACATTGGGGGTCTGAGGAATGGTGGCTCTACCCATGCCACCTAGCCACCTGCAACAGGGCTTCAAGGAAAAGTGGTGCCTCCCAGTCCTTACAACCAGAAGAGTTGGGTGCCCAAGGTCCAGCTGCAGAGCTCACCCACCTGTGTGCCCTAGGGAACAGGGATGCACTTTCCTCACAGACACTCAGGGATGGTTTTCAGCCCCTGCCTTGCTCAGAGCATGACCCCCTGCTGCAGCTAGATATCTGTGCCTACACCAACCACCCCTGCTCTTCTAAGACTGTAGGTGAGAACCTGCACCACACACTTGGTGACTAACTACCTGGACACTTCAGGTGAGTCCATACAAGAAAAGTGAATGGACTCTTGGTCTCATATACTTGGTAATGGCTCTGACCATCTAGTGACAGAACGTTAGAGCTTCAAAGCCACCAATAATCCAGCTAACTCACTTGAGCAGCCTATTTGGCCATATCAAAACAAAACAATGCATGAAGGTAGGACACAGTAAACAAACATAAAATAAATTAATACACTAACATAGGTGGCTCAGAGACAACAGTCAATATCAAATCACATAAAGAAGCAGACTGTGATCACTTCAGCAAGCTCCCAAAACAAAGAATCAAGGAATCTTCCAGATGAAGAAATATTCCTAGGATTACCAGAGGTAGAACATGAAAGGTTAAGATACAGAACTTTTCAAGAAATCAGGAAGGAGATCAGGCAAAATGCAGAACAAGCCAAGAAACACATAGATAAAGCAGTGGAGGAAATTAAGAAGGTTATTCAAGAGCCTACTGACAAATTTAGTAGGCTGCAAGAACCCATAGAGAGACAGCAAAAAGAAATTGAGAAGATTAACAAAATTTCAGAATTAGACAACTCAGAGGAGCAGAATTGAGAATATAAAAGTCAGAATTAGTAAGAATGAAGATAAAACACTTGGCACCGATACATTTGAAGAAAAATCAGAAAAAAGAGTTTTAAAAAAGGAAGAGACCCCAAGAAGCATGTGCTACTCTATCAAGAGAAATAACCTACGAGTGACTGCAGTACTAGAACAGAAAATACAGAGAGAATTGCTGGCAGAAAAATTCCCTGATATCATGAGAAGACGAGAAGATATCTATCCAAAATACTCATTGAACCCCATGCAAAGTAGATCTCCAAAGAAAGTCACCAAGACGTATTATAATCAAACTTGCCAAAACCAACAATAAAGAGAGAATTTTAAGAGTGGCTAGGGAAAAATAAAAAGTCACCTACAAAGGAGAGTCAATAAGAATAATCTCAGACTAGTCAGCAGAATCATGCAGGCAAGAAGGCAATGGGATGACATATAGAAAGCCTTGAAGGAAAAAAATTGCAGCCAAGAATCATACGTTCAGCAAAACTGCATCTCAGATATGAAAGTGAAATTAGGACATTTTCAGATAATCAGAAGTTTAGGAAATTTGAAAAACCGAACCAAAACTACAAGAAACACTAAAGGGAGTCCTCTGGTTAGAAAATCAGTAACGTCAGATATCAACCCAGGAGTAGAGCATGGGACAGAGCAACCAGATATCAACCCAGACAGAAAAATGACAAAAATAAATCAAGATAAAAAACGCTCCAAACACGGAAACAGAGATGTCATTATATAAAAGATGACCACATTAAATCAGTAAAGATGGACTAAAAAATGTAGTCATAGATCTTTCATCTGGAGAGGAAGTCAAGGTGATATAAAGAGATAAAAGATTGGATTAAACATAGAAAAATAAGAGTAAATATTAAGGTAACCACACAAAAAAATTTTTTTTTACAATCCTATACATCAAAATAAAAAAACAAGAAAAACATAAAGACTCAGCAAAAACTAAATGAATAACAATGAAAATGAGGAAAAGACAATATGTAAAGAAAAACTAGTCAGCACAAAAAATTAAGTGGAAAAAATGAACCGTCAACCACACACACACACACAAAAACATCAAAATGATACCTATCCATAATTATGCTGAATATAAATGGACTACATGCACCAATAAAGAGACAGAGAGTGGAAGAATGGGTAAAAAAAACACAATCTGTCTATATACTGCCTACAAGAGACACACTTTAGACTTAAAGACACAAACAAACTGAAACTCAAAGGATGGAAAAAAATATATCAAGCAAACAACAATCAAAAAAGAAAAGGAGTGGCAATATTAATTTCTGACAAAATAGCCTTCAAAGTTAAATCCACCACAAAGGATAAGGAAGGACACTATATAATGATTAAAGTGACAATTTTTTTTTTTTATACCAGGAGGAAGTAACCATAGTATATTTACTCACCAAAAGACAGGGCTTCAAGATATATAAAACAAACTCTAACAGCATTGAAAAGTGAGATAGCTCCACAATAATAGTAGGAGACCTCAACACACCACTTTCAGTGAAGGACAGAACATCCATAAAGAAGCTCAGTAAAGACATGGAAAATCTAAATGCCATAATCAACCAACTTGACCTCATAGACATACACAGATCACTCCACCCAACTTCAGCCAAATATACTTTCTTTTCCAATGCACATGGAACATTCTCCAGAATAGATCACATATTAGGTGGTAAAGCAAGGCTTAACAGAATTCAAAACATCAAAATATTACAAAGCAAATTCTCTGACAATAAAGCCATAAAAGTAAAAATCAATAGCAGAAAAAGCAGAAAAGAGAAATCAAACACACAGAAAATGAACAACGCCTTGCTCAAAAACTACTGGGTTATAGAAGATATTAAAGATGGGACAAAAAAATTCATAGAATCCAATGAGAATGAAAACATTTCCTACCAGAACCTTTGGTACACAGCTAAAGCAGTGCTCAGAGGTCAATTTATAGCAATAAAGGCACATATCCAAAAAGAAGAAAGGGCCAAAATAAAAAAAAAGTTATCCCTACAACTTGAACAAATAGAAAGAGCAAAAAAGAAACTGTTGTGCACCAGAAGAAAACAAATAATAAAAATCAGAGAGGAATTAAATGGAGAACAGAAGAAGAATTGAAAGAGTTAATAAGACCAAAAGCTGGTTCTTTGAAAAGATCAACAAAATCAATAAACCATTGGCCAAACTGACAAAAGAAAAACAAGAGAGGAAGCAAATAACCCAAACAAGAAATGATATGGGTGTTATGACAACAGACCAAAGTGAAATTAAAAGAATCATATCAGATTACTATGAAAAATTGTATTCTAACAAATTTGAAAACCTATAGGAAACGGTCAAATTTCTAGAAACACACTAACAACCAGAACTAAAACAGAGGTAGAACAACTAAATAAACCTATAAGAAAAGAAGAGATTGAAAAGGTAATTAAACTGTCCACCCCACCCCCAAAAAAACCCAAAAAAAGCCCTGGCCCTGACAGCTTCACTGGACAAGTCTACCAAACATTCAGAGAAGAGTTAAGACCACCACTACTAAAGGTATTTCAGGGCATAGAAAAGGATGGAATACTCTCAAACTCATTGTATGAAGCCAGCATATCTCTGATACCAAAACCAGGTAAAGACACCACCAAAAAAGAAAATTATAGACTTATATCCCTCATGAACTTAGAAGCACAAATCCTCAGCAAAGTTCTAGCCAATAGAATTCAACAACATATCAAAAAAATAATTCACCATGACCAAGTGGGATTTATACCAGGTATGCAAGAATGGTTCAACATTAAAAAACCATCAATATAATCCATCATATAAATAAAACAAAAGATAAGAACCACATAATCTATCCATTGATGCAGAAAAGGCATTTGACAAAGTCCAACACCCATTCATGATAAAAACTCTCAGCAAAATAGGAATAGAAGGAAAATTCCTCAACATAATAAAGGGCATTTATACAAAGCCAATAGCCAACAAAATCCTAAATGGAGAGAGTCTGAAAGCATTTTCCTTGAGACCGGGAACCAGACAAGGATGTCCTTTATCACCACTCTTATTCAACATTGTGCTGGAGGTCCTAGCCAGGACAATTAGGCTAGATAAAGAAACAAAGAGCAGCCAAATTTGTAAGGAAGAAGTAAAAGTGTCTCTATTTACAGATGATATTATGATCTCATACACAGAAAACCCTAAAGAATCCACAAGAAAACTACTGACACTAATAGAAGAGTTCAGCAAAGTATTAGGATACAAGATAAACATACAAAAATCAGTTGGATTCCTCTACAACAATAAAGAGAACTTTGAAGAGGAAGTTCTCCAAATCAATACCATTTACAATAGCCCCCAAGAAGGTAAAATACTTAGGAATAAATCTAACCAGAGACATAAAAGACCAATACAAAGATAACTACAAGACACTACTGCAAGAAACCAAAAGAGACCTACTTAAGTGGGAAAACATATCTTGCTCACGTATAGAAAGACTCAACATCGTGAAAATGTCTATTGTACCCAAAGCCATCTATAAATACATTGCAATGCTGATCCAAATTCCAATGACATTTTGTAATACGTTGGATAGAAATATCACCAACTTCACATGGAAGGGGAAGAGGCCCTGGAGAAGTAAAGCATTACTGAAAAGAAGAACGAAGTGGGAGGCCTCACACTACCTGATTTTAGAACCTGTTATACTTTTTATACCACCATAGTAGTCAAAACAGCCTGGTACTGGTACAACAACAGATATATAGACCAATGTAACGGAATTGAGAATCCAGACATAAATCTATCCACCTATGAGCAGCTGGTATTTGACAAAGGCCCAAAGTCTGTTAAATGGGAAAAAGACAGTCTCTTTTACAAATGCTTTTGGCATAACTGGATATCTATCTGCAAAAAAATGAAACAAGACCCATACCTCACACCATGTGCGAAAACTAACTCAAAATGGATCAAAAACCTAAATATAAAATCTAAAATGATAAAGATTATGGAAGAAAAAATCGAGACAATGCTAGGAGCCCTAATACATGGCATAAACGGTATATAAAACATTACTAACAATACGTAAACATCAGAAGAGAAACCTGATAACCAGGAGCTTGTAAATATCAAACACTTATGCTCATCCAAAGACTTTACCAAAAGAGTAAAAAGACTACCTACAGACTGGGAAAAAGTTTCTGGCTAAGACAAATCCGATCAGTGTCTGATCTCTAAAATCTAGATGATACCGCAAGAACTCAACAAAAGAAAGATAAATAACCCAGTTAAAAAATGGGCAAAGGATATGAACAGGCACTTCACCAAAGGAAACATTCAGGCAACTAACAGACACATGAGGAAATGCTCATGGACATCAGCCATCAGAGAAATGCAAATAAAACTACAGTGAAATACCATCTCACCCCAACAAGGCTGGCACTAATCCAAAAAACACAAAATAATAAATGTTGGAGAGGTTGTGGAGAGACTGGAACACTTATACACTGCTGGTGGGAATGTGAAATGGTACAACCACTTTGGAAATTGATTTGGCGCTTCCTTAAAAAGCTAGAAGTAGAACTACCTTACTGTCCAGCAATACCACTCCTTGGAATATACTAGAGAAATAAGTGCCCTCACACAAACAGATACATGCACATCCATGTTCACTGTAGCACTGTTTACAATACCAAAAAGACAGAAGCAACCAAGGTGGCCATCAATGGATGAATGGATAAATAAATTATGGTATATTCACACAATGGAATATTACACAACGACAAAGAACAACAATGAATCTGTGAAACATCACATGACATGGATGAATCTGGAAGGCATTATGCTGAGTGAAAGTAGTCAGTGGCAAAAAACAAATATTCTATGAGACCACTAATATGAGAAATCAAGAAAAGTTTTAAACACAAAAGAAAACATTCTTTGATGATTATGATGGTAGGGAGGGAGGTAGAGGGGTATTCACTAACTAGATAGTAGATAAGAATAATTTTAGGTAAAGGGAAGGATAACACACAATACAGGGGATGTCACCACAATTGGACTAAACCAAAAGTAAAAAGTTTCCTGAAAACAACTAAACACTTTGAAGGCCAGAGGAGCAGGGATGGGGATCTGGGAAATATGGTTTCAGGGGACATACAGGTCAATTGGCCTAATAAAATGTATTAAGAAAACGTTCTGCATCTCACTTTGGTGGGGAATACAGGGTGGAGAGGAGAAGTATGCTGTCACATGAGGTAGAGAGCAGCTAGAGTTACATAGCAAGGTGTGTATAAGTTTTTGTATGAGAGACTGACTTGAATTTTAAACTCAAAACAAAATTAAAAAAATAGAAATCAGTAATCAGAAGAGGAAGGAAAAAGATCAAATTCATGGAAATTGAATAACACCTTCCTTAAAAACAGCTAGGTAATAGAAGAAATCAAAGAGGTATTAAAAAAAACTCCTAGAATTTAGTCAGAGTGAAAACACACCATACCAAAACCTTTGGGACACAGCAAAGGCACTGGTCAGAGGTCAACTTATGGCAATAAATGCACACATCAAAAAAGAAGAGACCAAAATAAAACCGTTAGCTCTACAACTCAAATAAGTAGAGAACAGCAAAAGAAGCCCAAAGTCACCACAGGAATGGGGAGAGGGGGGACATTAGGGCAGAAATAAATGAAATAGAGAATAGAAAAAATCAAGAACACCAAAAGTTGGTTCTTTGAAAAGATCAACGTAACCAACAAACCATTGCTCAAACTTGAAAAAAAGAGAGGAGGCAAATAACCCAAATAAGAAATGAAATCTATAACATTATAACAGACCCAACTGAAATAAAAAGGATCATAACAGAATACTATGAAAAATTGTACTCCAACAAATATGAGAACCTAGAGGAAATGGACAAATTTCTAGAAACATCCTACCTACCTGAACTAACACAAGCAGAGATAGAGAGTCTGAACAGCCCCATGATGAGGGAAGACCCTGAAGAGGTAATAAAGAAAACTTGCAACAACAACAAAATCTCTGGAGCCGACAATTTCACTGGAGAATTCTACCAGACATTCAGAAAAGAGTTCACACTGACAGTACTCAAACTATTTCAGAGGATAGAAAAGGAAGGAATACTCCCGAATCCATTCTATGAAGCCAGTATAACTCTGATATGAAAGCCAGGCAAAGACACCACAAGAAAAGAAAATTATAAACCAGTATCTCTCTTGGATATTGAAGGTAAAATTCTCAACAAAATTCCAGCCAATAAAATTCAGCACCATATAAAACAAAAAATAATACACCAAGACCAAGTGGGATTCACACCAGGTATGCTGTTTTTTGTGCAAGGATGGTTCAACACTAGAAAATCAATCAAAGTAGTGCACCACATAAATAAAACAGAAGACTCACATGATCATCTCGATTGACTCAAAAAAGACCCAACACTCATTCCTGATAAAAACAATAAAATAGGAATAGAAGTGAAACTTCTCAACATAAGAAAGGGCATCTTTACAAAACCAACAGCCAACATCATTCTCAATGGAGAGAGACTGGAAGCATTTCTTTTGAAAACGGGAACAAGATGCCCTTTATCTCCACTCCTATTTAACATTCTGCTGGAAGTCCTAGTTAGAGCAATAACGTAAGAAAAATAAAGGGCATCCATATTGGGAAGGAAGTAGTAAAAGTATCCCTATTTGCAGATGATATGATTCTATACCTAGAGAACCCCAAAGATTCCACAAGAAAATTACTGGAACCAATAGATTCAGCAAAGTAGCAGGATACAAGATCAACATGCAAAAATCAGTTGGATACCTATACTCCAACAAAGAGAACTTTAAAAAGGAAATCAGGAAAAGAATACTATTTATAATAAAAAAAAGCCCCTAAAAAAATCTAATACTTAGGAATTAATCCAACCAAGGATGTAAAACACCTTTACAAAGAAAATTACAAAACCCTATTGCAAGAAACCAAAAGAGACCTATGTAAATGGAAAAACATACCACGCTCATGAGTAGGAAGATTCAACGTTGTGAAAATGTTAATCTTACCCAAAGCAATCTACAGACATAATGCAATCCTGATCCAAACACAAAAAGCATTATTTAAAGGGATGAAAAAACTAACTATACATAAGGGAAAGAGGCTCCAGATAAACAAAGCATTATTGAAGAAAAAGAACAAAGTAGAAGGCCTCACACTACCTGATCTCAGAACTTACTACACAGCCACAATAGTCAACACAGCCTGTTTCTGGTACAATAACAGACACACAGACCAATGGAACAGAATCAAGAACCCAGATGTAAATCCATCCACCTACGGTAACCTGATTTTTGACAAAGGATTAACGTCCACTAAACAGAGAAAAAAAAAATTTTTTTTTTTTTTAAACAGGGAAAAGACAGTCTTTATAACAGGTGGTCCTGGCAAAACTGGATGTCCATCTATAAAAAAATGAAACAGGACTCATACCTCACACCATACACCAAAAACTAAATCAAAATGGATCAAAGACCTATACATGAAACCAAACACTATGAAGATCATGAAAGACAAAATAGGGTCAATGCTAGGGGCCCTAATATATTGCATAAATAGGATACAAACCATAACTAACAATGCACAGACACCAGAAGATCAACTAGATATCTGGGAGCTCCTAAAAATTAAACTTATGCTCATCAAAAGACTTCACCAAAAGTGTAAAAAAACAACCTACAGCCTGGGGAAAAAAATTGCCTATGATATATCCAACGTGGGTCTAATCTCTAAAATCTATAGAATACTTCAACACCTCAACAACAAAAAGAAAATAACTCAATTAAAAAATAGGCAAAGGAAATGAACAGACACTTCACCAAAGAAGACATTCAGGTGGCTAACAGACACATGAAGAAATGCTTATGATCCTAGGCCATTAGAAAAATGCAAATCAAAACTACAATGAGTTCTCATCCCAACATTACTGGCACTAATCAAAAAACTGGAAAATAATAAATATTGAAGAGGTTTTGGGAAGATTGGAACTCATATGCACTGCTGGCAGGAATGTAAAATGGTACAACCACTAAGGAAAATGATATGTTGTTGTTGTTAGGTGCCCTCATGTCATAGTACATAGTAACCCTATGTACCACAGAATGAAACACTGCCCGGTCCTGCGCCAGCTCACAATTGTTGTTATGCTTGAGCCCGTTGTTGCAGCCACTGTGTCAGTCCATCTCGTTGACGGTCTTCCTCTCTTTCTCTGACCCTCTCTTTTACCAAGCATGATGTCCTTCTCCAGGGACTGATCCCTCCTGATAACCTGTCCAAAGCATGTAAGATGCACTCTCTCTATTCTTGCTTCTAAGGAGCATTCTGCTTGTACTTCCTCCAAGACAGATTTGTTTGTTCTCTTGGCCGTCTATGGTATATTCAAGATTCCTCACCAACACCACAATTCCAAGGCATCAATTCTTCTTACGTCTTCCTTATCATTGTCCAGCTTTCACATGCATATGATGTGATTGAAAATACCATGGCTTCGGTCAGGTGCACCTTAGTCTTCAAGGTGACATCTTTGCTTTTCAACACTTTAAAGAGGCCTTTCACAGCAGATTTGCCCATAACAATTTGTCTTTTGATTTCCTGACGGCTGGTTCCATGGGTGTTGATTGTGAATCCAAGTAAAATGAAATCCTTGACAATTTCAATCTTTTCCCCATTTATCATGATGTTGTTTATTGGTCCAGTTGTGAGGACTTTTGTTTTATGTTGAGGTGTAATCCATACTGAAGGTTATTGTCTTTGATTTTCACCTGTAGTTGCTTCAAGTTCTCTTCACTTTCAGCAAGCAAGGTTGTGTCATCTTGTTAATGAGTCTTCCTCCAATCCTGATGCCCCGTTCTTCATATAGTCCAGCTTCTCAGCTTATTTGCTTAGCATATAGGTTGAATAGGTATGGTGAAAAGATACAACCCTAACTCACACCTTTCTTAACTTTAAACCATGCAGTATCTCCTTGTTCTGTCCAAACAACTGCTTCTTGATCTATGTACCGGTGGCTCATGAGGACCATTAAGTGTTCTGGAATTCCCATTCTTTGCAATGTTATCCAGAATTCCATATGATCCACACAGTTTTATGCCTTTGCATAGTCAATAAAACACAGGTAAACATCTTCCTGGTATTCTCTGCTTTCAGCCAGGATCCATCTGACATCAACAATGATATCCCTGATTCCATGTCCTCTTCTGAATCTGGCCTGAATTTCTGGCAGTTCCCTGTCGATATACTGCTGCAGCTGCTTTTGAATGATCTTCAGCAAAATTTTACTTGCGTGTGATATTAATGATATTGTTCTATAATTTCCACATTTGGTTGGATCACCTTTCTTGGGAATAGGCATAAATATGGATCTCTTCCAGTCAGTTCGCCAGGAAGCTGTCTTCCATATTTCTTGGCATAGACGAGTGAGCACCTCCAGCGCTGCCTCTGTTTGTTGAAACATCTCAGTTGATATTCCATCGATTCCTGGAGCCTTGGTTTTTGCCAGTGCCTTCAGAGCAGCTTGGACTTCTTCCTTCAGTACCATCGGTTCCTGATCATGTTCTACTTCTTGAAATGGTTGGATGCCGACCAATTCTTTTTGGTGTAATGACTCTGTGTATTCCTTCTGTCTTCTTTTGATGCTTCCTGTGTCATTTAATATTTCCCGTATAGAATCTGTCAGTATTGCAACTCGAGGCTTGAATTTTTTCTTCAGTTCTTTCAGCTTGAGACATTCTGAGTGTTTTCTTCCCTTTTGGTTTTCTATCTCTAGCTCTTTGCACATATCATTATAATACTTTGTCTTCTTGAGCCACCCTTTGAAATCTTCTGTTCAGTTCTTTTACTTCATTATTTCTTCCTTTTGCTTTAGCTACTCAACATTCAAGAGCAAGTTTCAGAGCCTCTTCTGGCACCCACTTTTGTCTTTTCTTTCTTTCCTGTCTTTTTAATGACCTCTTGCTTTCTTCGTGTATTATGTCCTTGATGTCATTCCACAACTCATCTGGTCTTCAGTCATTAGTGTTCAACACATCAAATCTATTCTTGAGATGATCTCTAAATGTAGGCGGGATATATATACTCAAGGTCATACTTTGGCTCATGTGGACTTGTTCTAATTTTCTTCAGTTTCAACTTGAACTTGCATATGAGCAATTGATGTTCTGTTCCACAGCTGTCCCCTGGCCTTCTGACTGATGATATTGACCTTTTCCATTGTCTTTTTCCACAGATGTAGTCGATTTGATTCCTGTGCATTCTATCTGGAAGGTTCATGTGTATAGTTGCCATTTATGTTGGTGGAAAGAAGTATTTGCAGTGAAGAAGTTGTTGGCCTTGCAGGATTCTATCATGTGATCTCTGGCATCATTTCTATCACCAAGGCCATATTTTCCAACTATTGATCCTTTTTTTTTTTTTGTTTCCAACTTTTGCATTCCAATCACCAGTAATTATCAATGGATCCTGATTGCTTTTTTGATCAAGTTCAGAGTCCAGAAGCTGGTAAAAATCTTTAATTTCTTCATCTTCAGCATGAACAATAGTTGTATTAACTGGTCTTCCTTGTGGGCATATGGATATTATCCTATCACTGACAGCGTTGTACTTCAGGATAGATCTTGAAATGTTCTTTTTGATAATGAATGCAACGCCATTGCTCTTCAAGTTGTCATTCATGGCATAGTAGAACATATGATTGTCCAATTCAAAATGGCCAATACCAGTCCATTTTAGCTCACTAATGCCTGGGATATTGATGTTTATGCATTCCATTTCATTTTTGATAATTCCCAGTTTTCCTGGGTTCACACTTTGTACATTCCACACTCTGGTTATTAATAGATATTTTCTGCTCTTTCTTCTCATTTGAGTCATGCCACATCAGCAAATGCCAGGTCCTTATTCATAGTCTGTCTTAGCCTGGAACCTCAGCTGAAACCTGTCAGCCACGGGTGACCCTGCTGGTATCAGAATATCGGTGGCATAGCTTACAACCTCACAGCAACATGTAAGCCCCTACAGTATGATAAAATGACAGACATGTGGGGGAAGGAAAATGATATGGCACCTCCTTAAAAAGCTAGAAAAAGAAATGCCATACTATCTAGCAATCCCACTCCTAGGAATATATCCTAGAAAAATAAGAGCAGTCACATGGATAAATGTGTGCACACCCATGTTCATTGCCACGTTATTGACAATAGCAAAAAGATGGAAACTACTGAAGTGCCCATCAACAGATGAATGTATAAACAAACTCTGGTACATACACACAATGGAATATTACTCAATAATAAAGAACAATGATAAGTCTGCGAAAATCTCATAACATGGACAAATCTGGAGAGCATTATGCTGAGTGAAATAATTCAATCACAAAAGGGCAAAGGTTGTGTGAGACCACTATTATAAAACTCAGGAAAATGTTTACACACAGAAAGAAACAATCTCTGATGGTTACAAGGGAGGGGAGTGGTAGAGAGGGAAAAACACTAACTAGATAGTACATAACTTTGGTGAAGGGTAAGACAGTACACGATACTGGGGATGTCAGCACAACTTGACCAAGGTAAAGCCATAGAAGCTTCGCAGACACATCCAGACTCCCTGAGTGACCAAGATACTGGGCTGAGGGCTGAAGACCATGGTTTCAGGGGTCATCTAGGTCAATTGGCATTACATAGCTCTTAAAGAAAATGTTCTACATCCTACTTTGCTGAGTAGTGTCTGGGGTCATAAAAGCTTGCAAGTGGCCATATAAGATACATCTACTGGTCCCATCGTGTTTGGAGCAAAAGAGAATGAAGAAAACCAATGACACAAAGGAAATGTTAGTCCAAAGGACTAATGAACCACATGAATCACAGCCTCCACTAGAATAATTCCAGCGCAACTAGGTGATGCCAGCCTACTACCACCAACTGCTCTAACAGGGGTCACAATAGAGGGTCCCCAACAGAGCGGGAGAAAATGTAGAACAAAATTCAAATTCACACACACACACAAAAAGATCAGACTTACTGGTCTGACAGAGACTAGAGGAACCCCCGAGACTATGGCCCCCAGACACCCTGCTAACTCAGAATTGAAGCCTCTCCCAAAGTCCACCTTTTAGCCAAAGATTAGGCAGTCATATAAAACAAACAATAACACACATGAGGAACGTGCTTCTTAGTTCAATCAAGTATACGAGACCACATGGGCAACACTTGCCCAAAAGGAAAGACAAGAAGGCAGGAAGGGACACGAAAATTGGATGAATGGACACTGAGAACCCAAAATGGAAAGGGAAAAGAGGAGAGTGATGACACATTGCAGGGATTGCAAGTAATGTCATAAAACAACTTGTGTATAAATTTTTTCATTGAAAAACTAATTTGCACTATAAACTTTCACCTAAAACACAATAATATTTTTAAAGGTTCTATGTTAAAATAACAAACTGTTATACTAAAATATATTCCAGAATCCAGCTTTGACTAATATACCTACATAGTGACAAAAAGTCAGGAAACCATCAAAGATCATTGAATTTAATTATTATTGCCCATATCTGGTTATTGTATTGATGGGTCAGTAATGTTTGGATGAATAATAAAGACATACATAATTCACACACACACAAAAGTGTTGCCAGAGGAGTGAGGTGTCAATGGTTGGGATTGCCCTCTAGCCACGCAAAGATAGCTGCGCCATAGTAGAAGTATTCATTCACCCACTTTGTCACTTCTGTTTTGTTATTTGTGTTGGTGCCAGCACACACTGTTAACTTAGATTGGTGTTTTTAATTGTCAGAGAAATTGCCTTCACACAGATTGCACTGCTTTCCTGTATTGTAATAAAAGTCATCATGTATACTGCAAAAATTCAACTGCAAAAAGACAAATAACCCAAATAAAAAATGGGCAAAAGATATGAATAGACACTTCACTAAAGAAGACATTCAGGTAGCTAACAGATATATGAGGAAATGTTCACGATCAGCCATTTGAGAAAAGCAGATCAAAACTACAATGAGATTTCATCTCACTCTAACAATGCTGGCATTAATCCAAAACACACAAAATAATAAATGTTTGAGAGGCTGTGGAGAGATTGGAACACTTATACATTGCTGGTGGGAATGTAAAACGGTGCAACCCTCTGGAAATCGATTTGGCACTTCCTTAAAAAGCTAGAAATAGAACTACCATACGATCCAGCAATCCCACTTCTTGGAATATATCCTAGAGAAATAAGAGCCTTTACATGAACACATATATGCATACCCATGTTTATTGCAGCACTGTTTACAATAGCAAAAAAGATGGAAGCAACCAAGGTGCCCATCAACGGATGAATGGATAAATAAATTATGGCATATTCACACAATGGGATACTACGCATCGATAAAGAATAGTGAGGAATCTGTGAAACATTTCAACATTTCATAACATGGAGGAACCTGAAAGGCTTTATGCTGAGTGAAATTAGTCAGTTGCAAAAGGACAAATATTGTATAAGACCACTATTATAAGAACTTGAGAAATAGTTCAAACAGAGAAGAAAATATTCTTTTGTGGTTATGGGGGGGGGGCGGTGGGAGGGAGCACTCACTAATTAGATAGTAGATAAGAACTACTTTAGGTGAAGGGAAAGACAGCACACAATACAGGGGCGGTCAGCACAATTGGACTAAACCAAAAGCAAAGAAGTTTCCCGAATAAACTGAATGCTTCAAAGGCCAGCGTAGCAGGGGCAGGGGCCTGGGGACCATGGTTTCAGGGGACATCTAAGTCAACTGGCATCCCACTTTGAAGAGTGGCGTCTGGGGTCTTAAATGCTAGCAAGCAGCCATCTAAGATGCATCAATTGGTCTCAACCCACCTGGATCGAAGAAGAATGAAGAACACCAAGGACACAAGGTAATTACAAGCCCAAGAGACAGAAAGGGCCACATGAACCAGCGACAACATCATCCTGAGACCAGAAGAACTAGATGGTGCCCAGCTACAACCGATGACTGCCCTGACAGGCAACACAACAGAGAACCCCTGAGGGAGCAGGAGAGCAGTGGGATGCAGATCCCAAATTCTCATAAGACTGGACTAATGGTCTGACTAAGACTGGAGGGACCCCGGTGGTCATGGCCCCCAGACCTTCTTTGGCCCAGGACAGGAACCAGTCCCGAGGCCAACTCTTCAGACATGGATTGGACTGGACAATGGGTTGGAGAGGGATGCTGGTGAGGAGTGAGCATCTTGGATCAGGTGGACACTTGAGACTATGTTGGCATCTCTTGCCTGGAGGGGAGTTGAGAGGGTGGAGGGGGTTAGAAGCTGGCGAGTGGACACGAAAAGAGAGAGAGAAGGGAGAGAGCTGGCTGTCTCATTAGGGGGAGAGTAATTGGGAGTGTGTAGCAAGGTGTATTTGGGTTTTTGTGTGAGAGACTGACTTGATTTGTAAACTTTCACTTAAAGCACAATAAAAATTATTAAAAAAAAAAAAAGTCATGTATACATGAGATTTGTGGCACATGCCAGGCATTAGAAATTACCTCATCTCGCAAAGTAAATTACAAAATTTTCAAAGCTAGAAGAAATTGGTGTGACGACTTCACTCATCATGAAAAATTATTATTCAGTTTCTACGATCTGTGAAAAGCTTCTAGTGACTTTTCAAAAGAAGCTGTGTAACGATTATCTTCTGAAAAGGAAAAACAGAATTATAAGTTTAACCAAAGAAGAAACACCAACAAACCACCAGGATTCTCTGCCTTCCCATTACACTGTAAATCTTAAGTCTGCTAAAGAGCCCAAGCTCATAAACATGCTGGAAAAGCAGCACGTCCCCCATTAGGCTGTGAATAACGGGATGTCCAAAATGATTTGGAAGAATATTTTGTCTCTGATAATGACGTAGGCTGGATTTAAACTTTGGTAATGACACTGAAAATGAAAGCGGCACATACTTGCCAGAAGAACAAACAAGCCTGTCTTGGAAAAAATACAGCCAGAGTGCTCCCTGGAAGCAGGGATGGCGAGACTTTGTCTCACATACTTTGGACATGTTCACAGGAGGGACCAGTCCCTGGAGGAGGACATCATGCTTGTAAAGTAGAGGACTGACCAAAAAAGAAGAAGAGCCTTGACAAGATGGACTGACACAGTGGCTGCAATGATGGGCTCAAACCTAGAAACAATTGTAAGGGTGGCGCAGGGCCAGGAAGTGTTTCGTTTTGTTGTACATAGGGTCATTATGAGTCAAAGGTACCTAACAACAAATAACAGCAATGTACTTGCATGGATAGATGAATATTCTTAAAGTCATTTAAGAATGTATAGGAGCCCTGGTGGTGCAACAGTTAAGCGTTCTGCTGCTAACTGAAAGTTTGGTCATTTGAACCCCCCCTAGTGGCTCCTTGGGAAAAAGACCTGGAGATCTTCTATAAAGATTGTTGTTGTTGTTAGGTCCCCTTAAGTGGATTGTGACTCATACCGACACCATATGACAGAGTCGAACTTCTCCATAGAGTTTCTTGGCTGTAATCTTTGTGGAAGCAAATTGACAGGTCTTTTTCCTGGGAAGCTGCTGGATGGATTCAATCTGTCAACTTAGCAGCTGAGCAGTTCTACTCTATCCTTTGGGGTCAGTATGAGTCAGAATCGACTCGACAGCACAGAACAACAGCAACAACATGAGTTGAAAACTGACTTGATGGCACACAACAAGAAACATGTGTACAAAAAATTTAGTCTCTCTCTCCTTCCCCTCTCTCTTTCTACCTTGCTCTCTCCCTCCCTCCCTGCTTTTTTTCTATCCACTCTTATCTTTCCTTCCCTTCTCCTGAAAGGCTGTTATTAAATTGTCAGAGCGTCTTACAATTGATCGCATTATACGATTGAGGAAATAGGGTGTTGATCAAACTGCTTGAGTGAGCCACTGAGGAATGAAGGGATGGGGATGATTTCAAAGAAGCAAGATTAGTGGATCTTTTCAGAGAAGATGCTGAAGAGACGATGTCACCATAGCACAGTCGAATGTTAGCAACAGAGAGCAGACACACACATCAGCAAGGCCCAGGTTTCCTCCAACCCTTTTTATCCAGATGGAGAAAGGGCTGGAGATGGGCGATCTTAGAGATGGGCAGATGAACAAGCGGCCTCCTCAAAAGAAGAGGAGACAGTGAAATTTGAGTATTCAGAATCCAAGGTTAGAGCTGGAAGAGGTCTTGGTGAGCTCCTTGTTGAATGCCCTCATATAACAGATGAGGAAAACAAACTTATATGGCAGGAATGATTCACCTGTCCCAGGAATTTTTATTTGGAAAAGTCAGACATTCACCTCCCTCAGAGCCTTTGCACCTGCTATCCCCTTTGTCCAGAAAATTCTTCCCTTAGATAGCTTCATGGCTTTCTCCCTCACTTTCTTAAAATTTTTGCTTAAATTTCAATTTCTCAGTGAAGTCTTCTT